>NC_136935.1:25150257-25750257 GCF_949987615.1 Pollachius pollachius
CTAATTCTGTCTCTCTGGTTCCGTTTCCTGTCCTGCCCCTCAACAGAGGAGACTGGATGGGCTAGGCGGTAGTTGAATCATTGTCTCTGATTCTGTTTCCTGTCCCTCCCCTCAACAGAGGAGACTGGATGGTCTAGGACAGTGGTTCTCAACCTTTTTTTCGCAGATGCACCCTGACCTTACCCTGATCCTCTGGCCCCCCAGAGGGGGAAAAAAAAAAAATTAACAACCCCACTCACACTATATTGCTTAAAGGTGTCATTGCATCGTTTTTCATTGATTTTGCGGTGGTCACTAATAGCAATGAATGCCCTGTGAGTCGGTTTTGGTGGAGAGAGAGAGAGAGAACAGTCTTTTCGTGGAGACTACGCTCAGTGTTTCTTGCTATCGGCCATGTTTGATTGTGTTGGTTATTGAACTGTTAACCCGCGAACTGGCGTTGTGTTTATCAGCGTTACTATAGAGATCATAACGATAGCTGATGTAACGGGCGTGTGCAGGACTGAACCGCGCTGTATGACCACTGTTACACTGAGCATAGACAGTAAAAAGTAGCTGAGATGGTAGTGGTTGGAAACCAATAAATGAAAAATGGCTATTTATTTCAGGTAGCCTGTTTTTGCACCAAAAAAAACAACACGTTCCAAGCGCCCCCCTAGGTTGTGCGAACGCCCCCCAGGGGGTAGTAGTGCCCCTGTTGTGAAACCATGGTCTAGGAGCTAGTTGAATCATTGGCTGTTTCCCAAAGTGAAGGAAGCACGCTCTACGGCTGCCCATTTAAGGACGCTACGTCATAGAACGCCGACAAGCACTGTTCCAATGTTGAGAACACTCAGAAATTTGTGCCCTTTTCGCGTCCTTTATTTTTGAAAATTCTGAGATTTTTCAAGGGTGCATCGATGGATTCTCAACGAGCCAAAACAAAGCTATACACATTGCTTTACACAAGTGAAGTTTTTGAAAGTTTTCATTCCATCTTTCAACGAAGACGTTGAAATATGGTGTGATCTATGAAAAAGACCAATGGAACGTTCCTTGTAAATAGTTAATCGTGTTTGTAGCCTAAACTCAGACTTGAACTCATTCTTGCATGCGGGTGTCTTCATTCATAAAAAACTTAAAACATTCAGGAGTATGCAAATTAAGAGGGGTCTAGACTCTGTGTGTAGCCCCGCCTTCTCCAGTGAACCAAGAAAGCCGGTGACGAACGTGGGTTTTACCCCCTCAGATTCACACAGGCAAGACTGTGAAATTAACAGGCATGCCAAGCCGCGCCGAACCGGCTTGGCAGTTTAAAAATGCCAGTTGTCTCTGATTCTGTTTCCTGTCCTGCCCCTCAACAGAGGAGTCTGGATGGTCTAGGAGCTAGTTAAATCTTTGTCTCTGGTTCTGTTTCCTGTCCCGCCCCTCAACAGAGGAAATAGTGGATCGTCTACGAGCGAAGCAGGAGGAAGAGCTGGAGGAGGTGAAGCGGCGAGCGGCTGTGGAGGTCCAGAAGGTGCGTTTGGAGCAAGAGAAAGAGGACGTGGACATCGAGGAGGAGGAGGAACAGGCCAAGGGGGACTGGTCAAAGGATGAAGAGGTTAAACGTCAACTTAAGCAGGAGGGCAAAGAGGAGAAGGAGGCTGAGGATGAGGAGAACATAGCTACAGGTAACGGTTTAGTGATGAGTGATATTATTCATTCTAAAACAATTCAACCATAATCATTTTAATAAACGTTTTTTTCTTTCAAAATTAGACGCGTCACATTATGCAACAGCAATCAGCTCCTACTCCAACTCAACGTACACAGACCTATCTACTGAATATTTTTATTATCATATTCATTTTAAATAAAATATGAAATATGGACCAGAACATCCTCTGACTTTCCTTTTCTAATGTTTTGATCTTTGGTAGACTTGAAGCAGTTTGCATGATGATTCTATTGATAATCCACTGAAAACTTGTATACCTCGGAGTACAACTGTGGGCCTCATAGTTAAAGCTCTATTCTTGGTATGTTTAATTCATAATTGAATAAAAGAGGCACTTGAGCTAAACAATGAGCAGTTTTCTCCACATACTGAGTGGATAACTGCAAAGGCAGAAGAACAAAGCACTGAGCTAAGGGGCTTGTTTATCTTGTGCCCATTGGTTGACTTTGGACGTTCAACAACCTTATTGTCCTTGCTGTCTACCGGTAGCCACAGGTACGGGTCAGGAAGGCAGCAGCTTCCCCAGCAGCAGTAGAATCACAGAGGAACCCAAGCCCTCCACAGGTGCTCCAGCACCAGCTGTTCCCAGTGCTGAGAGCTCATGCCTGGCCTTGGGGCCTCCTAAGGCCCCTGCCTCCACTGGAGAGTGTCGGGGAGAGGGAGCTTCCAATATGCAGGTCACTGACAAAGGCCAAGGTATTTCGGACACTTCACAGGAAAGCCTTTGCTTTGTGACCCATGTCCGTTTATGTTGGCACAAGGGGAGAATGCAGCTAACCCATCTGTACGTACACCTAAGTGAGGCTTTGCAGCAACAGGTCTCTCTGAAATCATCAGGCTGGGACTAAGGGTCTGTCAAACCTTTTGCATGAGCACAAAAGATGTGGACTGAAACCCTGCCCACCCTTGCATCTCATCCTGTCGTCCATTGTTTGCGTCACTCATTTAATTTGTTGACTTGATCCTTTGGTCCATCTGATCCATGTGCTCCTTGTGTCTGGTCAGCATTGTGGTCCATTTAGTAGCGTGCGCCTAGGTGCTAGTGTATGGCTAGGTTCTGTAAGGCAAAGTGAACTGGCTACTTTGACATCCAATGTGCCTTCGCAAATTGTTGTCCTGTGGTGCTTCACGCTTCCTGCCTTCTTTCTGTCCTCTTCAGCAGCAGGTGGCACGCTGTTAGTTCACAGCCTGTTGAACCTCCAGCCTGCTGCTATGTGTAGAGCCTCACACACGGGGGGATGTCATTATGAGCATGTCTACAACTTGACCATTTGCCATATCAGTTCTATTCTTGTTTTTGTGGATGTTTTTGACTCGGCAGGGTCCCTCTTTTTGCTTGAATCCTTTTAATTTGTTTGAAAAGCAGGTCCAGCTTGCCCTCTGCTTTCAAGAAACCCATGTGTGGTTTGTGCAATGCATGCTGCATTCCACTTGAGGGAGCCACGGTGCAACCAATGTCCTGTCCAGCCACTGAGCTGTGTGGCCAAGCCCACCACTTGATCTGCTGTTGTCCGAATCCATGTTAATTTAGTGCTACAATCTGCCTTTTATCCTCGATCTACTTGGTAGTTAGATTTTCATTAAATGATTGCTCCTACCATTTCAGTATAAACATGCACACTGTCTCACATGATCAAAGTGAGACAGTGTGCTTTTGATTCTGCTTTAGATAAGGGGAGCAGGTACGTGTAACGGGCAACCCTCATTTTTTGCCTTTTTTATTAATTGATTGTAGCGGACACCACAGACTCAGGCCCCCTGCCCAGCCAAGAGGGCATGCCCAGTCTGAGCCAGTCCACCCAGCCCAGCGAGGACAGCGGGCCCGTTACCGGGACCCCCAGCTCCAGGCCAGAAACCCCCGACCTGGCTGACAAATCCTCCCAGTCGTCGCTGGCCAGCATGGAGGACTCGGGTGGGTTCCAAGCGGATCGCAGCCTCTCTGGGGAGCAAGACGCGTTTGCAAACTGAGAAGTGTGTGTGTGTGTGCTCACTTATCCGTGACCATTTTCTCATGTTTATGTTTGGTTTGCCACCAGGGGACAACAAGGACCAGGCTAATGGAGACGGGCCCGATTCCGGGGCCAAGAGCTCTGGGGCCACCCGCATGGTAACCAGGCTCAGGAACCCAGAGAGCAAACTGAGCCAGCTGAAAAGCCAGCAGGTAGCCGCCGCCGCCGTCCAGCAGGGTTTCAGGGAGGGGAAGGAGGTGAGCGCCACAGCCGCTGCGGAGTCTACTCTGTAGCTAACCTAAAAATAACTATTGGCTAAACTCAATAGATAGTCACGGCTGTGTACGTTAGTAGTTTATATAACCTGAAAGGCTGTGTATGTCTGTATTTAATTATCCTTGCTAAAGACGTAAGGTCTGTAGTTTATAAGCTAACCTAATGACATAGGTCTGTAGTTTATTAGCAAACCTAATGATCTATATGACTGTAGTTTATTAGCTGACCTAATGACTTGTATGTCTGTAGTTTATTAGCTGACCTAAAGATAGGTCTGTCGTTAATTAGCTAACCTAAATAACGACTGCAGGTCTGTAGTTTATCAGCGAACCTAAATTGTTTAAGTTTTTAGTTATTTAGCTAACATAAAGACGTATGGTCTGTTGTTAATTAGCTGACCTAGAGACTGCAGGTCTGCATCAGCTAACCTACATTTTTTAAGTCTGTAATTTTATAGCTAACACAAAGCGATGTGTCTGTCTGCAATGTTTTTGCTAATATTAAGGGATGCATATTTCTAGTTTATTAGCTAACCTAGAGCTAGTGTTTAAGCTCTCAACAAGGCCTCATATTGGTTCACCCCGTGGCTGGTTGCATCCGTAGGTGCTGGTGGTAAACGCGCAGGGAGACGTGACGCGAGTCAGCACACGCAGCTCCAAGGACGTGCTGAAGGGCGCTCTAGGGAACTTCTTCAAGCTGGGCCAGGAGGGGAAGTACCGGGTCTACCACAACCAGTACAGCACCAATACGCTGGCCCTGAATAAGCACCAGCACCGGGAGGCAAGACCCTCCTCCTGTCTTCCACCTTCATAATGGATCAATCACTTGGAAGAACCAAAATCAATTTGTTCACAATCCATAGTTTTAATCATCATTTGAACAACAAATGTGAATGAATGTAGAACATAATGCCCACGTTGGTGTTTTTCACTATTTGCATGTGAGAATAAGTTTGCTTTGAAGATTAGAAGCTATTCAAATGGCGGATAGAGGAGGTCACCATGTACCAAACGTCATCGTTTCCTCCCAGAGCCCAGGCTAACCGGACCCTCCACCGTTGGTTTCTCCCAGGACCATGACAAGCGGCGTCACCTGTCCCATAAGTTCTGCATGACTCCAGCGGGGGATTTCAAGTGGAACGGCTCCATCCACGGTTCGAAAGTGCTGACCATCTCCACGCTGCGCCTCACCATCGTCCAGCTGGAGAACAACGTGCCCGCCCCTTTCATGCACCCCAACTGGGCATCTCACAGGTGGGCCTGCAGGGGGGGGACGACTCTCCTGTGGCCGCGGCTGATTCCACAAGGAAACGCTGACATGGTTTGGCCAAGCGGACGCCACCTAGTCCAAATTATGCATCTGGAATTAAATAAAATAAGATTGAACCTTGTTGTCGTTAAAGGGTTCGGCACATTTTCTAGGAGCCCAGGTTAATTGTGACTTGGTATCTGTAAAGAGGGAAGTCAGCCATGCTTTCCTTCTAAATCTTCCCCCTTATGCAGGATCAACTGGATAAAGGCTGTGCAGATGTGCAGCAAAGCCAGAGAGTTTGCTCTGGCTCTGGCCATCTTGGAGTGTGCCATCAAACCTGTAGCCATGCTGCCTGTCTGGAAGGACTCTCTTGGACACACCAGGTACACACACACGCAGGCTGAAAGACACAGACCCAGACACAGAAAGACAAAGACGCAGAAAGACACAATCAGACTAGTGTTTTCAAAAATATATATTTTTTGATAAATATTGATAGACGGGTTCAATAATCAGTCTCTGCAGTATCAATACACAAATACCAGCTGCGCTCTCTCTCTTCTCTCGGACAGCGAGTTAACACACACATCAGTGCCCACACAGCCACGCCTCCTTGCTAATGCCTCGTTTCCACCAGGCGGAGCTGCTGGGATCGGTGCCACTCAGTCCGCTTATATTGGCGTTTACATTGCTAAAATTGGGCAGGGTCCCAAAATAAGCGTGCTGAGCTGCTCCTATTTTCAGTACTCCACTGTTGGGGTACCAAGCTGTCTGAAAGGTAGCCAAAAAGGTGGAGCTACAAACTAGCGTCTGTTGATTGGTCGACAGAACCGTCACTTCCATGAGACAGAGGGATAAAAACAAACACAGTACCCGCTAGGTATCTCTGGAAAATGCTGAAAGCTTTGTTAATTTAAGAAAATGTTGCCCAAAAGTTGGCCTTGGATGAACCAGGAGGTTGAGATTTAATGTGTTGCGTTGTTCTTTTTCATTGAATTTATTAGCAAGCTACTCTGTGTCGCGCTGCTATGATGTCACAACGCTTACGTGGCTATCGCCATCAGGCTTAAACCCCGCCCTACCATAAGGGTACTGTCGGTGGTGGAAACGCCAGCCCAATTTAGCGTTGCCTCGACCGAGGCCGCTCCACTCGGTGGAAACGAGGCATAACTTGTTGTCTCTCGCATTAATTTGGCACTGGTCTCAAAACTGTGTTAGGGTGTTAGCTAAAAGTTAACCAACACAGCTTACATGTCAAGTGCAGCGCCTCCGCGACCGGTTTAGGTAGAGAACGAAAACGTCAGGAGTGCTTTTTAGAAATTCTTTGGATTTGAGGCAAATTACCAAGGAAAATCAAGTCATGTATACCCATATGCAAGAAAAAGGTTTTGTGTTTCATAACTGTCTACATGCAAAGCAATAATGATTTTTTTCACAACATTTGATCTTCACACACTATACATTATGTGAAATCTGAGCCTCCACTGATGCCAAACAGTCCAAAACATATCACTCTGACTAAAACTTGCAAATAACAAATATAGCACAAACATCCCATCTAACCCATTTTATTTTTACAACCAAAAATTGTTATAAAAAAAAAGAATGTCTTACCTTTGCTGTTTTTGTCGTCAAAGTTGAGTTTGATCGCATAAAACCACTATCAACAGATAATCCAGTGTCTGGGCCCAATTTTATCACTAAACATGGTGTTTACAATCAATTAGTAAGGTTTATGTGGAAATAAGTAAATTGCCTTCAATCAGAACACATGTCCTTCATCGCTTTCTGGTAGCCATATGTGTACAGTATTTGCAAGTGTTTGGCTTGGTGTCATTCAATTATATTTGCCCTGAACATTAAAAAAAAAGGGGTCAAGTGTCAAAATTGTACAACAGGTTCTCAAGATATCAACCTGTTTACTATAAGGCTACCAACTGATAATGACCAACTGATAATTATTTCAGGTGTTAATGTAATCTTCGACTTATGCTCTGTCCTAGCCTTATCCTCTCCCCTAACCAAGTAGTTTCCACATTGAATATTTCACTTGCAAAACAATCTTGCAATCGTGACAACTCTAACACAGACACGGACACACGAAGACAGTGATGCAAAACAGCTTAAGTTGGCTAAAAACA
Organism: Pollachius pollachius; assembly: GCF_949987615.1. Taxonomy (NCBI): domain Eukaryota; kingdom Metazoa; phylum Chordata; class Actinopteri; order Gadiformes; family Gadidae; genus Pollachius; species Pollachius pollachius. The sequence continues at coordinate 25,157,574 of NC_136935.1, forward strand.
GCCATCTTAAGAATGCGTCTATATACGCTTTTTGCTCCCCAATGAACATTCCAACTCGTTATCATACCAAACGTATCCCAGATCCATTTTAGACCGGATTTCTCCTTTAACATCGGTGCCATTTGGTCGTGCTGTCTGATTGCAGGGCCTTTTCACAGCAGGGTCTTTTGCGTTCAGCAGAGTGTAACCGCTCTTTAAGGTCTTGCTGTCATAGTTTTGTGATTGAAACGGTGGTGTGATGATGTTAACCAGACTCCACCGCATGACGTCCATCGAGCGCGAGGAGAAGGAGAAGCTGAAGAAGAGGGAGAGGAAGCTGGAGGAAGAGGAGACCATGCAACAAGCAACCTGGGTCAAATACACCTTCCCTATCAAACACCAGGTACTCACAAACATCTCTCTCTCTCTCTCTCTCTCTCTCTCTCTCTCTCTCTCTCTCTCTCTCTCTCTCTCTCTCTCTCTCTCTCTCTCTCTTTCTCTTTCTTCCCCCCCCCCCAGTTTGGAGCAACCCACCAACCACATCACACACAACCTTTGCCACCAGCGGCCTGCAGAGACCAGGCCTGAAATTGGATGCCACAATAGGCTGATGGCTGCCCAACGCCCTCCTTAACCATGGTGTTTGAGTAGCCCTTTCTACAGGACGTGGGTGGGGGCTCTGTGTTTGATGCGCACCGCAGCAGCATGTGAAGGAGTCTCTTTTTAACTGGGTTCTCCTCCCTTCTGCGTCACTAACTTTAACAAACATTAACTTACGTCACTAACCTGCCCTTGTTCTCCTGTCCCCTCTCCGTGGGTTGAAGGTGTGGAAGCAGAAGGGGGAAGAGTACCGGGTCACGGGGTACGGAGGCTGGAGCTGGATCAGTAAGACCCACGTGCAGCGCTTCCAACCCAAGCTGCCCGGGAACACAAACCCAAATTACCGCAAGGAACTGGAAGGTGCCACCAAATTGCATCAAATATCTCTCACCTTTCCCCCTGTTCCCATCATTATCTGTAGTCTTAATAATTAAAACTATGGCATTGTTTGCAAATAGTTTGTATTTACTAGTATAGTCCTGTTTGGCTTTGTAAGTCATTTCCCCTTTGATGCATCCTACCCCCTGCAGTGTTCCCTGATCGTTTCAACCGTCCTCTCGTCCTGCTTTGATGTAGTAGAATGCTGCCAATTCAAACCATCTCCCCTTTTTCCTAGATGTCAAGCTTGGCAAGAAATGCACTCTGCTAGACCTGGGCAGAAGGCCCGTAACAGGGACACGAGATGAACCTCAGGAAGCTCCAGCGAACAGCATCCAGGAGCCCTTGGCCTTCTCCATCACCCCCGAGGCTCCAACAGAACAATGTCAGAAGGCTGAGAAGGGGAAGGAGGTGGAGATTGGGAAGGAGGGGGGGAGGAAGACTGAAGAGGGGAAGGAGGAGATGGGGATGGAGAAGAAGAAGAAAGAGGAGAGAAAGGAAGATGTGGAGGACAAGATGGAGGTGGATCCTGGAGATGAGAGACCAGATAAAGGTCAGACTGGGGGGGGGCGGGGAGGTCCTCTGCAGTCTGAACTATAAAAAATAAAGTTATGGGCCCAGTAGAGTATGTTTGGTGGGGCCGTTAGTCTGACATTATACATTTTTTTCTGTCATGCATTTTTCTTTGCTGAATTAATATTGGTTCATCTCTAAGTCTGATGCTGGAAATGTGATTTATGACTGACGAGTTCATGCCCATCCAGGGACCAGTTTGCCAGAAATGGAGGCCGGCACAAAGCAGGAGCCCGCTGCTGTGTGTGAGCGCCCCTTCAACTACGACGTTGTTGATGTCAGCAAGGGCTTCCTGACCCGCGTCGCCTACAAGAAGCTCAAGGCCTCCAAGTTGGACGGCCTACTAGATCGGCGAGTCAAACAACACACACTAGAGGAGAAGCAGAGGCAACAGGTCCCGACCTCCAAACCCCCGGCAGCCTCACAGCCTTCGGCAACTCATTCCCCAGCACCGGGCACCCCGGTCCGGACGAGGTCTCCACTAAAGCCCCTGGCTTTGGCTCTGGCCCAGGTTCAGGTTCAGCACACGACCTTGGCGGAAGTCAAGACCCAGTCATGTCCCTCTTTAGCAGGGACTCCTGGGTCAGGGACGGTGAAAGAGGAGGAGGCAGACGCCCTTCCCACTGCAGGTGCCCCATCTAGAGACCGTACTGGTTTGGATTCACCCTCATTAAAAAAATCGACACAGGAAATGGGTCTGCAGCAAAGGACTACAGGGCCCAATGCAGCTGTTTCTAGCAGCACAAGGCAAGAGGGTCCCTCACTCTCTGAGGAATCAGTGGCCTTGTCAGTAAAACCCACTCAGAGCTCCTCGGGGCAACCAACTGCATGCATTCTAGCAGACATAGGCAAGCCTCAAGGTACTGATCATGGCAGTCCTGAGGTCTCTCTGCCTAAATCCTCTGAACCTGATAATCTTGTAACTCTGAAGGCAGAAGAAAGGTGCAAAGAGGAGCATCAGCAGAAGATCCAAGAGGTCAGTCAAGGCAGACCAATGGAGGCAAACCCTTTTCCTGTTCAGATGAACGGCAAAGACGGCTTGGAGGGGGATGTTGAGGAGACGACTAGCTTCTGCATCAAAGTCAACAACAGCGTGGATAAGGTGGGGGAGGGAGAGAGACGCCCTGCTGTGTTGCCCAAGGCAAAGCAGCTGGTCAATGGAGACATGGTCTCGCTGAACGTCAAGCCAGAAGCAATGAGAAGCATTGAACCGGACCCGGCTCCCAGCCGGAAAGAGGCCGAGTGCCAGAGGGTTGCTTTGGACCAGGACCTCCAGCCTCCAGTGAAGATTGCAAGGCTGGAGAGCAGTGTAGTGGCGCCCCCCCCCAGCATTACCCAACAGGACAGCAGCACAGAGGGCCAGAGGAAAGCAGCGGTGAGGGTCATCCGCATGCCTCCTTCCCCCGTCCCCTCGGCCCAGGATCCCAGCGCAGGGGGCAGTCTCACGGAGGATGGCGGTAAAGGTGCAGAGCAGAGGACCACGGTCACCCAGGTGACCACTGCCACCACCACGGTTTCCATGGCAACAAAGGTCGCCAAAGTGCCGGCGAGCAGTTTTGGTAACGCAGCGGTGCCCGAGAGTAGCGCAGTAGCCACCCTCACTACGATGACCAAAACCACCGTGACCAAATTGCACTCCCCCAACCCCGACTGCCAATCAGAAGACAGCCAGAGCGAAACAGTGACGCAAGAGCAAAGGACGTTGCTGTCGGCCTCCTACAGTATGCTGAACGGAGACGGTAAAATGGTGGCGGTGAGCCAATCGTTCTCCACCAAGGGCCGTGTCCGCCTCCTCAAGTTCTCCCGCACCAAGAAGGCCCGGTCGGACACGGCGCTGCCCTCCTACAGGAAGTTTGTTACCAAGAGCAACCGCAAGAGTATTTTTGTGTTGCCCAGCGATGACCTGAAGGTGCTGGCCAGACGGGGAGGTCTGCGGGAGGTGTCCATCTTCAACTACAACGCCAAGCCGGCCCAGGACATCTGGCCATACCCCTCTCCAAGGCCCACCTTCGGGATCACCTGGAGGTAGGTTATAACACTCACACCGGCCTCCTTGGAATATACTAAATCCTATCCACCTCCTGGAATCACTTGATTATCATGGTAGGAATAATGATAATTTGGAGGAGAATGTATCACATGTACTGTGCTGAATTATTAAATTACCATGGTATGTCAACAGAGAGTTAAGAAAGATGATCTGTTATTGGCAGACTACAATGCTGCAGCCTGTATATTCTCCTTTGAAATTAAGATGATCTTTTGGGCAAATACCTAGGTTGACAGATATGAAACAAACTGGCACAAAAACACAGTGTGCTGCAGCCATGGAAGCAAACCAAGTGGATCAACTGAGTGTACTTAGTAAGCTTCTAAGCCAGGGGCCTCAAACTCAACTTACCTGGGGGCCGCCGGAGGTAGTGTCTGGGTCAGGCTGAGCCGCATCAATTATTCCACAGAAAAAAGGAGCACAACTGACCCAATCTAAGTTAATGATCGGGCTATAATTAGATCATTTTAGCTATGTAATCGCTGACAACAGGGGACATTTCATAGTGGTTGGTGGAAACCGGGACATTTTAGCGTCCTTTGGGACTGTCCCGGCAAAACCGACACATTTTGTCGGTTTTGGATAAAAGCGTCTACTGAATGCCCTAATTGTAATTGTTGTAAAGACGGAAAAAGTAATTAGTTAGATTACCGCGTTACTGAAAAAAGAACGGCGTTATTATAAACACTGCTTGCGAACAATATGTAATAGGGAGGGGTCAGAATATTTGATTATTCGATTATTCGTTCCCGAGGGTCAAAATTGATTTTTAACATTTGGACCGTTATAATTTTTTCCCATTCAAATATAAAGTATTTCACAAGCCATAACTTTGTTTCCCTGGTAACACCTTTTTTGTTTTTTGATAACATTTTTATTGATAACATACGTGAAAAATTCCATAAAAGTACAAGTTGTTTTTTTAAACATCACAAAATCATGTACCTTACAGAAACGGAGCAAACATGAAAACAATAAACACCCCGAAAACCATGGCTACCCCTTTACCAACCCCTGCCCCTGATCTCTCAGCCTCTCAAAAAAAAATACAGATAAAAATACAAATAAATATAATTCAAACATAGAGAGAAGAAAAAGGAAAATAATAATAAAAGAAAATCACATTTTGTTAATGCTGTACTCTTTCTTTGACCAAATTGTAAGCTTCATCCCATGCTTTTAGGGTTTTCTGACTAGCTCCATGCACCCTGGCCATAGATCTCTCCATCATAACTATGTCTAGAAAAGAGTTGGCCCACTTCTGCCAAGATAATGTGTGAGGTGGTTGCCATCGCAAGGCCAACATTTTCTTTGCTGCAGTGAGACCAGCCCATAGAATACGCCTCTGCTGTAGAGACAATTCTAGACTAGAGTCATCATTAAGTAAAAGTAAGGCCGGTTACCATGGGATATTCACTTCAAGCATGTCACTTAAAGTGGACCATAAGTGTCCTCAAAAGGCAAACACGCCGGGACATTCCACATAGGTAAAAATGACCCTGGGGCATTAAGTGTACATAGGTCACAGTTAGGAGATGGGATGATTTTCATAGCATGACGTTTTCTTGGAGTACGATACATCCTATGTATAAATTTAAAATGTATTAATTGGTGATGAGGGTTTTTGGAGGTATCCTGTAGATTTTCCCATACTGTGTCCCAGCAAATCTCTTCCACATCTGCAGAGGAAATATCCCTACTCCAAACACTTTCCACTGCTAAAGAGATATGAGGATTAGAGATAAATTTATAAACTTTAGAAACCATCCCACGTGTCTGCCCTTGTACAGCAAATAATTTATGCAACGGATGTGTTAGGAGTGGTACTCCCCATGGGACACCATATGCCTTCATGGCAGATCTCAATTGCAAGTAAAAGAAAAATGATGTGCCCGGTAAATCATTCTCAGCTTTAAGATCATTAAAAGCCCTTAAACCATCATCATTCAAGTCTCTGAGAATATAAACTCCTTTATCACTCCATTAAGGAAAAGAAAATGGTGTATTGCCAATAAGAAAAGAGAAGTTATTGAATACAGGGGAATGGTTATGCCATTTAAGATCTACCCCAGTATGTTTCATTACAGAGGGCCTAAGCACTTACTAACTTTTTTAGACAGAATGTTGGAGTAGACCAGGTCTATGAGGTTGTGAAAGGTTTTCCTCAATTGATCTCCAAGACACTGAAGCATTGGGATTAAACCATACAGATAAGGGGCGAAGAACAAAGGACCAGCAATACATCTTAAAATTAGGTAAAGCTAGTTCCCCATGTGTCCTATCTCGTTGAAGAGTTTTTCATTTCAGTCTTGGTCTTTTCCCATTCCATACAAATTTAGATATGAGTGAATGTAATTTTTCCCAATAAGTACCCAGAAGTACATCCATTTTTACAATCGATATGTGAGCTTGAAGGGAATTTGGAAGCTTAGACCAGCGTTCAAGATCCTTCTCGACTTAATTATATATGCCTTGAAAGTTTTTTGTTGCTATAGAAAAAGTAGAAGGGAATATGTCAACCCCAAGATGCCTTAACTGCCTTACTATTGGGATGTTAGAGGGCAGGGGTGTAGGTGACAAGGCTGAATTTAAATGCATTAATGATGCACTTAATCTTATATCTAGATAGAGAACTGAATACATCAAAATAGATAATAAATGTGATTTTGAGGACCCTGCGTCACCAACATAGACTAAGATATCATCACTATATAATGATATTCTATGTTCTATATTACAAAAAGTAATGGGAAGTACAGAGGGACTCTGTCTAATTTTCTGGGCCAGTGGTTCTAGAGATAGAGCAAAAAGTAATGGGGACAGGGGACAACCCTGTCGAGTGCCCCTTAATATAGGAAACTGGGAGAGGAAAATATTTCCTGTGTAAACCATTGCTGACGGGTTGCCATACAAGACCTTGATCATTTTCAGAAATTGAGAACCTAGCCCAAAGATGTCCAAAGCAGCCCACAGATAATCCCACTCCAGTCTGTCGAAGGATTTTTCAACATCTTGCGACAGGACAGAGCAGGGAAGATCAATTGTACTTGTCTTATGGATAATATGTAGAAGGCGGCGCATGTTGTCAGATGCTAATCGTGACTTGATAAATTCAGTTTGTTCGTTGTGTATCAGTTTTTTCAGATATTGGCGTGTGGCAAGTACCTTAGCAAAGAGTTTGATTTCCCCATTGAGAAAAGACAGGGGTCTATAGTTGCTGCACTGGGAAGGGTCTTTGTTTGACTTAGGAAGTTCTGTGATTATAGCTGTATTAACCCCCAAGCTGAATGAACCTTCACTAATCGCAGTATTAATCATATAATGGTGGGCCAAGTATACCCCAAAAAGTAAGATATAGTTCTGGGGGAATACCATCCCTACCTGGGGACTTGCCCTTCTTCATATTTACAAGTGCCTCTCTTAACTCCGCTAAGGAGATGGGAGAACCTAGTCCCTTTGCTTCTTGTCTTGAGAGAGAAGGCACATCCAGACCATGGACAAAGTTTTTACTAGTGTTACTTCAGACTTATAAAGTGTAGAATATAATGTTTTAAATGCAGAATTAATTTCACCAGGTTCAGTTAAAGTGCGATTGGGAGATTTAATGGCCAAAATGTAAGAACGTTTTTCATTATGTTTTAGTCTTAGAGCTAACAGGTGACCTGGTCTAGGCCCATTGAAACAATAAGTTCTCCTAGTTCTATGCATCAAGAACTCTGCCCTCTGCCTTAGTAAGGACTTTTACTCAGTTATTGTTGCAGATATTCTACCTAATAAGACATCAGTTTGTGTGCTCTGTTGTTTGGCCTCAAGTTGCGTAAGGATATCCTCTAGTTCAGTTATTTTAAGAAGTCTGTTTTTTTTTTTCAGATGAGAATGAGATTGATGAATCTCTTATTGAGCCCTTAATTGCATCCCATAGGATTATAGGGTCCCCACTGATCCTGTATTAAGTTCAATAAAAGTTGTTGCATTACTTGCATTACTAAAGAAGACACAGAACTCATTTTTGAGGAGTGTGGTGTTGAAACACCAGCATGGTGCCCTAGGAGGAGCGCCCAGATGAGGTGAGACTATACTGTGGTCTGATAGTGAGCAGGGTTTAATTGAAACATTATGTATTTCAGAGAAAGAGTTAGGTGAAACTAATAAATAATCTATTCTGGAGTAGGTATTATGGCTGGCTGAGTAGAAGGTGTGCTGTTTGAAAGTAGGATTAATTGTACGGTATAGGTCTGTTAAATTAAGAGATTACAAAAAGTCTTGCAAGTCCCTAGAGGCACGTACTTGTGTGGAGGTAGAGTGTTGAGCAGATTTATCTAGTGCTAAGTTAATGCAAGTGTTCATATCTGCACCTATGATTAGTGAGGAATCCTGGAGGTGTGATAAAAAAATCAGATTAGTATTGAGAAGGAGCATAAATGGAGACGAATGCAAATTTGTGTCCTGAGATGACCGTTTTAATGTATGCAACCCTGCCATCATCACTGCCGAACATTTCTAGTATATTTAATGTGAGATTGCATTTAAGTACTAATAATGTTCCCCTAGTTTTGTTATTCAGGGATGCAGAGGCCGCGACATAGTAGTGCTTGTTTGCGAAATGATGAGTGTCTGCAGTTCTTAAATGGGATTCTTGTATGAAAACATCAACAAGTTGCCTCCGTAGGAAATCTAAGCAAGCAGTTAGCTTAATCAGGCCGTTCAGCCCATTTAGCTAATAACATGTAAATTAGCCATGTTAAGCTATGTCAGAAGATAAAATATTGCATATGAGATTGAAAATAAAAATAAATAATAATAATATACAATATGTCAAGCAGTGCAACAATCCAAGTGTAAAAGTTCTAGGAAGTAGAAAAAGAGAGAGAGATCCGTACCAACCCTACTAACCCTGTCGCCATAACCCCAGCCCTCAAAGGAACAGGAGAGAGCCTGAAAACACACACACACACGCTTTTTAAGACTATAACCAAACTCCCCACTAGATACCACTCTTAAGGAGTGTGGTGTACCCGTAAAAGTTGGACCCGTAATCCTTGAGTAGAGCAACATCCCCAAATGCCCGCAGCCCCCCACCCCCCATTATAGACATCAGATACCGCAGTATAAAAATGAAACCAATATTTTGGTCAAATAGCAATGTAAAGACATAGGTTTTAATGAAAAGTAGTTATGAAAATAAAAGAAACAAAAGAAAGACAATGAACATGTTTTTGCCATGTCAACTCACTAGATGAACACTCTATTTCGGCTCATGGCATAAAGTCAGTCCAATCCCAAATTAGGATGTATGGTAAAGCTTTGCAGTAAACAAAAAAAATACCTTACTCTTAATAAGGAACGAAAGACAAATACAGCTCTTAGTCAGAGTTGAGAGACTCCATGAAATTCTTAGCCTCTTCTGGAGCGTTGAAGAAGTGGCTTGACCCTCCACGCGTTGCTTTCAACCTAGCAGGATAAAGGAGAAAGGTGCGGAAGCCAAGTTTCTGCAAAGCATCCATTGAGTCAGAAGGTTAGTCTGCTTCTGAAAGTTTGTGTCCTGTAATCTGGAGCAAAGCGAATAGCCACCTCGTACACCTCCACTGTACAGTCCCTGACAAAAGTCCTGTCGCTTGGGTACAAGTTGACCTTAAGTGCCCCTCAAATATATGTCTAATCAATTTTTTTTTACAACAAATGGTTAATTTCAACCCCAACAGCTTTTGAAATAATGTTTTGGTGCCAAACGAAACTGCTGAAAAGCATTCTAACTTTCACAGCTTGGTAAAGCCCACTGAGTCAGTTTTTGCAAAGACAAAAGTCTTGTCGCCTTGTCATATGATGCACCCAATCCTAGATTACAGCCTCACCTGTGATCAATAATTGATCAATCAATTAGTGGGTGTGTATAAAAAGAACCCCAGCACACCAGACCTTCATATCAACTGCAACTTGACCTCTGACAACATGCCTAAGATTCACCCTGAGACCAAAGCGTTGATTATCAAGAGGCTGAAGACCAGATCCACTTCTGAGGCGGCTGACACCTTCAATGTGTCTCAGCGTCAAGTACAAAGAATAAGAAAAAGATTTGAAGAGATTGGAGATGTTTTTGACAAGCCCAGGTCCGGCAGACCCCGCAAGACAACTGCTCGGGAGGACCGTTTGTTAGCTCGAAAATCTAAGGCCAGCCACTTTTCCACTGCAGCAGAGCTCCACCAGGCCTGGTCAACTCAAGTCCCCGTGTCAACCAGAACAGTTTGTAGAAGTCTGTCTCGAAATGGCCTCCATGGTCGAATCAGTGCCCAGAAACCAGCACTAAACAAAAGGCAATTAAAAAAACGTATGGCATTTGTCAAGGCCCACAGCCTGCTAAAAAGATGGACGCTGGAAATGTGGCAGAAGGTGGATTTCTCAGAAGAATCTTTGGTTGAATAACATCATAGCCACCGCAAATATTGCAGGAGACCTACTGGAGCCTGCATGGATCCGAGATTCACCCAGAAAACAGTTAAGTTTGGTGGCGGAAAAATGATGGTCTGGGGTTACATCCAGTATGGGGGTGTGCGAGAGATTTGCAGCGTGGAAGGCAATATCAATAGCCTAAAATATCAAGTATTAGCTACCCTTACATTCCCAACCATAAAAGGGGTCAAGTTTTGCAGCAGGATGGTGCTCCATTGCATACTTCCATCTCTACATCAAAGTTCCTCAAGGCGAAGAAGATCAAGGTGCTCCAGGACTGGCCAGCCCAGTCACCAGACATGAACATCATTGGGAATGTATGGGGTAGAATGAAAGAGAAAGCATGGAAGACGAAACCAAAGAATTTTGATGAACTCTGGGAGGCATGTAAGACTGCTTTCTTTGCTATTCCTGATGACTTCATCAATAAATTGTATGAATCATTGTCGAACCGCATGGATGCAGTCCTTCAAGCTCATGGAAGTCATACAAGATATTACATATGGATCTCACAGCACCGCTACTTAATTCACTGTTATGCAACATTTTTTTGCATTTGAAGTAAATTATTTGTTCAATTTTCACATTACTCTCTGTATGCGACAAAACTTTTGTCTTGCCAAAATCGGACCTTTCTGTGTTCATTAAATGATCAATCTTACTTCAGTGAAGCAAATTTATTTTAGTATATTAAACTTAATTTGGGAGGGTTTTAGCTTTCATATGAGCCATTTCTAAAACCAATGGATTAATTAAGTCAGGTCATAAGCTGTTGTTTCTACAAAATCGATAAGTGACAAGACTTTTGTCAGGGACTGTAGTTTTCCTTGCAGCGCACAGGATCTTATCTGTTGGTGAAACGTAGCAGCTTCAGCAGCAGGGTACGAGAGATATGTTTGCCGTTAGCATCCATCTTTGGTGCGCCAACCCGATGTGTACGCATTATTTCAACTGAACCCAGCTCTGGAAACCACTTTGGGATGGCGCTAGATAGATAAGTAAGCGGATTTGATGTTTCTGTGCTTTTAGAGTTTGTCTGCTTAGAAGCAGTCTTCTTCGACGATGTCGCCATAATTTAGGGTTGAAAACATTTCGAAAAAACAAAACAATCAACCAAAAGTGAAAATATGTGGTTAAAATGTTAAAATATTGGGGGAATCTGCAGAGCCGTAGTGAGAAACTACTGCATCCCTCGCGATGATCAAGTGACTCCTTTCCCTGGTAACATCTGAGGGTTTGACTAATACATGGAACAATCATTATCTTCCCGTAAGATTCTTATGCAACGGAAATGTTGTTCACTCCTCCAGTAAATAGGATGGACCTTAGCTACGACCTGCAACAGGAGGTATTGTAGTCCGCTCAGCTATTAGCCAGAGAGCTAACGTTATGCATTGTACATATTTATAATTCAAAATTCGTCTCAGCCTTTATACAACAGATACTCTAGGGTCTGTAGCATATAACCCCGTTGTCTGATTACAGTTTAATTCATTTTTCATAATTAACCAGCTCTCGTTTTGAAGACTGATCGCGCCGTTCGTTTCAATGGGATTCGTGACGGTCTATACTTTCAGCATAAAGTGTACATATTTATAATGTGAAATTTGTCCCAGCCTTTATACCACAGATTCTATAGGGTCTATAGCATATAACTGTGTTTTCTGATTATAGTTTAATGCATTTTTCACAACAGACAATTTGACTGGAACTACAGGTAGTTTTATTTTTTTACGTTTAAGATATTAAGTGATTTCTTGACGATGATCCATGGCTGCCTTTGTGAATGTCGGCACACATCAACTAATCGATTATTCGTTCATACCACCCACTGATTATTCGACCATGAAAAAATTTAGTTATTCACATCCCTAATATGTAACTTTTAAAAGTATGCATAAACTGACCAATTTAAAGTTTTAAGTGTTTTGATCCCTTCACTGTTCTTCATCCACCACAGTAATGAAAATATTTCTTAAACATTTCACTGCATACGAGATTGAAATAACTAAGCTAACAAGGTAAAAACTTGACTGTAGTCTTCAAAACAAGGAAAATAAGACTTTTCTAACATTATGAAATAGTATAACAAAGACCAAATCCTCAGCTGTTCCTCCCCTCCCCTCCTCCCCCTGCACTCTATCCCTGATGGAGTCCATATTAGAAACCCTGGTTCAATCAGATACCGAGATATGACGTGGAGAGGTTGTCAATTGGCTGCCACACTAGAAGGATTATGTCCGCTTTACAGCAAACCATGATTTGGATTTGTTTCCTCCCTTTAAAAATGTCCCATCAAACTCATCAAAGCAAATCCATGCCTGACCGTGATTTTCCCCTAGCTCTTAAGCAAAGCTTCTCTGTGTTTATGCTAGCACAGTCCCGTGGGTTCAATGACTTTATCTTACGGTTCGGGTTCCTTTGCTGGGCCGAGCAGTAAGGTCATACAAAGGTACATATCCTACTAGGATGCACGATATATCTGCATTAATATCGGTATCGGCCGATGTTCGTCACTTTTTAACATATCGGCATCGGTCCGAGGAGTAAAATTGGGCCGATATCAACAACCGATGTATATCCTCTAGTTGCTGTTTGTGTGTCGGGAGAAGGAGGGGGAGGGGGATTTGGCCATGTGTATAGAGAGATTATTTGTTTATCAACACGGCGGATATGCGTGCAGAATGATGGCAAAAAAGAAAATTAGTTTGACCGGTTGCCCTGGTTATCTCTGTTTGGTTAATTTGCAGTTGCAGTGTTAATTAGCGATGTTGTCAGCTTACTGTTACATTAAACTGTAATCGGAAAACGCGGTTATATGCTATAGACCCTATAGTATCTGTGGTATAAAGGCTTGGACGAATTTCAAATTATAAATATGTACACTTTATGTTGAAAGTATAGATCGTCGCGATTCCCATTTGAAACGAATGGCGCGGTGATTATTCTTTAAAATGAGAGCTGGTAAATTGTGAAAAATGAATTCAACTGTAATAAGACAAAGCGGTTATATGCTATAAACCAGGGGCGATTCTAGGTTCTGACTTTTGGGTCGGCTCAGCCCCAAGGAAGCCACAGGGGTATTTGAAGTATATAAAGGATTTTGGATTTTGAATATCGTAGATGTGATTTCCTGAGATCCTAAATTGAATCTGGTGGGGGATAAATCTATCTATTTATCTATCAATCCAACACATTGTATATTTTTGAACAGTCTGCCTGTTTATTGTCAGAAAAGCACAGACGTTTTGTAACAATTTAACCTTAGTTAAACTCATAATACCAATAAGTATTTCATCCCAGAGGAAAGGATCAAACACATGTTGGCTAGTCTCTAAATAAATTGTTTATAACTTAATCTTTTTATCTGAGTTATAGACAACACTGTTGTAAATGTAGTATTATATTATCCATGATTTTTCTTTTGTTCTGTCCAAGATTCTGTGACCATTATTTTCTTAGTTATTATGCTGTTGCATGTCTAAGCCAATATATGGCAGTGTGAGCTAAATAATGCAGTTCCGAGCCACTAAAGTGATGAAAGAAGGCTGTTTGGATGAAGGGAGGGTAATACTGTAATAACAAATTTGAGGTATATTCAATTTCTTTCTAAAACGAGCTAAAACGACGTCCGTTGATTGGTCGACAGAATCTCAGAAATGACCGTTTTTGCCCATTTTCTTTGTATTTACACAGTTACTGAAACACATTGGTTTTCAAAGTACACTATATATGGTATATATGGAAAATGGATAAAAAAAATTGAAGACAAAGTAAAATGCGAATTTCAAAAAAATATTGTTTAATTAATATTGGAATATTGTATCAACATACAAAAATACAACAAAAAAATCAACAAGTACAACCTGTACTAGACTAATACTATTGGAGACAGACCACTATTTTTTTAAACTGATCTCGTGGGTACTGAGGCAGCTTCAGTTGTTTAGGACCAGTGTCCTTATCACCTAAATTACAAGCCATATCTGCAGACACTGTTGCTTCCACTTGCTCCTCTATCTGTGCTTTTTCATGCACCTCTCTGGTCTGCTGCTCACCTTCCAAACACTCTCCCTGCTCTTCTCTTTCTCCTTAGTAAAATAAACATAAATATTTAAAGACAGTCATCCATGAAATGAAGTTTAGATATAATGTGCTTTCTTTATATAGTTAGTGAGGTTGTTTGCCCCTATAACAATCAATGCCTTTTTCTCACCTGCTTCTTCCAGGTCTCGCACCCTCAGTGTGTCCCCCATCTCTCCATCCTGCTCTTGCCCTCTTTGCATTCACACTCTCTCCATGCTCCTATCTAGCTCTTTACATACATTCAAACGTTTAGTATGGAAGTAGTTATAAACTTTCAAAATAATAAATAAAGCAAACAAGCCGAGGGGCAAATGTCTGAGGTAAATAAAGTAGGCCTACACTATAACCTGTCCATGTGCAGTGGGACAGAGCAGTTTGTAAAGATTGAGTAGATAAATATGGGCAAATGCAATAAATGTGGTCAAAAATATGCTTATTATGGTCTTCTTGACTACCTGATCATGTTATCACCTATTTCATCTTGCTCTCTTTTTTTCCTCCCTCTCCTCATCTCCCCTTCTTCGTGCTGTCAGCAAAAAATACAAAGTAATACAGTATAACAACTAACAACAAAGAAATAAAGGCTAACACATTATTTGTTGCTAGATTTATATTATCTCACCTGGCTGACTTCTTTTAAAAAAAGAACGTATGTCCATCTATGGAAAGCAGAAATTTGCATAAAGAAACTATGAATTAAAATGACTACCATTGTAAGCACAAACAGATGATCATGGGCATCAGGGCCATATATGTAGTCATAAAACAACTAGTACAACGTTATGGTAGCCTATACCGACTATGTGATCTGCTTCTTTCAAAACATAATCACAACGGTGCTGGAGCGCGACGCTTCCTATTGGTGCTAGGGGCGGCATTTGACGTGCAAACTGCTCACCGCATCGCTTCGGCGCCAGTGTGTTAGCTTATCATGCTTTAGCTTATCATGCTACGGAGTACGGACCATTACAAGCCCGACTAAAGCATGAAGCAATTCAAGAAGAGGCATAGATAGAATCGCCTTGCGGTCAACTGTCATTTAATAGATATCTAACAGATTATGTCAAGGTTTTAAAATTAATTATTACCTTGTCATGTTATGACGGACGAAACAGCAGAAACTATTATGTGCGCTCGAGCTGCATTTCGGACTTGTCAAACAGAAGACGCCCACCCACCAATCAGAGGTGAGAGTTTCCTGCAGGAATGTTGCGCTCGAATTCACTAGCCCATTTGAGCCTGTTCATTAGTGTACTGTACAGCATCCATCCTCTCGTTGCTTGTGAAAAAAACGGTAGAATATTCGATTTGAGGACGAAACGATAGGACGGGCTAAGGCAGGTTTTAAAAAGGTCTAGCTTTGCCTCTGCTATAAACCCTAGATCAGGGGTCGGCAACTAAGTTTGGCCTTGGGCCAATTTTTTTTTCCAGCCAGTAGGTGGCAGGCCACAACATTATCAAATGCTAGTTCAAGGAATTGATTAATGAAAGTGCATCTGGAACTGCGACGCAGGCCCTTCAGCTGGCTTAGTTATATGCCTACCAAGCACTAGATGACTCTTAAAAGACGTACATATAAACAAGTGTATGCCCTAATCACGTGAATGTCATGCCTGATCACGTTGGGTAGAGGTGTTGCTGCACTGTCTCCACAGAGACAACGCAGCGATATCATCATAAGCAGTTCTAACTGGAGAGAAAGTGAAATCCACGAGCTGCTGATCATGTGAGAGAAGGTGATGCTGTCATATTAAACAAAGACGTTGAAAGATGGTGTGATCTACGAGAGAGATGCAGAGGAACTGTCCTTACGAGGCTTTTTTTGTCGGGATAAAAAACCCTAACCCGTCCCTAACCCAAAAGTGGTCAGCAAAATAAAGAATATGTTGCCGTTTTTGCACTTGTAAAGAGTTAATTGCGTTTGTAGCCTACACTCAGACGTGAACTCATTCTTGCATGCGGGTGTCTTCATTCATAAAAAAATAGACTTCGTGAGCAGCCCCACGGAGGATTTTACCACCTCGGTTTTACACAGAGAACTTGAAATAAGACGGTGAAATCGCTGGGCGTGCCAAGCCTCGACCGAGCCGGCTTGGCAGTGTAGAAAGGCCTTATGCTGGAGAGAGGGCAGTAGTGCGCACCTAAAATTGCAGCCAACCACTCTTAAAACATTTCACGGATGGCAACACAACACACACACCACGGCGGGTGTTGACTGCGCGCACACACACACACCACGGCGGGTGCTGATTGGCTGGCCTAACCCTTACCCTAGCCTACTCACCGTTAGAAGAGCTGTAGGCGAAGTAGCCTCATCAGAGACTCTACTTGCGTTAAACACAGGGCTGTACAGTGCGACAGTTTTGATCGCATTTGCTATTAAAATATATAACGTGCGAAGATAAATACAAGTCCACTCGCACCGGTGCGAAAGGGTGAGAAGGACCCGTGCCGAAAAAACACGTCTTCCTGTACGATTTTCAATGGCACTGCTAAGCGCGAGTGTGTGGGAGCATGATGGGAGCGATGCATGTAGGGAAATGTATTTCGAATTATAGGCTCGCCAGTTCCGCTCAACTACTAAAAAACTACATTTCCGGAACATTCGCACGTTGAGGAAGAGGCTTTGTAACGGTCGCGGGAAATTCACTTTTAAAGCAAAACAGAAAAATTAAAAGGTATTTCTCTGTATTCGGAAGTTCTTCATCAAATAAAGAGGGAAACTTGGAAAAAATACACGTATGGAAGAGATTGACTCGGCGACCACAAGCACGGAACCGGCACCTTCGGACGAAGCCGACTCAACCCATAACTTCGTCTCAGCCAACGGGAAAACGCACAGGTTTAACCCCCAGTGGTTAAAAACTTTCAATTGGCTGGTCTACGACCAAACCAAGAAGTCTATGTTTTGTAAATATTGCCTCGAGGCAGGGGAAAGGACATCTGGGAAGACACCCTACATTACAGGGAACACTATTTTCAGGAAGGACACCGTCACTAAGCACAACTTGTCAAAGTGACACATCGCTTGCCGGGAGGCTTTTTTTGGCAAAAACCCAGGTTAACCGTGCTGGTTCGATCACCGCTGCTGTGAGCAAACAAAACCAAAGCATGAACGAGGACATAATTAGGGGAATCAAAATTAAAATGAATATTGCGTACTGCATCGCCAAGGAGGCGCTCCCGTTCACTGAATTCGCTTCATTAATTCTACTACATGAAAAAAGGCTCTCATAGTCACTTTACTATTTAATATGTTCGTTGTCACTTTAGTTTGTTTTTACTGTTTTTAAATTTGTTCATATTGTGTTACTTTTGTATATACATCCTATTCTGTTCATATAGTTATATCTGAATAAAATAATTTCTTTGACTATAGTATGTGTGCTACCAAAATTATTTTTGTACTACTGAATTTTTTTGCTTGCTAGCATCAGTGCTACCACTTTAAAAAGTAAGCGTACAGCCCTGAAACAGCAAAGTCTCAGAGCTTGGCGTCTTAAATCTTTTGTGGACTTTTGTCAACAGCTCCTGCCTTTCTATACGTGCAGTATCACACAAAAATACGTAATGTCGGGTCGCCATGGTTGTTGTATATAGGCCTATAGAGGGGGGTTCCGTTTCATTTAATATTGGATAGCTTCCAATAACTCCCGCTCAGCCCCTCTCAGCTTACGTGTGCCCGTGACGAGTGTGTCTCTAACCTTCCGGGAGTAGGTTGTGAAAGAAAAAAAAAAAGTTCACTGTATCCGGCCCTTTACATTTAAGCCAACAGATATAGATATTCGATATAAAAAAATCATATAACTTCAGAATAATCTGGCGGGCCAGATATTATGTCTGGCGGGTCAGTTATGGCCCGCTGGCCGCCAGTTGCCAAACCCTGCCCTAGAGTATCTGTGGTTTAAAGGCTGGGACGAATTTCGAATTATAAATATGTAGCCTAGACTTTATGTTGAAAGTATAGACTGTCACGATTCCCATTGAAACGAATGGCGCGGTGATTATTCTTCAAAACAAGAGCTGGTAAATTGTGAAAAATGAATTTAACTGTAATCAGACAACGTGTTTATATGCTATAGACCTTCCTATAGTATAGGTTGGTTGGTAAAGGTTGGTTACTTATGTTTTAACTACTGAAAATACGGTAACGAAGCGTAGCTCCTTTTTTCAATGCTTCTTTTCCCAGGGACAGATTCAACAGATACTGTCTTCTCAGGCAGTATACTATTGCGCGAGCACGCAGGCGCGCTTGCTTCGTGCCTGCATGCTAATCCCTTCACAAGCTCTCATTCCACACCGTATGAGACAGACGCTGGTAGCGTGAAGCTGTCTCTGCATCTCAGACATCGCTTCCGCAAGCATTTTCCAAAGTCAGCGGTGGAACGAGATAACAAACACCGTCACTGTTGACCTGTGTAAGGACATGGTTCCCTTTTGAAATGTTGATAGAAAGAGCTTTAAAGAGATGGTCAAAACACTCGATCCCAGGTACTCGTTACCTGCCTGCACACACTTCAGCCAAATTGAGATGCTAAAATTATATGGCAAGGTCTGCGAGCAAGTGGAGAAAGAAATCCATGCTAATGAATATTTGTGTTGCAGTTTTGCTGCCTAACCAGTATTTTACCCCTTCAGAAGCATTTATATATCAAAATTAGAAGATGAAACTAGCATACCGTGATCTAATACCGTTACGTCTATGCCTCAAATCATACCGTGATATACATTTTAGTCCATACCGTACAGCCCTACTAACAATAGTGATTGATTATTGAGCACGGCAGGATCAGCGCGCAAGAACACGCCGTGGACCATGACAGAGGTTGAGACGCTCCTGCGTGTAGCCCTGTCTGTTTGTGTCGCGTGGATAAGTACGTCACTGCAGTTTCGCGCATGCGTGCTATGATCACCCGCCCATGTTGAAGAGGTACCATTATAGATGGAAACACGACGTGCCTGGAACCAAACCAAGTCATGCCAAGCTAAGTCGTGGCGAGTTGAGCTGGTACTGTCTGTGGAAAAGATGCATAAGAGCAATTCAAAAAGTATTTTTTGAAAGTAGCACCCAAGTCTAGGAGAGCTTAAAAGTCCTTGAGCGGACTCGTAACTCAGTAAGACCTACTCACAAAGATCTGAAAATGGTTTGGAGACCATGGAGAACTTCTAAATCGTGAGGGTATCAAACATGTGGTTGAATTAGTGCGTCCCCAACAAACAGGAATAACCGATCAGTCCAGAGATAACAACAACAACAGCAACACTTGGATATTAAACCACAGGGAAAATGCAACTTTGCAATGCCAACAATTTATGTACCTTTGTACCTTAATGTACCTTTGATCATCCTTGATTATTTAACATATAAATAAATTGCTTAAACCTTCATTATTTTTCTATGTATTAATAGTAATACATCACTTTAATCATAATTATTTCAGATATTTTAATAAATCACTTTCATCAATATTTATTGCATATGTTAATAGTAATAAATCACTTTAATAATAATGATCATTATTTAAACACTAGCACTAAGTTTCTAGTAACAAATAATATAACTACTCTTACTTAGGATTTACTATGTAATCATTTATTGTAAGATGATTTATTATATTAAGTTTAGGGCTGTAACAATACACCAACTCACGATTCGCTTTGTATTACGATTTTTGACCCACGATTCGATTCATCCCACGATTTTTTTAAATTTAACAATCATTTTATTTAAACACTTATATAACAATTAACTTAATGTAACATTTAATAACAAATAATTTGGAACACTGAACATATTTGAACAGAAAGAATACTATTAAAGTAGGCCTATAGCAAAATAAGTAAATATTAAATAACCAAAGATTGCAGTTGGAGGATGCTTGCAGGTAGGCAAAAACCCTCATCTAGTTTTGTGGTTTAGGGTTACGCATTTGAAAGTATTAATGTCAAATAAATAATAGTAATTTGAATAGTTTGGTAGCACTAACCAGCGTTCCCGCTAGAAAAAACGGTGCCGGTCAAAGTGACCTGCATAGATTTCGTTTTTTCGGTCAAATATCCTGTTATCGCTTCTTATTAGGCTATGTAGCTTAAATAATGACATAATCAGGCCGCATAGAATGCAACATGTTTAATAGTCTAACTTTCAAATAGATGGGAAAAAACATGAACGTCTGATTCGCAATAACGAGGCATACTGTTACGAGTAGCGTATGTGTGTGTGCGAGAATGGCAGCGTGTGTGAGTGATGTCAGCGAGTGAGTGGACGAGCAAGGAGAGCGAGCAGTAGCGTGTGTGTGTGTCAGTCTAGTGAAGAAACGAACAAGTCCGGTTGTGTATAAGAATAAAGTACTCAGCCTGTCAATAATCGATGGCAGCTTCATTCCGACCTATAAGCAGACCAACTGCCGGTCAATTACACAAAACACTAGAGACAGGGATCACACAGGCTATTTTTTCGCGCTTGGCCCACTCTGGATAAATGTTGTTCATAACGCATACAGTGGGGCAAAAAAGTATTTAGTCAGCCACCAATTGTGCAAGTTCTCCCACTTAAAAAGATGAGAGAGGCCTGTAATTTTCATCATAGGTATACCTCAGCTATGAGAGACAAAACAGAAAATAGAAAATCACATTGTCTGATTTTTAAAGAATTTATTTGCAAATTATGGTGGAAAATAAGTATTTGGTCAATAACAAAAGGTCATCTCAATACTTTGTTACATGCCCTTTGTTGGCAATGACAGAGGTCAAACGTTTTCTGTAAGTCTTTACAAGGTTTTCACACACTGCTGCTGGTATTTTGGCCCATTCCTCCATGCAGATCTCCTCTAGAGCAGTGATGTTTTTGGGCCTTCGCTGGGCAACACAGACTTTCAACTCCCTCCAAAGATTTTCTATGGGGTTGAGATCTGGAGACTGGCTAGGCCACTCCAGGACCTTGAAATGCTTCTTACGAAGCCACTCCTTCGTTGCCCGGGCGGTGTGTTTGGGGTCATTGTCATGCTGAAAGACCCAGCCACGTTTCATCTTCAGTGCCCTTGCTGATGGAAGGAGGTTTTCACTCAAAATCTCACGATACATGGCCCCATTCATTCTTTCCGTCACACGGATCAGACGTCCTGGTCCCTTGGCAGAAAAACAGCCCCAAAGCATGATGTTTCCACCCCCATGCTTCACTGTAGGTATGGTGTTCTTTGGATGCAACTCAGCATTCTTTCTCCTCCAAACACGACGAGTTGAGTTTTTACCAAAAAGTTCTATTTTGGTTTCATCTGACCATATGACATTCTCCCAATCCTGTTCTGGATCATCCAAATGCTCTCTAGCAAACTTCAAACGGGCCCGGACATGCAGTGGCTTTAGCAGGGGGACACGTCTGGCACTGCAGGATTTGAGTCCCTGGCGGCGTAGTGTTAGTGATGGTAGCCTTTGTTACTTTGGTCCCAGCTCTCTGGAGGTCATTCACTAGGTCCCCCTGTGTGGTTCTGGGATTTTTGTTCACCGTTCTTGTGATCATTTTGACCCCACAGGGTGAGATCTTGCGTGGAGCCCCAGATCGAGGGAGATTATCAGTGGTCTTGTATGTATTCCATTTCCTAATAATTGCTCACACAGTTGATTTCTTCACACCAAGCTGCTTACCTATTGCAGATTCAGACTTCCCAGCCTGGTACAATTACAGGTACAGGTCTACAATTGTGTTTCTGGTGTCCTTTAACAGCTCTTTGGTCTTGGCCATAGTGGAGTTTGGAGTGCGACTGTTTGAGGTTGTGGACAGGTGTCTTTTATACTGATAAGGAGTTCAAACAGGTGCCATTAATACAGGTAACGAGTGGAGGACAGAGGAGCCTCTTAAAGAAGAAGTTACAGGTCTGTGACAGCCAGAAATCTTGCTGGTTTGTAGGTGACCAAATACTTATTTTCCACCATAATTTGCAAATAAATTCTTAAAAAATCAGACAATGTGATTTTCTGGATTTGTTTTTCATTTTGTCTCTAATAGCTGAGGTTTACCTATGATGAAAATTACAGGCCTCTCTCGTCTTTTTAAGTGGGAGAACTTGCACAATTGGTGGCTGACTAAATACTTTTTTGCCCCACTGTATGAGGACGTCGAGTTGTGTGGAGAAATGCAATCCTCCGTAGCCACGGAGCGCTGTCATCACAGCGAGGGTATCTCGTCGCAGACTATTATTTAAACAGATTATTAGCTGCTTTCAATCTGAAAATTTGACCGGAGAGATACAATTTTGTCTGACATTTAATTTTTCTATTATCCGACAACGGAAACCCTGGCACTAACAGCTCATATCACGTGGCTGGATCTTGACTGGAAGTATAATGGGAGTTAGAAAGGGCTCGTCGCGCTTCTCCCTTCTCACACTGTGAGACAGGTTCATGGCTTTGAGTGTCGCGATTTCGGTTTCGATACGCATATCGTTACAGCCCTAATTAAGTTTATAATCAGCTCAGTAGCAATTGGTCCAGGGACCAGTTGAGCTTTTGCTTGCGTTTCACGTCTTTGTCTTCGCTTTCATTCATCATGATAGGAGGACTTAAACTGCGGTATGGGCTGATATTTAAAGTGTTTAAGAGCTGGAAATATGCTCATTGGATAAAAGTTGCAGGGTGCATTATCGTGGACTGCACAAACTTGTCATCCTGCGTGTATTCTGTTAACTGCACTGTCCATAACTATTTGATAGGACTTAATTTGTAGCCTAGGCTATTTCCTTATTTTTCGTTGATTTAATGTGCCCGTTTGTTGGATGTTGCGGATGAGTTTCACAAAGACCGCCTGCACTCAACAACCACAGCCAATCACCTTACTGACCGCTTCTAAACTCGTTCACAAAAATCAACGTAAGGGGGCGTCACTCTTGAGTCTCATGAGTAGGTCTCAGCGGCTTTATGAATTACTTTTAAGAAAAATCTTGTACGTAAAAACTTTGAGTGCGAGTTAGGAGCACTCCTAGCGGTAAGATAAAAAGCTTTGTTAATACAGCCCCTGGTCAGTTCACATCCCGCTCACAGCTGCAAATGGAGGATGAGGACTGGACAGTTCACATCCCGCTCACAGCGGCACATGGAGGAGTAGTCCTCGGCCCAGTTTCCCGATAACGTCAGATTTTCAAAATGGCTTGTAAGGGCTAATCACACTAACACCTGGTGGAATAATATGTCCCCTTTAACGTAGAATTTCAAGTAGAGGTTACAAATAGAGTTAAGAAAGTTTCGGGAAACCGGGCCCTGGTCCGTTCACATCTTGCTCACAGCTGCACATTGCTCCAAAAACACTTGGAAGAATAAGACGAACATTGTGCAATGAGGAAAGAAATCTCTATTCCGAAAAAATATAATTAGAAATATAGCTGCGAGCAGCAATGTGGGGGTCAAGCAGAATGGGACTCAATAAACTAATTTTGCTGGACATCGGTTAGGTGGCTACATGATGATTTTGGCAAATGGTTATCACAATGAAAATACATTGAAGTTGCTTTGTAAGGGCCGGAATAGACTTGCTGCTAACAACTCCCCCCTAGGTGTTGATGATGCCCAATTATTTGGGCATCATCAGGATAGGGTCATAAGACTATGAGCTAAGTTTGGTTTGGATGCATGAAGGCCTTGCAGAGAAATGAGCTCACTTCCTTTTTGACGTCCCCCTGAGGTCAAAGGTCACCAAATTGTTTGGATGTCCCCAGAATGATGTCATGAGTCTATGTACCAAGTTTGGCTATGATATGTTAAAGAGATGCTGAGAACAGGCTTACTTCCTGTTTGGCGTCTTTGCCGTCAAGTTTGATTGGCTGTCAAGGCCAAACGGTTTTGAATCTGAAAAAGCTGTTTGGCTCCTTTGTTCAGCTTGGTCTGAAGATGATTTATGGCAAGTTTCATGATGATTGGATATAATTTGTGTCCTGTGGATGTGTACTATTAATTTTGATAATGTTCAACATGGCGGCCAAACTCTGATGTTGCCATTGGAAATATTTTATTAGCTACATGGGGCGGTCTGATAGTATCACCACACATTGGAATTTTTTTTTAAATATACTCATGTGAAGAGAGAAGAGTTAAAACACATCTTCGTTAATTACAGCACCCCCTAGAGGTCGTCAGTCACTTAATTCGTTGAGTGTCTCCAAGATGATGTCATGGGTCTATATACTAAATTTGGTTATCATATGTCAAAAGGCTGCTGAGATATTGGCTTACTTCCTGTTTGGCGGCTTCGCGGTCGAATTTGATTGGCTGTCGCGGATGTTACCGTGAGAAATCATTTACTAGCTACATGGGGAGGTCTGATAGTATCACCAGACATTGAAAATTTGTTTGAAATATACTCATGTTAAGAGAGAGGAGTTAAAACACGTCTTCATTAATTATAGCGCCCCCTAGAGGTCAATGGTCACCAAATTCATCGAGTGTCCCCATGATGATGTCATGGGTCTATGTACCAAGTTGGTTGGTTATGATATGTCAAAGGGCTGCTGAGATATTGACTTACTTCCTGTTTGGCGACTTTGCGGTCAAATTTAATTGGCTGTCCCGGCCAAACGGTTTTGAATTTGATAAATCGGTCTGATATGTTTTATCAAGCATGGCTTGATGATCATGTCTGCCAAGTTTCGAGATGATTGGACAAAATTTGTGATAGGAGATGCATTTTGAAGGTTTTTGATATAAACCAAGATGGCGGAAAATCCATCATGGTGCAAAACAATGACATAGGGTGCGTTGAGATCGGCTTGGATCAAGGAATCCACTGATACCTTGTCTGTGAATATTGGATGAATGGGTCGAAAGTTATAAACATGAATGCATGTCCAACTTTGACCTGTTGGTGCCGCTAGAGCTGATGAGCTAGCGACCTCAAATTTGCTTCATGGGCTAATGGGACTGTCCTGAACCAGTGTGCCAAATTCACAACTTTACACCAAGGCGTTCTATGGGCTGCCATAGACTCCCACTGAAGGATAATAATAATAGGAATTCATACGAAAACAATAGGTTGTCTCGCAGCTTTGCTGCTTTACCCCCAATAAGAGAATATGGTATTCTTTACACCAAAGCGTCGATTGCGATCGACCGGTTGATCGCAAAGGTAGTGCGGTTAGATCATTTTGTTCATTTTATCATATAAAAAACGTTCAAACATCGCGCCGACCGGCATATGAACACACAAGTCACGCAATCTTAAAGAGACAGCATCACTATAAAGCGGAACGAAAAACATGTCAATAACACAGTATGGTGAATTATGTCTATAGAGTCCACCACAAGACTACACTTTGTTGCTAAAATGTAATATTACCCTCCTCCTTGAGCCTCCCGAAATGTCTTTACACTTTGTTGCTCAAATGTAATATTATTCTGCTCATTGAGCCTCCCGAAATTTCTTGCGATATTGATATCCCCCCTCCCCCTGCCGACTATATTAGTTGTTTTATTTTTCTAATGTTTTGTGTGTATGCTGTGTGTGACTGTAGGCTACTGCTGCCTGTCTTGGCCAGGTCACTTGAAGAGAAGTTTAATCTCAATGACGTATTCTTCTGGTAAAAAACTTAATCAAATAAATATCTTATCTCTCACGTCAGTTAGCCAATGTACAATCCGCAATCTTGCCCTCACACCCCCCTCTCCCTCTCCCCGTCCCCCACACAAGTCCGGGCTTTATTTCACTATAGTTAGGTAGGTTGCTGCCTTAGCTGTTGTTACACTTAGTTTATTTCACTAAGGTGCTTCTGTAAATTACGCAATTTTTAGCTGTTTGTTATTATTATTTTCCACTAACCAATAGTAGTTGCCATGCATTATGTCAATGCACTTTGAGCCCTGAATAATAGTAAAAGCTATTGAATAATTGATTATCATGCATAGTATACTAGACTTTCCATTTAACAATTACCCCTGTAACCCATAAATTGACTCATTTTATAATGTAATCAAATTCTCACACACCTGATGTGTGAACAACACATCCTGACATTTGTACCCTTGCCTTTTGTTCGCTAAATGGTTAAAGAATATTTAAATGTTGGCACTGCTTTTAAGAGTCATTCGTGGTGAACGCTAAAAGATAGGTCTTATCATAACCCTAAAAGTACACATCATCCAATCAATTACAATAAATGAGTTCATAGCTGCACGCGTATAGAAAAAGTTTTTTTTATTATCATTACTGACAACAGTCAGCTGAATGTTATAGGGTCCCTTCCTTCCACTCCCTGTTTTCTCAGTTAAACACAGAAATCAGCTGCATTTGTCCAAGTGCTGGTTATATGTGATATGTATATGAAGCAAAACAATACGCTCTTTCTCCGGTAACGCAGTCGTTCGCGACGCCTTTTTTCTTCGTCGTTTCTTCTATTTGTCTCTAGAAGAAACAACATGCTCCATGTCTCATGCTCCAATCTTTCCTCGATCGATACTTCAGATTTTGTTGATGCAACAGAATATGTGATGCATCATTTTAGCAATATTTAAGATGATTGCGATGAGTTCTGCCTGTTCTGCCTTCATTTTGTCCATGGTCAAATCAAAACAAACTACAGTGACGGCGGCCACACTTATCCCGCCTCTTGCAAACTTAGACCCTACGTCATATCCCCCTTGCAAGCCCACCCCCCTAAACCCCCTGTTGATTCTACTGATGTCTAAACCAGGTGTTTGCAAATTGGGTGAATGTGAGCCTCCCCTTAGAGTAGGTAAGGACAGCCGAGCCCCCCCAAAAAAATATATATATATTCCCGTCCGCCTGACCTAACACGCCTCTTCAGTAAATGCCATCTTTTGTGTGTTCCAGGCAATGATGACTTTCAATAACTAATCAAATGTAAATGTTTTTTAATATTGTATTTAAAGACATTTTATTTCCATAACTTTTTTAAAAGTGCATTCATAAACGATTCTTTGCAACAGCAAATAATTTCCAACTTCATGCAGGCCTAATTGAGGCTACTTTTAAAATCACTGAACATCAGTAGGCCTATCCACAAGTCAACAAAACAAAGCTACAACCGACGACACCCGACGGCTGAAATCGGCGCTGTGTGTCTGGGCCTTAAGCACACATTTGAAGGAGATGCACATCGTCTCGAAAGAAATCAGCACAATGGACAGCTCTCGGATCAATGAACGACAACGGCATGTTATGAGATCGAACAGATTCACATATTTTCATCAAATTTGTTAACGATTTCAGCCACATAAAACCACAGATTTAAACCACAAACAAAATTTTCCATACTCATCATTTGCACTACAAGCAGCATCAACCCTATGGCCCAACCAATTTATGCATTCAATACACAACTTTGACCTTCAATTTAATAGTCCATATCAGTGATAACAATAAGGCCTCGCTTTTGATGGCAGAGGTGTTCGATGCGGGGCTGCACTGCAGAGAGAAATAAACGCAAGTCGTCCTCCACCTGCAGCCTTGATCTGTACTTGTTTTTAATCAGGGTCAGTGCGGAAAACCAACACTCACACAAGTAGGTTGAGGTGAAGGGGATTAGGACTTTCATAGCCTTTGTTGAGATTTGGGGGAACTCGCTCTCCACAGACAACCAGAAACGTATTCAGGATCATATTTCCTACGTTTTTTCTCCTCCCTTAATGCTGACTTCTGGTGACTTGGGACAAGGAAACGATGCATTTTAAAACTAATACAAGCACGCACAATTACCGATACCGCTGAAGCGGAATGTTGAAGAGTCACTACACTGAATCTAGGAAATCTGCTGAACATTTTGAATGTAGAACGAAGTCTGTAGAATGAAGCAGAATGACTTGAATGGTTTTGAAGTCATACTGCTAACGTATGCTGACGCTGAAATGCTCCGCTACACTGCTGAAGCTGAACGTTGAAGAATAATTATACTGAATCTAGGAAATCTGCTGAACATTTTGAATGTAGAATGAAGTATGTAGAATGAAGTATGAATGAGTTGAAGGGTTTTGAAGTCTCACCGCTAACGTCAGAGCAAACGTCAGCGCTAACGCTAAAGTCACGCTAATGCTAACGCCAATAGCTAACGCTCAAGTAACGCTAATGCTAACGTCAGTGCTAATGCTAACGTCAACTCAAACGTCAGCGCTAACTCTAATGTCAATGCTAATTTCGGCGATAACGCTGACGTCGATGCTAACTTCAACGTTAATTTCAACGCAAATGTCAACACTAATGCTAACGTCAACGCAAACGTCAGCGCTAATGCTAACGTCAATGCTAACGTCACTGCTAATGCTAACGTCAGCGGTAACGTCAGCGCTGACCTCAGCGCTAATACTAACGTCAATAGTAATTTCAGCACTAACACCAGCGCTAAAGCTTAAATCAGCAATAACGCTTACGTCAACACTAACATCAACACTAATGTCAGCGCTAAAGTCACCGCTAACGTCCATTATTGTAGTCCTCTATTGTAATCCATTGTTGTAGTCCATGAGGGAGAGAGAGACTGTAACAAAGACTACACTACCCTCCCCCAGTCTCCAGAGTGGTGTGTTGGCCACTGATTGCTCAACGAGTAACAGCTGAGGCAAACAGTAGAGTAAGGCTACGTTTACATGATGACGGTCTGAACAGAAGACGCAAAAGTGGCGTCGCGTCTTCACTTTTTATTCCTCGTTTAGACAAGCGTTTTCGGGAGTAAATTTGCGTGCATACGGTGAAGCAAAAGTGTGTGGATTTCAATTGGGTATGCATGTCAGGCGGCTAGGCGGTGCTGTGATACACCATCGCACAACACCACCATATCTGCCTTGCGGGTATAAACGACAAAATATTTTATCGGAAGTGCCTTTCGTTTAGACGGTGACGGCATTTTTGGGGCTTAAAAACCCAAAAATCTGAAACCACCCTCCAGAGTGGAAAACTTAAATACACTCCGCCGTAGTGTTTCCGTCTACACTGCCAAGACGCTAGAGATGGATTTATTGATTCGTTTCCGCGAACCAGTTCGCGTCATTCAGTTCGCCAAGAGGAGTCGTTCGCGAATCGTTCGTTCGTTCGTTCAGTCGAGTTTCCGGTAGCGGTGAATCAAATCATACACGGTTCTCTGAGTCAGTCAGACTCAGCCCCTCGTTCGTTAGTTAGTTTGTTCGTTCAGTCGAGTTTCCGGTTCAGTCGAGTTTCCGGTAGAATCATGGAATGAACGGCTCAGACTCAGCGCCTCCCTCATTCTCATTCTCATACGTCAACATTACAACTTTAACCAAACGCAGCGGGATGGGGGGTGTAGTTGATTATTGGATGTTTGACATATCAGCAAAATAATAGACTTGATTTAGTAATGATAGTGGGTGTCCCGGGTGTTTTAGGCTCCCATAAACAGAATCCTGTGCAGCCAAAGACTAAATCTAGCTGCCAAAATTAATAATGCCTTCAAAACTAGAGCTGGTTAATTGTGAAAAATGCATTAAACTGTCATCAGACAACGCAGTTATACGCTATTTTAATGACCTCGCCTGTGACAAACCAGGTCACTGAAAACCCGTAACCAACGGCAAAAAGCCACACTAACAACAACCGGTTACCCGGGCAACCCCCCAACCCGGTCCCTTCAACGTGCAAGCCCCCACCCTCCTGTTCTCCCAAGGCCCTGCCCCAGCTGACCTGATGATTTGCCCCCCACACTGATTGACAAGAAGAACATCCAATGCAGAGAACAACTGGCATAACGGACAACGAAATACAATGCAACACATAACACACAAACTCTTTAAATGTCCCAGGGTCGCTACACTTTAGACTCTAGAGTTTCTGGTATAAAGGCTGGGACGAATTTCAAATGATAAATATATACACTTTATGTTGAAAGTATACTGTCGCGATGTCCATTGAAAAGAATTGAGCGGTGAGTAGTCTTCACAACGAGAGCTGGTAGGTTGTGAAAAATGTGGTATAAAGGCTGGGACGAATTTCGAATTATAAATATGTACAATGCATCCTTTAAATACGTCCATGCAACAGATGGCCAATGTGAATAATAGATAGCTCGCTCACTAAGCCCATTTGTTTTTTCCCCATTAAACCTGTTGATTTCTGTCTCTCATTGACTGAAATTCAACGAGAGCGTCCTAGACTCAGTCCTAGAACAGCATACGATTTGGCTGGCTCTCGTAAGTCGTGATGTCTCTCAGTCGGTCCCTCCTCACCACTCACACAGTGAGTGAACGAACTGTCAGTGATTCAGCGACTAGTGGGTCTGGGAGGAGTCGACTCTGAGAACGAACGAGGCAAACGAGGCGAACGAGAGAGAGGAACCAGTTCAGTTCGTTCGTCTTAACGATTCGTTCATTCGAACTGATTCGTTCGCGAACGAGTCAACACTATAAGACGCAAAACTCTGCTCAGATCTGCTCACATCGCGTACGCGTTTACTTCACATGCCCCAGTACAGGGAAATAAACAAATATGTTGGATTATTTCCATGCATCAGACCGTCAAGCTGCTCTGGCAGCTCTAATAAACTTACAGGAGTCTTTCCATGAAATGTACAGGATATGTACTGATATTATTACTGAACAGAGAAGGATCTGTAATTATGTTTTGGTTTTCGCGGCGCAGATAAGAGAAGGAAAATTCTACGCATGCGCTCAGACATGGTGGTGTTGTGTGATAGTGTATCACAGCACCACCTAGCCGCCTGGCATGCATACCCAATCGAATTCCACACACTTTTGCGTCACTGTATGCACGCAGATTTCCTCCCGAAAACGCTTGTCTAAACGCGGAATAATAAGTGAAAACGCGACGCCACTTTTGCGTCTTCTGTTCAGACCGTCATCGTTCCACGCAGCCTAGCACTGCATCTGAAAAAAAATAAATAAAAAGTATAAATTATATTGAAATTCTATTTAAATGAATGGGGGGATTTTGGGTGAATAACCTTGAATATTTTGGGAATTATGAATACAGAAAATAATAGCACAATGGTACTAACGGAGCTGAATGTTTTAATTTTTGAATGCTATTTCTACGTTGAAGTATGTTGAAGGAGTCGCGAACGGAAAAAGTGGCGGAATAAAGAGAATAAAATTAAATGCGTAGCATTTCTAAGATGTGAAGGCCTTCAGCATTCACACCAATGAATACAATAGGCTTCCTACATTTTTTAGGAACGTAGGACCCCTTAAAATGTATCATCCCTATGGCATTTACCACTTGATTGACGAAAATTGTCTGTCAGACTTGAGAAAATGGTTTCAAGACTTTGCTTTACTCAGCCAATCGCTACATTAATGTGCTATCCATTTAGGGAAGATGTTAAGGTTGATTTACTCACATCCAAAATTGCAGCACTGATTCACCTGAACACGTCCGCAGTGGAGGATGAGATTTTGATAGTACAAGCTATATTGAGGTCAAGTCTAGGGCTCATGGAAAATGTTGGAATTTACTATCAAAATAAAAGTATCCAAACATCAGGAAATGTGCTAACTCCTTGACTGCATTATTTGGCTCTACTCTACTGCCAGTCTTTTCCCATATGAAGAATAAGTCTAAATACCGTTCCACCATGACTGTTGGTCATATGGAAGCCTGCTTGAGAATAGCTGCCAGCAGCTACTGTCAGACTATGGAACTCTGGCTTTCATCAGAGTATGTACTCAGTATATATGAATAAATATATGTTAATCATTTTTTAAGGTAGGTAGATCATTTTGACTATCTCATTTTGAAAGTAGCTTACAAGCCAAAAAAAGTGTGGGCCCCCCCGCTCTGTATAATATCTCCAATGCCTTTTTCTCCTGTGGCTACATTTGCATTTACATTTAGTGCATTAAGCAGACGCCTTTTATTCAAGTGACTTATATTGTGTACTTGATTGAAAAACGTAATACGTAATTGGTTAGAAGAAAGAGAAACAATATATATCGAATATAATATATATATAAAAAAGATAGCTTGGCTGTGACAATACATGACTATTTTATGTGCCAGGTTTGACTAATTGAATGCTTTACAGAATAAGGTATTTCTTTAGTCTGCCCTGGGTGAGCCAAGAAGTCCCTCTTCATGCTCATTGAACTAATGGTCAGTCAGAGAATATTGTATACTGTGTGGAAGCAACTTGACTAAACCATGTCTCTAGAGCGGTTCTCCTTCTAGTGAACTTGGTTTTATGAGTGGAAACCTACAGCAGTATGAACCCCTGCGTGTCGTCCCCAGGTACCGCCTCCAGACGGTGCGCTCGCTGGCGGGGCTCAGCCTGATGCTGAGGCTCCTCTGGGCTTGTCTGCGCTGGGACGACATGGCCGTCAAGCCCTCCTCCGCCGTCGGGACCACCCGCACGGGTGTGTGTGTGTGTGTGTGTGTGTGTGTGTGTGTGTGTGTGTGTGTGTGTGTGTGTGTGTGTGTGTGTGTGTGTTAGTCGAAATGCCGATTGGTTTATTGACTTTGGGGGCGTAATTTCTCCAATCTCCTGGACTCTCTCCCTCCCTGTCACCATGCCAACCCAGCCCTATCCCCACTCATTGCCACAGAAACATCAGACACGGAGATCACCACCACGGAGATCATCAAGAGGAGAGACGTCGGCCCGTATGGCATCCGCTCCGAGTACTGCATCCGCAAGATCATCTGCCCCCTGGGGCTGCCCGACACGCCAAAAGGTAGAGCATGCGCACTGGGGGCAGGACCATCTGCCCCCTGGAGGCAGGACCATCTTCCCCATGGGGGCAGGACCATCTGCCCCCTGGAGGTAGGACCATCTGCCCCCTGGAGGCATTTTCTGCCCCCTGGAGGCAGGATCTTCTGCCCCCTGGGTCTGCCCCATCCGCCCAAACATAGACGTCATGGGTTGGATCTGCATTTTTTGATTGTGCCTGTGTAGCAGTGGGATCCTTCATGGAGCTTATGTGTGAATGAATGAATGATAGCACAGCAGTGTTGTTTTTCTAGAAGGATAAGCCTGTATGTTATACAATATTTTATTTTTTACACACACCCCCTGTTACACCCTGTAATATAGACAATGTTATGAAAATAAAGTCTAAAGTCTGACTGCCTTTGGAACCATTAGCTAGGAGCCCAGAGCAGCCGCTGTCCCATCATCCACACATCCCATAGCTCTCCAGAGACTTCCTAGATGTGTTATATTAATTGCAATATATCACTTGGTCTATATTATAGCATATGGCTAAAAGTAGCCGATATATTGTGTCAAATTGAATGCAGATGATTGTCATTATATGGTGTAAAGTGAAAGGTTGGTGGAGCAGAGGGCCAGTTAGTAGGTTGCATATAGACAGCCGGAACCCCTGATAAGCGGTTGATGTCCGTAAACCTTCTCCACCCTGCCCCTCAGAGACCCACACACCCCAGAGGAAAGGCCTGCGCTCCAGTGCCCTGCGGCCCAAGAAGCCGGAGCCTGCCAAACAGACGGGCCCCATCGTGATCGAGACCTGGGTGGCAGAGGAAGAGCTGGACCTCTGGGAGATCAGAGCCTTCTCAGAGAGGTGGGGCACGTCAGGGTGTCATGGGCCTGATGATGGGGCCTGTTGAGATGAGACCCTTCTCAGAGAGTTGGGGCACATTGTGGTGGGGCCTGATGAGATGGACATTGCTCAGATTTCCAATAGTCTTTGAGCCAAGGGGCCACTGTCCCTGTACAATGAAAAAGATGAGGGTTGTTCTCTAAATATCTCAATTGGAACAGAACCTAAATAACTTAACATGCCCGTTTTATTATATAGAGTGCTCTGTAATTCCCACCTACCCATCACCCTAACTCGTCACTCCGTACAGTTCAGATACTTTGCAAGGGGTCTTTTTGATGCATTTGTTCAGCTTAGATTTCTATTGTTGAGTCTTCTGGTCTGCTGTTTTTCAGGGTGGAGAAAGAGAAGGCTCAGGCTGCTGAAAATGCCAAGGTGAGTCTTTTAAAAACATAATGCAACATTCAAATATAACCCCAGGAACCACCTCTGGTAAGTGGTACTTAAGTTTGTAGAAGTTCAAATGACTGCAGAGATTTGCAGTTTTACTTTTAAGCAGGAAGGACAGGGAGAGCATTGCTGAACACAAGCTGTAGTTCTCATCAGAGACCACCAGAGCTTCCTGTTGAAAGTCCTCTGGTTCACTCTACTCTTCCCGTTTAAAGTCTTCTGTTCACTCTGCTCTTCCCGTTTAAAGTCCTCTGGTTGACTCTGCTCTTCCCGTTTAAAGTCCTCTGGTTCACTCTGCTCTTCCTGTTCTTCCCTCCAGAAGCGTCTGGATCAGAAGCCGGGCTCAGCGTCAGTCTCCACTCCGTCTGGGACCACGTCGGCCAGCGTCATGGTGGGCTCGTTGGCGGGTCAGGTGACCCCCGGCACCAAGGTGGTTCTCACGACCAAGATGGGCACCCCCGTCACATTCCAACAGAACAAGAACTTCCAGCAGTCCTTTGCCACCTGGGTCAAACAGGGCCAGACCACGCAAGGTACGGCCGCCTCAACCCGTCCTGTCCGACGGGGGAGTGAGGGATTCTGCTTTACTGCTGTCTCACTCGGAAACAAACATTTGTACATCAACAACTGCGTTGCCAGCCAGCCTTGGGAGAGAGTAGGACTATTGTACCACTACCAGTGATTGATGGTGCAGGCCCCGAGGGTTGACCTGCGAGGACTCCCCAGCCTGATTGCGGACCAGTAGTCCCTACTCTCTGTGGGTTCGCACACAGAGTTTGACTCTGGTTTAATGGTAAAATCAAGGAAGATGAAGGTTAACCTTGAACTACACTCTACATATATTAATACTTCAAAAAGACTCTATAGATAACAAACAACAATGAAGTTGATGATGAATGACCTGGCGGGAGACTGCACAGACTTTAGATGTTAATGTTATCGTCTGATTTGAGAAACAAAGCTGGCTTGGTGCGATAATGATAAAATAATGATGCCAAGAATAACCAAAATATTAACCATTTATTTATGGGAACAAGGCGATAAGAAGACATCAAGCTGTAGAGATTCATACTAGTCATACTCAATGTCTCAGACACAAAGAACGCACTCACTTAAGTTAGTCTATGTACAATGTGAGAGACAGATTCGTTAGAAACATTTAATATATTTGGTGTCGGTCTACTTAATAAATGTTCCATCATATTTACAGACCGACCACACGTTACCTTTCACATGGGTGTTATCGCGATGGATCTCCTTTCTAGTGAAGTGCTGCTATCTGGTGATGGTGGTTCTGCAGACCTCGGTTTTGCAGACTTTGGTTCGCAGAACCTTAGTGGGCATTTCCTCTTGGTCTTTGTTATCTCATGGATGGGAGCTCATGTAATTTCATTTAGCACGTCGGCCGCTGGTGTCTTATGTCCTGTGAGTCAGGGTGGATCCCAGACATTAGATCGTCTCTGGTTGGAGTTGCAAATGTGTCTGATGGGCTGAGGTGGGCCCAGGTGACCACCTGCAGTGCATAGCTAGCAAAATACACTACAGCCAATGGTGTCAGAAGTGCATATTTGAGTGTTGGTATTAATCCTCCCTGGGGTGTCTTAGGGACGGTCAGTACCACCGCTGGACAGACCTTCCAGATTACAGGGGCCTCGGTAGGAGGGAAGGTTCTGACTGCTAAGCTACCACTGCCCGCCAACAGCAAGATAGTCACGGTCAACGTGCCCGCCGCACCAGGAGGTAAAGATCATCATCACGGCATTGCTTTAGAAAAACATCATCTTTATTTAATACATAATCATTTCAATTGGGGCTCAGAAATTGCTGACAGTGCCCAAGAGTTTGCATTCACATGCATACACGTGACCAAAAAGTTTTAAACAGAAACAGTTATCACAATAGAGGGGACCACTTTTATTTTATAGATGAAACCAGTTTACAACCTCATGTTCTTGTTGATCTTGATCATCTTGATCCGTTTTCCCTAATCAGTCGTCCTTGGTCCTAATTATTAGCCGAGCTGGTGGTCTCCACATACTGGAGCAGACCTTTACCCCTTTGTTCAGGCCGGCTCCTGGCCTTGTGTCATCTCCAATGTCCTAATGGACAGCCAAAGCTGTAGATATTCCCTGTTTATCCCAGCAGCAAATAATAAATCAAATGCTCTGACAAAGAATAAAAAACAATTCCTTATCTGTGTATGAGAACCCCGGTCATAAGCCAGTTTGTAGTCATTAGGAGCTAGCTTGGATGAAGATTTTTCTTTTCTTTTCAATAAATGATCATATTGTATGTTGCCGTGTTTCATTTGTGGTATCTTGCAAGCAGTGTTTGTAATACCGCCGTTTAAAAGAACGGCGTTAGGTAACGCCGTTATTTTTTCATTAACGGGGTACTCTAACTAATTACTGTTTCCGTTGTTACGCCGTTACCGTACGTTAAATGTGGTGCGTTAGTATGAATTGATTGAATAAACTGCGAAATCCAAATGCACCCTTGGCTCCAAACACAAACTGCTAGTGAGGAGACCGGGTGGGTTAACAACAAGATAAGCGATTATGATTGGCTAAGGCAGAGTCATGTTTCATGATAGCCAATCGGAGCCAGTGTTTTTACACACAAGCCAGAACACGCGCGCCACACACATGCACATGCACACACCAAACAGATTTGATGAAGCAGCAGAAATGGCGAGTCCAGAGCAATCAGATGAAAAGTTGGCCTTTTCTGTAGTATTCAGCAGATGTTCCACAGCCTTTGCAACCAAGCAAATTAAAATTCAGTTGGAAGTATTTCAGGGCGTTGAATGGGCAGTTCAACCATTTAACACATTAAGGCCAAGTGAAAACTGCTCAGAAAAATCCAAATTCTTTGACATATAGCAACTTTCTTTTTTTACAGTAACGCAAATAGTTACTTTCCCTGGTAACCAGTTTCACGATCCTACTGTTGGGTAATGTTATGCTGGTGGGTAACTGACGCGTGACCAGTTCAGGAGGCTAATGAAAGAGCAGCTCATCTCCTTGGCTGGATTTGAGGATATTGAGTTGGCTAATGATATCAGGAAACCAGCAATAGTGGCATACTTGACTAAGGAGTTAAACCTGGAAGAGCTGTGGTTGGAACAACAAGAGCAAGCAACAGACTGAGAAAGAGGAGCGGTTAGCTATCCTTCAGAGTGAGAAAGCGGAAAGAGAAGCAGCTTATGCACACTCTGAGAGGTTGGTTAGGTTGGAGGTAGAAAAATTAGCCTTCACTTCCGGTAGGCATGCTGAAAACAGGAGCTCAGATTTTGATTTAGGTAGGGCCCATATATTCATGCCTGTCTTTGAGGAAGACGTAGTGGATATCTTTTTTGAAATGTTTGAGAAAGTGGCCAAAGAGAGTGAGTGGCCAGAGGAAAAATGGCCTCTCCTTGTACAGAGTGTAATGACCGGTAAAACACAGAGGGCGGTTGCTGCTCTAGTCTGTTGGTTGGGTCTGGAGTATGATTCACTCAGGAAGGATGTGTTGGAGGCCTATGGAAGTGTGCCTGAAGCCTATAGGCTTAGGTTTAGGGAGCTACGGCGGCAGCCTGGCGAAACCTATCTAGACTTCTGGCGGAACCAGGAAATAGCTATTGATAGCTGGCTTAACTCCTGGGAAGCCTTTGATTATTCAGAGCTAAGGGCCTTAGTCTTGTTGGAACAGTTTAAAGCTAGTGTTTCCAGGGAAGTGGAAATTTATGTTAATGAACAGGCCGTGAAATCTCCATGAGAAGTGGCTGAGTTTGCAGACAACTATGAAGTGATTCATGGCAAGAAGTCCACAAGTGAAGTAGGCAGGAGAAGGCCAGTTGACTTATTTAGTGGTGAACAGCAGCCAAGGAGACCCATGGGGGATAGTTATCATCCACCCCAGTCATTTGATAGGGGCCCATCACGACCTGAACGGTTCATAGCCCAGAGAGGAGGGAGTGCCCAATCTCTTGGTCAAGGCTGTACGTCCCCTTTGGAAATTTGGTGTTTCCGGTGCAATGAGTTATTATCAGTGGTATTACCAGTGACCTGGAGGGTTACGAAGGGTTCACTTCGGAAGGGACAGTGGCAGTGCCTCAGGAGTGACTTCAGGTGCCAGTAACAATACTGCGTGACACAGGGGCAGTTCAAACCCTGTTGTGTAAAGGGGTAGTGGATCTTCCACCTGCCTCATTTACGGGCAGATATGTATTGGTGCATGGCATAGGTGGTGGCTATGTGCATGCACCTATCTACCGCATGTATCTCAAATCAGAGTTAGTATCAGCATGTGTTGAGGTTGCTGAGGTGAACAGTCTCCCAGTGAGGGGTAATGATTTGCTGATGGGAAACAACATAGCAGGGACTAGGGTCAACCCAGAGGTTACAGACTGCCCAGTCTACCCGGTTGAAATGAAGGAGATGGAGGCAGAGTTTCCAGAGGTTCTTACCTCATGTGCGGCCACTCGAGCTCAGGCAAGGAAAAAGCTAGCTGTTGGTGCCCCAGCTCCGGGTGCCCTGTCATCACCCTTGGTTGATGAGGAGCCCATGGTGGATCTGAGTGACACCGTCTTCCCTCAGTGGTTGACCTCTGGCGTTCTAGAGGCGGTCAGAAAGCCTATCATTGATATAGCTGCCAAAATACGGACGTCCCAGAGGTTACGGAGTGCTGAGGTGACAAAGGTGGTGTTGCCTTCTGAGTAGGGATGGGGATCGAAACCCGGTTCTATCAAGGACCCGGTTCCACTTTTTTCAAAACCCGAAAATCATTAACGCTTGGGCTTATCGATACCACTATCAAGTCCCGTTGTTCATTTTTTATTTTTTTTGTCCCGTAGGTCCTGTAACGTAACGTTGTGTCCCTCGAGTCGCGTCACGGCATTTAAATCAAATCCATCCAATCACTGCAGCGTGTCCACCAATGTTTTTGAATGTAATTGTAAGCAAACAGGTATTACAAGTAAAACAAGTGAAGTCTTGCAGTTAACTTTGTTTGCGAGGATGGCTGAACAGGCGAAAAGGGCGAAAATCATTTATTGTAAAGGGGGGAACACAACCTCAATGGCCAAGCACATTAGCATTGTGCATCAAATAAACACCAAATGCAGTACCTTCGACTGTCTCCGAGTTGAAAAGACTCCTTCTCCTGTTGCACCACAGACGGACCCGTTAAAAATAGTAATCCAATTTTGAAATCGGTGTTGTAATCAGCAGCATACAAGCTAGTTATCTTAAAAAGTAAAAGTTTCAGATGTGCTGCGTGATGTCTTGAGGTTGGCTCAGTAAAACGACTGTTAGGTTATCATGATGCATTCAAATGTAACATTAAGAAACGGCATATTGAGTTTTTTGATGAGAAACATGAGTAATACTGTATTACTCATGTATCTGTATTACTAATACAGTTGTATAGTGCTCTAATCATTTTAGTTTATATAACTAAAACTACTAATGTCAATATTTATTAAGAATTACATATTTAATTTAAAATGCAATTATTTATTTCCTAAATATTTTCCTCATCACTAAAAACGCTTCATATTTCCAACAATTAATAGAAAAGTATCGATAGTGGTATCGATAAACACTCGGATCGTTAAGGAGTATTGATATCAATAAATATTAATGATCCCCATCCCTTCTTCTGAGGTCGGTGGTGATGATGTTGCAGAGTCAGATGCCAGAGGGGTTGTTAGCTCGTCCTGAGATGTCTAGGGCTCCAGATGTAAGCCAACCCACGTTCGTTCAGGAGCAAAAGGAGGATCCTTCCCTTGAGTATGCTGTTAAAGTGGCAACGTCTGCTAGAGAGAGTGACGACGTGGCAACAGGTTACTTTGTGAGAAAGGGTATTCTGTTTAGAAAATGGAGGCCAGCCAACAGACCTTTTAGTGAGGACTGGGCCAGTTATGAACAGATTGTGCTACCAAAGTCTTATCGTGGAGAAGTGCTCCGCATGGCACATGTTTCTGTATTCGGGGGTAATTTGGGTTTTAAAAAGACCCTGGCAAAGATAAACAGGCAATTTTATTGGCCAGGGATACGCAAGGAAGTAAAGGAGTTTTGTCGTCAGTGCCACACGTGCCAGGTGGTGGGGAAACAGGGCAGTAAGCCGCCAGTTTCTCCTTTACAACCTTTACCCGTGGTACAGGAGCCCTTCGCTGAGATAATGATTGACTGTGTAGGGCCCTTACCGGAAACCAAGAAGGGAAACGAATACCTGTTGACTATATCGGATACCGCAAAAAAATTCTTTGCATGGGTTGGTTTGCCACACTCTATTCAATCTGATAGGGGCTCTAACTTTACAGCCAAACTTTTCCATCAGGTTTTGTCAGAGTTGAATGTGGTGGTCAAGCATTCTTCACCTTATCACCCACAGTCTCAGGGGGCCATTGAACGGTTTCATGGAACCTTAAAAAACATGAGTACCTGTGTTGAAAGTCAACCTAAAGAGTGGGACGAGGCCATCCCGTTTCTATTGTTCGCAGTTAGGGACGCCCCCACTGAATCCTTGGGTTTTAGCCCATTTCAATTAGTTTTTGGACACAAAGTTCGAGGGCCATTACAGCTCTTGCGGGAGAAAATTATTCGGCCAGCACCCCCTGGGGATGTGCTAGAGTATGTTTCATTAATGCTGGGTTGACTACAGTTGGCGTGTGAAGTTGCCTCTCGTCCCCTGACGTGGTTAATGCTAGCTTGTACAATACCCAGGCTCGTGCTGAGTTGGAAGGGAAGTTGGGGTACCTTACTGATTCCCAGCGGGGGGATGTAGTGCGTCTGATTGAACTTTTCCCTTCACTTGTCAGAGATACTCCTGGTAGCACACATCGGGCAGTACATGATGTGGATACAGAGAATGCTGACCCTGTGAAACAGCATCCATATAAGCTACCTCCATGTAAGAAGTTGGTGGTACAGGAGGAGGTAGACTATATAATGCGCATCGGGGTAATTGAGCCCTCAGACAGTGCCTGGAGTTCCCCAGTCGTCTTAGTTGCTCAAGAGGGAAGAGCGGATAGGTTCTGTGTTGACTTCAGATGGGTTAACGTTGTCACAAAAGGGGATGCGTTCCCTCTTCCTCGGTTAGAGGATTGCATTGATCAGGTGGAGCAGAAGAGGTTTGTTACTAAGATCGACCCCCTGAAATGTTACTTTCAGGTACCATTAACAGAAAGGGCAAAGGAAGTGTCAGCTTATGTAACCCCAGAAGGGCTGTATCAGTTCAGGGAGATGCCTTTTGGCATGAAGAATGCTCCAGCCACCTTCCAAAGGTTGATGAATTCCCTCACCCAAGGGCTAGGAAACACTGTCACCTATCTAGATGACGTGATAGTGTTCAGTGACACCTGGGGAGAGCATGGGGAGCACGTCAAGGCTTTATTTCAGCGGTTGGCTGAGGCGGGGCTCGTAATCAACCTGTCAAAATGTGAGTTCAGTAAAGGTACGGTCACATACCTTGGTCATCAGGTGGGATGTGGGGTGGTGCAGCCTCGGTTGGCTAAGGTTCAGGCCATTGCGGATTTTCCGACACCGCGTACCTGCACTCAGCTGAGAAGGGTCTTAGGGATGTGTGGGTTTTATCGCCGTTTTGTCCCTAACTTTGCAGCAATGACCGCCCCTCTTACCAATTTATTGAGGAAGAATGTGAAATGGGACTGGACAGATGGGTGTCGGGTTGCATTGACTCAGGTTAAAACCATTTTGTTTAGTGCCCCTGTTCTCCAAGCACCAGAGTTGAGAGGCCATTCGCTCTCGCTGTTGATGCCTGTGATGTCGGAATAGGAGCTGTCCTCCTACAGGCAGGAGAGGATGGTTATGAACGGCCGGTGGCGTACTTCTCAAAGAAACTCAACTCGCATCAAAGAGTGTACTCTACCATAGAGAAGGAAGCTTTGGCCCTAGTCTTAGCAGTTAGGCATTTTGAGGTCTATATTGCGGGAGGTGAGCAGGCAGTGGTGGTTTATTCTTACCACAATCCCCTAGCTTTCTTAGCCAGTTTCCCTTAGTGCTAACGCCAGGGTATTTCGCTGGGGTCTCATATTACAGCCTTACAACCTGGTGGTGAAGCATATAGCTGGCAAGGACAACGTCATTGCTGATGCCCTCTAGAGCATGAGACCTTGTTAACGACTGATGTTGTCTGCCGGATTTGGCAGAGGGTTCTCTTGTTATTTACAAGATCCTTGTATTTTCTATGAAAGGGTTGAGTTCTAATTTAGGTTGGAAGGTATTTTAAGGATAATGTGAAAATGAAATGTAAGATTAGAAAAAAAAACACAAAAGAAAAGGTTAAAAATAAATAATTGTGTTTTTGTTTTGTTTATGGGGGGAGGAATGTCACGATCCTGCTGTTGGGTAATGTTATGCTGGTTGGTAACTGTGGGAGTGGCTCCCTTGATTGGCCTTGATTATGGTCACCTGAGGGATCCAAGATGGCGGACAGAAGCAAGATGGTGTCTGGATAGACAGCGTGGTGCCCAGACTTGGTTGCACTCAGAAACCATAAGACTTTATAAAACCTATTCGCCCTTATACAAGGACAGTACCAGGATTAGGGATTCCTACAGGGAACGTGACCACTCCTTTGTCGTGTATGTCTGTCAAGTGTTCGTCTATGTTATATGTCAAACAATAACCAAACGGGACAGGCTATCGTTTACCCCAACGATTGGGCTATCCCTCAACAACAGAGAGGACCAGAGCTCGCCAGGAACCCAGGTGAGTCACTGCACACGTGGCCGGAAGCTAGTTGCCTGCCAGCTGTGGTTTGTTACCACTCATGTGTCTCGACTCCTACCTAGACAGAGAGCCATTTTCAATATCCAGTGGGGTCGTGACACTAGTTGCTTTTATTATAGAGTAATACAGTTACTAACTCAGTTACTTTTTGGAACAAGTAGTGAGTAACTATGACCAATTACTTTTTTTAAGTAACGTTCCCAACACTGCTTGCAAGGTAGTATATAGTACCAGTTGTTAGCACCCTGTTTTTAAATCACTGAAAACCATGGCCTTTTGTGACTCCTAAGTCACAAAAGTCATTGCCTAAGTCTACACTTCAGAAATAGATTGGACATGGCATGTGTGGTGGTGAGTTGACCGACAGTCAGAGTCCAAGCATCTCTTGCACCCTTCTGCTCCCCCCCAGTCAGTCAGTGCTTTTAGAAACACTCCTGTTGCTTCTGTGCGTCTGAGCCCGACCGCACATTGGATACAGTGGGGCTTTCTGAGGGTCACAGTAGAAGGTCTGTTTCTCCAGTCTTTGAACCGCCCTGAAGGGAGCCATCCCTTGCTTGAGTCACTTCTCAAGGTTCCCTCCTTTCCACTACACCGGGAGCCGGGCGTTGCTGTTTGAGAGTGTAGGACCTGGCTACATACCGCCCTTTGAGTTGGCTCCTGGAAAGCCTACTCCGATATTGCTGTTACGAGATGGTTTTGGAATAATTCAGAGTATATTATTTATATGATTACTGCAAGCCTCTTACAGACTCTATACTGCTTTAGAGGATGCAAATAATGTAGTCTCTCAGAACGACGGACCTAGCTGACTAAGACTCCACTGCTCTTTGAGGGGGTTCCATGTTGGTTAGATGCGTTCTACCCCGTTGCCAGGGTAACCTTTTATCTGAGTAAGTTGAGTTAGGCAGGATTCTGACAGCCCAACGATCTGCTCTGAGGTTCATGAGCAGAGATCTTTTCAAAGTAAATGCTGTCTCTGGGGGGCTGGTTAACGTGAGCCCTGTCCATAGCTGTGGTCTAATGAGATGACAGCCCAGCAGGGGGCCGTAACGCTATCACATTCGCACACCGTGCTTTCATAGCTGTCTTGAGTTCAGCTGATGTCAATGTGTTGGTGAAATGTGCTCCTGCTCACGTGAAACCTTACCACGGGCAGGCGAGAGACTTCCGGGTTGAAGGGGCTCTCGTCTTTCAGAGAGCAGTGAGGTGGGGCAGAGATTTAAATGGGCCTGTGTGTTTGGCCAACGTCACTGTTTGTTTTGGAAGGCCTTCAGGAAGTGAGGCAGGAGAAGAAGTTTACCCTGAAGTCTGCCTCCGCAGACGGGTAGGCCTCTATGGCCGATGCTGTTTGTCTTTATGTGGTCGAATCTTTACTACACCTCTGAATGAATGAGCTGCCCCCCACCCTAATCCCCCAAACCCCTCTACAGCCA
Source organism: Pollachius pollachius (assembly GCF_949987615.1). Lineage (NCBI taxonomy): Eukaryota > Metazoa > Chordata > Actinopteri > Gadiformes > Gadidae > Pollachius > Pollachius pollachius. Next base: position 25,201,760 of record NC_136935.1, read on the forward strand.
CACAGCTTAGGGTTTGATGTGCTTGGAAGTGTCATTGATGTGTGTGTGTGTGTGTGTGTGTTAGATACGTGTTTGATGTATGTTGGGACAGGGCATGTTTTAAAAGGAAAGCCTTGATGTAGGAGTTAGCTACTTGACCGCAGCCCAGATATAGAGGAGTAGGGCTGGGGGAGAGAGATAAAGAGGAATGGGGCTGGAGGAGAGGGATATAGAGGAGCGGGGCTGGAGGAGGGAGAGAGATATAGAGGAGTGGGGCTGGAGGAGGGAGTGAGGTATAGGGGAGTGGGGCTTGGTGAAGGGAGATATAGAGGAGTGGAGCAAATGTGCGTGCCATTCATATCATTCTGTATCTGTATTAAAAAAAACATCTGCATGATGCATTGCAGCTTACTGAACAAATGTTGTCCCTTTTCAATTATGTAGAACAGCAAAAATGCACAGAAAAATAATAAAAATGCTTTGGTATCACTCTTTTAGCATCTCGTCCTCCCAGTGTTGCACTCCTTCATCATCCCGTCCTCCAAGTGTCTCACTCCTTCATTCCCCAGCCTCCTGGTGTCTCACTCCTTAAGCCCACCATCCTCCCAGTGTCTCACTCATTAAACCCACCGTCCTCCCAGTGCCTCACTCCTTCAGCCCCCAGTCCTCCCTAGTGTCTCACTCCTTCAGCACCCCGTCCTCCCATTTTCTCACTTATTCAGCACCCCGTCCTCCAAGTGTCTCCCTCCTTCAGCCCCAACCCTCCCATTGTCTCACTCCTTCAGCCCCCCATCATCCCAGTGTCTCACTCCTTCAGCCCCCCATCATCCCAGTGTCTCACTCCTTCAGCCCCATGTCCTCCCAGTGTCTCACTCCTTCCACCACCCATCCTCCAACTGTCTCACTCCTTCAGTCCTCCCAGTGTCCCACTCCTTCAGCCCCCAGTCCTCCCAGTGTCACCCTCCTGCAGCACCCCATCCTTTCAGCCTTCCCAGTGTAACAGCCTTTCTGTGAGTAGCTGTATCGATACCAGTCAGCCCATTGCGAGCACTGCTCTCGTTCTCTCGGTGTGCATCCTTGGATGCCAGTATTCGGCAGCTCAGATTATTGTTTGGTTTGCACAATTTGTCATATTTGGCAATACTCGTAGGGCAGATTTCTTTGTGCATAGCGTTTTGATTTACATAAGAGGTTTTCATTCATCAATTTTTTATTTTGGATCTGTTGCAATCCTACATCGCTACTGAGAATCATGCATTGCATTCTAGCCCCTCAAGGCCCACAACTGGACCATAGGAACCCTGTGTGTCCAGCCCCTGGTAACACCTTGTTTTTTTTTCTCCCCTCTCACCTGGCAAGGTGTGATGCAGCAGAAGGTGCTGGGCATCATCCCATCCGGCACTGCGGGTGGAGCCCAGACCTATACCACCTTCCAGCCCCGCACGGCCACCCTCAGCATTAGACCCAGCACCCCGGGATCGCCCCAGCAGGTGAGAGCCCCCCCCCCCCCCCCCCCCCCCAGCGTGTCAGTCACGTTTCCATCTAAAAGGTGAAGCAAATCTTTAGAAAGTTCGCAAAAAATAAATTCAAATTAGGTGCGTTTCCATCAAGTGGTTGGAGCGGAAAACTACACACATTTCAGGGCTTGTTGTATCCTTTTGATAACATGCTCTCTCTTAGGTCCTGATGATATATAGTGGAATTGCGTTGTAATTTTCCATCTAAAATAGCTGTAATGGTTTTTTCTTCGATGAGAGCAAGGAAAAGTTTTACATCTTCAGCGGTCCACACGTATCTATTATTCACATTGGTCATCTGTTCCATGGACGTATTTAAAGGATACATTGTACATATTTATAATTCAAAATTTATACCACAGGCTTTATACCACAGTACTCTACGGCAGGGGTCGGCAACTGGCGGCCCGCGGGCCATAAATGGCCCGCAAGACATAATATCTGGCCCACCAGATTATTCTGAAGTTATATCAAAAAAATAATAATAAAAAAATTTAAATCGAATATTCTATATCTGTTAGCTTAAATGTAAAGGGCCGGATACAGTGAACTTTTTTTTTCTCCTACAACCGTTTTTGAATCTAAATGTATCAAATCCTGCTACTACTCCTGGAAGGTTAGAGACACACTTGTCACGGTCACGCGTAAGCTGTGAGGGGCTGAGCGGGAGTTATTGGAAACTATGCAATATTAAAAAAAACGGAACCCCCCTCTATAGGCCTATAACAACCGTGTGTGTGTGTGTGTGTGTGTGTGTGTGTGCAGTCAGTCCAGCACCCGCCGTGGTTTGTGTGTGTGTGTGTGTTGTGTGAAGTGTTTTAAGAATGGATGACTGCTTTTTTAGGTGCGCACTACTGCCCTCTCTCCAGCATAAGGTCTCATTTTCAGGAGTTTTACGTTACGTTAACGTTGACATCAGTCATCAGTAGGCTAACTGGCTGGCGCTACTTTTAGCTAGTGACGGTTGACATCATTAGGCCAACTTGCACTACTTTCAGGATGGGACCGTGCAAATTCAATGAGAAATGTTTTGAGGAGGATAAGTTTTGGTGGCAATAGTCATTCATACTAGGGACCATGGGAGCAAAAGCACATGAGGTCGCAGAAACATATCCGATACTCCGCGGCAGCTAGCGGAACTACACCGATGCCCGTATTATTTGAAAGAAGTGGACCGTAAAGTTCAGCATCCGTGGCTAGTATTTCACATCAGACGGCGTTAACCAGCTTTGTGTCGCCACTAAAAACCCAGAAGGCGGAGGTCTTGGCTGCTATGTTCCCAGATTCGGAGTTTGCGAAGTCGTTCACCTGTGGTGAAAACAAAACGGCCTATCTTGCCAAATACGGCATCGCATCTTTCATAAAAAGAGCTGTCACGCAGCTTAAACGATAAACAGTACATCCTCATGTTCGACGAGAGTATGAACAAAACCACTAAAAGCAAACAGATGGATATCCATGTGAGGTACTGGACCACGGACGACAGCCATGTCATATCGCGGTACTATGGATCACAGTTCATGGGCCACTCCAGAGCGGAAGACATGCTGGATCATTTTAATGTAAGTATTCCAAACAGTAAATTAATTAAATTGTGTGTTTGTGTGTGTTAGGGCTTTGACTTTTGCCCAACAATCATATTCGAAGTTTGTTTGTTTATTGAAATTAATTTTATTAATAATATTTTGACCATTATATTCCTTCAGTAAGACCTGGATTGGTCTTCGCAGGGTTTGTTTACCGGCGTTGCTATGTTTACCGGTCTTGCGTGTTCCAACGGTTTATTAGGTATCTAATAAATCGCTGTCTAATCAATACTTCATTCACTGCCTCTTCCGTGGTCATAACAATATTATGAATAGACTGCGTCGGGTTCTCCGACGTCTCTCCCTCTTGGCCTGCCCATAACAGGTTCGAATATTAAGGGCTGCCTAATATTCATTCGAATTTTGATTTATTATTTGATATTCGAATTATATTCGATTAACGAAGTTCGGAGTCAAAGCCTGTGTGTGTGTGTGTGTGTGTTTGGTGATCACTGTTAACCGCGTTTACATGGACACATCAGATCCGCATAGATGTGGAAGAACAGCTCAATCGGAATAGAAAAGGATCATATATACGCCTCAATCGGAATACAATTATCTGTTCGGAATATAATTCTATTCGGCTACAGAAGAGGTGGTGTAGTCTGCTATAATCGACATGTATTCACTTATTCCGATTAGTTTGGGGTTTAACTTAGAGCAACTGCAGTAGTTCGCAATTGGTCCACTCCGCACACCGAACTTGACCGCTGTCAAGGACGGTGGATTTATTGCCTGATTCACGTATTTGTTATCACTTCGTAGTAGTTACAGTAGTCCGATAATTTATCAATCCCAGCGTGTCCGGTTGCTAAACAACTAGGCCTATACAATATAAAGTTACAGACAGACAGGACATTGAATACAGATACAACAAATAAATTAAAACATAATGTAACTGCAGGCATTGATCTCCTGTTCTGTAGAGTATGTGCAATTTGAAATAAGAAATAAAGCTACAGTAAAAAATATTGCTTGAGGCCCCCTTGTGGTCAAAGATTTAAATTACACACATACTGTACAGAACAGGAGATCACTGCCTGCAGTTACACATAATAAAACAAGTTAGGGTCAAAGTGGAAGTGTGCAATAATCAGAGGTTGCAATGACAAACACCCACTGATGACCTCTCCAGATTTTTTAAAATAAGTTTATTTTTGATACTGTTTATTTAAATTATTATTTTACTACTAATAGTGGTAGTGCTACTTTACATTTTTAATTTAATTTTGTTTTAACCAAATGGTGATTATTTGACAAAATATATGCATAATTTCTTGCTTTTTTTCAAATGTAGGAAGGAACAAAGCAGCTAGATCGGGGAAATTTGCTTTCCGTGTCAATGGATGGGCCTAATGTGAACTGGAAGTTTGTGGAATTGCTGCACGACGAACATCGGGACCAGTTTGGTGGAGCCCAACTGGAGATTGTCGGGAGTTGTGGCCTTCACACCCTGCACAAATTCTTTAAGAACGGCTTTGTGATTTGGGAGATCGAGAAAGTCCCGAGAGCTCTGCACTACCTATTCCACTGCGCACCTGCCAGGCGAGAGGACTTTCTAATGGTGACCAAATCTGCAAAGTTCCCTCAGCCATTTTGTGGGCATCGTTGGCTGGAAAACCTGCCAGCAGTGGAGCGAGCAATTGAAATTTGGCCAAATATTGTGACTTATGTGGATCATGTTAAAATGAAGAAGCTCCCGAGCCCAAGGCCTTCCTCATACAACACAATTTCAGAGGCCCGGATGAATCCCATTTTACTTGCAAAGCTGCACTTTTTTATGAGTGTTTCAAGAGGTTTCCAGCCATTTCTGACAAAATACCAGACCGATGCCCCGATGATTCCATTTCTTGGAAAAGAATTGGAGGACCTAACTCGGGTAGGCACAATTAATGTATTAATGGGGTAGTAATAATTAAATAAGGTACTATTAAACCTTATTTAATAGTTTTTTTGAGGGAATAACTATTAAATGAGGTAATGTGTTTTCAGCATGTTGAATTGGTTTTGTAGTTAGTTAAATGCTAATACCTTTTTCAAATTATTAATGAGGCTTTTGCTTCTTTTTTCAGAGCCTTCTAAGACGCTTCATAAAGCGAGAGGAACTTGAAATTTCGCTGGTCAAGCTGGTCAAACTTGATGTGACTGACCAAAGGCTTTGGGTCGTTCAGAAGCATGTGGACATTGGGATGGGAGCCACAGCTGTCCTCAAGGTAACATATATTACTTTCCTTAGATGTCCTCAACAAAGTGAGTTGATCAAGCTGTTGACATATTGTATTTATCTTAGTTTGTGTTATACACAGGAAAAGTTTATTTGGTGTTTCATGTGACACTCATGGCTTTGGTGCTTTTGTTAGGGAATGGCAGGCAGTCAGAGTGGTGGTGGAAGTGAGCGTGATGCATTACTGTTCATGCGAGACAGCCAGACTGTTCTTTCGAAGATCTGTAAGAACATTCTGTTGAAGTGCCCTCTCAAGTACCCCACTGTCAGAAACATGACATGTCTGGACCCCTTCAAGATGTACTCAGAGTCTGACATGTGCCTCCAAAAAATGAAGGCCCTCATCCTGAAATTTGTGCAGGGCAAGAAGTTGCCAGGAGGAGTCACAGCTGGTAATATATGTAGACATAAGGAATTAATAACTACCTTGTGTTCAACATAGATAATATTTGGGCACCTTTTCTAAATGTTATGAACCTGTTCTCAGTATCTTTGATTAATCTTGTTTGTTTATTGTGTTGTGTTATATAATTAAATATACCCTATACACATACTGTCAGACATAAAAAATGTCCTGCGGCCTAATATGTTAATTTTGCATTTAATAAAATCTTATATCTTGTGATTTTCACAAGCTATAGTATTAGTTGGAATTAATGAAGACCGAAGAGACGGGATAAAAGATAACGGGCTGAAGATGAGCTTGAGAAACTGCGCAAGAAAAGAAAGACCATTGCAAATGTATGCGAAACATTGGAAAAGGATGCAGACAGCATGGCAGAAAAGGCTGAGAATACAGCAGGCACCAAGATGGCCGAACTTATCACAAAATCCAATATGATGAGAAAAAGATGCAAGGAGAAGAGAGGAGAGTTGGCGGATATAGAACGAGAACTTGAGAACAAAGGAGAAGAACTACGCCACTACTCTTTCACATATAAAGAGTTTGGGAGTTATGTCTGGCAGGGTATGTTGAATGACTTTGGTCTGTTGACCTGTTGACCAAGGCTGTTGTTATGTCATCTATTCAAATTTGTTTGTTTTCTTTTTCCAACTTTTCAAGTTAACCTTTGTTCTATTTGACACAGGACAGTTATTTATTTTTTCAATTATTCATTATTTTACACATTTAACACTTACATACATTTAAATGGGTTTGAAAAAAGATAAACGAATAAATAAACGACAATATCTAAAAATATAAAAGAAATCATCTATGTTCACATTGTTTTCTTTTCAGTGGAGTCAAATCAAGTTCAGCAAGCTAGGTCATGGTCAGAACTACATAAAAGGTTCCCATATTTCTAAGTATGCAAGTACACTGTTAAAGATGTGAAGTTTCACTCAAAATTAGGTTGATGTGTCTTAGGTTGATGTGTGATAAGTGACTCAATAAATTCCCTTTTCTATCAAATAATTTTTCAGACATAATTTATATATGTGTTGGTCTTAAAAAGGTCTTAAAATGTCTTAAATTTGACTTTAAAAATGGTGCAAGAACCATGGGCCTTTCTACACTGCCAAGCCGGTTTGGTCGAGGCTTGGCATGCCCGGCGATTTCACCGTCTTATCTCAAGTTTCCTGTGTAAAACCGAGGGGGTAGAATCCCTGTTCGTCACGGCGCAGGCTTTCTTGGTTCACTGGAGAAGGCGGGGCTGCGCACGGAGTCTAGACCTCTGTAGAATAAGTTGCATATTCCTGAATGTTTTGATTTTTTTATGAATGAAGACACCCGCATGCAAGGATGAGTTCACATCTGCGTGTAGGCTACAAACGCGATTAACTATTTACAAGTGCAAAAATGCCAACATATTCTTTATTTTGCTGACCACTTGTTTATTATCCCGAAAAAAGTCTCGTAAGGACAGTTCCTCTGCATCTCTCTCATAGATTGCACCATCTTTCAACGTCTTTGTTTAATACGACTGCATCACCTTCTCTCACATGATCAGCAGCTCGCGGATTTCACTTTCTCTCCAATTAGAACTGCTCATGATGATATCGCTGTCTGTGGAGACAGTGCACTAACACCTCTACACAACAAATCAAATAAAGTCATTCAAATACCAACGGGATGTCCCCCGCTCGGCTACATCATGAAATAACTTATTTTTATTTTTTAATGCAATAATCACAATCGTGTTTGCTGTTTATAATGTGATCAGGCATGACATTTACGTGATTAGGGCATACACTTGTTTATATGTACGTCTTTTAAGAGCCATCTAGTGCTTGGTAGGCACATGACTAAGCCAGCTGACGGGCCTGCGTCACATTTCCAGATGCACTTTCATTAATCAATTCCTTAAACTAGCCTTTGATAATGTTCTGGCCCGCCACCTACTGGCTGGAAAAAAATTGGACCGAGGCCAAACTTAGTTGCCGACCCCTGCTCTAGGTTCAATAGCAAATAACCGCGTTGTCTGATTACAGTTTATTCATTTTTCACAATTTACCAGCTCTCGTTTTGAAGGCTGAACAGACAATTTGACTTGAATTACTTAGTAGGTGTCCATATATCAGGGATAAATGGACACGGTATAATTAAAGGATATACACACATAGACATCCTATATCATATATATATATATATGATATAGGATGTCTATGTATACAAAAGCTTAAAAAAAAATATATATATATGTGTATATATATATATATATATATATTGACGCTACAAGTTGATGTCGGCAGGGTTATGCGGAAATCGGAAAGACGTCGTCAGTCCTGTGTGATCAATGTTCACTACGTCACAGCTGTTTCGAAAAGTGTGTTTCCATCTCCCATTTTGCACATTTACTCTCTTATGCATGAGTCAAAAACCACCTCAAGCGTGCGGAAAAACCTTTTTGCAAATTAGAGGATTTTTATGCGAATTTTGGTGTTTCCATCACCGTTTACTGATTCGATACTTCAAAATTCGCATAAAAGCAGCGGGATGGAAACTCAGCTACTGACTCCACATCTTTAACCATTGGTTAGTTCTCACCCCACAGTCCGGTTTGATGTGGCCTAGTGAAGAACTGCTGGGATCAACTCTGAGCTTATTGGGGACTGTTCTGGCAAAGTTGTGTCCTGCATCTGTTTTGGATTTGGTAGTGGAAACTTAGTTTGCGCTCATGACAGATGGTTAACTCTCAGATTAAATTGTTGTAGCAGATGCTGACTGCTGGAGGTCAGATCCGGCCAGGAATGACGGTGATCAGAACACCCGTCCAGCAGGCCGGAGCTCTGGGCAAGACCATCCTGCGAACCCCCCTGGTGGTTCAGCAAGGTAACCTCTCCCTCCTGTCCACCTGACTACTCATTGTTCCCCTGTCTATGCAGTGGGCGTATGGTTATCTGCTAGCAGTTTCATGTGTTTTCTATACCAGTGTATCTGAAGGTCCTGCCAGTGACCGCAACGCCCCTCTCCCTAGGTCATGGCGGGCAGCAGGTTGTCACCCAGATCATCCGTGGCCAGGCTGTCACCACAACAGTAGCCAGCCCCGCCCCCACAGGCCAACGGCTAGCCGGCCCGCTGAGGCCCGGGCAGACCGCCGTCCCGCGACCTCAACAGGGCCAGTTCAAACTGACCCTCACCCAGCTGTCCCAGCTAACCCAGGTTAGTGTCCTCCTTAATTAACCCAGGATAGTGTCCTCCTTAATTTACCCAGGACGGTGTTCTCCTTAACTAACCAAGGATAGTGTCTCTGCACTAGCTCAGGATAGTGTCTCTGAACTAACCCAGGATAGTGTCTCTCAACTAACCCAGGATAGTGTCTCTCAACTAACCCGGGATAGTGTCTCTCAACTAACCCAGGATAGTGTCTCTCAACTAACCCAGGATAGTGTCTCTCAACTAACCCAGGATAGTGTCTCTTAACTAACCCAGGATAGTGTCTCTGAACTAACCCAGGATAGTGTCTCTGAACTAACCCAGGATAGTGGTCTCCTTAACTAACCAAGGATAGTGGTCTCCTTAAGTAACCCAGGATAGTGTTCTCCTTAACTAATACAGGATAGTGTTCTCCTTAACTAAACCAGGATATTGTCTCTGAGCAAGTCATTTCCATGCTCTTCTCTCCAGAAGCAGCAGGGCGCGGCGGGGGCAGAGCGTCCAGCGGTGGGGGGCATGTCCGGGGGCGTGGCCCAGCAGGGCCTGACAGTGATGGTGCAGGGCCAGGGCCAGACAGCGGGCCAGCTGCAGGTCATCCCCCAGGGGGTGACCGTGATCCCCGGGCCAGGCCAGCAGCTCATGCAGGCGGCGCTGCCCAACGGACAATTCCAGCGCTTCCTATTCACTCCGGTGGCATCCGCAGCCACGCCCACAGGTAGGAGGGACGGAGGGGTTATTTTGGGTCATGACAGGGACATTTGTGTTTTCTTCTGAGGACTTCAAATGAAATATCTTTAATTAAATATATTTATTCTATCTTTATTTAAATTTCCTGTGTCTTTCCCCTTATCAGCTACGGTAGTCCCAGGCCTGCTCCAGACCTCCACCAAGGCCCCAGCCCAGCCCGCTCAGCAGGCGGCCGCCCCCGTGCAGGCGGGGGCAACGCCCCAGGCTGCGCCTGGCACCCCTCCTCTGGTCACGCCACAGGGACAGCTGCCCCCCCAGACCCAGGCCCACATGCCCATCCAGTCCCCCACGCCCCTCCAGGTTAAGATGCAGGCGGGCCGCGCCCCTCTGCAGCCGGCCCCCCAGGTGGTGGGTGTGCCCGGGCTGCAGCCCCAGGTATGCCCCTCCCACAGCCTCAAGTGTTGTGTTACCTTGTTGTGTAACACTGAACCTGCTTGGTGACCTTGCATCACCCAGCGGTGTTTGAGTCTTGGAATCAGTAGTGAGCCCTCAGAGAGAATCGCCACTTGACAAAGACAGATTGGCAAATACACTATTTGCCTTTTATTCTCATAAATTATTAGATGTGTTGCTTTCCTCCTGTACTGGCCCATGCCACAGATTAGAATATCATTTTAGAACATCAAATATGTTTTTCCCCCTCACCTTGAATAGTTGGTTTTGGTTTGGTTGATGCTTCTCGAGTGTCTGAGAAGCATCAACATCTGCTTCATAACATCTGCTGTTATGAATAACATCTGCTAGCCCACAACGGTGACAGAATTCCAGTGGTTTCACATGGGCTTTACATTATATGGGTTTCCCACGTAGCATGGAACACCTTCAACCTGGCCCTTTGGCTGAAACACAGCACGCTTCAAAACAGCAAACCACCCTAATAAGTGGGCAACCCGTACTGGTACATTCCCAACAACAGTTGTTGGTTTGGTGATCTACCTGTATAGACTGTGTGTGTGTGTGTGTGTAGGTGGGCAACGTGGTGACCATCCAGACGGCCTCGGTGCAGGAGCAGCTCCAGAGGATTCAGCAGCTCAGGGAGCAGCAGCAGCAGAAGAAGAAGCAGGCGGCCGAGGCTAAGCGGGACCAGACCCCCCACGCCGCCGGCCACCTGTTGCAGAAACAGGTGCTGGGAGCAGGGGGGGACTGGGGCCGGTCTAGTGTTGTCTAGGGGGGTCTGGGGCCGGTCTAGTGTTGTCTAGGGGGGTCTGGGGCCGGTCTAGTGTTGTCCAGGGGTCTGGGTAGTCTGGTCTAGTGTTGTCTAGGGGGGTCTGGGGCCGGTCTAGTGTTGTCTAGGGGGGTCTGGGGCCGGTCTAGTGTTGTCCAGGGGTCTGGGTAGTCTGGTCTAGTGTTGTCTAGGGGGGTCTGGGGTCGGTCTAGTGTTGTCTAGGGGGGTCTGGGTAGTCTGGTCTAGTGTTGTCTAGGGGGGTCTGGGGTCGGTCTAGTGTTGTCTAGGGGGGTCTGGGGTCGGTCTAGTGTTGTCCAGGGGGGTCTGGGGCCGGTCTAGGGGGGTCTGGGGCCGGTCTAGTGTTGTCCAGGGGTCTGGGTAGTCTGGTCTAGTGTTGTCTAGGGGGGTCTGGGTAATCTGGTCTAGTGTTGTCTAGGGGGGTCTGGGGTCGGTCTAGTGTTGTCCAGGGGGGTCTGGGTAGTCTGGTCTAGTGTTGTCTAGGGGGGTCTGGGGTCGGTCTAGTGTTGTCTAGGGGGGTCTGGGGTCGGTCTAGTGTTGTCTAGGGGGGTCTGGGGCCGGTCTAGTGTTGTCTAGGGGGGTCTGGGGCCGGTCTAGTGTTGTCCAGGGGGGTCTGGGTAGTCTGGTCTAGTGTTGTCTAGGGGGGTCTGGGGCTGGTCTAGTGTTGTCCAGGGGTCTGGGTAGTCTGGTCTAGTGTTGTCCAGGGGGGTCTGGGTAGTCTGGTCTAGTGTTGTCCAGGGGGGTCTGGGTGGGCCGGTCTATTGCACTGTTCCACTCCTTTACAATTATCCATGATGGGGTGTGTGTGTGTGTGTGTGTGTGTGTGTATTAGGTGGTGATGAAGCAGAATGCCGTCATCGAACATTTGAAGCAAAAGAAGACCATGACACCTGCTGAGAGGGAGGAAAACCAGAGGTCAACACACACAATCGCACGCAAAGACACACCGGCACATACGGAAAACGCACATGCGGGCATGCACACGGAAACGAGCAGAAGTGTGTGCGTGCGTGCGTGCGTACATGTATGTGCGTGCGTACATGTATGTGCGTGCACGCACAGACACAAGTCAGCGGTGTGTGTTTGACTGTGACCCCACTGGTCCCTGTGATCCTGGCGTGACCACAACCTGGCTCTGGAGTTTAGAGTGTCTAAGCTGAGGCCGTTTACAGACAGATCAAGCTGCACTGAAAACACCACATACACGCACATACGCACACCACACACACACGCACATTACATCACACACACACATTACATCCCAAACAGCTCCATGCAGAGCCACACATTTCCAGACCAGATGGACAGACTAAATCAATAGAGCCTGTAAGTTCTCTGCCCTTGTACATTTGACATCTTGGTTGTACATTTTATTTGCAGTTGTATTTCACGCGTGTACTACGGTATCCTGACTTTACTGAGTGTGTGTGTGTGTGCGCGTGCTTGCATGTGCTTATCCTCCAATCAAAAACCCTCTTTTGATTGGTACTTGGAGTCAACATTGTCTTAGGGAGACAGACCAGCGCCCAGCGAGACATGCCAGGAATTGGCTGGTTCGTGCTGATGGTGGGGGAACTGGCTGAAGGAAATGAGAGGAGGAAGAGGAACTCTTTCTGAGCCTCAGCAGTCCGTCTTAACCCCATTACGGTAAAACGGGTCAGACTAGGATCATCACCCCCTCACGTGTGCTCTGATGTTGTCTGTTGTGCAGGATGATCACGTGCAACCAGGTAATGAAGTACATCCTGGACCGCATCGACCGCGATGAGAAGCAGACTGCCAAGAGGCGCCGGAAGGAGGAGGTGGTGGAGCAGAAGAGGAGGAACGCCAATGCCAGTAAGCTGTCCTCGCTGTTGTACCGCCACAAGGAGAGCCTCAAGACGGAGATCCTGAAGAAGAGGGCGCTGCTGGACAAGGAGTTGCAGCTGCAGGCCCAGGTACAGCAGAATTGCCCTGAGCCTGACTGGGTTCCCCCTTGACAGTGAGGTTCTGATGTGGAGCTCTGTGGAGCCACAGGTTCAGCGTGCTGAAGGCCCTTCATTAGTCACCCCTTCATTCGTCACCACTTCATTAGTCACCCTCGGCGTCATGCTGAAGGTTGATTCCTCCATCCATTAGTCGGGTGACGGAACCTTGAGCAAATCTAATCCCATCTAAGTCACATACACAATGTCTGCTCAATGCTTCAGAAATGTAATTGGTTTATTCATTGGTTCATGGATAATTATCAAATAAAGCACATTCAAGTCCTACATGTTTACTCTGGTAAGTAATCAATGGGCTTCTTTTTATATTTATTTTAAGCAATCTTAAAAGAAATGATATGTTAGATTGACTAAAAATAATGAGTTGCGGCCTTGCAACACAGATAAATTATATTATGCTATTTTATTGATCCCATTTGGAACAACAGTAGGAATAAACACAGAAACTTATCTATACATATGATAAAAAGAACAAGAAGAATGTAATGTAAGAAAGAAAGCTCTTCAGGTGAAATCTTTTAGCCTGAGGAAAGGCGGTGGTGACCTCCCTCCCTGCCTCGCTCTGAGGCTGAAAGCTTCAGAGAGAGGCGCTGGTGACCTGCCTCTCTGAGGCTGAGCTTTCAGCCTCAGAGAGCTGCACAGTGTTGACCTCCCTCCCCGCCTGTAGGAGGAGTTGAAGAGGGACCTGCTGCGGATGCGACGGGAGAAGGAGAGAGCCCAGGCCGCCCCCCACAACACCCCACACCACCAACACGCCCCCTTCGGCAAGGGACACGCCCCCTCCGCCCAGCACCATCATCATCATCAACAGCAGCACCACCCTGCCTCCGCCTCTCCGCTCAGGGCCGGCCCAGTCCCCGCTGGCCACAAGAGGAAGAGGGAAGGCCCCGTGGGGCTGGGGGCTGCTGCGGCCGGCGCCAAAGGCAAGAGGAAGAAGATGATCACCACGAGCTCCAAGGAGAACCGCAAGGACATCAAGCTGTACTGCGTCTGCAAGACGCCCTACGACGAGTCCAAGTGAGCAGCTCTGTCCAACACTGGAAACGCAGGTTTACTCCTTTCAGGAGAGGACTTGAGCCCAGCTGCACAGAGGGGTTCAGTTGGCTCCTCTCATGCAGATCTAGCTTGTTGTCCCATTTTGAGTTTGGTTATCATGGCTGTCAGGATCCAGCCTCCAGTGAACCCAAACTCTGGGTCACAACAGGCAAGTTACCTCCAGGTATTTGAGTAACACCCCCTGGGGTTCTATCACCAGGTTCTACATCGGCTGCGACCTGTGCACCAACTGGTACCACGGCGAGTGTGTGGGCATCACGGAGAAGGAGGCCAAGAAGATGGACGACTACATCTGCGCCGAGTGCAAGAGGGCGCAGGAGGGGAACACTGAGGAGCTGTACTGCATCTGCCAGACACCCTACGATGAGTCCCAGTACGTGGTCACACCCTCACTTGTTTCACAGATCAGGGTTGATGCATCAGTGGGTCATAACCGAGTCTTGTTGAGAGGGAGACATATAATCACAGTGGATCAAGACATTTCATTCACATTTACATTTAGGGCATTTAGCAGACTCTTTCATCCTTAGCTACCTATAACTAGTACATTTATTAGAAGAAAGAGTATTACAAGAAACAACAAAAAAAAGAGTTTTGTGCCAAGACATACAATATACAGTAAGTGTGTGATTGTTGTTCTTAGGAGAATAAGGGAGGAGAAGGGGCAGTGGGGGTAAAGGTGGAGGCTATGCAGTGTCCTGGTGAACCAGGTTTCAGATAAAATATACAGATTTGTGAAAGATTATCCACCTGTAAAGCACACCTCCATATACCTTCTACTAAATAGTTGTCAAGCATCTTCACCAAATGGCTCTCCTACATTCCTGCCAACTAACCCTTACCCTTTCCCTTACCAAGTTCTTAAGGCAGTAGCTCAGGAGGAAGAGCAGCTCGTCTGGGGTTTGTGGACCTATGTGACTTTCAATTGGTTATGATTCTGCGCTTGTTGCGCTCATCTGTTATTTCGAAATGCGTGCTTATGCGTGCTTTCATAGACACGACCCCCTGTGTCTCAGCGCTGACCCCCTGTGTCTTAGCGCTGACCCCCTGGTCTCCCCCTGTGTGTCCACAGGTTCTACATCGGCTGTGACCGCTGCCAAAACTGGTACCACGGGCGATGCGTGGGCATCCTGCAGAGTGAGGCCACCCACATCGACCAATACGTGTGTCCGCAGTGCCAGTCCACGGAGGACGCCATGACCGTGCTCACGCCACTCACCGACAAGGACAACGAGGGCCTGAGGAGGATCCTTCGCTCGCTGCAGGTCAGAGGCCATGGCACGCAGTTTGAACAGCAGACTTCTGGGGCAGTAGCTTCAGAAAGGCTCACATTTGGTGGCATTGATAGATTTTCAATTAGAGAAAGTTAGATTTGATTCTATTTGTATTCCTCTGTGAGAGAGAGTGTCACATCACATCACTGTTTAGTTATCGCTCTCTGTCTCTTAGGCCCATAAAATGGCGTGGCCCTTCCTAGAGCCCGTGGACACCAACGACGCCCCGGACTACTACCGGGTAATCAAGGAGCCCATGGGTGAGTTCATCCAAAATGGCCGCTAGGGACACTTGACCGCACACCTCCTCACACCTGGACCGGCTCTCCAAGGGGGTCCCATGTGAATGGGGTCCTGCATATAGAGGACTTTCTTTTCTCTGATTTTGCACTTCCAAAAAAACAAGCCGTTAATTAGCGGCTGGTAAAGGGAGGGGGGAGAGGGGGAGCAACAGACCTACACCTAAATAGATACGCTACACTTGACCCTACATAGATAAAGATAGATGCATACACTACACTAGACTCTACACATATGCCTTTTCCACACATGTCCTCCGTCTTTTCGCCGTATTTGTATATCAGGACATTCGACCCTAACTGTGCGTTCACACCAAACGCGGCATTTGTCGCCCGTTCGCGTTGTTCGAGTTTTGTCGCGCCACAAATCATAATTTGTCGCTGTGCAAGTTTTGTCAGGCGGATTTGTCGCGCCACAACTTTTGGCCGCCAACTGTGCTTCATGCCAATTCATTCTCAACCACGGCCGAGATAACCACCATTGCATGTCTTGACCTTTTGTGGAAGAGGAAGAGACGTCGGAGGACCCGACACAGTCTATTCATAATATTGTAATGACCTCGGTAGAGGCAGTGAATGAAGTATTGATTAGACAGCGATTTATTAGATAGACCTACCTAATAAACCGTTGGAACACACAAGACCGAAAACCATAACAACGCCGGTAAACAAACCCCAAGAAGCCCAATCCCTATGAGAGCTCCCCGCGCTACGGCCATCTGGACGTGCACAGAGCTTTTGGCCGTGATATTATATATACAATTATATTATATTTTATACTATTATATATAGAGCTCCGGGAGTCGCAAACGGCAACAATCACTTTCTCCTCCATGCTGCAGTTCACCCCGGACTGCACTGCACCGAGTTTGCCGGTTGAACGCTGATTGGCTGTTACGTTACACATGTAACTCAGTGGCCACGCTGTTGAACGCTGATTGGCTGTCATCGCACGAATTTTGCGTCAAAGTTGAAATATTTAAACTTGTGCAAATTTGTTGCACCACAAATGCTCATGAACGTGCTCGCCTGTGCAGGGCAAAAGTGTGGAGCGACAAATCAAAACTTGTCGCCTGTTTTCTCTAGCGAATAATTCGCCCGATACGCGTCTCTACGTTCACTTTGTATGGGATCTTGTCGCCCCGTCGCGTTTGGTGTGAACGCACAGTAAGGATGATTCACACTTGATGCTTTATATGCGGACATCAATATCATTCCGACATCAGTAGAATCAATGGGGGGTTTAGGGGGGTGGGCTTGCAAGTGGCAGGATATGACGTAGGGTCCAAGTTCACAAGAGGCGGGATAAGTGCCGCCGCTGTCACTCTAGTTTGTTTTGATTTGACCACAGACACCACGGAGGCAGAATGGGCGGAACTTATCATGATCATCTTAAATGTGGCTGCAGCGATGCATCATATATTCCGTTTAATCCACAACATCCGTATCAAACGCTGAAAGATTGGAGCATTAGTTAGAGATTTTAGGTTGCCTAAATACCGACACTTACACATAGGTAATTTACACTTCCGCCGATGAAAATACTACCTCAGGGGTAGTTTTTTTTTTTCAATGTCAGGATATGTTGTTCACAATACAGCCGATCAGGAGAAGAGCAGGAGAATAGCAGACTTGTGTGTATGTGTGAAAGCAGCTATAGATATAGATAGATACACTACACTAGACTCTACACATAGATATAGAGATAGATATACTATACTAGACTCTACACATAGATATACAGAGATGGATATACTTTGCTAGACTCTACAAATACATATTGATAGATATACTATACTAGACTCTAGATATGGAGATATATATATATATACTATACTAGACCCTACACCTAGATACATAGATATACTACACTAGACTCTTTACTTGGATATAGATAAATATACTATACCCTATAAAGATAGATACACTAGACTGTTCACACATATATATATATATATATATAGATATAGGTAGATCTACTAAACCCTACACATAGATATAGAGAGATAAGGCATTTTTACACTGCCAGGCCGGTTCAGTCGCGGCTTAGCACACCCGGCAATTTCACCGTCTTGCCTGTGTGAAACCGAGGGGGTAAAATCCCTTGTTTCAGTGAACCAAGAAAGCGCCAGCTTTCTCGGTTTACTGGAGAAGGCGGGGCTACGCACAGAGGCTAGACCTCTTTAGAATAATTTAGTGCTGCAACAACGAATCGATAAAAAGCGATTACTAAAAGCGTTGGCAACGAATTTGGTCATCGATTCATTGAGTCGTGCGATGAATACGTCACTCGTAGGCACGGCAATGTTTATAGCCAGCCGCCGACAGGTTGGTTCATGGTTCATGCACGCCCACAGCGAGCTTTACTGTGAGCAACCACAGCTTGTATTTTGGTCATATCTCAACATTGGACTGTAGGCCTATATAAAAGTGTTGTGCCTTCACTGTCTCTGGGTTAAAAAAAAACTCCTTCAACTCAGTATCCGCCTAGTCCAACCAAAAAGTGTCTGCTGCTGCTGCTGCTGCTGCAGACTGTTGGCAGACGGGCTCGGAGTCGGCACCACGTAAATCAACAGTCATTCAAAGCAGCGGTAGTGATAACCCAACCGGACGGTGTAGAAAGTCCTGTCAGTTAAAAATAGTAATCCAGTTTTTAAATCCATGTTAAAATCGGCAGAATATAGAGCTAGTTAGCTTAAAAAAAAGTAGCGAAAACTTGTTTTCCCAGCAATATAAAATAGATATTAAAGATGGAATTATGACCTGTTTAACGACCTATCTTGAGCTATGATCATCTTATCAGCAATTAAAGCAATAATACAAGTTCTATTTCAACAAAATAATAGAAAAGGTTAAGGTTAAGGAGTCTCGAAAATGGCATCAATATCAATAAAAATTAACAATCTCCTGTCATCTGAGAGAAATTAAGATGATTTAATTTCTTTTCAACCCTTAGTATTTACCGGTTAAAGATCTTATCGGTTAACCATGGACATTCCTTATATACTGTATATATATAAATGTATTTCATACATTGTATGTTTTTTTTGTGTTATCCCAGTTAGGTTTTTTTTTTTGTTTATCATTTAATATTACTTTTAATAGTTCCGGGATGTTGGAGCAATAACCTGGTGTTTTTACACTTCAGTCTGCACTGTGAATTTGAAGTAATGTTCAGTTTTTTAATAAAGAGGCGGCAATTACAAATGTTTCTTTTTTTATCCGATTCATCGATTAATCTAAAAAATAATCGACCGATTAATTGTTTATTAAAATTTTGCAGTAGTTGCAGCCGTAGAATAATTTCCATACTCCCAAATGTTTTTATTTTTTTATGAATGAAGACACCCGCATGCAAGAATGAGTAACGCTAAGTGTAGGGTACGAACGCGATTAACTATTTACAAGTGCAAAAATGCCAACATATTCTTTAGTTTGCTGACCACTTAATTTTTATACAGACAAAAGCCTCGTAAGGAACCTTCCTCTGTGTCTTTCTCATAGATCGCAACATGTTTCAACGTCTTCGTAAAATGCGACTGCATCACCTTCTCTCCCATGATGGTCAGCAGCTTGCGGATTTCCCCTACTTGCTTAAAGTGATCAAACCCTCAGGGGCCAAATGAGTGTCCTTGTGTTTCCTCGTCTCCTTTCCTAGACCTCTCCACCATGGAGAACCGGCTGCAGCGGCGTGACTACGCCAAGCTGACAGAGTTTGTTGCGGACATGACCAAAATCTTTGACAACTGCCGCTACTACAACCCCAGCGACTCGCCCTTCTATCAGTGTGCCGAGGTCCTGGAGAACTTCTTCGTCCAGAAGCTCAAGGGCTTCAAGGCCAGCAGGTGAGACACACACAGACTGCCTGCCTGCCTCCCTCACTCCCTCCCTCCCTCCCTGGTCTGGGGTCTCCCCTGGTGGAGGGTGGGTGTTATCCCAGACCTGGTGTGAAGACGCTCCCCGGGGAACTCTGTTCACACGTTTTTCTCCTGAGGACCCAACATGCAGCCAAACGCACAAAACCTCAACTTCCACCTACAACATGCAACTCAAGGCTCCTCTTGTTTCAAATCCTTTAGGAGCTATAGGGCCAATCATAGCTAGGGCCCCTCATAGCTAGGTCCCTTTATAGCTAGGGCCCCTCATTGGTGATGCCCAAGAGACTGAAGCACAGGTGACCGGGGTTCATTCGAACAACTCTTCTGAAATGACGTTGAGGTAATCGTATGAAACACTCTTTCCCCCTCAATGTTCTCTGATGGAGATCTAGTGATGGGTTCCAGGAATAGCACCAACCACCAGCCCAGGGCTCCAGGGTTTGACCAGCAGGTCAGAGATGTAAGGTTGCATATTAAAAGGAGTGCTCCAATTAATGTGGACGCGGGGGAACTGAGCACAGACCAAATATCTTGCACAAATGGTTAACGCCATGACAGAAGCCAACAAGGGCCACCATGAGATGGCAGGTTCTCAAGAGTTCAGCCAATCACATGCACCATCACGTTGACCGTCTCTTACCATTGGATTCAGAATGCTAGCATGGTGATTGGCTGGAAGGAAGGCCACAAGGCCAATCTCCATGGCCCGCTGATCACAAGTTGTGCTCTTCTTCTGCACGTCTGAGCCATGGCTGAAGTACTGATCTTCATTAATGTGGTCTCTTTAAGTGTGCTTTCATGTTCTGCATCCTAGAGTGACATGCATTTCATCCATATGTATTTAAATCATCCATTCTCTCTCTCCCTCCTCCCGACTTGTCATCCCAACTCTCTGCCTGTCACCCTCTCTCTTTCTCTTCCCCCTCTCTCTCCTGCAGATTGTGATGTCATTACCCCTCGGGGCCAGGGTCGGTATAAACAGAACAGTTAGTTTTCCTGGACAAAGCTGTTTCTATTTTCTGGGAAAACAGCATTCAGTTCTCCCAAGAACTGTACAATGATGTATAAAATACTACACCAGATGTGTCCTCCTTTTCTATTTTAAACAAAAATGGAACCTAAAAAAAAAGACCTTTTCCACTCTATGTGGCAGCCATGTTGGAGCTCAGACATGGCTTTCTGACTTTGTCATGTGACACATGGCTGATATTTTTTTAGTCTGATTATTAAGCTTTGTAATCGTCTGTACTGAGATGAATATAAAAATAAGTCACTGATTATTGAAGTTATTGAAATGATACTAGATAACTTATAATTTCATTGGGCTGATTGTATTCCACCTAACATTTTACCTTTTCCTTAGCTCAGTCTTTTTTTAATGAATGCTTGCAGCGTTTATTAGTTTCATGTTCTACCAGTTGTTCCTATGTATTTTATTTTATGTGCATATGATATATCCTTTTGTGAAGGACTATTTTTGTGTTCTAAAGGAAATAAATCTCTAGGACTTGTAAAGATAGAAGATCGCGTCTAGTTAGCGCTAGTCTGAGGCAAGGGGGCATGGTTCCATTACTTAACCACATTCTTTGTAAATACACCCAGCTCACATCTCACCAACATGGCTGCCATGTCCCATCCTAAACATGTCATAGTTCATTGTTTTTTGTTTTCTACACGGCTCTGCCCCAGTGCATATTTTTGTCATGTTCAAGCTTTTAATAAAAAAAAAAGTACAAAGAATGAGCTCTAAGCGCCTGGTGTCCTCCTGTCCCTTCTCTCTCTAGGTCTCATAACAACAAGCTCACTTCAGCTGCTTCCTAGAGCCGCTCTCCACACACACTCTGTCCTACACAAGCTCCCGCTCTCTCCAACTCTTCCTCAACATGCAGGCCGCAGGCCTCAGTCCCAGCCCCCCGACACCGCTTCCAGACTGAAGTCCTGCTGCACTGCTGTCGCAAACAGCCCAGCCTTCTCACCCCTCCGCACTCTCACCCCAGCCTTCTCATCCCAACCTTCTCACCCCCAGCCCTCTCACCCCAAGCCCCCTCACCCCAGCCCTCACCCTCTGCTCCTCTGCCGTGGCTACAGACCCTTGGATTTGGGCAACCTTTTCTATCCATCATGTTGAGGAGGCGCAGGGCTTCATTCGTAGGATGCAGGATGTTACATGGAGACAGAGGAGATGGTTCTGGAAGTGGTCTGCTACAAGGTGGTGGTGGTGGTTCAGCAGTGACAGATATGTTCACTAGTGAGTGGGACTCCATGAGTAGGAGGACCCCCTACTCATGCTAAGGGGCTTTTGAGCAGTCTGAACTTTATGGGATGATAAAAGACATAGAAACTGACCGCAGAGAACTCGTGTCTTTTCCATGTTTCATTTCAATCTCAAGATGTACAGCTACTGTATTTTTCTTAAAAATTAAATACAATATTTTCTGTTACACTGCCACTAACATTTTAAAAGTAATCACGTAACTAAGCCAATGTTTTTGCTGATTCCCATCCATCTATATTCCAATGATCATGTGTTTTCTCATGGATTTATCACAGTTCTTACGTCTGTTTAAATGTAGGCCTAACTTATGGTAAATGGACAACATTTATATAGTGCTTTTATCCAAAGCGATTTACGATATTGCCTGTCACCAATTCACACACAGACGACTGAGTCAACCATGCAGGCGACAGCCAGCTCGTCGGGAGTGATTAGTGTTAGGTGCCTTGCTCAGGGACACTTCGACACTCGAACTAGCAACCTTGCGGTAACCAGCCGACCGGCTCTACCTCCTGAGTTTTTTCTGCCAACTTACCTAGAAAAATCACCTTCTCACTCCGCGAAGCAGCTCAACAACGTTCTCTGGGTCTCCTTCTCTTACTCTTCCCCTTCTACTGATGGTTCATTCAGATGACAGCTTGGCTCACATGTAGGCTATCTTTCAACACTCGGGATTCGACCCCAAGGCCCAAACCATGCCGAGAAATGTGCTGGTTCAGGATAACTCGGCGGTCGCCCCCTCCCCGGAATCCGCCTGAAAATTAAGAATCTTAAGTTCCGTGGGAACTGTTTGTTTTTTTAGTCCCTTTTTTTTTTAATTGAATCATTGCTATCATCTCAACATAGCCATTTAACGAGGTAAGTTACCATTTCACAGCGATGAGAGAAAAAGTTTTTTTGTCCAAGTCTGTCCAAACTAATGGAAAGCCGATCGGCTGCGTTGGTTTAGTCATTTATGAACTTCGTAATGTTGTCATTCTTGTTTCATTATTTCCTTTTCTTTGTCAAGACAAACTTGACATTGGACGTTGTGAAAATGTTATTTGTTAAGACTATTGTAGTCTTGGACATAACATTTAATTGCAAACGAATGAGTGTGTGGGAGTGCTGTCAACATTTTTTAATGCATGCTGATTGAAACCACACAGTTACAATAAAAAAAAACTCATATTTTCAAGAAATGAAATACTGCAACTAAACATTTCACATTATGGCCTTTAGGGTGGTCTTATGGCGCGTTTCCACCGGCGGGTGCGTGTCGATTCGGTATGCAAAGGTGCGGCACGGTTCACGTTTCCACCGCCAAAAGTGGGCGGTGTCCGGACTGAGAAATGATGAGCTGCACTCATCTTGCATTACTTCTCCGTTGGCGCTGTCACACCAAAATTGTACCGCCTACGTAATCTGCGTTCGAAATTTCCAAACCTGCCTGGCAACGGACGATCGCGTCGAACGTTGCCTGGCAACGGACGATCGCGTCGAACGATGACGTAGGAAGGTTCATGAACATTAGCGCTCATTCATTGAGCGTCACAATACGAAATAACATTAAACAGAAAACACTTATTTTACAAATGAAATTTATTAGCGTTGCTAACTTTATATTTGTATTCTATGTAATTGTTTAATTGCATTTAGCTAGTAAACTGAGTGTATTAATTTAACACAAGCTAGCTAGACTATGATACACTTTAAACACTCAGTTTACTAGCTAAATTCAATACAAATATTAAGTAAATAAAAGTTATCGGTATTATGTTATTTCGTCTTTGGCAACATGCACAAATGTTTTTTGAAACCTGCCTGGCAACGGACAATCGCGTCGAACGATGACGTAATGTTTCGAACGCGGATTACTAGGTGGTAAAATTTTCGCCTCCGATACAATTTTGGTGTGACAGGGCCGCTGAGACGTCTGAAAGTGTGCCAACAAGTTCGAGCTACACAAGCCGTCCGTTGATTGGTCGACAGAATCGTGCAACAGGGGGATAAGGTGGGTTCACATGGAAATGATGGGGAAGACATTTTCACGACGTCGGAAAGTTCGCGTGAACGACACCTCATGACGTTGTTATGTTTCTGCTTCCGTTCGGCAACTTGCACCA
Source organism: Pollachius pollachius (assembly GCF_949987615.1). NCBI lineage: Eukaryota > Metazoa > Chordata > Actinopteri > Gadiformes > Gadidae > Pollachius > Pollachius pollachius. The sequence goes on from NC_136935.1 coordinate 25,225,466, forward strand.
AATTTTGATAACAGAGATGCACAGTTGGTGACCTATGGTTTACTAGTGACGCGCATGAACATGGCGGAACATGAACATTTTACTCAATATAAAAGAATCAACCATCATATCACATACTTTACTATTATTGACATTGCTACGTCTGTTGGCATGACTTTGCTCGGTTTTAAACGTGTATTGGTAAACCAGCTCTAGATAAGGGCAAGTGTTGCCTTCCATACAGTGGCAATACTGTATGTGCTTCTCATAAATAAAAGCAAAAGGATAGTAGGTGATAGGCATCAAGGAAATAAAGGCATGCAAACTTGAAACTGATCCTACTAAGTTCTGTTTAGTTCTGACTGTTTTTTATCGGATAAAAAAACCCTGCTGTGAAGAAATTTTAGATTCCCAACCGGCTGTTTCCAAAGTGCACATATATGGTCGCTGTCGGGAACACGCATAAACGTGAGACACTCGTTATCGAGCCGTCTCGTTATCACCTGGAGAGTGAACTCGCCTTTAATAAAAGCGCGTTCATGGTCCTGGTGATAACGAGACGCCTTCATGTGCACTGTGTTGGGAATCTTAAAGTCAGAGCAGCAGGTTTTTTTATCCGATGAAAAACAGTCATAACTAAACAAAACTTAGTAGGATCCGTTTCAAGTGTGAACGCCTTTATTTCCTTGTAGCCTATCACCTACTATCTTTTTGCTTTTATTTATAAGACGCACATTGTATTGCCATTGTACGGAAGGCTACATTCGCCCTTATCTAAAGCTGGTTTACCAGTACACAACGTTTAAAACGGAGCAAAATCGATGCCAACAGACGGTTACAACGTCATACAATAGTAAAGTATGTGATATGATGGTTGATTATTTTATATTGAGTAAGACATTCATGTTCCGCCGTGTTCATGCGCGTCACTAGTAAACTATTCGTCACCAACTGGGCAACTCTATTATCAAAATCTGGCCCCAATTGCCGAACAGAGGTAAAATCATAAGTGTCATGAGGTGTCATTTACGAGAACTTTCCGACGTCGCGAAAATGATTTCCCCATAATCCCCAGCAATGTGAACGCGTCATAATAAACAAACACAGTACCCACAAGGTATTACTGGACAACGGCGAAAGCTTTGTTTATTGAAGAAAATGTTTTACAAACTTCTTGAACATCTTACATTGTTGCTCTTTGTTCATATTTTTACATATCTGCCGCGGCTATCGCCATCCGGCCTAAACCACGCCCTACCATAAGGGTACTGTCGATGGTAGAAACGCGAGCCATAACTGAGCTGGGCCAAACCGCAACTTCACTACTGGGCCAAGGTGTAATTGGCAAAGCGCACCCGCGCGTTTCCACCGAGCGGTGCGTTACGGTTCGGTGCAGGGCCCAAAAGTGGGCCCCAAATTAAGCGCACGGAGCCGCGCTTAGCTGTACCTATTTTTCGGTAATCCTCTGTTGGGGTACCGTGCGGTCTGAAAGGGTTCCGAAAGTTGGGACTACACTCGCCGTTGGTTGATTGGCCGACACAATCGTCACTTCCGTGCGACAGGGGGATAAAAACAAACAAACACAGTGCCCGCAAGAAGAAAATGTTGCGCAAAAGATTGCCGTCCTTCTTGGACATCCGTCATAGTTGCCCTTTGTTTGATGTGTACGTAGCTGCCGCGGATATCGCCATCCGGCTTAATGCCGCCTTCAAAGCGGTCTGAGTTTCCGGTAGGTTCGGAGGTTCGGGCCTTAAACTTGTAGGAAGGTGCTTTGAACACTCTGTTGGGTCTGAGTTTTCGCTCGGAGTAACCTGTGGGAAGTGAAGTACGTAAGAGCTTCCGAACCTCCGAGCTGTTTTGAAGGCTGCATAAAACCCACCCTACCGTAAGGGTACTATTGACGGCGGAAACACGAGCCGTAACCGTACCGCACCCAACCATACTGCACCTAACCGCACAGCTCGTTGGAAACGCGCCATTACGGTGAGGCGAGGTCAGGAACCCCTTATTTGGTCAGATAATGACGTCCACGTCAGTGGTTTATGCCGCCTTCAAAACAGCTCGGAGGTTCGGAAGCTCTTACGTGACTTTACGTAAACCTTCCCTTCTTCCGAAATATGAGTGTTCAGGATACGCCCCTTAGAAGTTCGTAGGCTGTGACATAAAACCGGAAAAACTGATCGTTCTGGAGACTACAGGTATGGATGCCCACAGGGACCTCTTTGCGCTTCTTTGCTGAATCAGATGAATTAGTTATTAGAACTGCTTGCGATGGTTGAACATGAGCGAGAATTTATCAGGTGATGTTTATAATTGTAAGCTATAATGTATCATAATGCAAATGGTAGAATTGGTGTTAAGTTTGCCACTAGTGCTTGCTGCAAGTTCACTTTAGTCTATCAATGAAATGGGCAGCCATTGTTGTGACGTGATCTCCGAGGACTCGGGTAGCTTTACTTCCGTACGAAACTCCGAGCGAAAACTCAGACCCAACAGAGTGTTCAAAGCACTTACCTCCGAGCTTGAGGTCCGAACCTCCCGTAAACTCAGACCGTTTTGAAGGCGGCATTAGTTTCAGTATTTCACGTTCCTCCTTTTCTATCCTGATTATTACGTGTCTATCATCCATGTATATGTTTAATGGCTATTTATGTGAAATAATAGAATTATATAATAGTTTAGACCATTAATCTCTAATTTTTCGGTCTCTAAACCAGCAAGCAAATGTAATTTCCATTTGATATACTTTATCTTGGGTTCTTTCCGGTTTAGGTTTTCTTCTACACAAAGTGTTTTTTATATTTGTACATACTGGTTTGAGCTGGGGCGGGAGGGCGCTACAAAGATTCTTGTACAAACATTTATTTTATAAACCAACATGTTAAACTTGACATTCTATATTGACATCATGTTACTGTTTTATTTATTGATATTGATGAGAAGTTCTAATTTTTTTTGTAAAGTTAACTAGCCAAGAGGGGAGGGAAAGTTCTCTCTTTGTTTTTAACAGATGTTGCCACAATGAAGTTTCTTTTGTATTTGATAGGACATTTCATCCTATCTAATAAAGTAATGTTTTTGAAATCAGTTTACAAAATGTTTGTGGTTTCTTTCATTGGATTACCTAATGTGTTTAGAAAATGAAATAAAGATATATATAGACACAGGAAAGCATCTATTAAAGAGTAATCAACATTAAGTAAATCCTTAGAAACAAAACCACCCTGGTTGGACCACTTGTCCCCTGAGATGGTCCGTACCTCTCCACAATGGGATACCCAAAGGGTCCTTTTGGGGCCATTACTATTCTATTCAATTCAGTTGATCTTTATTGCCATGGGAACTGTACATTTCCATTTCCAAAGCCCAGGGACCATCAGTCTGCTAAGAATCAACAGCTGGAGGAGACCTGAGGGAAAACGCTGATGACTAGACCTTATCGACGGGGCGTTCAGCACAGTCCACCAGAGAGGGGACCAACTCCCGTCCACATCTAGCAGAGCACAACTCCAGTCCATCTCGCTTTCCCTCTCTCTCTCTCTCTCTCTCTCTCTCTCTCTCTCTCTCTCTTTCCCTCTTTCCCTCTTTCTCTCTCTCCTTCCTCCCAAGCCACTATGTTAATTTACTCCAGCAGCATGGTTAACGTGCTGCAGATAACCACAGCTGCCCCCCCTCCCCCGCCTGTCATCTTGGACAGGTTGGACCGCTTCCACCCCTGCAGTGGAGAACTCCCTACTGCAGAAGAGAATGACCTCCTGGAGAACGTCTTCCAGCAGAATGTCCTCCTTGAGAACGTCCTCCTGCAGCAGAGAACGTCCCTCTGGAGAACGTCCTCCTACAGCAGAGAATGACTTCCTGCAGAACGTCCTCGCGCAGAACGTCCTCTTGGGACGGAGCGGAGGCGCATCCAGCCTCCACCCCCGTCCCTCCCCACTGATATCAGAGAGAAGCCCCTTCCGCTGTGATTCCCTCATGATTCCCACATTCAGAAAGAACTCTCTCCTAGCAGCAATTTTTTTGGGTTGCGGAAAGTAATGTTTCTTCAAATTAAAAAATTGCAATAAGCGTATTGTAAATAAAAGTTTTGTATGTGTTTATGTGTTATATGTTTTATTTTTTCAACCGACAACACCTAAATAAAAGTAGAGTGGCCCATCATAGCATATTGCTTAATAAGAGTAGATGTAGCTCATCGTAGCATAATGCTAAATGAGAGTAGATGAAGCTCATCAAAGCATATTGCTAAATGAGAGTAGTTGTAGCTCATCAAAGCATATTGCTAAATGAGAGTAATTGTAGCTCATCAAAGCATATTGCTAAATGAGAGTAGTTGTAGCTCATCGTGGCATACTGCTAAATGAGAGTAGATGTAGCTCATCGTAGCATATTGCTAAATGAGAGTAGATGTAGCTCATCATAGCATATTGCTAAATGAGAGTAGATGTAGCTCATCAAAGCATATTGCTAAGTGAGAGTATTTGTAGCTCATCAAAGCATATTGCTAAATGAGAGTAGTTGTAGCTCATCAAAGCATATTGCTAAATGAGAGTAGTTGTAGCTCATCATAGCATATTGCTAAATGAGAGTAGATGTAGCTCATCATAGCACATTCTAAATTAGAGTATATGTAGCTAATCATAGCATATTGTCACCTCTCCCAGATTGTAACCACCTCCCTGTGTTTCCTTAACCCCTATTCTAGATCAAGACTCCTCCTTGATTCGATCATCCATCACGATGGTCCAAAATGCTCATAGTACAAAAATAACTCTTCCTGCCAATGCATTAACCTGCACAGTGCTTTATGTTGCCATATTTTAAGAAATACCATCAAAATCTGTTTAACATTGCATATAAGGTTCTCCTGGCCGGTTTTGTGTGCTTGTTCAACTGTCAGCTGTGCTTTAGGACATGAAATATTCTACCACACACCTGAACCAAAAACTATTTCCATTTAAACAAACCATGTTAAAATCTTTATTGCTTGATTGCTGTTTAAAATTAAATAATGCTGGTATTCAGTGCAAATAAACATGTCTTGGGCCATGGGTTTCTAAGATTGTCTGATTCTCTTCTTCCATGGGTTTGCACTACTCCAAATGGGTCTGTAATGCATAAGTACATCTATTTTTACTTTAGAACTGGTTCTGTGTGCATTTGTGTTGTGCAAAACATTCTAACCAGGAACTAGTCAGTCTGATCTGTATCTCGTGCTTTGAGAGGCGCTCAAAGTGTCTCTGTGTTAAAGGCAAATCAAAAACCACTTTCAGCCAATCAGGCCCACTGCGATGTCTGTGGTTCCCTAGACAGCTTCATCATGGAAGTTCAGTGATGTTGGAAAAAACATTGTTATCATGACAAAGTCATCCCCCAGCCCCGTCTGTGCGATGCTATCTGGAAACATCTCTCATATGACCCTTGTATGAATAATTGCCTACATCCTGTTTTCCAGTCTCCAGGAGACTGATCTCGCGTTGACCTTCTCAGGCTCAATTCATGAGTCTGCTCTTCATTTTGTTGCATCAAGATTCATTTTTGCACATCTTTCATTCATTGTTCATTATTTGAGTGAACTCAGATCCCTGGACAGCAAGAATATGGACTTTGTTTGCAGGCTTGAATGATTCTTTTTCGGTTCAGCTAAGTGAAACAAGCTGTTTTTGTAAGCTATCAATGCATTAGCAAATCCAAAATAACAAATACAGTCACAAGCTACAAGATTATGTTGAAGCAGAAGTGTTTTAGCAAACATATTTTAAATAATTACATTCATGTGCCAGACACGCGTAAATGCCGATACATATATATAGCTTCAGTTTAAATGTAGAATACAAAAGCATCCAATTAATAAAACCAAGCGCTCTCTGATGCTTCCGCTTGTTGAACCTCTTCACATAGTTGTTGCTTTCGCAGAAGACCGTCGCCAGGCTTCAGTTTACCTGCCAGGATGACACGGAGGTCACTGGGAAGGTAGCCTCTCCGATGGTAGATTTGACCCATCATGCAACCCAGTCGCCAAGAGCATACGTTGACAGTGTACGTTTTCGTGAACACTGGATTACGTCGCATTTCAACGTAAAATAGCGTGTTATACCTACAGTATCCACGCGTAGCGCTGTGAAGGCGCCTAAGGAAAGCACAACAAACAAGGTTATAAAATACATAAATTCCTGGTTATATACAATATATAAATTATAATTATTTGGAAACTTCCCATCGCTGCCAGTACGGCGAAGGTGACGGTGATGCAGGGTTGCAAGCTTCACGGGTTGTTTTAAAAACGGAGTCGCGGGTGTAAACCTCAAAGGCGCGGGTTTTCTTGGGTACTTTCAAAACCCACCGCAGAAACAGTTGGGGTGTAATATATATTGTATAATCTTCATGAAAACTCAGTCAGAACTATTAAAAACCAGAAGATGGGCGGGGTTGGGCAGTGGACACACACACACACACACACACGCACGCACGCACGCACGCACGCACGCACACACAATGCATTTCGCTGCTACAACAACAAAAAAAATAGAAGAAAAAGATTCCTCAAATATTGTTACTTTCAAAACATTGGCCAATTTGGAATATTTTTTTATTTGGGCTGCTTCTAGGACATTTTGGGTGGATTTTGAACGGTATGTGGGCACAGTGGCGGCTGGTCATTAGGGGCAAATGGAGCTCGGCCCCACCTACTCTCACAATAAAAGAATTAAAAAATAATAAAATGAGAAAATAAAAAAAAATACATAAAAAGAATTATATATATTTAGATTTAAAAAAAAATCTCCCCAGAAAGTTCTGTAAAATAATAAGTTTGGCGCTTTTAGTTCATTTTTAGTCGACCCTGGCTTGCTTCTTCAGACTGAGTTCGTTTGGAGGGGCAAGAGGGGCTCGAGCCCCACCAGCCCAATGTAATGTGTATTGGAGTTGAAAAATTGAAATGCGTATGCTCAGAGTGTTTCTCTGTTGAAGTGGACGGAGATTATTTTACTTCTGGTGGGGATAGCCCCACAGGGACCGCCATGGACATATATGGTTCGTTCCACTATAGCGTAATTTCATTTTTCACCGTTCATTGGCTGTAGTGTGTGGCGTGATGAGTCATGACTCGAGTGACCTCACAACTCACCTCACGTGCCGCGCGCGAAAAGTCCGGTAGTAAAGAAGAGAAGGAGAAGGATAACTTTGCTAACAAACATGTCGTAGGCGCACATACGAAAACGAGTCGACAACATGAATGAGGTAGATTATCTATTGGAGCACAGATTTGAGACCCTTAGTCTGGAGGAAAAATTAGAGGTAAAACGCCTTATGTCTTGTGCTTTTCAGTCTGTTTATGTTTTTCCCGTCTTACATGTTCCCACTCCTGGCCTGCACCTTGTCGTGGTGAGTGGGCTTTAAACCAAGAGAGGCCATTCTGAATCTTTTCTTTCACAGCTATTATCTTTGATTTCTCCTCCAGGACACTGCCTAGGCCTAGGCAGTGTCATTTTACTACATGGTAAAATGATATTGGGTTCTTATAGTAGCTCTTACAGCTGTTTGCACTAGTATCATTTTATTCTGAGGTTTACGGAAGCTTAGTTTAAAGTTTAAAAACTTTTAAAAACTATACTTTCATTATTGCAATGTTTTGATGTCAGCAATAAAAGATTAGAAGCTGCACTAATGTACTTTATTAATTAATATATATAATATTAATATATATATGATACATGGAGAACAGTCACTTAGTTCAAAAACAAAAAGCTGAGCTGAAGTCAATGAAGAGCATCCTGACGTAGCTCCCCCTTTTCTCCAGGTGAATCAGCGCTGAGTGGAGAGCGATGGCTATTGCGTCGTCAGTGGATCTGTTAGTCCGGTATGCAAACTGGTGTGTGTCCAGGGTGGGGGGGAGACAGGCTTTGATGTGTCTCAAAACCAGTTTCTCAAAGCACTTGGTAATGACTGGGGTGAGTGCTACGGGGCGGAAGTCATTGAGGCTGGTAGTGGGTGACTTTTTAGGGATTGGGATTGTGGCAGATTTCAAGCAGGATGGGATAACGGCTTGTTCCAGAGACTGGTTGAAAATGTCAGTGAAGACCTGTGATAGCTGGTTGGCACATGTCTTGAGCACCTTCCCTGGCACTCCATCTGGGCCTGCAGCCTTCCTGGGGTTAACTGCGCTGAGCACCCGCCTCACGTCCTGTACCTCAAGAGTGAGTGGGGGGGGGTGCTGGAGGTTGATGGGGGTTGTAGTGGTGGTTGGAGTGATGTGGCTGAGTGCTGTGTTTGAGACTCAAAGCGGGCAAAGAAGCTGTTCAGCTCCTCTGCCAATGCCGCATCTGAGTCCCCGGGTGTCACAGCACAGCCTCTGTAACTGGTGATGGTCTGTATGCTCTGCCACACCTGTCGGGGGTTGTTGAGCTGTTCCTCTATCCTCCTCTTGTATTCCACTTTGGCCCACCTAATGCCTCTTAATTATCTCACTTTGCAGTACAACACTCACTGCATTTTCTGCAGGAAATGCATTTTCTAGTATTATTCTCTACAACCTTAGGATCTCCTTCCTAAATTTCTCTCCTAGAGACTCCATTCAAATTTTGAAATGTTCAGAATAGCTTTGAATCGCGCGCTTCTTTTTAGATTTTTAAAATATTTTATACCTTTTAAGATATTCTACTTTAAAAATACTATCTTTTTTTAACATGGGAGTCAATGGGAGGACAGCGGAGAACGTCCTCTGGTACTTCAAACTGTTTAAGACGTAACTCAATTTTCAACCGTTTATCTTGGTTCAAACCATTTAAAGGTCCCATGACATGCCACCAGGTGTGGGCTGATTAGCCTCTACAAGCTGTTTTGGAAATCTGTCCCTTATGACATCAAAGGTGGGCGTGTCCACCTAGATTTGTGACGGATAGATGAGCAAAGTTTGCTATAGTCCACTGGGTAGGCTGGTAGACTGATCTATAGGCTAAATAAATGATAAATCGCGTGTGTCTATAATTGTAAGGGATCCTGTTTTTTCGGCAACATGTGCTTTTTTTTTACATTTTGTAGGTCAGTTGGTGGTGTCATGTGCTTTTCTGTTTGTTTTGGATTGTAATGTACTTTTGACTCCACCCTGCTACTCCTGTCTTGATTTGAATTGCTGCCTCTTTGTGAACACACCTGATGCTAATGTGTGTTGATTGGTTTGTGGGTATTTAAGCTCAGTGTGCCCATCAGTCTCTGTCAGATCGTGCCAATATGTTACCTGTGCCTTGCTGGAAATAAACTCAGAGAAAGTTGTTGAAACCAAGCCTTCTGTCTGCAATTGGATCCTTTTCTACTACAAGCCTAACAGTACGATCTGACCAGTATGGATCCAGCAGAAGTCAGCCAGTGGAAGACGGTCCTCGAACACCATGGTGTCACTCTGGGGAGACAACAGCAGCAACTGGAAGAGATTGGGAGAACAGTAGCGGCCATCTCAACTGGGCTCACTGATCTCGCAGCCCAGGTTCAACAAGTCCAAGTCTCAAGGGCTCCTCCAGCAGCAGCTCCCCACACTATTCAGGTGAGCCAGGTATCTGTCGTTCTTTCCTAGCCAATGCAAACTAATCTTCCAACTACAACTGTCAGCTTTCCCTACTGATCAAGCAAGAGTGGCGTATGTCATTACCCAGTTGTCCGGCTGAGCTAGAGAGTGGGGCACAGCAGTCTGGGGAGCCAGGGAGACCTTCTACAACCTCTTCTCCACATTCTCTGAAGAGATGAAGATGGTGTTTGATCGTTCCAAACACGGCAGAGAGGCGGCACGGGAGATGCTGCATATCCGGCAGGGGAGCCGTTATGTGTCGGACTATGCCATAGATTTCCGGACTCTGACTTCTTCTAGTGGATGGAATACAGATGCTCAGTTTGACGTTTTCTTCAATGGTCTCTCAGAGACCATAAAGGATGAAGTGATTACCCAGGAACCTCCCGTCAGCTTTGATGCTCTTGTGGACCTGGCCGTCCGTGTGGACTCCCGGTATGGAAGAAATTAATGACTATATTCTAAGGCTAACCTTGATTATAATTAGGCCTATATATCTAATGGTAGAAAGCATCTAAAAACGTCTCCGGACTCTTATCTAGGACTTGGCACATTGTCAGGGAGTCTGGGGTCTGAGCGTGAGTTAGAGGCCAACACGTCACCAGAGGCTATGGGGTCAATGCGTGCTGACGTCAGCCCGGTGTTTTAGATTAGTGTTGCCAGCCACTCGCTTAAAGAAATTTATGACTGATCGGCCATGGGTGACCGTGTGCGAACACCTCAAACAAGAAACAACCTTGTATGTGAGGATAAAAAGGAGGCCGGGATCGGTTGACCGGCATTGCTTTGCAAACTACTCGGCTCTGTTGTTGTCTTTGTAACGATAAAGTCTTTTTGTCATACTTGCTCCGGACCCCTCGATTTCTTTTGCTCTCTTAATTAGTTGAAGTGATAGAACGCGGTTATTTTCTACCACACCGGCTGCAGCAGCACCGCAAGTGGAGAGCTCCCAGAAGCTTTGGCGGTGCACCAGGTGAAGGAGCAGCTCCTCATCCGGCCTGGCCTGCCATCCACCTCATCCACACCTCCAGAGCTAATGCAAATTAACTGCTATCACCTCACAGCAACAGAGAAGCAGCGGAGACTCGATTGCAATTAGTGCCTGTATTGTGGTCAGTCTGGCCACTACTCCGTCTCTTGTCCATCAAAATGCGGTGCTCATCAGTGAGACGAGGAGTACTGGTGAGCGCTTCTCTTTTCAAGTCCTCCTCGATCCTGCTTCCTGCTACTGTAGAGTGGGCTGGTCAGCAGCAACCACTAACTGTTCTCATTGACTTTGGGGCTGATGAGAATTTCATTGACACTAAACTATTGACACTTGCATTTCAATTGAGACTGCAAATTCTTCCTTTAGATTCACCCCTAGTGGCCAATGCCTTAAACGGTAGGAAACTTGCTGATATTACCCATGTGTCTGCTGCTGTGTCTCTTCTAATTTCTGGCAACCATCGTGAACAGATCCAGCTCCACATTATTGAGTCCCCTCACGCCCATGGTCCCTTGGTCGTTCCTGGTTGGAGAAACATAACCCTCACATTGACTGGGTCAGCAACAAGGTTCGGGGCTGGAGCCCTTCCTGTTTGTCACTCTGCCTCTGTCAAGCTCATGTCCCTATCCCTGCAATGGTGGACCCCCCTGTTGAATTCCCTGATCTGTCTGCCTTTCCCTCGGTGTACATGGACCTCAAGGCCGTATTTAGTAAATCCCGCCCCATTGCCCTTCCCCCTCATCGCCCCTATGATTGTGGCATCAACCTCCTGCCAGGTTCGCTCTCCTGACCTGAATATCGGTCAATGGAGAAGTATATTCAGGAGTCATTGACTAACAACATAATTCCCTCATCCTCTCCTGCGGGGGCAGGATTCTTTTTCCTTGCTAAGAAGGATGGCTCCCATCGTCCCTGTATTGATTATCGTCACCCCCCCCCCCCCCCCCCCCCCTTAAAAACGGGATTCCCACCAGGAATGCCGGCCAGCCACATTTAACACCACACTACAAAACCCCCCAGCAATCTTCCAAGGGAAGTTGCTCTTCGCCTATCAGGGACAAAACAACGGCAACTTTAATGATCACACATAGGACAGAGCACAGAAAACATTACATGCAGCACAATTTCCTCCTGTTAAAGCCACTTAAATTAACCAAAACAAAATGACTTGCTTACCACTCTAGTCCAAGTCTCCCGCTTCAACAGAATGTGAAGTCATTCACCAATCACTGAACTTAACAGGCTACAACCGCTCACTGACGTCACACCTAGCAGATCTTACCAACTACACTAATACAAACCCCGGTCAACAAGAAAACCGACGAGCCCCCACTTGTCACAGCCCGGCTCTTGACTGTGGCAAAGATGGGAGACCAGACTATAGAGTGAAATTATCTTAAACATTTATTCACAACCCAAGACTATAAACAGAAAATATATATAAATGTCAGTAATCAGTAGTGTAAGCATGTGTGTGAGTGTGTGGCAAACAAATAGAACAAAAGCAATGGCTGCAGCAGCAAGAGCCAGCCCCCGATCTGCAGAAGGGTGAGCCTTATATAGACACCACACCAGCCCAGGTGTCTCATCAAGAAGATGACCCTCCCACGACCTGGAACCTGCAAAGGGAGAGCAAAGCAGCAAAGAACACAGAGGCCCCTAGTGGAGTGGTGGGGTCGTCACAATGAGTACCTCGTCATGCCATTTGGCCTCACCAATGCCCCAGCTGTTTTCCAGGCACTAATAAATGACATCCTGAGAGACATGTTAAATAAATTTGTTTTTGTCTATTTAGATGACCTTTTGATTTTTTTCTCGCTCCCCTACGGACCATGTCCGCCAGGTTCTCCAGCTCCTCCTCGAGAATCAACTCTATGTCAAGGCAGAGAAGTGTGAGTTCCACCGCAGCTCTGTTTCCTTCCTTTGGTATGTTATCTCTGCCGGGGCCATTGAGATTGATAAACAGAAGGTGAAAGCAGTCATTGACTGGTCCCAACCAAAGAATGGTTTACCTCTGCCCCGATCCTATCACAGCCTGACCCCAACCGCCAGTTCATCATGGAAGTGGAAGCGTCAGATGTGGGTGATGGAGCCATTCTATCCCAGCGTTCAGCTAAGGATGAGAGGGTACACCCTTGTGCTTTTTTCTCCCATCGACTCACTCCATTGGAGCACAAGAGAATTGAGAATTGCTGGCTGTTAAGTTGGCTCTAGAGGAGTGGCGCCATTGGCTAGAGGGGTCTAATGTTCCATTCCTGGTTTGGACTGATCATAAAAACTTTAAATACATTCGCACTGCTAAATGTCTGAATGCCCGCCAAGCCCGCTGGTGTCTTTCATTTTCCAGATTCAACTTCACCCTGTCTTTCCGTCCCAGATCAAAGAATGGCAAACCAGATGCCCTCTCTCGCATGTTTCCTGCCTCAAGTAGCCCAGATGAACTGAGGAATATCCTTCCTGGCCACTGTATTGTTGGGGCAGTCCAGTGGGACATAGTCTCTGGTGCGTTCCAATCAACCGGAAAATGCTGCACCCAGTCAGTGCCCTGTCAACCGGCTGTTTGTCCCTGTGTCCCTCCGTTCCCAGGTCTTGCAGTGGGGTCATTCATCCCGGCTCTCCAGCCATCCTGGAGCTAGGCGCACACAAGCCTTCATCCGCCGGAGATTTTGGTGGCCTACCATTGGAGGTGATGTTCATGCCTTTGTCTCTGCCTGTTCTGTCTGTGCACGGAGTAAGAACTCCACACAACCCCCGTCCAGCCTGTTGCAGCCCCTACCCATACCCGAGAGAGGGGGGGGGGGGGATGTGCTTTTCAACATGTGCTTTTATTTACATTTTGTAGGTCAGTTGGTGGTGTCATGTGCTTTTCTGTTTTTTTTGGACTGCCATGTACTTTTGACTCCACCCTGCTACTCCTGTCTTGATTTGAATTGCTGCCTCTTTGTGAATACACGTGTTGTTTGGTTTCTGGGTATTTAAGCTCAGTGTGCCCATCAGTCTGTCAGATCGTGCCAGTATGTTACCTGTGCCTTGCTGGAAATAAACTCAGAAATCTTTTGAAACCAAGCCTTCTGTCTGCAATTGGATCATTTTCTACTGAAAGCCTAACAATAAAAGCATAAACAAAAACTTACCACTGAAATGCCCTGGTCCACTCTACGACTAACATCGCGCTCATCATTAACTTCATCAGCTCCATTATTGTTTCGGGCTACGACTCAGGCTGAAATTGGTAAGGTAGCACTGAAGCCATAGTAGACTAACTGACAGAATGCCTAATGAGACGTCAGCACCAAGTGCTTTTGCCTCAAAATTCTAAGCAACAGGGTGTTTCACATAGGGGTTGTAATACTCATAAAAGTAGGAGAAAAAATAGTGTACTAGACAACCCTTTATTGTTGTAAATCAATTTTATGAGGTCGAACAAATTATATAATGAACATTATAAAAGGCCATAAAAGGGCCCGTTTAATTATAAACGCTTTCTTGTAGTGCTTCGAGATGGTCATCATGGGCATTTTTTCCATAGGGGCTGCATGAATGCACATTCTAGTAGGCTATGCCATGTGTTATAATAACAATGATAAACTCAAGCAAAGTAGGCTATATCCCAGCCTTCCAAAACAAAATCTCGTTTTAGGGTAAATGATAACGTTGGTTGAATTATTTGTGAAAGAACAGCTGATACAGCGGTAATAAGTTGTATTTAAATCAATGCATCTGCAAACACCTTACAGCACACACATATTTTCTTGACATCGTGTACAAGCCCATAACTTTTAGGATTGATGACTATTTGATTGTGAGAAAACATTGTTTTACCGCGAGTGATGTTAAAAAGAATGAATGCAGGCGCGCATGTGTGCATCCATCTGTTTAAACACACGCAAACTAAACACATAATGCATAACATATTCCATGGCAATGTACATTAATGGGGGGACACATGGATATTAGGAACACAAGTCGATAACGATAATATATACAATACCCTAGAAATGATGTGTGTTAATGTATTAAAAAGACCCACAGGTGCGGCCACAGGGCCGCATATCATGTGAGTTTTCTTTGCCGCAATTTACATGATGACTCAGTATTTTGGAAGTTGTAGAAGGATACGCTATTCCATGTGTGAACTAGGGCATATTATTTGGCCACAAACTGAGCCATTTGAAGTTTGAAATTCATGTGGTCATGCATCTGTCTCATCGGAGACTGTAAAAGCGCTGTCAAAATATCAACAGCGTCAGGTTCAAATGCGCTCATGGCTCTTAAAGGGGATGGGAGATGGCACTCTCATTGGTTTATTGCACGTTACTCCCAAACCACACCTACGGGTAAGTAGGCTACTTCAGGGCAACCCTTTTTAGATTTGCATCGGGCGCAAGAGTCAATTATCCGCCGGTATAATAGCGCCAGTGGCAGAGCCCCGCCCACAAGCTACTTCCGTTTTGCGCTTCTCACTTGCGTTTCAGACCATTAATATAGGGCCCTAAGTGAACGCCTCAGCTTACCTGTCTATCTGTCACTATTTTTGCCTGTGACCGATTATTATGCTCATACTTGGACCTATAAAGAAAGATATTAGTCCATCACGTTACCTCACATTACCGGACTGTTCATCTTCATCCGTTTAATAAATGGCGGGTTGCGACTAACGAATAGTATTCTACAGCGCCCACTCCTCATCAGGTGGCTATAAATATTACTTTTAACTGACTTTTTAAATATGGTAAAGTATAAAAGATACATAGATATGAACAAAACTCTTGCTCAGCAAAGATGGGAAATACTATAACATTTATTTTTTAAACCAGTGTAAATATTCCTACCGTACGTAGGCCTATACACATTACCAGGCTATCGAATAACGCCTACACACACTGCAGCTCGATGCTAAGCCCCTTTTACAACGTACTCTCACAAGATTTTCATTCTCCTAATGTAATCACACTAACAAGATTGGAAAGCCTACTTAAAACTAGTCCGCAAAATAGACTATTAGGCTTGAAGCAAAATTAGGCATTTAAATTAGCGCCAGCCAATGCGATGCAAAAGGCAGCCTCAACCTCTTTGGCAGGGCGGCCATTCACTTTACATTGGAATGCATCGGCTGGCAAACCTAAGTTGAATCTAACAAAAACAAAACAATGGTGTTATCTTACTAATAAAATGTTTGTAAGAGTGTTAACAGAACAAACTTTTATATAAAGCACACATGGTTCTATATTGCTTACTTACCGAAATTGCTGAGCCTGCTGGATATGAGCGTTGAAGGAGAAGTGAAGCGGGAGTTCCATTCTGGTTCAGTGCAGTCTGCAATTGGCCATATTTTTTCAATTAACTTTTAATCTAGTAAATTATGATTGATTTAAAAAGTAGGAATACATGTCACTATTAATTAAAAAATATAAGAACGATTCTATAACACATTAAAATCAATGAAAAAAGCTACATTAATTCATGCAAGATATACTAGGACATGAAAAGCTTAAAAGACAAGGACTTAAATATGTTTTCTCATCTTCATATGGAAAAAGACACACAAGAGGTGTCGTTATACTTATTTCGGAAGTGCTGATGTATGAACATATATCTTCTATTGAGGATAGAGAAGGAAGATTTATATTAATAAGGGGGAAGATTGATGGTAGCTTGCATTCTATAATGTGTATATTCCCCCTGGCTCAGAGTCAGGTTTTCACATAAAAAATACTAGACAGAAGTGCAACAGAGACACAGGGAACTCTGGTATGTGGGGTGATCACTTTGAACCCTCAACTTGACTCATCAGAAAAAACAACAAATACAATAAACTCAATGATATCAGAAATAGGAATAATCGATGTCTGGAGACACCTAAACCCATCAATCAGAAACTATAAATGATTTTCATCCCCTCATTCAACATATTCAAGAATGTACTATTTTCTATTATTTGGAACAGATAACAGTAGGGTGCAGAATTGTCGTATTGGAACGATGGACATTTTTGATCACTGCCCATTGTACCCGTCATTAACAACGACTTATGGAAGAAAGGTTACATATTGGAGATTTAATTCTAGTATATTAAATAAACAAAGGATTGAACAATTTTCCAGAGACATAAAGGATTATCTAGAGTTAAATTTTAATGGAGATGTGTCTCCTCTTGTCCTTTGGGATGCCTGCAAATCAGTAATGAGAGGGAATGTTGTTGTTATAACATCCTATTTTAAGGAACCAAGAGTAGAAAAACTCAATACCATTCAGGCTGAACTGAAAAACTTAAGAGTCAGAACATAATAACTCAATAGATCCTCTGATTAAAGAAGAAATATAAATGAAAAGAAACTAGATTGATGAAATATATACACACGAAACACAAAATAAACTTTTATTTACCAAACAAAGGTACTATGAAGGTGGCATTAAATATACAAAAATATTGGCTTATAAATTACGGAAACAACAGGCAGACAAAACTGTATCTAAAATGGAGGACCCTAGAAATAATGTTATCCACCACCACACAAAGGATATTCAATGCTTTAAGGACTATTATGAAAAAGTTATATTCACAACCCCAAGTCAGCAATGATCAGGTTATGGAGAGACTTCTCAAATCAGTAAATATACCAACCCTTACAAAGGATCAAAATATATCGCTAATCTCACAGATAAAAAAATAAGAAATTTACTCCGCCATAACAAGATTGAAAGAAAAGAAATCCCTGGGCACAGATGGATTCACTTCAGAATGGTATTAAGTTCGAAAGATGTTCTGACACTTTTTTTATTGAAAACATTTAATTGGGTTCTGGAAAAGGGGGAAACTCCAAGTTCATGGAATTAAGCCATTATTTCAGTTATACCTAAGGGAGGGAAAGATAAATTAAAGTGTTCAAATTAAAGACCAATTAGTGTGCTTAACCTTGATAATGAAAGAATAATGGAATTTTACCTAAAATCCTAAATATGGACCAAACAGGATTCATTCTCTCCTGCCAGACCCATGACAATATTAGATATTTACAAATAAACCAAAATAAAATACAAGCTATGCTTATCAGTTTAGATGCTGAAAAGGCTTTTGATTCTGTTGTATTGAAATTCTTATTCAATGTTATGGAAATATTGGATTCAGTACTAACAATAAAAGCCCTATACAGCAGGCTGTCAGTAGGATTGAAAATCAACGGCAAACTTACAAAATCGGTACCGTTAGAGAGATTCACTAGACAAGGCTGTCCATTTAGTCCACTCCTCTTCGAGATTTTTATTGAACCGTTGGCACAATGGATTAAACAGAATAATATGATTAAAGGTATAAAAATGCCAGCAGGGAAACAAAAACTGGCCTTATTTTCAGACAATATTCTCTCTTGCCCAAGAGATTGGCCTGATGTCAGTGCTTGAAGAATATGGGTCATAGTCAGGCTATAAACTAAATGAACAAAAAACTCAGATCCTTAATATTCACTACAACCTCTTAAAAAAGAAATTATAGCAGGCATTAACAGATAGATTTTAATCCCCTATTTAAATCAAAGTTCTTGTTTAGATTCGGTAAAAATGAATATCCTACCAAGACTTTTGCACTTATTTCAGTCGGTACCCATTGAAGAACCAGAGCATTACTTTCTCAAGTGGGATAAAGTTATCTCTAGATTTATATATATAAAAAAAAGAGATAAATGTTAGACGGCAAAGCTGAGGGCCAGTAGTTTAGAGCATTGTGTTTGGCCAAGGACATCTTAGGGGAGGCTACACAAATATAAATATAGCGAGGAGTTTGGAGACCGCTCGCAAGTTCTTTGCAAACCAACTCAGGTTCTGTTGCCACTCCGTGCAGATGTAATAAAGCCTTAAACATTCAAACCTAGTCCTTCTCGACCTGTCGTATTTTGTAGTATTAGACTGTGGGTTTTATCCACAACAAAACTTTATTGATTCTGGGTTCGCTTCTCAAGTTGACACTGCGTTCGAACAGCTCCCCTCTCCCTTCAGTCCTAGACGCTACCGCCTTTTTCGCTAACGCCTGTTTCAGGAAACCTCCACGAGACTCTTCAGTTTAATGTCATCCTGTCCCCTCTGACTCCCATGGTTCTTGGTCACCTCTGGCTTTAGCGGCACAATCCTTATTTCGAATGGTCATCTGGCAAGGTGGTGAGTTGAAGCGCATATTGTCATTCTACCTGCTTGCAATCCGCCCTGTCTCCAGCAGAGGAGGGTGTCCCCTCACCCAAGGAACCCCCCAACCTTACCTTAGTACCCCCTGAATATCACGACTAGGGCTGCAACTAACGATTATTTTAATAATCGATTTATCGGTCCCCCCCTCCTCCCCGTTTGATTGCTGAACACCCAGCTTTCACTGTCAAGCGGTTACTGGACATACGTCGTCAGGGCAGGGGTTTTCAGTACCTTGCAGATTGAGAGGGATATGGGTCCCAAGGAGAGGAGCTGGATTTTGCAAGGACTCATCCTTGACCCCTTGACCCCCCCCCCTCTCATTTGGGACTTTCATCAGGCTCACCCTGAGAAGCCTAGGCCGCAAAGAGGCGTCCATTGAGGGGGAGGTCCTGTCATAGCCACAGCTGTTTTTCTATGTGTTCTCCCACTGTGCCTGCCACACCCCCTGTTTGCCTCTGTGCTGTGCCAGCCAAACTTAACTATTCTCCCCTTGCCTGCATCAGCTCATCAACTCCTTCAAATACACCTGGTTTCCCTGCTGTCGTTGCCAGATCGTACTTCAAACTTCATTGGTAGTTATTCGTACCTGGCTCCAGTATTTACATTTACTAGTTGTTTATTCTTTCTAGTTGAAATCTCGTGTCTCACCTTTATTTCCTTTTGCCTCAGAGTGTTTTGTGGATCAACGCCTCCAGCCTGCCTGCTTCACTCCCTCCAGCATGAAGCTCCCCACTCAAGTACCTGCCCACTGCCTCAATCCTGGTCTACTCAAAATAAAACAGTTCATACTTCAACTCCCGTCATGTCTCTGTGTTCTGCTCTTGGGTCCAAATGCTATCAAACCCTAACAATTTTCCTGTCAAAGAGCAGGTTTGTTTTATGGTTACATCTAGGATACAAATCTGTAGGTCAGGCATCTCCAAACGGCGGACCGCGGTCCGGGTCCGGACCAAGTGACGGTCCTATCCGGACCCATGACCAATTTAAAATAATGCAATTTACATCATTATTGTTTATTTTAATTTTTTATCTTTCACTATACAAAGCATGATTATGTTAATAAAGACATTTCTCGCTGAAATACAAATTGAAAGGCAGAATAGTCCGTAGTAGAACATAAAAACAGCAAAAAAGCAATGATCTGCAGAGCGAAGATCATGCACTCACCGAACTCCCCCCCCTCCCTCCGTCTCTCACGGCATGTGCGTAATAGCGTCATTTAAAAAAATATCCAATCAAATCGTTTGTTTACCGGAAGAGCGATTTGGAATGAGAAAATGGCTTGCTCGAAAATTAGGAAAGTTGACCACGAAAACAGACATTTTAAAGATTAATGGACTGACCAATACATGTTCATTCTCCCGCAAGGCAGTACTAAACCTTTGTTTTGTCTTTTATGTGTTAAAACCGTGGCGCTGATAAAAAGCGGGAATATTAAGCGGCATTAAGAATCCAAACACAGATCCTTCGAGGAAAAGTATCCCCAGAAGTCACAAGTAAGAGCATGGAAAATATCCAAGCTGAGAGCTCAGTATGAGAGGTCTACGCGAGTCTTCACACACTCATTTGCAGGCCAGCAAAGTGCAAATGAATGCTCACTTAAGATTGCATGGATTTTGGGCCAACATAAAAAAACTTTCAGTGACCGACTGTTGTGAAGGACTGCTTGAATGGCGCTGCCGAGACGTTACATGAAGGTAAACAAAGGGATGAATTGTGTGAAAAAATAAAGCAAATCCCAATGTCAGCTGCAACGACAACCAGAAAATCCGAAATGTTATCAGATGACGCACTGTCACAGATGGATGCGGTTGTTCAGAGTGCCCCATCCTTAGCCATTGATGAGTCTTTAGATGTAACGGATAATGCCCAGCTTTTGGTTAATGTGTGATTTTTTCATCAAGACAAAAAAAGAGATCTGTGAGGACCTGTTGATATTTATGAGGCTATTAAGGAGATGCTGTCAAAGAGGGGGATTGATCTAACAAAGGTTGTCTCAGTCACTACAGATGGGGTACCTGTTTTGCTTACTTGAAATGTAGGCCTAGTGTACCTGTTTTGCTTACTTGAAATGAAGGCCTAATGCTCTTTTTGTGTTTATTTGAAATGTAGGCCTGGTGTACCTGTTTTGCTTACTTGAAATGTAGGCCTAATGCACTTTGTGTTTATTTGAAGTGTAGGCCTAGTGTTCCTGTTCAGCTTACTTGACATGTAGGCCTTATGCACTTTTTATGTTTGCTTGAATTGCAGGCCTAATGTACCTGTTTTGTTTACTTGAAATGTTAATATGCGTTACTTTGTCTTACTTGTTTTTCATGGTTAAAAGTAAGCTATTTGGAACTTGAAAATAAATACATCTGAAATTATAAGGAAATATGCCGTGTTGATTGTATTTGACAAAAGTAGGCTATTAGGACGTGGTAGGTTAGAGGTTCGGACCTTTCTTGGAAGGAATATTTAGTAACTGGACCTTGTTCAATTTTAATTGAAGAACCCTGCTGTAGGTGATATGTATTATGGTTAAGGTCAATATAAAGTTTACATCAGTAAGCATGTATAAGAGTGGCCACGTATTTTTGTGTGTATTGTGTGTATATAAGGGTAACAATTTACTTTTGGACTTGCGCTATGGATTATAAGTGGATCCTGTCCTTAATTTTTTATTTTCTTTTTGTTTGTTTTGATTTCCTGTGGACATATGTACCACTCTTGTTTATGTTCTGTAAAAGAAAACTGAATAAAAAGCAAATGACAAAAAAAAAAGAATTGACAAAGCAATATTGTCACGGAAACCCATATTTCTCTTTCGGAATTGTCTTTCCAAAATGACTGTATATTATAAATTACGCAAATATCTATAATAGACTCAGGCAACACCCATAGCAAATATTATGATAGTACCACCTTTAAAGATATATGTAACATTTCTGCATTAAAATATGAATACACCTATAAATTGAGGTCTCACATTATCCCAACAGTTTTCAACAATGTCTAAACCTAGAGAGATAGCTATTTGTATTCAATGTAACGCTGCATTTAATACTCCCCCTAACATCTGGGAAACAGTTACCAAAAGAGACCTCATTTGTTGATGTGATATTTAAATATTAATCTAGCTTAATACGACTTGCTACTTTGAATGGTTTCTCATGCCAGCCACCAAGCTTCTGTGCAAGTTAACGTTATAACAATACAACATTGTTCGGAAGATTGTAAAGGATCACACGCTATTTCAAGATGTCATGAGACTAGGTAGCAGCAGAAATGACTGGTGGAGACATGAATCTGTAGTGAAAGTGTGTCATATGTAGTCGAATAGTAACATAAATTTCAAATTTTGTGCATTCTGACTGAGAAAGGAAGACAGTGACTTTTTGGCGCTTGTGGATTGAAGACGACAACTCCCACAATGCCAATCAGCGTTTATATATCAGGTGCTCTATATCTAAATAATATTATATTATATAATATATAAGTATCTATAATATAATAACATATAATATAATATAATATAATATAATTTAATATAATATATAATATCACGGCCAAAAGCTGTGTGAGCCTCCAGATGATATGAGTTAAAGACTGCGTTGTGTCTTGGGCGTCTCTGGTACTTCCACTACAAGTAAAGACTCGTAGTGGGGGTAATCTCCTGCACGGGTTCGGGTACCCAACGGGTGACCCGCACAATTTAGATGAAACGGTTGAAAAATAAATAACATGTCACTAGCCAACAGCTATACATTATGGTAATTCACAAACATACACTTGCTTCCCTACAAAATATGGAGAGAGATCCATTCACATAGTAACAAGCACATTGCCTCTTCCACTAAACAGGATAACCATCAACAGCACTGG
This sequence comes from Pollachius pollachius, assembly GCF_949987615.1. NCBI lineage: Eukaryota > Metazoa > Chordata > Actinopteri > Gadiformes > Gadidae > Pollachius > Pollachius pollachius. The sequence continues at coordinate 25,248,031 of NC_136935.1, forward strand.
CTGAACACACAAACTGGATACCATCAACAGCAGTGGATGAACACACAAACTGGATACCATCAACAGCAGTGGATGAACACACAAACTGGATACCATCAACAGCACTGGCTGAACACACAAACTGGATACCATCAACAGCACTGGCTGAACACACAAACTTGATACCATCAACAGCAGTGGATGAACACACAAACTGGATACCATCAACAGCAGTGGATGAACACACAAACTGGTTACTAGCAACAGCAGTGGCTCAACACACAAGCACAAAATAAACTTATCACTGTATCAATAGAAACCTAGAATACCTAGAGCCACACATGTTTATACACCAAATAAGGAACAGAAATGAATAACACAAATTAAAGCCAGTGATCATCTGAGGTTTACCGAGAGGCAGCTCAGTGTTTGACCCGTTCATTCGAAGAGACGTTTTTTCAGTGTGAGTACTTTGTTTGAAAGTTTACCCACATCCATGTCCATTAGTATCTTCTGTACTACCTCAAAGGTGTACCGGAGGTCGGCGGGGTAGCTGATGTTCAGTGCGTACATCAGTCCAAAAAGCATAGCAACCGCTAATGCTATATTGTCTAAATCTCTTAACACCCTGATGCCTTCGAGGACAACTCCAATGTACTCAGATTCTTCGCTTGCCTCATGCTCTTTTAGAACATAAATCCCGACCGTGTTTTTTTTCAATAGCAGCATTGAAGGCGTCTCCATCCATACCCTGTACAAAACAGACAAAGGTAGGTAAATAAGACCTCAAGTTTGACTACTTATCATGAACAGCAAATACAGAAGCAGCAGTTGGCAATGACATTTTAAAATCTCTGGCTTCCTCGAGCAACACAAACTGTATTAAGAATACACATGATAATCAAAGACATGAAAACACTATTACAGTCGCTAGGTGGACAAGAAGTATGATACAAGTATTAACTAGAATGAAATATAATGTAGAATTTTGACTACTATTTTCAGCACACTATCATATTTATCTTTGTAGTTTGACAGAAAATGCTTTTGTTATAGTAGGAAGATGAAAATGAAAAAAATGTACGTTTATGTGACCAGCAACTGAGAAAGATAATGATTTTAAAATATATGTAACAGAATTGTATCTGATATGGAAGATAGTGGAATTAGCTCGTAAGCACTGATCCATGTACACACCGCGTATTCGTGCACAAGGTTTTCTGGATTTTCACCCATGTAGATGCAGACTCCCTTGATAATGCACTCTCGTCCAACATCGGCATCATCACACTGAAAGGAAATGTTCTTGATTAGTGTGAGAATTCAGCCCTTTTGCTATTTCTTAAATAAAGTCAGCTACCGGTGTTAAGAGAGTTACACCCTGCAGTTAGTAGTTTTAGATTTATATGGTTAATAAATGATTTTAATATGACAATATGGCCTAGGTGCAGGACATTGCAATTAAGAAATACATTGCGATTATATCACCATGTACACTGTCATTTGAAGTAACAATAAAATAATTTAGAAATTTAAGAATATAGCACCTGGCTTCTTCATATGAATAAGAGCCTTGCTGTGAGACAAAATAGATGTACAAAAAGTGGAAGGGGAAGATGAAAAATAAATGCACTTATCGTCTCCCTGGCTTTGTGTACAATTCATGTACCCTCCTTGCCAATCAATTATGTGGCAACTAAAACATTCTATAGTGTTGCATAACATGTCAACAATTCTAAAAAAAAAAATATAATATTCTCCAAAAACAGTCAATTATTTTTTTATGAAAGTTGGACTCCCGTATAACTTACATCTGCCATTTGTGCAATGGTTTTTTTGAGCTTTTGCCCTAGGTGTCCTGCTCTCCTTTGGAACAGCCTCGTCAGTTTGTCAGAGTGAACGTCTAGCTGAGACAGGAACCTGGATTGAAGTGGGACGGTGGTGATTCTCTTGAACTCAGCTCTCTTTCTCTTGAATTTCTCCTGAAATAGCTCAGCTCTGAGGAGGGCGCACATTCCTTTTAGGGCGCTCCGTGCATCCTGAACTTGAAGTATTTTCGCGAGCTTGTTCAGTGTCCCTTGAGCTTTGGTGGTTCTCATGCATCTGCTCACAGACAGCAGGAACAGTGTCAATGTCACTCATGTCATCTCCAGGATCAATGTGGTAATCCCAGTTTCCTTCAGTGTTACTCATAGTCTTTTCTGGAATGGCATTATTTTTATGATTATGATTATTATGATTTACATGTCTTTTTACACATGTCCCATTTACCGACACCAAGTAAGTTACAGGACCCAAAACATCAGTTATTACACCATCCAACCACTTCTCCCCTCCCCTGTAGTTTTTAACAAGCACAGCCTGACCCATAGAGAAAGATCTGACTTTCCTTTTCATCTCTGACTGTTTTGAAAAACTACCTGTGTGGAACGATGGAGACACTTCTGGTTTCACTATCGAAAGTCTAGTCCGGACCTGTCTTTTAAGAAACAGCTCTGCTGGTGTTTTCTTAGTTGTTGTATGTGGCATGTTCCTATAGCCATACAAGAAGTTAGCGATACAATGCTCCAATGTCATGCCACCCACTGCTCTGTTCTTGGCTAAAGACCTTTTAAAGTTTTGGACCAGTCTTTCAGCCAATCCGTTTGAGGCTGGATGATAAGCTGGAGTTTTAATGTGCTTAACAGCATTCATTTTAAGGAATGTCCCAAATTCACCTGAAGTAAATTGAGGTCCATTATCTGACACCACCTCTTTTGGTAAACCGTATGCTGCAAAAAGGTTTCTTAATGCTTCAATAGTTTTGCTGGCTGTAGTGGTTTGCATGTGTATTATTTCAGGCCAGCGAGCATATGCATCCATAACCACAAGAAACATTTCCTTTTTGACTTCTGCAAAATCAAGGTGTATTCTCTCCCATGGACCTGAGGCCCATCTCCATGTATGCACAGGTGCTGTGGCAGGCATGCTACGCTGCTGTTTACATATGTCACACTGATTTACCTCACTTTCAATATCCTCATCAAGTGTAGGCCACCAAAATAAGCTTCTGGAGAGAGACTTCATTTTCACCATGCCCCAGTGGTTGTCATGTAACTCTGCCAATAACCTGCTTTGCAGCTTTTCTGGTATGACCACCCGAAAACCCCAATGTACACAGCCCTCTTCAACAGTAAGGTCAAACTTGCGTTTTGCATATGGGTTTAGAGCCTCATCTGGAACATATTTTGGCCAACCTGACAAAATATGTTGCTTTACTGTAGCTAGTACAGGGTCTCTCTCTGTTTCCTGTGCAATTTATTTTGCTGTTAAAGGCAGACTGTCTAAATAAGACACTCTGAATACTGGGTTTGGTCTGGGAAAACTGTTGTCTGTTATTGGTAGTCTGGATAATGCGTCCGCATTTCCATGATCTTCAGATCGTTTGTACTGTATCTCATAGGTATAAGCAGCTAAAATCAAGGACCATCTCTGCATCCTAGCTGCAGCTAAGGGAGGTACCCCTGTTTTTGGACCTAAGATCTTCAGTAATGGCTTATGGTCTGTTATCAGTGTAAACTTACGACCATACAAGTATTCATGAAATTTCACTACTCCAAAAACCAGGCCAAGTGCTTCTTTTTCTATCTGTGAATAGTTTTTCTCCGCGCTGGTAAGCATCCGAGACGCAAAAGCTACTGGTTTTTCACTGCCGTCCGGCATTTTGTGTGAGATCACTGCACCTACCCCTACTGGTGAAGCATCACAAGCTAGTAGGAGTGGCAGGTCTGGGTTGTAGTGAACAAGGACTCTGTTATACATAAGCTGTTTTTTAGCTTCCTCAAATGCCTTCTGGCGTGATGCTGACCACTCCCACTTTACATCTTTCTGCAGTAACCCTGTCATAGGTGCTATTATGGTAGAGAGGTTTGGAATGAACTTTCCATAATAACTCAGCAGTGATAAGAAAGACTTAAGCTCAGTGGTAGTTGTGGGAACGGCTGCCTTAGCAATAGCTTCACATTTTTCTTGCATTGGGTGAATTCCCTCTGCATCAATGACATGTCCCAAATATGATACACTGTGCTGAAAGAAGGCACATTTATTTTTGTTAACCCTGAGGTTGTGGTTTTTTAGTCTTTTCAGCACTTCTTCCAGGTTTTTCCTGTGTGTTTCTGCGTCCTGGCCTGTGATCAATATGTCATCTAAATAACAGATTACACCATCTATGCCCTGCAGAACTTGATCCATTAGCTTTTGGAATATTGCAGGTGAGCTGGCCATACCATAGGGTAGCCTGTTTACTCGGTACAGCCCTTTGTGTGTGTTTATGGTCAAGTACTGTTTAGAACTCTCTTCTAGCTCTACTTGTTGGTATGCTTGTGATAAATCAAGCTTTGTGAATCATTCACCTCCTGATCGTTTTGTGAACAAATCCTGCGGTTTTGGCATGGGGTAATGATCTACTTCGTGCCAGGGGTTAATAGACACTTTATAGTCCCCACAGATTCTTACTGTTTGATCTACTTTAGGGATGTTTACAGTGGGTGCAGCCCATTCACTGAAATTAACAGGTGTAATAACCCCATCAGCCTCCATTTTGTTTAACTGGGCTTCGACTGCGTCCCTAAGTGCGTAAGGCACAGATCGTGGTTTGCAAAACCTGGGAATGGCCCCTGTCATGACATGAAGTTTAGCTTTTATCCCTGTCACCTTGCCTAGAGTGGACTGAAACACCTCTGGGTACCTGTTACAAAGCTCCTCAAAACTCTCAGGTGCTACTCTATTTACAGAGGACCAATCTAGGTTTAGCTTTTTGATCCAGTCCCTCCCCAACAAAGCTGGACCATTACCTTTGACCACAAGTAGGTTGAGTGTGCAAATGTTCCCATTACTCTTTACCTTAACAGAAATACTCCCTCTCACGCTAAGTGAGTGTTTACTGTAGGTTCTTAGCACACAATTTGTAGGCATTAGCTTTGCTCTCTTAAACCTATGCTTGTACAGTTGTTCTGAAATGACAGTCACGGCTGCTCCTGTGTCTACTTCCATTTTTAACTGTTTCTCATTTACCCTTACATACACATAATAAGGTTTTTCAATCCCTGTATCACATTTAGAAACAGTGTTGACACCTTTAGACCCTATTGAAAACAGTTCAATGTCTCTGACGTTACCTGCCCGGTACTCAGACGGTGCACTGCGCTCTCTCTGCGGTGAAACGTCGATGTCCTCAGGCTGACCGTCCGCGTCAGGAAAGCTCGCCTCGCTGTCTTCCGCTGCCGCCGGAGTCCCTCTGCCTTTATCCCGGTCGCGGTCATCCTCAGCGCGCGCTGTAACATCCAAATGCTTGGTCCATTTGGCCTGCTTGTCTTTCCTTCCTTCTGGTCGGGATCTGCAAGCCTTGGCAATGTGTCCTTTCTTTTTACATGCCCGGCATTCCACCTCCTTAAAGCGGCACCCCTCTGGTGTGTGCCCCTTTCCGTTGCATCGATAACACGGCCACCCGTTTTCCTCCTTTTTCGGCGCTGCTGCCATCTTGGAAATGGCGTTAGCCTTGAACGACTTGTGTGACCACTGCTGTGCATTTTGTTTAGTCACTTCGTGTGCCAGTCCCATATCATAAGCACGAGCCAGAGTCAATTCGTTAGTGTGGGCGGAATTTAGCATGCGGTCACGGAGTTCTCCCCTTTTTCTCCGCACACAAATCTATCTCTGAGAGCATCGTCCAAAAATGCCCCGAACTTGCAAGTAGCTGCTACCTTCCTTAAACTTGCCATGTACTCACTTATGGACTCGTCCTCTCTCTGGTTTCTCGAGTTGAACTTGTACCTTTCTGCAATGAAGTTTGTCTTCGGCACAAAGTGTTTGCGCATTAAGTCAATTCGCTCCAACAACTTTTTAACGGACGGCTTTAATGGCGCACACAAGTCCATAAGCAGGGTGTGGTTCTTTCTGCCCACCACCGTCAGGAACACGGCCTTTGCCTTATCATCGTCATAGGACAGACCATTTGCTATGAAGAATTGTTCTAGCCTTTCCAAATAGGCGTCAAATTCCTCTTCATTTTCGTCGAAGTGAAGGTCTTCACTTTTCCCGAATGCCGTCGCCATTTTCTCCGCTATGCGTCCCCTCGTCTCGACGGAGTTTTCACTTGCTGAAAACTCTTTTCACATAAGAAATCCCATCCTCGTCGCCAAAAGTCTGTTGTGTCTCTACAGACTGTGTGGATACTTATGATGAAAAACGACAGGGAGGAATATGCATAGAAACGTGGCTACTTTAATAGCAGGTGTACAGCAACATGAACATGTCTGTTCCTCTTACAGACTCATCTTGTCTGGCAACTCATGGTTGCACAGTTACTTAGATTATACCGCGCCCCCTAAAGGCATAACAGTATATAACATGTTTTCCATTCAAACACCACAGACATGATTATAGCATGTCCACAATAACAATATAAATTGATCATGCTGCATTTACGTACTTCCTTTTTGTCAATTTAAAGACCTGCTATGTTCCTTTTTTTCAGTGCATAGCAATAGTGTGGAAACCCCAGTCGATACTGTAACAAATTTCTCAGCTCATAATATAATAACATTTTGCCTATAATGTTACAACGTGTAACATTTTGGTTCACCTATTAAGTAATGAAGCAAGCATAATAATTTTCTACTTATAAGGCGTTTTCACACATTTTTGCCGCATTTGTGTATCAGAAGATTCAACCCTGAGGGTGATTTAAACTTGATGCTTTATATGCGAACATCGATGTCGTTTAGACATCAGTAGAATCAAAGGGGGGGGGGCAGGATAAGTGTGGCCGCTGTCACTGTAGTTTGTTTTGATTTGACCATAGACAAAATGGAGGCAGAAAGGGCAGAACTCATCGCAATCATCTTAAATGTTGCTAAAATAATGCATCATATATTCCGTTGCATCCACAAAATCCGAAGAATCGATCGATGAAAGATTGGAGCATGAGTTCGAGACAAATAGAAGAAACGATGAAGAATAAAGGCGGCGCAAATGACTGCGTTACCGGAGAAAGACAGGGTATTTTTTTGCTTCACTTCACATATAACTAACACTTGGACAAATGTAGTTCATTTCTGTGTTTAACTGAGAAAGGGAGTGGACGGGACCCTATAATGTTATGCTGACTGCTGTCAGTATATGCTGTCAGTAATAATAATTAAAAAAAAACTTTCTATACACGTGGAGCTGTGAACTCATTTATTGTAATTTATTGTATGATGTGTACTTTTAGGGTAATGATAAGACCTATCGTTTAGCGTTCACCACAAATTACTCTCAAAGCAGTGCCAACATTTAAATATTTTTTAACCATTCAACGAACAAAAGGCAACAGGCTGAATATCATTTAGGGGGCCACTCAATACACCCAAGGAAGTGGTCTGAGAAATACAGACTTTCTACTCCTCATTCACATATAAGGTAAGTTACATTTCCTACAGAGAAAATACTATATCAGGGGCAGTATTATTCTGGAGATTTTCAAGGTACAAATGTCAGGATATTTTAGTCACACATACGGCCCATCAGGAGAATAGCACGAGAATATCAGGACTTACACGTGTGTCTGAAAGCAGCTAGTGTGTGAGCTTTGATTACATTATAAAACGAGTAAATTCATGGGTAACGGGTAATTTTTCAATGGACAGTGTAGTATACTATGCATGCAAATCAATTATTCGATAGCTATTACTGTTATTCAAGGCTGAAAAGTGCATTGACATTTTAAAAATGCATGGCAACTACTATTGTTTAGTTGAAAATAATAATCATCATTGAGATTAAACATCTCTTCAAGTGTCCTGGCCAAGACAGGCAGCAGTAGCCTACAGTCACACATAGAATACACACAATACATAAGAAAAATAAAACAACTAAAGCAGTGCACAGGGGGGAGGGGGATATCAATATTGCAAGACATTTCGGGAGGCTCAAGGAGGGGAGTAATATTAAGTTTGAGCAAGAAAGTGTAAAGACATTTCGGAGGGCTCAAGGAAAAGAGTAATATTACATTGGAGCAAGTGTAGTCTTGTGGTGGACTCTGTAGACATAATTCACCATACTGTGTTATTGACATGTTTTCGTTCTGTGCTATACCCTGTCTCTTTAAGATCACATGACTTGTGTGTTGATTTGCCGGTCGACGCGATGTTTCAATTTAACGGTTTGTATATGACAAAACTAGCGACCTGCCGTTGCTTGTCACTTCTTTTATCCCAATTTCTACAGTCCATAGACAGAACGTCTTACCTGGGAGAATTTGTCGACGGCGACGCCGTTAAAACGGGGGGGAGGGGATGGATATCAATATCGCAAGACATTGCGGGATGCGTGATCGATGCGTGATTGTCTTTCAACACGCGCGTGTGTGCGTGCGTGGGTGTGGTGTGTGTGTGTGTGTATGCGGTGTCATGCGCTGCCTTTGTCTTGAATCGTCTGCGTCAGCGTGCGCATGTGTGTGTGTGTGTGTGTGTGTGTGTGTGTGTGTGTGTGTGTGTGTGTTCGTGACAACAGAAACAATGATTGAGCAAGGAACTGAACCAAGGCAAGGACTTAAATACACATGACTAACAAGGCACAGGTGGGCAGGGAACAAGGTAGAACATTGGACAAGACAACAATCAACCTCAAACTAATAACTAGACTCAGGTGGGCAGGGAACAAGGTAATGACGAGGTTAGTAGGCGGGACACAGTTGAGGGGCGGAGACACAGAATCACAAAACAAGGGAAACCAAACTGAAGCACATGGATAGGACAACAAAGAACGGGAAGTGAATCACACAACACAAACCAGGAAATACAAAAGGGCTAATACTGACAGTAAACATAAACACAAAGCAACTGAAGACCACAAACATACACAGGAAGTTCAAGCCCAGAAGATCAGTTTTTTCAGTTCAAGACCACTGAAAAACCAAAATAAAATTCCAACACATGAAACACAAACCCAGAATCCTGACAGAACCCCTTATATTGAATGGTTCTAACATGCTCTTATGATAGAACCCCTGATATTGAATGGTTCTCACATGGTCTCAGGAAGAGCCCCTGAGATTGAATGGTTCTAACATTGTCTCATGGCCCTTAGGTCGAACGCTTGATAGAACAGATATTGACAATGAGACGTTGACTATTATTGCCAGTGGCCTCTTGTAAGAACTAGTTTGGCTATAGTTGTTGTTGTTTAGTGTTGTGATCTCTACTCATCCAGTGCAGGAATGTGGAAATCCTAATTCCAAATCTAAATCCAAAATAAATCATCTTTGAAACATTGCCATTTGTGTAAGACTTATGGCCACCATTCATTAGTGTGATGTTCCACGTGAGCAGGACGCCCTTTAAGAATACAGGAGGATTGACGCCCTTTAAGAATACAATACTTTAATTTCACATTCTGTTTCTGTAACTGCCATTTGTTGATTATAACTTTTCGCTGACATCCTTGGGGTGGTCCAGGGTCAAAGGGTCTAACTGAGATCTCACCACTATAGAGACCCCACATTATAATTGTCAATGATCAAATCAAATAATGTTTACTTAAAGGACAGAGTTTCCTGTATTCCCATCAAGGAGAAGAATGCATAAGGGGATCTCTGCTCCCTCGTGCCCATTATACCCCAGGCACAAAGGTAAACGTTAGATAACACTAGGAACAAGTAGAGTGGCTAGACAGTGCAAGGAATAGGAGACAGAGCTTACATGATGAAGGGGAAACAACATATGGATTTTTCCATCACACATCATGTGGGGAGCACAGCTGTTCTCAGCACTTCTGAGACCTGTGCCAATATATAAGAAGTCCTTTCTTTTGTCAATGCATTGGAATTCAGCCAGCGGACCTCTTGGAGGGACGCAGGGTGATTTCCCATCTGGGGACTTCTCCTTGCGGAGCTCTTGGAGAGACGCAGAGGGAACTCCCATCTAGTCCTCGGATCATTGTTTGTTTGTTTTATGGATTATTATTAGGTTTTTTTATGTTTTGTTGTATGATTGTTGTATGTTATTGTACTGTTATTACCCAAATATATGACCATAATTGTTATAAATTCGGATGACTCTTTATTCCACCCAGTTTGGTCAGTTTATGATTGACCTGGTTCCGGAATTCCCTCCACAGTCGCAAAAGGGAAGTTTAGCAATCTTATATCCAAATAGATTGTAATATTTGGAAATCAATTAGTGCCAAGCCAACGCCAGACTGATAGTCGTTGCAAAACGTAACTTATATATTATATTTAGATCTCATGAGGCAACAGGGTTAGTGTCAGTAGTCAATTAATTAAGGTATGCCGAGTGATTCAACAGGGATCTCAATTGTAGTTATTGGTGGCTTATGTTGAGGTGAATAAATGGTAAAATCTCGTTCATTGTTAGCAGAAATATACTTGTTTGTGTATTTCCTTTTTTCTGTTCTTTCCTGAGCAAACAAAGAAACAGACCTTAAAGTGTTGAAATATATTTACTAAACGTGCACCAAATTTCCCTTTTTATCATATATATATAGTATACATCTATTTATTTATTAATTAACGATTATGTTGCGGCAGTGCTAAAAATATGACAAATACACACATGTTCAAAACTTGACTCACATACTTAAGACATAAGTAACATACTAAGTAACTCTCACTGAGTAAAAGTTGAATATATAAATGGCAGTAGTGAAGCTTTAGTTATGAATAACTGTACAGTTTAAATTATCACCTGTTATGATATGAAAGATAATAAACACTCATATCCATTCCTAGCAATACAGTACAACTCAAACTTGAACATTTACGTATTACGTAAGTATTTTTGGGAAACCCTCTCACAAATATTTTCATTTATAGTTCTGTTTTATAATATGATTTACAAATATGATTGTTAATAATTGAATGCTAATCCAAATGATAAGACAAGTGTTTCTGACAAACCAAATCCCCATATGCATCTAATGTGTAATGCATTTACTGTAAACAGAAGATTAGGCCTAAATTGCATCTTTTACACTTGACATTTAGCTACTGTTGGGGCAAAATAACCTGCTGAGCACATCACATGTACATTATAAATATAGCTAACTCCTACCCTAGCTTAATGAGCACATCACATGGCAGTCACCTTATAATATAGTCAACTTTTAACACATAACACATACATGAGAATATAGTCAGGTCAGGGCCGGAGCCAGGGCCCCATATCTCCTCCCGGCAGATAGTAGACACTCAGACAATGCACCAGTCATCCTCAAGGACGGGAGGACCACAACGGGTGATGCTCTGAAGCTCTCCCCCGTAAGGAGGAACAAAAGAAGATATGCATGCATACACTAGTGCCTGGGAACCAAGGTCAAGTAAAAACACACAGAACCACACACATCTCAAACGCACACACCTCATCACGAGGAGATACAGCATAAAACTGTATCACTCTGAGACTCTTCACCTTCTTCCGAAGCAGACCTTCCACGGAGGCGAAGCTCCGGACGAACCATCAGCGCTGATTAGGGACTTAGACATATTCGATTTCTCACGCTTATGACTCTGTATAACCGTTGCCACTTTACTTAATAAATCCAAGGTCCTCGTGCCGATAGACTTTATTACCTCTCCGTCTCATTTCATCTGGTCCAGTAACTAGACAGACCGTTTTTCCCAACACTACTGAGCTTCTACAGACATGTTTGATGAAAACTCTGGCCTTCACTAGTTTAGCATGAGTAGCATATAGCTCGTCTAGCTCCAGCATGAGTGGCATGTAGCTAGTCTAACCCCAGCAAGATTAGCATGTAGCTAGTCTAACCCCAGCATGAGTACTAGCATGTAGCTAGTCTAAACCCAGCTTGTGTAGCATGTAGCTAATCTAGCCCCAGCAAGAGTAGCATGTAGCTAGTCTAACCCCAGCATGAATAGCATGTAGCTAGTCTTACCCCAGCATGACTAGCATGAAGCTAGTCTAGCCCCAGCAAGAGTACCATGTAGCTAATCTAAGCCCAGCAAGAATAGCATGTAGTGTTACGTATTTTAAACACATAAAGCTACCCACACACACACTAGGAAGTAGGATCGAACACATAGGCCGTAATTACCATACATAGCCACTAGGAAGTAGGATCGAACACATAGGCCGTAATTACCATACATAGCCACTAGGAAGTAGGATCGAACACATAGGCCGTAATTACCATACATAGCCACTAGGAAGCAGGATCGAACATATAGGCCGTAATTACCACACATAGCCACTAGGAAGCAGGACCCGACATTTTAAGCTGCAATAACTATTCCAGCCATAGAGGGCAGCACCTTTAGACAGGTGAGGAGGGTGAAACCAATACGTCATATAGGCCACGCCTACTCGGTGGTATTAAAGCAGGGCCTGAAGCCAATGAGATCAGAAACATCCGGCAGTCCATACTAGGGAGTTAGTCAGAGAGGCCTGCTGTTTGTCGCTCACACGCGTGTCCATACAATTCCCCTCCTTTTGCTTCATAGTTACCACACCGAAATACTTTAACAAATAAAGTGAGTTAAAAGCTATCCGGATTAGACTACTTTCTTCAAGAACGCAACAGTAGCCAGTGGTGGCTGCTGGTCTGTCAAAGAGGGGAAGCTAATTTTCGGCCTACATCACTATATTTAAATTTTGCTCTCTGTTGCTTTTAAAGGAAATGCTCTGTGACCCTGTCATACCAACTAGCTGTCTTGACTTGACCAGTCTCCTCTCATTGGCCAGCATTCTTCAATGGCCTTGAACAATTGTGTTACAGGTGTAAGACTTGAGCTGCTTTAAACAGGAGAAGCTCCTTTCTAAACCTGTAGATGTAGCTCCAATTGTTGCCACTAATGAGAACAGTTAGTAAAGCTGAGGCATTGTACTGTCCAACTCCATGTCTTTAATGAACACCAAGAAATCACACAGCTTCCCCCTGGGGGCCTGCCCGTAATTCCAACACCTAATTGTTCCGGCGTCTCAATGGTCCGAAATATTACCCATTAGATCGACATGCCACTATGCCGACGGTTCAATGTCTCTCTCTCTCTCTCTCTCTCTCTCTCTCTCTCTCTCTCTCTCTCTGGCTGTGTCTCAATTCAGGGGACGCATCCTTTGAAGGACGCGGTCTATGAAGGTGTGGCCTTCGTAGACCGTAAAGGCCGGACCGAAGGCCGAACAAACGTTTTTAAATGAGACGGTCTGCCCTACGGAGCGTTTCAAGTATGTGTAGCAAGCCGCTAACACCCTTTACCTTGCGTGATGACGCGCCACTCCTGTCACCTAGTAACCCAAACAGCTGCGGTTAAAACCATGGACATATTATTGAAACCGGACGGCGGAGGACAAATATGGAGCCGTTTTATACAACCCACTAACAGATGTCCACTTTCACTTAGATGTCCACTTCTTACCTTATTCTTACTTTTATTTTATTGTATTTTATTTATAATTTTTTATATTTTTTATAATCTTATCTTCTATGCTTGTAATTTCTATTTGTACGGAGCACCTGGAACAAAACAATTTGCCCCTGGGAATCAATAAAGTTTTCTGATTCTGATTCGGTTATATAATAATTAGATAAAATATAGCGTTAATTAGTTTAATGTTATATGGCTTGTGTTAATGAAATTGAACTTTGACAATAAAGTTACAAATTTTAAATAGTCCCAACTTTATTTTAATATAAAAAAATGTTTTTACATAGTTTTGTCATTGAATATGTAATTTGCTGCAACTGCCGCTTCCGCTCTCTCTGACGCCATTTCTGAAAAAAATCCAACGCACAATGAATCTTGGGATACGTTGGGCCGTGAAGGATCCATCCGGTGTATCCTTCAAATCCGGGAAAAGAAGGCTGCATTTGTCGGCCGCATTTGAAGGAGCCTTCGAAATGGGATAGCCTTGACGTGTCGCAGTGACGCAATTGCCCTTCGAATGCACCCTTCGAAGGATGCGTCCCCTGAATTGAGACACAGCCTCTCTCTCTCTCTCTCTCTTTCTCTCTCTCCCTGTTCACACTCTCTCTCTCTTGCTGGTATTGATTTAGTCATACTCATACCTCATACCGTCTACTTAGTCAAATGTGTGTGTGTGTGTGTGTGTGTGTGTTCGTGCCCGTGTTGAGAATTAGACCTCCGCTCTCTGTCCATGGTGCTGAAACACTTTGTCGAAATGAAGTGAAGCGTTGTCACTTTGCTCTCCAATATTCATCGTGAACGTGATATGTAGGCCTAGGTTGTATTTTGGTGCTTAGTGTGAGAGAGAAAGAGAGAGAGAGGGGGAGAGAGAGAGAGAGAGAGAGAGAGAGAGAGAGAGAGAGAGGTATAAAACTCTTTATATGTAGGCCTATTAGGCATATTGAACCGTCTGCCTAATGCGCCTCTTGTTTGACTTATCGGACAAACGGCCCCTTCGGAACAATGGGTTCCGTTTTCGTAACATTGAACCGCCGGCATAGTGGCATGTCGATCTAATGGGAAATATTTCAGACCATTGAGATGTCGGACAATGAGGCATCGGAATTACGGCATGTCACCTTCCCCTGTCACCCTGCAAGTCCTGATCTGAATACAGGACTTGAAGTTCAGACCTCAGGCTCCCTGAATTAAAGTGATGGCCAACTACCAAAACGATATTAAACTCAAACAAGGAAATGTGGGAATTCTGTTAAACTGAAACAAGGAATAAGTGTGTATAAATGTATGAAATGTATGATGAATTTGTCCAGCAATTTTACCAAGCAAATATCAAGAAATAGGTTGCAATTTGTCTTCCGACTCTCTTGCAAAATCTGCGATGGGACTGAGCTGAGGATTAAAGAGAGCTCCGGTGACGTTTTATTGTTCAAAGTCACTGTCAACCAAACGGCAACCCAGTCTTTCGCAGACCCTCCAATCGTCACGCAGAAGCCCAGCGTCCAGGCCAGCCCACTCCTCCAATCACATTCAGAGACGCTGAGCGTCCGTGGGAGGGACATAATCGCAGCATTATCCAATGGCCGTCGACTTACGACGGGCTAAAAAAAGGTGTTATATGCAGCCCCATTGAAGTGGATGGATGCTGAGCTTCAATAGGCAAATGCATTGTGACGCTACGGGAATGTAAGAGAAGGAAATTGAGTCAGTCAACCTGCAATTAAGCAGCTGATTCTGAACGAACTCGTGGACGCGTTCTAACGCATTTTTAGTCAATGAAATGTTAAGACAACAGTATACATTTGACCATTTCATTTTTGAAATTTTAGGGGAAGCCGAGCTTCCCTTGCAGTCTTAGAGAAATCGCCACAGCATGTAGCTAGTCAAACCCCATCTAACCCTAACCCCATGTGGCAGTATATACAAACCCCCAAAGTAAACCTTTGCTATTCCCAAGCAGTGTCCTCTGTCCCCTGTCTTAGGATGGCTGGCTGTGTTTATACAGTCTCTCTGCTGGCATTTTCCAGTTAACTCTTTAACAATGAAGTCTTTTAAGTATAGTAGTGCCTGCGTTTGTCGAAAACAAATGTTCATGGTTAATTTCTTCTCTGTAAAAACAATTGCTCCAGCCTATGCAATAAACAGTATTTGGTATCCACAGTCATAACAATGAAGTG
The DNA here is from genome assembly GCF_949987615.1 of Pollachius pollachius. Taxonomy (NCBI): domain Eukaryota; kingdom Metazoa; phylum Chordata; class Actinopteri; order Gadiformes; family Gadidae; genus Pollachius; species Pollachius pollachius. The sequence goes on from NC_136935.1 coordinate 25,263,601, forward strand.
TTTTTAATCTCTTTTAATCTAGTCGTTTCGTCTTCATATCATTATCAAAGACAGGATTGTTTTGGAGCAGTTTTTCCTGTAGGTTCTCCCTTGCTCTCACACGGGTGTGGTCCTCCGGTTGCTTCCCATTGCCTCGTCCTTCTGGAAGCAGTTGTGCACCAGTAGGAAGCCAGAGTCCCTCTGGGGACTGTAGGGCCCCAGGGTCCCTGCCTGGCCCTTCATGGTGCTGTCCCTGCTGCTGAGGGTGTACATGGAGATGTCTCCCATGGGGAGCCCCATCCCCAGCCCTCCAGCCACCCCTGCTGCTCCTCCTCCCCAGACCCCCGCAGCGGCCGTCCTCCCCAAAGGGGACGGCTCGCGGGAGCGGGAGTGCCCATGGTGGTGGCGGTAGCTGGGGATGCGGGAGTACGGGGAGGAGGACGAGGCAGTCCTGATGAAGGCCCGGCCGCGGGAGCAGGACGAGCGGATGTGGGAGTCCTTGTTCTTCTCGATGTAGAGGTGCACAGCGAGCACGCCCACCAGCTCAGCAGCGATGAAGGAGAGCACCCCAGAGTAAAAGGACCAGCCGTAGCTGTAGTGGCTCTGGCGCTCCTCGTCCTTCCTGTTACTGGGGTCGCCCGCGTTGCTGGAGATGAAGACGATGATGCCGATGATGTTGCTCAGGCCTGGCAGGGTGGGGGGGAGGGGGGCATGGCCGGAGGAGGGAAGGACGGGAGGAGAGTGCAGAACACAGTTGAAGCTGTTAATGCCACGGGTCCGACCGTCCAAGTCATAAGAACTGGATAAGCTACAAACAAAGTTATAGTTCAGTAGTGCTATGATATGACCTTTAACTTGAAGATCTCTTGCAGGTACTGTACCACCCATCTCCAATTAAACAATGTGATGGGGGGGTCCTTTGGAATGGGATGTACTAAATACTACAATTGCTGCACAGAAAGACATGTTTTACCAAAGTTAGTTGACATGTTAGTATGCACTGCATGCTGCGGACCTATGCTGCTCGAAGCATAAGCTGAGCAATAAACTGATGTTAAGCATTTACACTCAATTCATAGACTGCTCAATATGTGTGCAACTTAAAACATTGTTTGTTACTTGGGTCTCTAGTTGATAATCATTGCACCTCTCATCTTTAGTTTGGAGAACTCAGGTTACCTTGTGCAGCTGAATTTACAAGATCATGTGAGCCTCCATCATGCCAGGCTTCAAATGATGTTAGGTGGCAGTACCACACTGGTTTGGAACAATCAATTACATGATCTATGTGATGCGCACTAGACAGTGATAAACCTTTCACCAATCACAAATCACCTGCCATGTGTTTTTATAAAGCGCCTGCACTTTTTTAAACAGTTTCCAAGGACGAGTTCCAAGATGGTCCAGGGTTACAAACTATTGGGCGCACCAGATTACTTTAAAGGTACCAATGCACAATATATGACTTCAAGCTAGCTTTAAAAAAACATTTGACACTCTTAACCACACCCCTCCTCTTCCTTCTCCCTCCAGGCTCCACCCTCCCTCAAAAAGTGTTCGTAACGTGAGAGTTATTTATTCTGCTGCAGTGTCTGAGCAGTTAACCCAGATCCCTGTAGCCTCAGAGTTAGCAACATGACAGAAGTGTTGATCAGCCAATCAGCACTGGTGTGTTGGTGCTATTTAGCAACGTCTCTCTACATGTCTACAGTATGTCTGTATTGTTTAGTAGGTGTATGTGTTGGTTGGTTTGGTCTCTCTATGTCTTTAGTGTCAGTAGGTCTGTTGGTTGGTGCTGGTAGACAGACAGACAGAGAGCTGTCTGTGGCGTCAGTAGGTGTTGGTTGCTGGTCTCTGTCTGTAGTGTCAGTAGGTGTGGGCAACTCGTCTCACTATGTCTGTAGTGTCAGAAAGTATTTTGGTTGCTGCTTGTCTGCAGGTTTGTTGTCTGCTCGTCTCTCTCTGTCTGGAGTGTCAGAAGGTGGGTTGGCTGCTGCTGGTCTCTCTATGTCTGTAGTGTCAGTAGTCGGTAGGTGTTGGCTGCTGGTCTCACCAGCCGCCACAAACAGGATGCCGGCGCTCAGCAGCACGGTGTTGCGACGGCTGTAGGCGCGGCCCACGCCCACGCAGAGACCCCCCACCAGCAGGAGCACCGTGCTGAGGATAGGGAAGAGGCTGAGCGCACGCACCACACCTACACACACACACACACACACACACACACACCCAAACATTTGATTGTCTACATGACCAGTGGTAGAGAGGGCAGCTAAGAACATATTGATTGCAACTGTTTGAAATCAATTATTTAATACTATTAATCTGCACGTATGGTTAGAAATAATAGAAAGAACAAACAGTATAAATAGATCAAAATAAAATAGAAATACAATTTAACTAACCAGCCTGTTGATAAACCAGTATCATCTTAGACATGACAATGTTTGCATTTTCACTACTTATCCACAAGCATTTTATACCATGCTGTTAATTAGAAGATGAGGTTATGTTTTCCATGATTAAAAACCTTAATACTTCTTTAAATCATATTATCAAAACTCCCTGCTCTTATTTGTGGCACACATTTGAACAAACGACTGATGCTAGATTGTGGTAATGCTCATGATGGTCAAAACCAACACATGAAACAATGAAGGTTATATCTTAAAGGTTTAATATGTTACATTACAACCCAGAGAAATATGCTGTCATATTCACGTTAGCGGACCGCTACATTTATTCACATGTCAATGGCGTCATGTGACCTTTTCCCCCCAAACTTCCAGGGAAGCACCAAACACATCGTCTAGTAGAGACCTCTTTATTGATAGGACGTTTCAACATCGATTTAGCTCACTTCGATGAGCCACTCTGACACGGGGCTCCTTCCAGCCACAGACCGTTATCCGTACAGTTTTACACACACTGACCAAATCATTTGAATGAGTCAAACTGTACGGATTGTAGCCCTGCCTTAACACATGGATCTCTTTCCCTCACCCCCACGCTGACAACAGGCCGTCCGTGAGCTGCCCTCCCCTCCGATCTCTCAACATATATGTGAGTCTCTCCATCATTTGAATATCAACGATAACGTTGAGCCATTGTCTGTGGTCAGGTGCAACAGAATGGAGCCAGTTCTTAGTGATGGCTTTTTTTTCGGCAGCAAGAAGAATCTTCATCAAATATTGGTCTCCTTTATGCACAGATCCTTCCATATATCCCAGGTATAGAACAAGACAAGTTTGGGGCATTTTGTATCCTAGAAACTCGCACAGCACAATTTAGAAACTATCCCAGAAACGTTGTATTTTAGTACAGCTCCAAAAAACGTGTATGATTAGGATCCAGGATCCGGGATCTCTTCACTCTGATGATTGTGTACGGGCGCGCGAGAGTGAGAGAGAGCACACCCGCCGTGGTGATGTTTGGCTTGTTGTGGGCTGTCTGTCAGCATCCGCCAGGTTGGACGATGTGAATGTGTTCAATGTACATCTGTCTGGTCGTATTTGCGGTAGTTTGATGGTTAAATAATGTCACACCACGATCCGTCATACTTGCAGGCACTCATTTGCAAGTGCACTGATTGCGTGTCCGATAGGCTATACCTGCCATTTATTCAGTTGATTGCTCTTCTAAGTGCTCCAGATTGGTGCCAATTATTGTCGTGTTTGCATTGTAATGCACAACTTTGCCTCTCCTTGTTATAAATCAACGTGCATCCGTAGTGTTCTAAACTGTATTAACACTAAGGACATTAACACCGAGACTGTTTCACATGCTGCTTTATTACTCCACTTCCGATAACTTACAACTGCGCATGACTGAACGTCAACACACATCTAATGTGGGATGCCATACACTACATCCCTCCCCTTCTTAGATGATAACTTACATCAATATGAATTGTAATAATACAAACTGTTTATACAGAAACTCAGTTAACTATTCTTGTTGAAAATAACATATCACTATCAAGTACTATATCAAGTAGTAACTTAGACACACATGCATTACTCTTAGCAAAATTAATTTAACGAACACCTTCAGCATTAATACTGTAATAACGTTTCCAAATACTTATTCACCATCCCTTGGGAATAATCATATTCAACATAACTCTATAGTTATCATACATTCAGGCACAGATAGAAATGTAATCAAACATTTAGATTGTCACAGAAATATATATGTATATATAATCTTAAATTCAGAGAAAACCTTAACATTTTATGTAACAAAACATGACCTAAATGGCGAGGGGTGGACTACCCTGCCATTAAGACAAATGCGGGGATTATTCTGCCCCTTTATGGCACTGTCTGTCATAAAGTGGCAGTGAGATGGCGTTTTTCTGGTTCTCTGAGGTCTAGTGTCCTGTTCATGGGTTTCAACTTGTGCTGTGTCAGCAGGTTGAGTGACCAACCTCTCTCCAGCCACACCGATTGGCACGACCATGTCTGGTTCGCCGACAGTTCTGGAAGCTTGGTTCTGATCTGGTGGTTGAAGAGTAGCTCGGCCGGACTGCGGCCGATGACACAGTGTGGAGTGCCACGGTAAGCCAAAAGAAAAACATCAAGTTCACTGCGCCAGTCCTTGCCTTCAGCGTGAACAGCAGGTTTGGCTTTACATAGTGTTCTGTTCTGTCTCTCAAATTCCCTGTTCGCCTGAGGCCAATATGGCGTGACACAGCGATGTTCGATTCCACTCTCCTGCAGATATGTTTTAAATTCCTTTGACATGAACGGTGTGCCGTTAGTCACTTCAGACTCTGGGATTCCATGAGTCGCAAATAGGTGTTTCAGACATTTTATTATGTTAACTGATGTGGGACTTCTGAGGATATCGACATTCACCCATCTAGAGTAGTAATCAGTCACCACCAGTAGATGGTCTCCTGATGGGAATGGTCCACACATGTCCATTGCAAGCGTCTGCCACGGTTTAGCAGGGAGCTCGGACCTTGTAGTAGGAACATCCTGTGAAGTCAAGCTATTGAGTTGACAAGCGTGACATGACCTCACTTACTCCTCTGCTACACGATCAATTCCGGGCCACCACACTTTTGTTCTCAGTCTCTGTTTTGTTTTGAGTATTCCTTGATGTCCTTCATGCGCTAACATCAGCGTCTGTTGTCATGCTGCCTGAGGAACGATGATCCGGGTACCTCTCAGCACTATTTTCCCAGCAGTGGAGAGCACAGTCTTGACAGTTTTGTAAGCCGCCTCACATTTACTCCAGTCACCTGTCTCGATACCGCTCCGTACAGTAGCAAGAATGTGGTCCTCTGCCGACAAGTTCTCCATTTGTCGTGGTGTGAAAGCATGGGGCACTGCATGTTGAGCCACGTAGTAGACGTGATTGAGAACTCTTTCCCGTAGAGAAACACAGGAAATTTCTCACATCCCCACACAATGGCAAGGGCTTCTCTTTCAGTCTGAGAGTAGCGGCGCTCTATGTCAGATAAAGCTTGGCTCGCGTAATAGACAGGCTTGTGTGTCCCATCACTTTGCTTCTGGCTCAATATTGCACCTAATCCCACTGGACTGGCATCCACAATCACATGTGTTTCTGCATCCTGTGAACTGGCCAGCTGTTTCTTTAGTTCCACCAATGCCATTTCCTGCTCTGACCCCCATGTGCATTTGCAGGATTGCCTCGTGAACCTCCTCAGTGGTTCTGATGTTGTGGCCAGATTAGGAATGAACCTCCCACAGTAGTTAACGAGCCCTAGGAAACTCCTCACCTCAGCCGCATTTGTTGGCCGACGTGTTTTCCACTGCCTCAATCTTTGACTGAGCTGCTCCTATACCACTTTTGGACAGTAAATGACCCATAAATTCTAGCTGTGACTGATCCGGAACAGGCACTTTTTGCTGTTGACTGTCAGCTGTCTCTCTTGCAGTCGTTGCAGGACTTGGTGCAGTCTTTCATCATGCAGTTGACTGGTCTCATCAGAAACGATGATGTCATCTGATACGTTGTGCACTCCAGGGATGCCTTGTAGGACTTGACTGATGTTGTGTTGATATATCTCAGGTGCGGATGATATTCCAAACATCAGCCTCTTGTAACACCACAACCCTGTGTGTGAGACAAACGTGGTAAGCGACCTGGACTTAGGTGTAAGTTCTATCTGACGATATCCCCACTTCAAATCTAACTTTGAAAACACTGTGGCTCCCGTCATGTCCTCCAGTATTTCATCTATGATGGGGATAGGGTGCCGTTCACGCACTTTGGCTTAATTTGTCCACACACACTCTTGGCTCTTTCTTCCCATGTACAACGACGAGCCGCGAAACTCATGTTGTTGGTCCGCTCACTCTCTTGATGACATCCATCTCCTCAAGTTGTTTGAGTTTGTCATCCACCTGTTTCCTTACACTGAATGGTATTCGGCGAACATGCTGGGCTACCGGCTTCACACTACTCACCACATGCAGCCCCAGCTGAAAATCTTTCAGTTTGAAAACAGTCTTTGTGTTTCTCCTCCAAGTCAGCCGTGAAAACTGCTGTGTCTGTTGGTTGAACAGTATTTACTTGTTCCACAGGACTGATACGAAGCAATCCCAACTGTACAGCAGTCTTTCTCCCCAGCACACAAATCTGTGCTTCTTTAATCACTTGGATTTTTGCAGTGACAGTTTCAGATTTTCCATTTGCTTTAAAATCACCCACGAAAATCCTTTTCACATGTAGTGGTGTCGTCGAACCGAATGGATAGACTTGCTTCTCTGGTCATTGTAGTATGATGTCACTTTTTGACTTCAGTTGTTCGATCTTTGTCTCAATCATGATATTACATGTAGCACCTGAGTCTATCAACATTTCCACTGGCTGCTCATTCAACAGTACTGTTTGTGTTCTATCCTCAACACTATCAATCACTGTGAAAACATAGTCATCTTCATTGCCACTGGATTGTCTGTGTGTGTCTGTGGTCGTTACACTGTTTATTTCATGTGTTTTCTTCGTTCTACACATTACAGCAAAATGTCCTTCTTTGTCACAGTTATTGCACTTTTCGTTTTTTGTCACTGTGGACTCACGACTTAAATTACCATCACGTCCACACCGGAAGCATTTCATTCCGTGCTCATCACGTGGTGACTGATTCTGAGTTGTGAAGACTCTGGGTCTTACCGTTTGACTCCTCCCTCTCACAGGTCTCTTCTCCACAGCATTGACAGTCAATTTTCCCATTCTTGCAGCCTGGTGATCTGCTACCTCCATTGTCTGTGCAATATCCAGGAGCCCTGGAAGTTTAAGGTCTTTCTCCTGCAATAGCCATCGGCGCAGCGTGTTTGAAATGCACTTGTCAATAACTTGGTCACGGATAAAATCATCCTTGGTATCCCCAAACTCACACGTTGCTGCCATCTTCTTTAATTGCCTCACAAAACTGTCCATAGACTCCTCTTGTGCTTGTTCTACTTGTCTAAACATATGTCTTTCATAGGGAATGTTCTTCTGAGGCGTGAAGTATGCATTTAATTAGTTTACCGCTCCGTCGTAGTCTGCATCATTTCCAGTGCCCTCCAACGTGAAGAATATGTCCTGAACGTCGGGTCCTGCTAAATGAAGCAGTAAAGCCCTTTTCCGTGATGCTTCTCGGATTCCTGATGCTGCTAAATAGAGTTTGAAACTATTTATCCACTTCTCCCAGCGAACACCGACATTAGCCGACTCACTCAGCACATCAAAGGGACCGACCACCGGTAAACTCCCCTTGACGGACCAAACTTCACTTCATGCACCCTCAACATTAATTACCCTCAACATAAATTAACTCCTCCGCCACAAACCCCAGGAAACTGTTTTCCTTGTTCTCTTCCCTCCTCAACCCCTCCTCCCCTCTTCCTCCTTCCTGCCTCACTGCTGATGACTTTGTTACCTACTTTACCCAGAAAGTAAAGGACATTAGCTCCTCTTTTATCACTGCCACCATCCTCCCTCCCCCCACCCCCACCTCTGTCTTTACCCAATTTATCCCTCTCAGCTCAGACGAGGTCAACAGAATTATAACATCTAACCATGCCACCACCTGCCCCCTTGACACTATCCCTTCCTCCCTCCTCCAGGCTGTGTCAAACGACATCCTGCCATTTCTCACCGCACTTATTAACTCCTCGCTCACTTCTGGCATTGTTCCAACGTCTTTCAAGACTGCCAGAATAAAGCCTCTCCTCAAAAAACCAACCCTTGATACCACTGACATCCAGAATTACAGACAGGTATCTCTTCTTTCATTCCTCTCTAAAACATTTGAACGTGCCGTCTCTAACCAACTGTCCTCCTATCTCTCATCTAACAACCTGCTTGACCCTCACCAGTCAGGCTTCAAAAAAGCACACTCCACTGAGACGGCTCTCCTCGCGGTGACTGAGTCCCTCCGTGCGGCCAGAGCCTCGTCCCTCTCATCGGTTCTCATTCTCCTTGACCTGTCTGCAGCATTTGACACTGTGAACCACCAGATCCTCCTCGCCACTCTCGCCGAACTTGGCATAGCTGAATCTGCCCTTTCCTGGTTCACATCCTACCTGATGAATCACACTTATCAGGTAACATGGAATGGCTCCTTGTCCAAACCTTGCACGCTTGATACTGGTGTCCCTCAAGGCTCTGTACTGGGGCCTCTTCTGTTCTCCCTCTATACCAGATCTCTGGGCTCTGTAATTACATCCCACGGCTTTTCCTATCACTGCTATGCTGACGACACTCAGCTATTTCTCTCTTTTCCCTCATCTGACAAAGCCCTGATTGCAACACGCATATCTGAATGTCTTGCAGAAGTCAGCACCTGGACAACTGCCCATCACCTGAGGCTTAACCTCAACAAGACTGAGCTCCTCCTAATACCAGGAAAAGATTGCCCATACATGGACTTACTGGTCACTGTTGAGAACATCACTGTATCTCCTTCTCCAACTGCCAAAAACCTTGGTGTAGTGTTGGAAAATCAGTTATGCTGCACTGCAAACATCACTGCGGTGGCCCGATCCTGCAGATTTGCACTTTACAACATCCGCAGGATCCGGCCCTTCCTCACAAGGGAAGCAGCTCAGCTTCTAGTCCAATCACTGGTCATCTCCCGCCTCGACTACTGCAACTCGCTCCTGGCTGGACTCCCTGCCTCTGCGATTAAACCCTTGCAGTGCATCCAGAATAAGGCAGCGAGCCTTGTGTTTAACCTACCAAAGTTCTCACATGTAACCCCCCTCTTCCGAGACCTCCACTGGCTCCCTGTAATAGCTCGCATCAGATTCAAGATGATGGTACTGGCATACAAGGCAGTCGATGGAACTGCCCCTGCCTACCTCCAAGCATTAGTAAAGCCACACACCCCAGCTCGATCCCTCCGCTCAACTACCTCAGCTGGACGTCTGGTACCGCCATCGCTAAGAGCAAGCAAAGGTCGATCAGCGAAGTCACAACTTTTCTCTATTTTGGGACCTCAGTGGTGGAACGAGCTCCCTACCGATGTCAGGATTGCAGAGTCGCTCACCAGCTTCCGCAAAAGACTCAAAACTCACCTGTTCAGAGTTCACCTCGACTCTGCATAGAAACCAATGCACAGCCACCATTGAATGTTGTACGTCCTGGCACTTGTACATTGCACTTATTCAAGGTACTTAATTGTGTAGCATCTACAGTAGCTGCTATCATTGCTTTACACGGGGAATGGGTTAGCCTAGCGATTGTAATACTTGCACTTGGTTCTATGAACATCTTTACTGTACCGACAGCGATATATTGTTTCACTTCTTATGACAAATGTACTTATTGTAACAAATGTACTTATTGTAAGTCGCTTTGGATAAAAGCGTCTGCTAAATGCCGTAAATGTAAATGTAAATGTCAACAGTTTGTGCAAACTAAAACATTCCGTTTTAAATCCTCGTCGCCATTTGTAGTGTTTTAAACTGTATTAACACTAAGGACATTAACACCGGGACTGTTTCACGTGCTGCTTCATGACTCCACTTCTGGTAACTTACAACTGCGCATGACTGAACGTCAACACGCATCTAACGTGGGATGCCATACACTACAGCATCAAAACAACTTTAGCCAATGCAGCCTCCTGTGTTGCTTAAAAATATATAGCATATAGGATTATCAAAAATGTTAAGTGTGTGCGTGTGTTGTCATATAGGCTAAATACGGATTGTCTTGCATCCGTGAAATATTGTAATGTTATAGGCCTACTGCAAAATGTATATCGGTATTGCGCAACAATCGGGAGATGGGGACCCCCGAATATTGACGGGTATTTCGACCACTGGGTAAAATAAAGCTTAGAAATAAACACTAGGCAAAGATGTTGTTACTGGAGCTAGTAGGCTACCATCAAAACGTGGGATAACTAATTGGAAATTTGACTACAACGTCGGGGGTAAGATTTAATTAGAGATTATCTGGAGGGATTTCACAGGTGGGACTGGCAAGGTAGCCCATAGCTAGCATTATGCCTTTTATTTCTAGATCTTCTGACTAAGTTTATCGGTACATATCTGACCGACATAATCGCTGTCACTAGATATAAAGAAAACGTTGACTTTCACTCAGTGCTATTCACTGTTAAAATAAATAAAAGTGTCCTTATTGTATGCACTGCTGTTCATTGACTAGCTCCAGCGCTCGTTGCTGCATTGCTAAATGATAGCAACTCTCCACTCATTCTCCTCTGACCATGCATTTAATTGGCTTTGACCGCCATCAGTTCTCGGCAATTCCTCATTCGCCCTCTCACGTGTGACAGGTTCGAAATTATACGGCTGTTGGCCATCATACATGTTATCTGTGGTTCTTGCCACCTCTTAGACAACATGGTTCTAGTACTAGGATGAGGCTACCTTCCACCACGAATGGCGTTAGAGAACACCTGTTACAGCCAAAAACGACAAAAACTGGACTTTAACACTATTTTGGAGACATTTTATAAATGATATACATATTTTGAGTGCTTTATGTACCCATTAACCAAAACTTCTGGTTAACCTGGACGTAGGCCTTTAAGCTAGGTTTTAGCTATAGGGTCTGATTTTCCTCTTTGTAATACTGAACATATTTTCAATTTCTTTTGGTTCATATTTATTTTGGTCGGTATTAGGTTCACCTAATTTATTGACTAATCCCTGCCTGTTGTTTTCGTAATCTTCTCGCCAGTAATTTGGCAGCTTTATGTACGTCCGCGTTTATTTTGACAAGTTTCTGGTTAATGTCCCCCTTAAAGGTCCTATGGCATGCTACTTTATGGATGCTTATATTTAGGTGTTAGTGGGCCCTTAATACAGTATTTGAAGACGTTCAAGAAATTCAGCCTTTGTGCAGAATTACAGCCACTACGAGCCAGTTCCACAAACGTGCCATTTTTTAGAGGCGGTCAAGGTGGAGGGTGGGTTGTGGCCCTGAGCTGCTTGTGGCCACGGTACCATGCACTCGTGTTTACAGTGGATGTATGCAATGGTGAGGCGCATACAGCTTTTGGCTGTGTTCTGTAAATATTCTAGAACACTCCGGGGGCTCCGGCGGGAGTCCTGAAGCTCTATATCTAAATAATATCATATTATACATAGATATCTGTATCATATAATATACATTATCATGGCCAAAAGCTGTGTGCACCTCAAAATGATATTATGAATCTCAAACGACTGAGTTGGGTTCTCTGACGTTTCTGGTTCTTCCACTTCCACATCAATCTGAAGTATACTGAGCCCCGCAGCCGATGCACCACCATCTCGGAAGCGGGCAGCGCCGAGGTACCACCGCCCCGCAGCTGTGGTGCCTTGCGGCGGTGGTGCCTCGCGGGCAGCTGGGCTCCGGTGGGAGACAATCGCGGGCAGCAATCCCTTTCTCCTCCATGTCGCGGTTCATGTACTTCAGGGAGTCTAAACCAAAGTTCCTTTCCCCTAATTCCTTCTTAACCATGGCTGAGATAACCCCCACTATGAGTCTCATTGTGGAAATATCAGAGATGTAAGAGAACCTGACGTGTTATGCGCCATAACTCCAACAGCAGAAAAGTTATCCAAATAACAAAGAAGTGTACAACAGTCTTAGCTCATTGTCTCATTGGCGAGCCAAATTCTCTGGGTGGGCAAAGCAGAGAAGGGGAGCTAACTTGGCCCCTTATGACGACATATGGGGCCAAATTCAAAATCTGAGCTTCTGAGCTTTCATTTCTCCAAGGCGAAGCAGGATACCTAGTGCTCATTTTACACCGCCATTTCTAGCTACTGGGGGACAGGCTAGGGGAACTCATATTAATGTTAGAAAACCTCATAAATTGTAATTTTCATGCCATGGGACCTTTAAACTCTGCCCGTTCGTTTTTTCAGTTGGGTGGTGATGTCATCTTGACAGTTTTCAGGTCAATTTTCAGCTCGTTTTGCATGGCTTGGATTTGCTTGCTAATGCTGGCTAAGCTTGCTTGCGGTGTAGCCATAGCTGTAGCTTCAGGTGTTAGCTTGTCTCCTTCCTCGTCAGAACGATTTATTTCTTTACTTTGACCTTTACTTTGACCATCCATACTGCTTGACCGTGAACTGGAAGTCCTCATAGTTACTTTTACTGTGATCGTTTTGACCACGGATAACATCGCTGGGCTGCCCCAACACTACAGCTGTTTGGGTAGTCGACTAATTTATTGTAGTTAGGAAGTTACCTTTATTTTACTTTATGCATCTTTATTAGAAATAAATGAAAAAATTTAATGAACTTGACAAATCATAGCGTGAATTTAACTTTCATTCATTAACTGCTCTGTGAAAATGATTTCTGCCTAAGTCACGCCAGATAGATTTTCAAGGCAATGCTGGTGAAGACACCAACTCCAATGATCCCACACTACTTCCAACGTTTATAAACTACGCCTTATTGTTTTGACTGAGCAACCACTAACGGTACAAATGACATATTATACCTTTAAAGGGGCAATGTGTAGAATTCAGTGGCATCTAGTGGAGTTGGCAGAAATGGAATATAATATTCATAACTATGTTTTAGTTAGTGTATATTAATGAAGATAATAATCATTTTGCTTCTTTTACCTTAGAATGAGCCATTTATATCTACATAGGGAATGGGTATTTTTTCTCTTATCCCAATGGCTACGACCTATTTGTGGTGCTTTGTTAGTACCGTCGTTGTGGAGGAGTGTTATAATAAGCGATGATGTGTGTGAAATGCGCCACACATACTATAATTGTCCGATGAGCTTAACCCTCGTTGGGTAAAGTTCTCCATTTGGCTTTCTCTTTGCGTTGAAAAAAGAGCAAAACTCTCTCTCTCTCTCTCAGCCAAGAACCAAACTGAGCCGGTACAGGAACAGGGCCGATGTGCAGGGGTCTAGATAAGGACTGTGGACCACAGAGGGAGAAGGGACAGGGTCAGGGGTGTGATTCAAAGGGAGTCTGGATCAGGGGTCTGGATCACAGGGAGTCTGGATCAGTAGTCTGGATCACAGGGAGTCAGGATCAGGGGTCTGGACCACAGGGAGTCTGGATCAGTGGTCTGGATCACAGCGAGTCAGGATCAGTAGTCTGGATCACAGGGAGTCAGGATCAGGGGTCTGGATCACAGGGAGTCTGGATCAGTGGTCTGGATCACAGCGAGTCAGGATCATGGGACTGGATCACAGGGAGTCTGGATCAGGGATCAGGATCACAGGGAGTCTGAAATGATAGGTCTGGTTCAGAGGGAGTCTGGATAACAAGGAGTCTGGATCAGGGGTCTGGATCACAGGGAGTCTGGATCATGGGTCTGGATCACAAGGAGTCTGGATCAGGGCTCTGAATCACAGGGAGTCTGGATCAGGGGCTCTCAGGGAGAGCTCTGGATCAGGTGTCTGGATAAGCTGTCTGGATCAGGGGTCTTTTTTATTGGTCTGAATCAGAGGTCTGGATCAGGAGTCTGGATAAGGGTTCTGGAATAGTGGTCTGGATCAGAGGATCTGAGTGTTACGGCCGTGGCCGTACCCAGCACATGCTCTGCTCGGTCTCCCCCTCTTGGGCAAGGTGTTTCCTCGTTCTATTTCATGTAGGCTACGTCGTCTAGGCATTGCGCACACTGAAAATTTCAGCTATGCACCAATCAACGTGGGCACCGCCCACATTCACCATGGCACTGTGTATATAACGCGGCGCAAAGCAGCGTTCGTCCTGTTTTTCATTTAGCAATTGCTGAACCATTCAAATACTTTGAATATCTACGATGAAGAAATGCAGCAGCGGCGTGATGAGCCCACAGAGTTAAGGCCGCTCTGCTTCTCCTGCTTTTTTCGGATCAGCCCCGTGGCCATATCTCCTCCTGAGGGGGTAAAGAAGAGATGACAGATAGGAAGGGTGGTTGTTTAAGACTTACGCAAGATGTATTCTGAGCGGTCGGTGTCGTAGTCGTTATCCTCTGGGAAATGGTTGATCTTGAAGCAGTTCCCTTTGTTGATGCCTGCGGGAAGAACCAGAACACATGAGTCAACACTGAGTGGATCTCTGAGGGCTGACTTGCAGCAACATGCATTCGGTGTAATACCAAATGTCTTAACGTTATTAAAAGACTACCGCTACATGTGTTCAGGCGGTTTTTGTAAGGTAGTCCAGGTTTCCATTATACTTCAGAATCTGACCCAAATGCAGACGCTGACACAGATGTGAAAATAATAACAGGGCAATTGCAACATACAAGCCATCAGAACAGAGTGGCAGCCTAAGTACCGTTGATGAACTACTTATGCACTTATTGTATGTTGTACGTCCTGGCACTTAAAGAAAGTACTCAGTATTGTGTTGCGTCTTATCCTAGCTATCTTGTTGTATACAGGGAATGGGTTAACCTAGAAATTGTCTTTACTCCTTTACTCTTCTGACGAATGTACTTATTGTAAGTCGCATTGGATAAAAGCATCTGTTAAATGCCCTTAATTTAAATGTAATGAACTTACTTGAGACAAATTGAAATTACATATAGCAGGATAGTGTCTATTAAAGTCTGTCATAAGGGCATAAGGGCCCAAGCTGACAGCCCCTCTTCTAGACAGTACCGGTCCAGGAGGTACTGGGGGATGAGCGTTTAGGAGCCGCTGCACTGGGAAGACCTGCTGACCAGCCTTTATGACTCACTGAGGTAATAAAAGATCCCAGGGCACTTATGGCAAAGAGTAGAGATTTCCCCAGTGTCCTGGCTAAAACTGCCCAACCAGGCTCATTCAATCTGGCACCCTAATCATCCTCCTGTATAATTGGCTGACTCATTAATTCTCTAACTCTCCACCTCAAGCTGGTGTGTTGTGAGCGTTCTGGCGCAGATTGGCTGCTGTGCATCACCCAAGTGGGTGCTACACACTGGTGGTGGTCCCCCCCCTTCACTGTAAAGCGTCTTTGAGTGCCTAGAAAAGCGCTATATAAATTCAATCAATTATTATTATTATGAGACTGGGAGGAGGACTGGGCCTTGGTGGACAAGGAACGACGGGCTTCAGTCTGGAAACATGAACATGGGGTGGCATTACCAAATCCTCATCTCCAAATGTAGACTGGGTTATAGGCATCCTGCAAAGGTTGGTGAAAACGGTGGCCCCCTTCAGGAGCTCGTACTCAGTGTGTTTGTAGGTGTCTAATCAAGCTGGTGAACCTGGAGTACTTCTTCATGATTGCCATAAATTGGAAGGCATACTGGGATGAGGATGCATGTTACTCTATGTGAGATAGCTATAGCAGTTTCCACTACGCTACGGGGCCCTACAAAAGGTTCCACTAGTCTACACGTTAATTACAAAAACTGTTTTGCTGCTGTGTATAATTTACAGATGTGTCGTAAGTAATGCGATTTGGTATCACATTAAAGTTATAAGTAATGAAATAAATGTTAACAATGGCAAAGAATGCTTTGGCATTTGATTTGGGGAACCAGTGGTTTGTTGGTGGGTGCTGTAAGATAGGAACGCTACAGAAAACGTAGCCTTTGATTGATGGTATCTTGAACTCTGAATGCAGCGCTCTGAAAGAGGATTTACGAAGTGCTGTGATTCAGTCCACACACGACTGTTGACCTTTAAAATTATTAGGTGAGTGCTGCATGCACCGTTCAACTATTGTTCTTCTTAAGTTTTATTCTTTCTTTCTTTTTTTATTATTCTCTACAATCATCGGGACCTATCTCCTTCCTCAGTTTTTCACTTAGAGACTCCAATTTTAAAATGTTCAGATTAGCTTGGAATCGCACATTTCCTTTCAGATTTGTAAAATATTTTTAACTTTTTAAAATATTTTTAACTTTAAGATATTCTACTTTAAAAATAATATTTTTCACAATGGATGTCAATGGGAGGACGGCAGAGTCGTCCTTCCATTCTGACACTTCCACTACTTCAGAATTCGTAACTTGGTCAATTTTTAACCGTTAACCTTCGTTGACACGTTAAACAAATCAACACATTCACATCTTCAATTTAAACAGAGTTCAACATTTCAATATATAATTTATTTAAATTTTTTGGTAACCCTTCCTTTAACAGTCACCTAATTACTAGGTATTTACCCGGTAAATATATGATAAATCATAGGTAATAAAGTAAATACAGAGGAATTACCCAGTAAATATATGGTAAATCATAGTGTATTACTGGGTAATTACCACTGGTAATAAGAAGGTAAATAAAGAGGAATTACAGCTGAATCACTAAGTAAAACCTCCATTATTACCCATCAACTCAACTAATTACCGTGTAGTTGTCACTGTTTTAGGTTGGTAATAACTCAGATATTATTGTGTACTTCCTGGGAAATTAGGCAACCCATTCTTAGAAACAAGTATTAATTCATGTTACAATTGTAGTTATCCAAGGTTTATGTTGGTAACAGCCCAAGTATAATGATGTACTATCTAGAAATTAGCATAGTACTTTCCAATGAATTAATTTTTCTTAGTTATTATTCATAGCTACACCCATTTAGAAAGGGTTTATTTGATTTACCTTAGAAACTATGGAATTACTTACCTGGTAACAACCTCCGCAGGAACAGTTTTCCTCTAGTGTCATGGTACATCTTCTTAAATACTGGGTACGAAGCCGTTTGTTTCCATGGTGTTACCAGGTTCTTACCATAGAATTTGTAATATACATTCCATTGTCCATGCAGTAAACTGGAAATTGTACCATGTACGTTCTGCAACGTTACTAAGTAAAACATTACAATTTACCCAGTAAGTAAGCTGAAACTGTACTGTAAAAGGAAACCTTGTTTGTTTCCATGGTATTACTAGGTTCTTACCATATAATTTGTAATAGATTATTCCCTTTTCCATGCAATCAACACAAACTTGTACCATGTATGTTGTGCAACGTTACTAAGCTGAAACTGTACTGTAAAATGAAGCCTTGTTTGTTGCCATGGTATTACCAGGCTCTTACCATATAAGTTGTAACTGGTTATTCCCTTTTCCATGCAATCACCACAAACTTGAACCATATATGTTCTGTAACGTAGTTAAGAACTTTAATTTTAGTTATAAAACCCCAAACCACTGTTGATGAAAGGCATATTAAAACTAAACTAAATCAACGGCTTATCTTTCAAACAATGCATATCTCACTAACAGGCACTGAACACTGAAAAAAATCGGACAAAAAAAAAGAGCCATCCACATCAACTCAATTTAATTGCTACTGATGGTGTTTTGATAAAACACATGACAGTGTTATGGCAAGTGACCAAAATGTAGGCTGCTTCAACCTCTACAATTTGAATAAGTGGCGAATGCCATGCAGCAATCTGCCTATGGGAGCATCTTTGTGGTCATTCGCAAACCAATGAGTCCACTTGATGAAAGAGATGGCTCTTTAGTGTCCTCTCTGTGCGGTTTCCCTGCAGTCTCCACACCTGGGATTCGTAGGCTGACCAGGTACCTCCAAATCTCCCCTTCCATACTGTAATAAAGTAACAGAAGACAAGAAAATAAACATTAGGACTGTCAATTAATGAACATTTCTAGAACATGTACAACTCAAATATTATTTTGTTTGCCAGTTAAGAAAGTATGCTGGTCCTCTTGCCATTGTGTTTGGTCATATTAAAAAGAAAAAAAGGCATAGCCATAAATACAGTTAATAGGACGGGAGGGGACAGGCTGGTAGCTCCGGTTAGCGCTTTAGCAACGAGCTAGCGGAGCTTCTGTCATTCAAACAACTCGGACATGTTGTTTAAAACCTATAACAGCCAATTTATTAAAATATCCGGATTTAATCGGGCTCTGTCCCATAAATACAGTTAATAGGACAGGAAGGGACAGGCTCTCTTAGCCCCGGTCAGCGCGATGCTAAAGAGCAGCTCTACCGGAGCATCCGGTTTGATATTCGCTGGATATTCAGTTTTGGTTTACCACACAATCGGATTCATCAACAAAATTGCACTACATAACGGGTGTAGTATGTTGAGGACAGTTTAGGACACCGTATCGCGAAAAATCACAAAGACATGTTGTTGCTATCGATGTCTGTGCAACAACGTCATCTACGTTCTGGCTGCTACCTGTTTAAGGGACCGTCTACAAATTACACTCACAGACTGGTGGCAGAGACATTACCATGGAATTGTTTCAGGAAATAAATCACACAAATATATTGCATTATAGTTAATCAGAATGCAGTTAATAGTTTAATATTCAACAAAAATCTACTAAACTATATTTGAAACTATTAATTGCATCCTGTTTAACAATAATGCAATATGTTAGCAAAGTGTTAACTGTTTAAAGTAGCAGCCCACCATTAGCGACTACTACAACAATCAGAATGACAAAATTTATTTTTATTGATTTCTTTTGATTTTATATGGTTTTTTTTCCTGAAACAATTCCATGGTAACGTCTCTGCTACCAGTCTGTGAGTGTGATTTGTAGACGGTCCCTAAAACAGGTAGCAGCCAGAACGTAGATGACTTGCAAAGACATCGATAGCAACAACATGTCTTTGTGATTTTTCGCGATACGGTTTCCTGAACTGTCCTCAACATACTACACTCATAATGTAGTGCAATTGTGTTGATGAATCTGATGGCGTGGTAAACCAAAACCGAATATCCGGTGAATATCAAATCGGATTCTCCGGTAGAGCTGCTCTTTAGCATCGCGCTAACCGGGGCTAACAGAGCCTGTCCCTTCCCGTCCTATTAACTGTATTTATGGGACAGAGCCCGATTAAATCCGGATATTTTAATAAGTTGGCTGCTATAGGTTTTAAACAACATGTTGTTTGAATGACAGAAGCTCCGCTAGCTCGATGCTAAAGCGCTAACCGGAGCTAACAGCCTGTCCCCTCCCGTCCTATTAACTGTATTTATGGCTATGCCTTTTTTTCTTCTTAATATGACCAAACACAATGGCCAGAGGACCAGCATCCTTTCTTAACTGGCAAACAAAATAATCTGAGTTTTACATGTTCTAGAAATGTTCATTAATTAACTGTCCTAATGTTTATTTTCTTATCTTCTGATACCTGGTCAGCCTACAAATCCCAGGTGTGGAGATTGCAGGGAAACCGCACAGAGAGGACACAAAAGAGCCATCTCTCATTCATCGAGTGGACTCATTGGTTTGTGAATGACCACAAAGAAGCTCCCATAGGCAGATGTCTGATTTTTTCAGTGTACAGTGTCCGTTTATGCGATATGCATTGTTTGAAAGATAAGCCTTTGATTTAGTTTAATTTTAATATGCCTTTCATCAACAGTGGTTTTGGGTTTTATAACTACAATTAAAGTGCTTAACTACTGGTGAACGATGTTGCAGAACATACATGGTACAAGTTTGTGTTGATTGCATGGAAAAGGGAATAATCTATTACAAATTATATGGTATGAACCTGGTAATACCACGGGAACAAACAAGGCTTCCTTTTACAGTACATTTTCATCTTACTTACTGAGTAAATTGTCATGTTTTACTTAGTTACGTTGCAGAACATACATGGCGCAATTTCCAGCTTACTGCATGGACAATGGAATGTATCTATTACAAATTATATGGCAATAACGTGGTAACACCATGGAAACAAACGGCTTCGTACCCAGTATTTAAGAAGATGTACCATGACACTAGAGGAAAACGGTTCCTGCGGAGGTTGTTACCAGGTAAGTAATTCCATAGTTTCTAAGGTAAATCAAATAAACCCTTTCTAAATGGGTGTAGCTATGAATAATAACTGTAAGAAAAAGTAATTTATTGGAAAGTACTATACTAATTTCTAGATAGTACATCATTATACTTGGGCTGTTACCAATATAAACCTTGGATAACTACAATTGTAACTTGAATTAATTGGTGTTTCTAAGAATGGGTTGCCTAATTTCCTAGGAAGTACACAATACTATCTGAGTAACTACCAACCTATAACAGTTACAACTACACGGTTCTTTGTTGAGTTGATGGGTAATAGTGAAGGTTTTACTTAGTACTTCAGCTGTCATTCCTCTGTATTTACCTTCTTATTACCAGTGGTAATGACCCAGTTATACACTATGATTAACCATATATTTACCGGGTAAATACCTAGTAATTAGGGGACTGTAAAAGGAAGGGTTACCAATTTTTTAAGAATCACAGTTTAAGTTTAATTTCATACCCACATCGTATATCTGCAGTTAGTCTCATTGACGTTGAGGCTTGAGCATGAGCACGTTCCAGATGATAGGCAAGGTAACAAGTTGGCTAGTTAGTGATAGCCCAAGGTGGATATGAAAGCTAACCGTTGTGGACGTCGCAGAGCCTAAACAATGTCAATATTTAACCTGGAAACACAACGTCAAGCTTAACCGGTTCTGTATTGTTACACTTGCGCTAAAATGATTAATCGATTGGAAATATGATTGTTATATATCGGGCGTTTGTCTGTGGAGACCCCCGTTTATATGGCTAGAGGCTAGGTGCTTGCTAAATATCCGGGTGTACTCCCGGTAGAAACTAAACAGTAAAAACAATGCTGGCCTTTCCAATGGTAATTAGGGGCGAGGGAGGGCCATCAGAACTCTCACTAAAACCTCTGCGCCAGTGGAGATTTGATTCATGATGTGACTGAACATAGTTCTCCGGTTTATGTTCTTTAAGTTCTTGTAAGATGAAGTTCTACATAAATGTAAGATTAATTTATGCATGACTATTTTGAGGGTTGTTTTATTTTTCAGTGCATAACAAACTGGGTCTGTGGCCTACCCATCAAAGACCTTTATATCACGACCGTAACAAACTGGGTCTGTGGCCTACACATGAAAGACCTTTGAATCATGATCGTAACAAACTGGGTGTGTGGCCTACCCATCAAACACCTTTATATCATGTAACAAACTGGGTCTGTGGCCTACCCATCAATGACCTTTATGTCACGACCGTAACCAACTGGGTGTGTGGCCTACCCATCAAGGACCTTTAAATCACAACCGTATCAAAATGGGTCTGTGGCCTACCTGTGAACATCTTTATATGAAGACCGTATCAAACTGGGTCTGTGGCCTACCCATCAAATACCTTTATATCACGACCGTAACAAACTGGGTGTCAGGCGACCTTTTCTAATGTTTAATGCAATCCTTGATAACCATTAATAACAAAATTAAAATTTAATTATTTCTGTTGCCCCTCACCAATTTTAACTAGTTAATAATTATTTTCATTCACTACATTGCTCAAAATATATTGGCTGTTTATTGTTTCTGAATTAATTTCTTCCATCTGAATACAATTGATTGGGTGTCCCAGTTATACTGAGCATGTCACCACTTATATTTCGCTGCCTATATTTCTATAGAAAGTATTCTTTCTTTATCACATTCACACACACACACACACACACACACACACACACACACACACACACACACAGGTCTAGGGACCAGACAGGGATAGGAGGACCAGACAGGGAGAGGTATAGGGACCAGACAGGGAGAGGTCTATGAGAGGAGAACAGAACAGAACATGGAAAAGAGAGTTCATCATTGAATTATATATATATATATATATATATATATATATATATATATATATATATATATATATTGTGGCAACCCGTCTCCCCAAGTGTCAGATACCCGGTAGGAATTACACGGAAAGCAGGGTTTAAAGCTGCAGTCGGCGTTTATTTCAACAGAGTAAGTAGTCTGTATACTCGTGCTAGGGTCTCCGTGAGCCTCTAGATCGCCGGCGTGGTGCGGAATCCCTCCGTGTCGCTTCGCCCTTCTCCCGGTCTAGCGAGTACTCCCGCCGTGTCACTTGCCCGGCGCTGTGCGGAATCCCTCCGCGTCCCTTGCCGTTCGCCCGGTCTGGTGCTTACTCCCTCCGTGTCACTCTCCCGTGGTGCGGACTCGTGCCCCTTTTAAGTCCGGCTCCTGGTCCTTTCCCTTCCTCCGGCCAGGTGTCCCCGATTGCGCTGATTGGGGGGAGAAACGTGGTGCTCTCTGTCGCCGGCTGGAGGGTGGCGACGGTAAACCCCCGTCTACTGCGTGTCCTCGGACCCGCCCGGTCCGAGGTTCAGCGGCGGGATGCCACACTCCTCCAGCGCTTGCTCAGGCCCCTGGTCGTCGGTGAACCCGCTCAGGCAGGCATCCCGGCGTGACAGGGCGTCGGCGTTCCTGGCTCCGGCCATCCACTTCAGGGGGGCGTGGTTGGTGACCAGGATGACCTCCCTCCCTAGGAGGTAGTACCTGATGTTTCGGAGGGCCCGGAACCACCGCGTCACTCGTGCGTTGGTGTCCCTGGCTCCGGCCATCCGTTTCAGGGAGGCGTGGTCGGTGACCAGGATGACCTCCCTCCCTAGGAGGTAGTACCTGATGTTTCGGAGGGCCCGGAACCACCGCGTCACTCGTGCGTTGGTGTCCCTGGCTCCGGCCATCCGTTTCAGGGGGGCGTGGTCGGTGACCAGGATGACCTCCCTCCGCCCTCCACCGGCTCTGGGCTTGATAGGCACACTCGTGGTCCACTGTGATTCGCTGCAGCGGCTTGGCGGTCGACGCCTTCTTGGAGCCGGGGTCCTTGGTCACCTCCTCCATCAGGTCGTCATCGTCGTCGTGGCCCGTGGGTCCAGAGGGGACCCGGTGGTCGTCCGAGCTCCCGTCGGGATCTGGAGGTTTCACAGGTTTACCTGTCTCAAGGAGGTCGTCCCCATCCACGTCCAGCGTGATGGCGGCTTCATTGGGGATCGACACGGGCAGGTGGTCGTCCTCAGCTTCTTTAGCGGAGTCCCTTGCTCCGACTGACGTCTCTGCCGCTTCCGTCTCTGCCTCTGCCTCCGGCTCGGTGTTGACGTCGGCCTCTGGCTCGGCCTCGAGCTCTGGCTCCAAGTCGGCCTCGAGCAGCGCCACGGCCTCTGGTTCCGGTGAGGCCGCGGGCTCAGCCTCCGCCTCAGGCTCCGTCTCCACCACGGGCTGGGGCTCGACCGACGTCTCATCGGCCTGGATTGAGGCCTCTGTCGTGGGCTCGGTGTCGATGTCGGTCTCTGGATTGGCCTCGAGCTCTGGCTCCGAGTCGGCCTCGAGCAGCGCCACGGCCCCTGGTTCCGGTGAGGCCGCGGGCTCAGCCACCTCTGTTCGCCCTCCAGGGGGCGACGGAGGCCTGGTGGCCCCGTGGGCCTGTTGAGCTCCCCTCACCCCTCTGCGGGGTGGTTCTCTCCGGCTCCGGAGTTCACGCGCCGGGTCCTGTAGCCGGTGGAAGATCGGGCAGTCCTTCCCGATTAGCAGCGGCACCGGTAGGTGGGGTACGATCCCTGCCCGCGTCGTGAATACCCCGTGCGGGGTCCGGATGACGACGTGGCAGGTCTCGAACGTCCGGGTGTCCCCGTGTATGCAGGTCACCTCTATGGGCGCGCCCTCCTTCCCGCCCGCCAAGTCGGGGCAGAGGAGAGTGACCACGCTGCCGGTATCCACGAGGGCCTGCGCGCCCCGGTTCATTACCCGCGCCGGTATGGTCGGGCTTCCTGTTTTCCCCTGTGCCCAGCAGGTCGCTCGCATGCATGGCTGCGTCTGCTGCCGGCGTGGCTCATCTCGCGGCCCCTCCTCCCACGGCCTCGTCTCCCGCGGCCTCGTCTCCCGTGGCCCCGCCTCCCGCGGCCTCATCTCGGGCCGCGTTGTCTCTGGCGGCGTCGTCTCCGGCGGTTGCGGCGGCGGTCGCGGCGCTTAGTTCGGTGAGCCGTAGTACGACCTCGTAGAGCAGGGCCAGACTCTCCGTGGTCTCCCGCTGCTGCTGCTGGGCGGGCGTCGCCGCGGTCCCATCCGGGTTCTGCATGCCGGCCGAAGGGGGTTCCCTCACAAAACCGGCCCGTAGCGCGGTCGAGTTGCCTGCATTCTCCACCATATGTGGCAACCCGTCTCCCCAAGTGTCAGATACCCGGTAGGAATTACACGGAAAGCAGGGGTTAAAGCCGCAGTCGGCGTTTATTACAACAGAGTAAGTAGTCTGTATACTCGTGCTAGGGTCTCCGTGAGCCTCTAGATCGCCGGCGTGGTGCGGAATCCCTCCGTGCCGCTTCGCCCTTCTCCCGGTCTAGCGAGTACTCCCGCCGTGTCACTTGCCCGGCGCTGTGCGGAATCCCTCCGCGTCCCTTGCCGTTCGCCCAGTCTGGTGCTTACTCCCTCCGTGTCACTCTCCCGTGGTGCGGACTCGTGCCCCTTTTAAGTCCGGCTCCTGGTCCTTTCCCTTCCTCTGGCCAGGTGTCCCCGATTGCGCTGATTGGGGGGAGAGACGTGGTGCTCTCTGTCGCCGGCTGGAGGGTGGCGACGGTAAACCCCCGTCTACTGCGTGTCCTCGGACCCGCCCGGTCCGAGGTTCAGCAGTTCAGCAGTACAGTTACTGCTGCCCTTTTGATGTATTTGTTCAAATAACAAAAAGGTTGCATTTGTTTAAGTTATAATTCTTATTTAAAACCAATTTATATGCTCATCATTATTCAGAGTGAGAGTTAGAGAGGGTCTACGTGTTCAATGGGCACGTGTGTTTGTGTGTGTGTGTGGGTGTATGTGTTTTTATGTGTGTAATGTGTGTTTGTGTGCTTTTTATGTGTGTAATGTGTGTGTGTGTGTGTGTTGAGGAGCCAATTTTTTCTTGCTCAACAAAACGTCTCCATGGCAACTGCCCCTGGCAACCCAGGACCCCACGTCTGGCTCCTCTAAAGGCTCCTTTGACATCTCACTCACACACACACACACACGTACACACGCACACACACACATACACACACGCAAGGACGCACGCACGCATACACAAACACACACAAGTACGCACGCACGCACACACGCACACCCACGCACACACACATCGAAAGAGAAGTATAGAGATAGACAGACTGAGAAATAGAGAGAGATACATAAACAGTGAGAGACAGAGAAAAAGTATAGATAGACAGAGAGAAATAGAGAGATACATAAACAGTGAGAGAGACAGAGAAAAAGGTGTCTTCATAACTCATTTCCACGCTGTATGGACACGACCATTTCAACATTTAAACAGTCCGACTCCTGTCATCACTTTACAGCACAGTTTTCAGTTTATATTAAAATGATTTCAGAGACAGCTTTCATTTAGCCCTCTCACAGGGAAGCCCTATACTGAACACAGGTAGGGCTTATACTGAAAGCGAGTATGGCTTAGACTGAACACAGGTAGGGCTTATACTGAACAAAGGTAGGGCTTAGACTGACCCCCGGTAGGGCTTAGACTGAACACAGGTAAGGCTTATACTGAACACAGGTAGGGCTTATACTGAACACAGGTTGGGCTTAGACTGAACACATCTCTCTCTCCCCTCTCTCTCTCCCTCTCTTTTTCTCCCTCTCTCTCCCCATCTCGCTATTTCTCTCCCTCTCTCTCTCTACCTCTCCATCCCTCTCCCTCCCTCTCCCCCTTTCACTCTCCCCCTGTTTCTATCTCCCTCGCTTTCTCCCTCCCTCTCTCTACCCCCCCCTCTCTCTCTCCCTCTCTCCGTCTCTATATCTCTCTACCTCTACCTCCCTCTCCCCCCCCTCTCTCTCTCCCTCTCCCCCTCTCACTCTCCCACTATCTCCCCCCCTCTCCCTCTCTCTCTCTTTCTCTGTCTCTGTCTCTGTCTCTCTCTGGCTCTGTCTCTGTTTCTCCCTCTCCGCCCGAGGAGGCTAGCCGCCTCATTATCGGGCTGCCGCATCTCTTCTCCAAGGCAACGCAGCCTCTTCCCGTAGCGGGGAGCATCCGTGCTCTGACACCACTCAGTACAGATACAGACTTTCTCTTAGGAGGTTATTAAATAACATTTGGTTAACAGTTTGGATTTAACTACTCATTTGACGCACAATACATCTACAACCACTCAATGGTCAATTTAATAGATTGAATTATTTAAATATTTTCAAAACCTATGTTCATCTCATGAACACCCTCATTTTACCGTGATTAAGATTATTATTTTTGAATGTAATAACTTAATGAAACACTTCCTCCACACTTTTTTAGGATGCATGTGATGTGTTTGATACTTGGCAAACAAACAGCTCTTAAAATCATTAAAATGGAACAAAAATACTTTCCCCCCAGAGTCCCCTAAACCGTTTTCCCCGGTCCTACCTTCCAGGCAGCAGACCCTCCAGAGGCCGGAGTGCGTCAGGTCGCCCCTGGACCCCCTGCCACCACCAAGGTCGTCCGTGCTGATGTTGCTGCCGTTGCAGACGTACGCGCGGGAGTACAGCCAGTAGTCGGTGCCGATGGCGACGCTCATGAGGCTGAAGGCGGCGAGGGCCCCCGTAAGGGCCAGCAGGCTCTGCACCCCTCGGTCACACGGGGCCATGGCTCATGGTGATATGGTCCTCACGGTCCTGTGGTCCTCATGCTCCTGTGTCCCCAAACGATCCTTTTCATAATTTTCCTGTGTATTTTGTTATTTTCAAACGGTTTTAAGAAACCTCTAGATCGACGGCTGCAGCCTCCTCTGCTCTGAGTCGGTTCCGTCCCCGGGTCCCCACACACAGGCTCTTTCTCTCTGAAACAACATCACACACACACACACGCACACACACAAACACACACAGAGTGAGATTAGGACGGTCACTTTCAGCCTTCATCTGTTTCTGTTGGGGGTCTTCCTGGATCAGACCGCTTCCTTTCACACTGTGAGAAAGAGAGAGAGAGAGAGAGTCGGAGAACATATCAATTAGACTCAACCATATTATAACACATCAGAAACAAACTTACCTCACCAATTGAAACACTCAAACACACACACACAGCAAAATGCAGTGTTATCTGGCCCTTAATAGACAGTAAACTGTGGCCTCCTATCTGACCACAGTGACTGATGTTAGACACAGAGTGATGTTAACAAAGTACAGACTGAGCGCTCACAGCCTGGCCATAGAAACAGGCCGACATAAGAAATCATGGCTGCCCAAAGAGGAGCGGCTGTGCCAGCAGTGTGAAGAAGCTGCTGTAGAGACGGAGCAGCACTTCCTCCTCCACTGCCCCAAATTCAAAAATGTCCGCGAAATATATTTTAGCAAATTCGTCCAAAAACACCCACATTTTATAAACTCCCATGTAGACCAACTAAAATAATTAATGGGAGAGAGAAAAGAGAGCTCCATCCTTGCAGGACAGTTTATTTCAGCTTGCCACAACATGAGAGGATGACATTCTACACCAGGCCTCACTGTTTTATTTTAATGATTATTCGTAACCTATATGTTTTATGTAGCTTCTCTTTACATTCATTTAATTTTATTATAATACTATTATTTCTAAATGTACATATGTACATCTGTATATTATGTTATATTGTTACATCTACATATTGTTCTGACGTTCTCTTTTGTTATTATACATAATATTTGTAACAATGTAATGCTTTGGCAACGCTTTGGTTTACCACAATAGTCATGCCAATAAAGCTTTTTTGAATTTTGAGAGAGAGAGAGAGAGAGGGAGGGAGAGAGAGAGAGAGAGCGCGAGAGCGAGAAGAGAGAGCGAGAGAGCGAGCGCGAGAGTTCGGTGTCGATACCCTGGGGGTTTAGCTCTTGAATCACTTTATGTATATGCTGTGTGTGTATGTGTGTGATATTGTTTCTGAGAGAGACAAAGTGAGGGAGTGTGTGTGAGTGTGTGCATGTGTGCGTGAGTGTGTGTGCGTGTGAGTGTGTTAAAAAAGATTATTTACTGATTATTTACCTTTGTTTCCTTGAGAGAGAAAGAGAGAAAAGAGAAGGGCGCGAGAGTAAGAGAGTTTGTTTGTGTCTGCTCATGTATGTGTGTTTTTATGAATGTTTGACCAAACTTTGTTGTGTGTGTGTTGTGCATGAAGCCGTCCTTGTGTGTGTGTGTGTTGGTGTGAAAGAGAAAGAAAGAGAAAGTGAGAGAGGCAGGAGAGCGAGGGAGGATAAGGAAGCACATTTAGGAGAGGAGCGACTCAGTGCAGACGCTCCCCACCTCCCACTTCCAATGATTTAATGTGTATGACTTTGTAATTCATTACATTGCATCTCATATCACGTTTTCACCTATTACACCAATAACACAATTATAAATAGGAAAAACAAATGTGAAATCTGATATGCTTCCTGCAGCTGCTATGCACTTTTTATTATTGTATCTTTGCATTTTGAAACATAAGATGTATGATTGCAGCATGTGTTTATTTTGCTAAATGTCTTACTATGAGTGTAACGGGACTCAAACTTATAAGGAATTTCTGTTTGAAAACATCAAATGCAAGCAATAATTATTATAGTATAATACTTACTTATGTAAATTGTATGTATTTAGAAGATAAACATTAAGGCAGAACCAGTAATTTGGTATGTCTCCTTTGTATATGATTTGGATCACATGATGCAGTCCTGTTGTCCGCCAGGGGGCTTTGTTCTTGCCGTCTTCTAACGTCTCTGGTGTAGAACTCGACAGGCTAGGGGGGAGCAGATCCTCAACAGGCTGGAGGGGAGGTCTGGAGGAATGGACCCTTACCCATCAGCAAGGCAGCACTTGAGGGGCCAGGCAGCCATTCAAGGGCCAGTCAGCCAATCAGGGGCCAGGCAGCCATTCAGGGACCAGTCAGGCATTCATGGGCCAGGCAGCCATTAGGGTCCAGGCAGCCATTCAGGGGCCAGTCAGGCAATCAAGGGATCATTCAGCCATTCAGGGACCAGCCAGCCATTCATAGGCCCCACCGCTGCTTGTTGCGGTGGGGAATGGCCGATTCCCCACCGCAACAAGCAGCAGTGGGGCCCCTACGACCGCTCATTTGCCTACATAACTCATACTTACCAGTTCATCATTATTGGATGACTAGGATGATTTGATAAAACCGCTAAGCGTTATAGCATATTGTGGAAAAAGTGTAGTTATTTTATGGTCCATTAAGAGTATTAATGGTACAATATCCAGGGAACCAGATTTGCAAACAGATTGCCATTGACACGGCCTAGTCTGATGCACGTGCAGCTAATCACACAAAGCCTTTGGGATTTGGATGTGCTCTTGTCTGACGACATCAGTATACATGTTTTTCATTGGAGTTCAATATCATTTTGGTTTGTCCAGGATCTCAAAACTCAGCATCGGTGTGGTGATACTGTGTGTTTGTTTGATTTGTTAAACATGTACAGCCTACATGTGCACACTAGAGGGAGGTATTGTACTACACAATCCAGATACATCGGTCGCCTGCGTTTGGGTATTGTTTTGTGTAATTACTCCAGTGATTCCTTTGTGCTATCTTTGTGTTGGTTTCCCGGTCGCTTCTGTGGCTGTGAGGGTTGATTGATTAATTTGATTAATTGTTATTGGTCGATCAAGGCCAGTGTGAAGGAGGAAACCAGTATTGCCACCTCCATCTCGTCAATATATTGTGTGTGCCTGTGGGTGCGTGCGTATGAGGGTGTGTGTGTGTGTGTGTGTGCGTGTGCGTGTGCGTGTGCGTGTGTGTGTGTGTGTGTGTGTCTGTGCGTGTGTGCGGGGTGATGACAGCAACAATGTAGGAAATCCCCCTCCTACAGTCCTGAGGGGCCCTGAGTGGCATTGAGGGCCATGTCTCAATGGCTCCTATGAATGCTCGGGTAGCCTGGGGGAACCAGCAGTCAGCTGGGTTTGAAGGCAGCCACAGACACCGCATTTGCTCAGAAGATTTGACCTGTTGATGTCTAGATGTTGAGATTGTATTATTGCATTATCGAAAAAAATACCATTTTCCCGAATGGTAAAATTTCAATAGCGCCGCCATTATTGACTCTAGAGGCCCAAAACTTGCTCCACATAGGCATGGCCACTCTATGGTCTTACTACAACATTTAGTTTGGAAAAATATGTCTCCTCTTATTTTTAAGGATTTTTTGTTTGCAACAATTTCAATAGCGTCGCCATTGTTGAATCTAGAGCTCCAAAACTTGTTCCATATAGGCATGGCCTTTATATGGTATTACTACAACCTTTAGTTTGTAAAAATATATATCCTCTTACTTTTGATGAATTTTTATTTAGCAGCAACTTCAAAAGCATCGCCATTATTGGCTCTAGAGCTCCAAAACTTGCTCCATATTCACCCCTTGCAAGCACGTGACCATGACCACGTGACGACGCCATGACGGACGGCAAAATCACCAGCAGAAGAGTGTAGTAGACGAGCAGGAAGTTTAAATAACACCATTAAATATATATATAGATAGATATTTAAATAACACTGTTAAATACATTATTAATAATATTATTTATGGATTCTATCGTTGTTGTGCCGTTATCGTTGGAGGTAGGGCATCTGGTAGGTGCTCACAAAGATCGGTATTTAGATAAATTGAAGATCGCCGGATTAGATACAGACCCTTACCTTCTTCCTCCCTCCGTTTTCATGGACCTCATCCAATCGCCTAGCCTGCCCGACTTCAGTCCACACGACTTGTATCACTATGTGGTAAACGGGGTATCCCCATACACTGGAGCTGATCTAAAGGCCTTTAAAAGTCTGGATGCCTACCAGTTCTTTGTAGCTGGCTGGGTTACAGCTACGCGATGCTACACTCACGGCAGGGGGAGGTACCTCATAATGGCAAAGGTAAGACATCAATCTAGGGTTTATTTTGTGTTGTCTATAACACGTAGCTTATGTTTTTAGAGGAAAGGGTCGGTCGAGGCTACCCACATACCGTTGTTCACGGGTGTGCCAATGCAATGCAACTTTCTAATTGATGCCTAAACGCCTCCCAGCTCTGGGAAATGCAGTCATTAATTCTATCACACGTTGTGTGTATATTAGGCCTGCACGATATGAGGAAAATCTGCGATGTGCGATACCATTGTTCAATATTGCGATGAGATATGACTTGCGATAAATAAACAAATATTGAAGTGTGCATATTAGCTATACAGTTCCTGTCTTTCTGCTATAATAGGTACACTGCTAACATAGACCCCAAACATTG
The DNA here is from genome assembly GCF_949987615.1 of Pollachius pollachius. Taxonomy (NCBI): domain Eukaryota; kingdom Metazoa; phylum Chordata; class Actinopteri; order Gadiformes; family Gadidae; genus Pollachius; species Pollachius pollachius. Next base: position 25,294,989 of record NC_136935.1, read on the forward strand.
AATAGCCTATGCCCACTGAATAAAGAAATGAAATAAATTATTTTATTTAACTTTTATTGAACAAAGTGCACAACATGAACACCCAACGAAGTTTAATTTCCCCTGCTCTATTTAAAATATTTTTTTCTAAACTGAACAAAAACATTGAACTCTTGAAATAAAAAAATATCTGGGGGAAAACAACTTAAATAATTAAATAAATATAAATTAAACATGGGCATGGCCATTTAAAATAACTAATGTCTCCCATTACAATCATCAAGGCCCTCGACTCCGCCCAACAAGGTGCAAGGATCTATAGTATGCGGGGGAAAATTGAAATAACTAAATCAAGATACAATCAGGAAAAAAAAAATCTACCCCTTATGGCAAGTTATTCTTTAGGGCAAGTTCTTGGCCAAGAAAACCAGCATGTTGACTTTGCTGGGTTTCAAACATGCACGTTGACATGTTACCACATTCCCTGATGTGCTGAATAGCCTCTCAGAAGGTGAACTAGTGGCAGGTATACAAAGATACCTCCGAGCTAGTTTGCTCAGCTTTGAGTAGGTGACCTGGTGGAGTTTCCAGCAAGCCAAAGGGTCTGCCTCACTGTCAATGGTGGGGGACAGCAAGTAGCTGTTAAGTTCAGCTTCAAGAGCTTGCTCCAGCTGCATGGAAGATGCGGTGGGAGTGGTGGGGCCTGGACTTGTTTTGAGCAAACTGCCCAATGATCGCTTTGCCTTCTTGTTGCTGGGTGGATCCATGCTTTGGGCCTCAGTGTTGTCAGAAGGTGTTCCCTCCTAAAACAGAGAGACAATTAAGAATACATAGAAAAATACACATGTTCCATTCACATTCAGATAATGCACCATCTGATTACAGTATGTGACCTCTTGTATCCCACCAGTGCTCATGTCAAATGTATAACCCAATTACCTTCCGTGCTGTTTCTTTCATTTCTGACATCACCCTGGTCTTGATGTCTTGGACTTTTTCGCTGCTGATGTAGCTGACCTTGAACCTGGGGTCCATGAAGGATGCAGTGTCCAGAAGTTCTTGTGTTGCTGGGTCATCATACTTTGTATTCATGTAATCCAGGATTTTCACTTTAATGGTCTTGGTTAAATTGGTGTCATCTTCCTTTTCTGCAAGAACTGATGTATTCAAGAGATGAAGGACTGGTTTCACATATGAAACACTCACATAGCTTTCCCCGGAAAGAGCATCAGTAAATACTTGCAAAGGGTGTAATGCCAGGTTTACAGACTCCAGTACATCCAGGTCCTGCCAGGAGGGAACCAGATGCCGTGTTTTTCGGTCTGCCGAGAGGACATTAGATATGGCTTGCCGCTGCTCCAAGATCCTCTCCATCATCTTTTGTCTCGAGCCCCACCTAGTTGGGCATTCTGTGATGAGTGAGTGCTCTGGGAGGTTGTGCTCCTGTTGTGCTTCTTTCAGTGCCATCTTCTGCTTCCAGCTGTGGGAGAAATGTCCCACCAATTTTTTACAAAGCCCAGCAGCACGGGCAATGCGGCTGTCATCTTTAACAGCATTTTCTGGAAAGACAGGAAAACACATGAAAAAAATATTAAAACCTACCAGTAATCATTGTAGCCTAACTGCAAAATCTAACAATTTTGTAATAATTACAAAAAAATAATTCAGAGACTGCATAATTAACTACAATTATTACAAAGTAATAATTCAGGGACTACATACTAGTTAACTACAGTAATTGCAAAGTAATGATTCAGGGACTAGACAGACTACCATTATGTGGCATGTAGTAGTAGTTTAACTTGTAGGCATGAGCTCAAAATCAATAGGTTACAAAACAGTAGACACAGAGGTTCTCAAAAAACAAAAAAACAATATAAAATAATAACAATAAATAACAAAAACAATAATAAAACAATAATACTACAAAATAAGACGGCAATAGATAACAATAATGCCACGTAAAGCAAATGTATTAATTTACACTTACCGATGGCAAGATGCAGCCTGTGGCCAAAACACTGAAGTCTGGCCCAGTGGTTGAGTTCGGTGGCCTTCACAACGTTTGACCCGTTGTCGGTGGTGATGCAAGCTAGCTGCTCTTCCCGCAAATTCCAGCTGGTCAAAGCCTCACGTAGTCCACACGCAATGTTTTCCCCAGTGTGTTCTCCGGGGAAGTAGGCTGTCTGTAGACATCGCGTTTTCAGTTCAAAGTCTTGATCCAGGAAGTGTACAGTGAGGCTGATGTAGGGCTCTGTCGTTTGACTGGACCAAAGATCTGTGGTACAGGCGTAGTGTTCAATTTGACCCAGTTCCGATTCCACTGTCTTCCTGCATGTGTCGTACATTTTTGGAATGGCGACTTGGGAAAAATAATTGCGTGATGGAATGCTGTATCTTCGGTCCAGTTTCCTTATCAGACTCACAAAACCATCTTTGGTCACTGTGTTTATAGGCATCATGTCCTTGGCCAAATAACGAGTTATGGCCTCTGTTATTTCTCCGTGGCGTTTGGATGTTTTCTCGTAAGGAGTCACGCACGCAAAACTCTGAGAAATGGACTGTTGCAAGGTTTTAGATTTGCTGCTACTCAACGTTTTTGGTTTTGTGGTTTGGCTAGCTTTGAATTGTTCGTGTAGTTCTTTATGGTTGTGTTGCAGGTGGTGATGGAGGTTTGTTGTGTTTCCTCTGGAAGTTGCCACAGCTGTTCGGCATGTTTTACACAGTACCTGTGTTTGTAACACGTCGTCGCTACGGAATCCAAAATAACTCCAAATTGCAGAAGTGCAGTTCTTTTTCACCACAAGGCCTTCGTCAACCACATTTTCCTCGCTATTCTCTCCTTTCTCCGCCATCGTGTTACATAGCCTCGCAGTCGCAACAAAATTAACACCAATTAATTTGAGGGTGGCTCCGGAACACATAGGACCCGGGGGAACATAGGACCCGGGGACGCTGCCGGCGCCGACGGCTAGCTGTTACTTCATCTGATTGGCCAAATGGTGTGAATGCATGGCGCATGTATCCAGGGCTCCATCTGATAGGTCAAATGTTTGCATGCTGGGTGTGAATACATGGCGCGTGTAAATAAAATGATTTTTATTCATCGCGTTTCAGGCATCTTTTCCGATGTGTTAACCGCGCATGTTCATATCGCGATGACGATGAAAATACGATTTATCGGTCAGCCCTAGTGTATATGATCAGTAGTAACCACACATAGGCCTAATTGTAACTTCTAGCCATCTTCTTAACTGTGATTATTTTCGCTGTAGCCTATTAGATTTTAACACTTAGACACAGCATAGTAATTAAGGCATTTATGGTGTCACTGCTGCAGTAAACAATAACATCACAATAACATTCAAGTAAAAATAATCTAATCTATAATAATCTAATAATCTCCACCTTGTAAAAAATGTTCACTGCAAATCCTCGAGTACTTGGAGGGCTGCCAGTCCTTTCTGCTTATAGCAGCAACCCATCGCTGCCTTCTCTCCCCATCGAATGGTATCCGGTAAAACGAAACATTGTCTTTACCCTGCCTATTGGCACAGCCAACTGCACAACAAGAAATAACCATGGTACACGAACGAACGAACGAACACGTACCAGAGAATGTCTATTTTGCTTGCCGTCCGCCGACTACAGCATAGCTTTTCCGATACTTCCGCCGTCCGTCATGGAGTTCATAATTCGCGCGAGTTTTGCGTGACGTCACTAGCAAGGGGTGAATAGGCAGGGCCTCTTTTCACCTTATTCCGCCATGCCCCTTTATAAATGTTATTGTCTTCCGCTTTGTGTTGAAACTTCTGGTCGGCTAGTTATGGCTAGATAGCTACATTGAAATACCCGGCGAATTAAGATGGAAAGGCTAACGTGGGTAGAGACAAAAGTTCGGATGGAGGGATTGTACTTCGCCACCCGAGGTTAATGAACTCCACCGAGTGGGTGGATGACATGCGCCGATGGCCTCAGGTGTCATATGGGGATATTTTTAATTATTACCCGCGGCTTCTACATGCAAGTACAAATTGGCTTGTTCTGCACAAAGCTAAAGGCATGCAAGTTACTGATTTGATCTCATTCAAAACGGGTGATGGTTCACATCCCATATGATGAGGCTTTCTGTGCAAAGACTGTTGCTAGACTAAGAGCATTCTATTTCAGAGACATGCTTCCTTTTGTTTTAGACGAGTAGGTTGCCTGTTGCTCTGTGAGTATTGCAGTTATGCAAATGATTACTTCATACTACTTAACTACTTGTGCATATTTTAACTACTATTTGTACATATTATTGGCTATTGTTTTTAATGTAATTAGTTTTTGGTATTATGTCAAAGCATTAACTCAATCATTAAAGGATTTAGCAAATGCCTCAAATGTGTCAAGTTTATTTTACTGACCCTCTCTGACAAAGACATCATGTTTGTGTATAAAAATACAGATATCAGTTAAAGTTTGTTATAGATTTGTAAAAATGAACAATATAAACAACAAGAGAAACAACATTTTAACCATGTAACCATTACAACTGATTTAACTTATAACTGATTGAACATCTTATTCCTCATCTTCTTGTATAATGTCCCCACCAATATTACATAGACCTGCACAGACTCTCAGAATCTTGTCCAATTTCGGGGCAAGGTTAACGGGCACTGTTTGAGAGACTATTCTGTAGTTCTTCAGGCGGCGTATGACCCTCTCAACGTGCACTCGGACGTTGGCTATGCGCCTCGTGTTGGTGGTGTCTTCTTTGGACAAGGGAAGGCCTCTTCTGGTGAAAGCTGGCAGGACGAGCTTGACTTTACGTTCAAAAAGAAGATCTTGGATAACAACTCCTCGTTCAGCCATCACCTCATCACCTGGGCGCAGATACTCCAGAAACCCTGAGTTGGCTGTGATGAACTTGTCACTGCATCTCACACCATATGCTGGAGAGATGAACATAATCAAACCACATGGTGCAATAGCTATGAGGAGCTTGATTGTATTATGTCCATAGCAATGACTGTAAGACTCGCCTCTTGAGTTCAGATTGTGAGCCTTCTGAAGAGGGGTCTCAGAACAGTCGATTACGCATGTGGTTAATTGATAATGTTCCTTGAAGCTCTGTGACATCGTTGCCTGGATCGTTTCCCTGGGCAGCCATGGAACATAGCACCTCATCTTCTCCTCCATGAAGTCCAGCCACTGAGAGATTATCCTACTGACCACAGACTGAGACACTTTGAAGCTGTCTGCGATGTCGTCCTGCAATAGGTTCAGCCGGAGCTCCATCAGGGTCATCAACAGTTGATCCTTGGGACGTAGCTGAGAGATGCTGCATCCTTCTTTCAGGTCGTCGGATAAAGCCTCAAAGGCATCCACTCGTACAGTAGATACAGCCGATCATTCTGGAGAAGTTCGGTGTGTACAAGATGTTGTTCAGGACACTGTGTTGCCTGGTCATGGAGGAGAGGACAATGGAGTGAGTCACTGACAGCAACAATGTGATCTTCCATGAATGTATACTTCTCCTGTGTAGAAGCATCACGGTGTGTCATCCCATCAGTCAACCCATCAGTCTCCTGGATTGCAGAGCTGGTTGAGGGTTCTGTAGAAATAACAGAATCAGACATCAGTAAGTTATCAACGATAAGGTTAATCATTTTGCTGCCTTTCAACATAACCAGTCCTGGACATCAAATTAGAAAGCCTCGACCTGATCTTATCTTGTAATGTTGTTCATTTATTGAGGTCAAGCCAAGGCATAGTTACGGGTATATGCTGATCATACTCAAACGTGTTCCATATAGGCGCGGCCTCTATATGTTCTTAGTGCAACCTTTAGTTTTGAAAAAAATATCTCCTTTTATATTTAAGGATTTTCTGTTTGCAACAATTTCAATAGCATCGCCGTTGTTGACTCTAGAGCAGGGGTCTTCAACATTTTCCAGGCCAAGGACCCCCACACTGATGGAGAGATGGAGCGGGGACCCCCTACTTATATATTGTATAAAATTGTGTTTTATATTAAACTGGTCCTATAGTGCCATGTATAAATGTACCTTCTTTTTTTGCATTCAATACTAAGATATTCAAATAATACACAGGTTCCTATATTCATGTTTTTATTTTAAACATGTGCAAGGTACAGTGAGTAGGGTGGCCATGCCACTGCCATTTATAAACATAACATAACATAATAAACTGATACCTGCCAAGATCAACAATGTCTGTCAATTGCATGTAATCATGCATAAAAGCTATTCAAATAGACATTTTTAAAACATAAATGTGGAAACGAAAATTAGTGATGTTTGTTAGTGTCTTTCTGATCACTCTGCAATAGTCCGGTAACTTATCAACCCCAGCGTGTCCGGTTGCTAAGCGACGTCAACGTCTGGTGGACTTTTTCTCTGCTGATCGCTTATTTTCCCGATAATGTTCGGCGTTCTGTACATTATCCGTTACATAACAGCACTCTCTCTCTCCCAACAGTCTTGGCTGCGCACTCTCATCCAAATACGTATTGTTTGCGGCGGAGGAGGGGGTAGATATAAAGACCGGACGATTCGCTGTGCTGTCCTTCTGCTTAATTGAAGGAGCAGGCAGAGAAAAGCTCTCTCCTGCTGGGCTTTCATTCAAATCAAATACATAAAAATGTCGCAGCCAGTCCTGATATGTCAGGTGTGCGCGAGAGACATACGAACGTACACTTACCACTTTGTAAATGCCATTCGGGTCGCATGATAGGAATAGATCTATTCCGATTAGAAATCAGATCAAAAGTGTCCATGTAAACGCGGTGTTGGATTCATGTTAATATGTATTTAAAGACTTTTTTTGTGGGGGGAATATAAAAAAATGCCTAATCAACCAAAACTTTCGCGACCATCCTGCAGTACTGGGGACGCGGACCCCCTGTTGAAGACCTCTGCTCTAGAGCTCCAAAACTTGTTCCAAATAGGCACGGCCTCTATATGGTCTTTTACTTTTTACTTTTTTACTTTTTTTTAACCTTTACTTTGGAAAAATATATCTCCTCTTATTTTTAAGAATGTTTTGTTTGTGTAGCAGGCTAGAAACCCTAGTCAAGCATAGTGCTTTTGAATGCAGCCCCAGATTGGTCCAGTCACCTAATTAAGGCCTTATTTAAGGCAGCTGTGGCCATTGTGCCGTAGTATGGCTCGTGTCCCTGCTGTAGCTTCAACTATGTGAGTAGCATTTTGATGGATGGACAGAGTGCACTTTTGTAATTTAGCTTTAGGATAGCCCCCTGCAGTTTGGTCGAGTGACTTTGGACTCATTCCCTCAAACCCGTGGTGGTGAGTAGTGTGGGCCACACCAAGTGTTATCAGTGTGCAGCATGGTGAGCAGGGCTAATTCCATTCTCGTTCGTTTTGTAGGTTTACCTGCTGCCATTTTGCCATACTTTTATCTTACCTATCTTTTTGTTATTTTGTTCTTTTGTTGGTTGCAATATTTTGTGTTTATTGAACCAACTGGGGGTTAAATGTTTGCTTTAATACTGTATTAGTTCCTTTTCTTTAGGCTGGAGCTGGGCGCCAAACTGTAGGGAGGCTAGGCACCCATGGTGAGGTCCCTTCACTTGCATGCAAGTTAAAGCACTGGAATACAATACTTTTTCCACCAGTTTTAGTTTGCAGTGATGAGTGATGTGAGGCACTTGAGGTGAGTGGTAGCACCCCTAGGCACTCATTGGCATAGTTTGCCTCTCGACAGTTGGCCTCAGCTTTAGCCTGGTAGGTTTTGTTTTAGTTTTGGTTTGCTATTTTAGATTGTGATTTCATGTACAAAATATCTCAACTGATTATAATAAAGATGTTCTCCTTATTTAGCTATTTCGTTTATTAGTTTTACAATAATCCTTATTTTCAGGAGTTCCAGTTTATGCACATTTTTGTTCCCATTGAAATGAAGATTTGGTTTATTTTGGAATTACCGTCTCTGTCTGGTCAGTTAAACAAATCTGCTTGCCTCATCAGTATTGTCAATAATATTTAACAACACAAAATTAACCTACTATATTATACTGATTTTGAGGGGTGTAATTCCCCTAGTGCCGTTGTCGGTTCTCCCCTCAATCCTCCCCACTATTGCCCTCGCTACGTTCGCAACAATTTTAATAGCGTTGCCGTTGTTGAATAGAGCTCCAAAACTCTTTCCATATAGGCATGGCCTCTATATGGTCTATTAAAACCTTTCGTTTTGGAAAAATATATCTTGTTTTTGAGGAATTTTTATTTAGCAACAATTTCAATAGTGTCACCATTATTTAGTCTAGAGCTCCAGAACTTGTTCCATATAGGCACGGCCTCTATATGGTCTTACTACAACCTTTAGTTTTGAAAAATATATCTCCTTACTTTTGAGGATTTTTTTTATTTGGCAAACAATTTCAATAGCGTTGCCATTGTTGACTCTAGAGCTCCAAAATGTGTTCTATATATTCACGGCCTCTATATGGTTTTACTGCAACCTTTAGTTTAGAAAAATATATCTCCTCTTATTACGAAAAATGTGACAAAATGTTCGTCAACAACCTTTTTTCCATGACTAAGACGAGACGTTGACAAGCTAAAAATAGATCTTTGATAATAACTATTACAAAATGTAAAAAATTTTACAAACAAAAATTTTAGTGGTGTGCTATTTGGACATTCAAAATGCATGATATTTTCCAATCATTACCCTCCCGTAAGGTTCTTATGCAACGGAAACAATGTTCACTCCTCCAGTAAATAGGACGGATCTTAGCTACCACTTGGCAACAGGAGGTATAGTCCACTCAGCTATGAGCTAGCGTTATGCATTGTACATATTTATAATTCGAATTTCATCCCAGCCGTTATACCCAGTGTTACTTTAAAAACGTAATTAGTTATAGTTACTCCCTACTTGTTACAAAAAGTAACTGAGTTAGTAACTGAATTACTCTATGATAAAAGTAACTAGTTACCAGGAAAAGTAACTATTTGAGTTACTGTAAAAAAAAAAAAAGGTTGCTATATGTCAAAGAATTTGGATTTTTCTGAGCAGTTTTCACTTGGCCTTAATGTGTTAAATGGTTGAACTGCTCATTCAAGGCCCTGATATGCTTCCAACTGAGGCCCCGTTCAAACGAACCCGGGTAAATCTACAAGCGCATAAATATTTATCTGTTTAGCCCTTCCGTCCAAACCAAAATGGAGAATTCCGACACTGAAAACGATGCTTTGCAAAAACGATCGCTGAGGTGGATGAATGTGAAAACGCTAGGTTTGTGTTGTAGTGTGGACAGGGTAGACGAATGCTTTCAGAAACGCTGACGTTCGGTTGCCATGACACTGCCACAAGCTTGCGCCCGAGACCGAGGCGCTCATCAAAAAAATGGCAGGTGAAATGAAAATGATGATCTCTCTGTACAATGTACTAATTTATCTCCAGAAACAACTCGACATATTGGCTCGAACATATTCGTTGCTCCAACACCGGAGGCGAGCGCTGTACTAATGTTCTTCAGTGATGGTAAAAAACCCGAAAGATCAAACCGTACCTGGAGCGGCGTTTCTGGACAAGACCAGGTCGAAAATGATTAACCAGCTGATCAACTGTAAATATCAGCTGATAGCGCGCCTGTGATCTAAACAGAGAGGCGTGGCGGAATTCCAACATCGTTATTTTAAACGGGGTTATTACCAACACTGGTTATACCACAGATACTCTAGGGTCTATAGCATGTAACCACGTTGTCTGATTACAGTTTAATTCATTTTTCACAATTGACCAGCTCTCGTTTTGAAGACGTATAATCGCACTATTTGTTTCAATGGGAATCGCGACGGTCTATACTTTCAACATAAAGTGTTGTAAATTCCCTATTAGTTTGTAATATCGTATCGTGTATATATATATATATATATATATATATAATGTATATAGCGTTATTTCTATTCAGGCACTTTGGGCAGCCCAGGTAGCGCCGTAGGGTCCTAGAGTTACGAGTTGTACGGGGCCGCGTCAGAGCTCGTTGCGCACGACTGCTTAACACGCCACGACAGAGAATGCGTTCGTGAAGAGTGAGTAATATTGAACCACGTGTATTTACGTAACATAAATGTTATATACATTCCGTAATTCAGTTCCTTATAATAGCCGTGATTTGTGTCGTTCTGCTACTGTTAATTGATTCACTCACGAATTGGGTAGCTAGTGTATTAGCCTGCACCTCGTGTAGCATGTGTGTGTCACTCTGCCGCACCATGTCGGCCGTTATATTGCACTATTGCATTATTGTGTTAACGTGTGCATGTGGAAGCAATTTATGCCAGTTATGTTTATATAGCATTTATGGGATGTTGCTAGTACTAGAGCCCGGTGTTTTAGTAGGTAAATCTAGTAATAACTATTTGTCTATTTCTTATTCTGTCTTACAGAAAAACCATTCCTACATCATTCAATCATTCATACATCTGTTCATCCATTCCGTCATTCATTTGGTTACTTATTGAAGCCATCATTGATGTCATTCGTCTGCAAGAGATATAAACATCCTGAACTGTTCCCCGTGTATGCGTCTACTCTCTGACCGGAGTTACCGTCCTGGATAAAGTGATCCCAGCAAACACACATACATTCTACAATATTGGTCCTTCGAGCCGGAGTACTTCACCCACGACGGAGCCATGGACGCACAGAACAGCAGCAGCCGAAAGCGGAACACAAGGACGAGGAAGGCCGCGACAACTTCCAGCACACATGCAGGGCTATCAGGTCAGCTTACCACAGTTTCTCATGCCTTATACTGCCTCCTTCAAAGACGACATCGAGAGCGCCAGCGCACAGCAGCTGTGGTCACTCAGCCTGCAGACCGAGTCCGCCGTTACAGGTGACCAGCTATACACCGCGCTCGGGCCCCCTCCCTGTCCCTTCTCGCCAGGAGCAGTCGACGATAAGGCGAGTCAATGGGACATAGCATCGGATGCTAGCAGTCTGCCCAGCCACCAGCACGTGTCTGTGGGGCTCCAATCGCCAACCCCCCTCCGAACAGAGCTGCTACAGTCGGCGCTTAACAGAATACAGCTTCGATGCAAGCGGACCAGGTTCTCCTACGCAACAGCACACGCCATATATTGGTCTAGGTGTCCCGTCAAACCACTCACCTTGGTTGGACCCCCAACCAGACAGCCGTGTCATTCAGCAGCAGCCGTTATCCCCCCAGCCGGGACCACCTACCCAGCCTTAAGATAAGCTGCCGCTAACACCATCGCTGTGCACAACAACCGCAGCATTGCGGTCTCAAACAGGTTGTACACTAGGCCAAAGGCAGCAGAGCTTCACGTTGACTCAGTCCCTGCCATCAACAATAACTTCTGCACCGCTATTTGGAGCAGTTCCTAGGCCGCCAGTTCCCACTGCGACGAGTATGGTCATGACGCAGTCTAACTCCCAGGCGATGCAAGCAGTGGGCCAACAACTGTCAACAGCAGCGGGGTACCAGCCTGCCTTCCATTCAAACCAGCCTGTGTCATCGCCTGTGCAGATCATGTACGCCAATATGCCAACGGCCGTACAGGCCCAATATCAGCCTACGCCAATGACACTTGCCTATCCAGCGTATCAATATGCTCCAGCTACGCTTGCACAGCCTACATATCAACCCCAGACTGCATATCAATATGTTCAAGCTACGCCTGCACAGCCTACATATGAACCCCAGACTGCAACAGCGCAGTACCCCGCACACCAGTTACCAGCCGCAGCTGCTCTCCAGCCAGTGGGCCAGCACCCAGGAGGCACGCCTCAGCAGTTGACCTGTCAACCAATCACATGGGCAGTGGCGCCCTTACCATACACACCTGCTGTCCCCCCGCAGACAGCGTATCAGCCTCCGCCAGTCATCCCAACTCAGCCAGCCTATCAGCTGGTGCCTCTAGCACCTGGTCCAGCCCGGTATCAGCCTATACCAGCCCCACCGGTCCAGTATGCCCTTCAGCCCCAGTATACACCAACACAGATGCCATCCGCTCTCTAGCCTCCCAGGCAGCTAGTCCCAGTACCAAAACTGCCTAAGTTGGTCAACGACAATGAGAGAGACTTCACTGACCTGAAGATGGCGCTGGACCACCTACTCAGTCCCCACACTGAACTCTCTGAGCATTACAAGTACCGTTTACTTATGGAGCACCTGGTTCTGGATGAAGCCAAGTTGATAGCACAGTCCTGCAGGCATTATGCGCAGCCCTACACCGCCGCCATGCAGGCCTTACAGCGGCAATACGGACAGCCACACCAACTCGCGCAAAGTGAGATTGCCACGATCCTGAACTCTCCTGACCTCAAAGCAGGAGATTCCAAAGCCTTCCAGAGCTTCGCCCTTAGTGTCGACCTGCTCTTGGGAATGCTTACATCGCTGGAAGGGCCCAACGGAATGGAAGTGATGTCGACTGGCCATGTCAATCGGCTCCTGAGTAAGCTCCCTAAGCAATCGAGGGACGGCTTCGTGGAGCATCTACAGGCTCAAGGTCGCCTCAATACAAACAGCCTAAACCCGTACAACCTTCGAGACCTCTCCGACTGGCTCAGGGTGAAGACTGAAGCTCAAAGACTGTCCGCAAGAATGGCACAGCGCCATCGGACTGAAGGGCCACAGGCCCCCAACAGAGATAGGGAAGTTCCTGTGCCCAGGCCTCGCAACCTCTCAGTTTATCATGGCTCCAACAAGCCTAAATCTGACAGCCGTCAGATTTCAGACAAGTTTCGGTCGGAGGCCAAGCAGCAGAAGATCGAGAGGATATGTCTCTTCTGTAAGAGTGCCGATCACTACCTATCATAGTGTCCAGACATCATCCGGCACTCACCGGAAGAGATCGAGAAGTGGATAGCAGACGGCAAGCGTTGTCGTAAGTGTGGTCGCACCAACCACAGACGCCTGCACAACTGAAGAAAGCGTGCAGTGAATGTCAGGAGGTTCACCTCAGAGTTCTCCATACCATTACCAGGCCAGGTCCCCGTGTCTACCTCATCGCGCCAGAGGATCGCGCCTCACTAGCCAACTCCAAGCAAGGAGGAAAGGTGTACCTCAAGGTGGTGGCAATCATTAGCCATGGGAGCAAGTCGCTGCACACCTACGCGATCCTTGAAGATGGGGCCGAACGCACAATAATACTGCCAGCTGCCGTTCGTCACCTGGAACTCAAAGGTGAAGCCGAATCTCTCGCTCTGCGGACGATCCGCCAAGATGTGGCTCGCCTCACTGGTGCGTCGGTGAACTTCCATGTGGCCTCCCTGGCACGGCCTTCAGAACAGCACCTGGTTAAGGGTGCCTTCACAGCGGGACGGCTAGCCCTGTCAGAGCAATCGTACCCCGTAACTGCACTTCAGAAGCGCAATCGCCACTTGAGGGGCCTCCAGCTGCATAACTTCAGTAAGGTGCATCCGCTACTGCTAATCGGTGCAGATTGCACCCACCTAATCACAGCCAATGAGCCCGTCAGGTTCGGCCCCAGAGGTGGACCCGCAGCTGTTCACACAGCACTCGGCTGGGTGCTCCAGGGTCCAGATGGTCTCGGGTCTCATGCTGCTTCATGCTACTTCACATCTCTCAAGCCAGTGCCAGACGACTACTACCAACATGTTGAACATCTCTGGCAGCTCGACGTCCTCCCGTTTCGAAGCGAGAAGCTAGCAGTACGGTCCTGTCTGGACCAAGGGGCCGTGAGCATCCTGGAAGCACGCACTGAGAGGGTGAAGGTCATTGACACATTCCGGTACGCCACACCTCTGCTCCGGGCTAAGGACGCGCCACTGCTGGAAGCCGCTGCTGAAGCAGTCATGCCAATGCTCCGCAGCACAGAACGCCGACTGGAAAAAGACCCAGCTAAGGCTAAAGTCTACGAAGCAGAGATCCAAAAGCTCAGCGATGGAGGGTGCGTTACCAAGCTCAGCAAAGAAGAGACGGATAAGTCCAGCGAGTCATGGTTTATTCCCCATCACCTCGTCCATCACAACGGCAAGGATCGCCTAGTCTTTGATTGCTCCTTCACTTACTGCGGCCTCTCCCTTAATGAGCAACTCCTCCCGGGTCCAACCCTTGGACCATCGCTCATCGGGGTCCTCCTGCAATTCCGGCAGTATGCTGTCGCCATCAGTGGAGATATCCGGGCAATGTTCCATCAGGTTCGGCTCCTACGAGAGGACCGGCCATTGCTGAGGTTCGCCTGGAGGAACCTGCAACGAGAAGAGCAACCTAACATCTACCACTGCCAGATCAGAGAGCACAGAGCTATGGTTAGCTGAGAAGAGCACGACCCTCAGGAGCCGGCTCTGGGCCTACGGTGGCATTGTCCGACCGATCAACATGGCTACAAGCCCAAGCCGTTGGAGAGCGAGATTCCCACCATGCGCCACGTGTACAAGGTGCTGGCCAGACAATATGATCCTCTTGGATTCATCATTCCCTACACAACGTGGGCCAAGGTTCTCGTCCAGAAACTGTGGGCGAAGAAGAGGAGCTGGGACGACCCAAACCTTCCTCCTGACATCCTTGAGGCCTGGTCCAGCTGGGATAGGGAACTCCCCGAGCTGGCAAATATCTCCCTACCGTGAACCTACACACCACAGGACATCGCCAATGAAGCCACAGAGTATACAATGCATGTCTTCTGTGATGCCTCTGAACAGGCATACGGTTCGGTAGTTTAACTCACAACGAAGAGTGACGACACCGTCCATGTCTCATTTGTTATGGCAAGGTGGCTCCGAAGCGCCAGCTGTCAATGCCACGTCTAGAGCTCTGTGCAGCATTGACAGGAGCCCAGCTGTCCTTCCTCGTTCATCGAGAGCTCACCTTAAGCATCACCCAGACCTTCCTTTGGACTGACTCCACTACCGTCTTAACCTGGTTAACATCCGAGTCCTGCAGGTTCAAGGTCTTCGTTGGAACCAGAGTCTCAGAGATTCAGGACCTGACGTCCTTGTACACCTGGCGGTATGTGGACACGGCCAACAATCCAGCCGACGATCTCACCCGCAGCAAGACTTTGGCTGAGCTGGCGGCACCAAATCGGTGGATTCAAGGGCCATCGTTCCTCCGTGGTCCACCTAAAAATTGCCCATCGCTTCCCACCTCCACAGAGCCAGAAGATGCTGCTGAGCTCAAGCAAAGTATCTTCTGCGGCCTCACACAGATGAGTCTGGCACCTCAAACACCAGACGTCACACAGTTCGACAGCCGGACAGACCTGGTCAGCGCCACCCAGCAGTTATTTGATGGGCCGGCGGCTGACCCATCCTCACCTCAACCGGACCTTCTCGACGCTGAAGGCTAGCCAAGCAGACTGCTTACCAGGAGAGATTAAGTGTCTCAGGGCTGGTAAACCAGTACTGCCCAGCAGTAAGCTCAGTACGCTTACACCGGAGATGGATCCAACAATGGGTCTTATCCGAGTCGGTGGACGCTTTCGTCGTATGGACACTTCCTGTTCTACCGAAATCCACCCCATAGTTCTCGATCCCGGTCATGCGGTAACAAGACTATCTAATCTACTAATCAAGGACGTGGATGCACGACTACTCCACCCAGGGCCAGATAGGGTCTTCACCGAGATCAGGCGCAAGTACTGGGTCCTGCGTGGGAGACAGGCTATCAAGCACCATCAGAGGACTTGTGCAGAATGCAGAAAATGGAGAGGGCAGCCAGTGGTTCCAATAATGGCGAACCTACCCCCTGCCCGCCTGTGGATCTTCAGGCCTCCTTTCTTCTCGACGGGAGTGGACTGCTTTGGACCATACGTCATCAAGGTCGGGCGGCGCAGTGAGAAACGATGGGGTGTCATATTCAAATGTCTCACCACTCGATGTGTCCACTTGGATCTGCTAAATAATATCGACGCCGACGCCTTCCTCCTAGCATTGAGGCGATTCATCGCACGTAGAGGCACCCCTTTCGAGGTTCTCTCTGATCAGGGAACAAACTTCCGAGGTGCAGAGAGAGAGCTAAAGGAGGCGTTCGCTGCAATGGAACCACAGCTACAAGAGAGACTTGCCAAGCAACGGATTAAATTCAAGTTCAACCCACCAGCGGCTCCCCACTTTGGTGGCGCCTGGGGGCGTGAGATACAATCCGTCAAGAAAGCCCTGCAGGTGGTGATTGGTGCTCAGTCCCTCAAAGAAGAAGTCCTGCTCACAGTCTTAATTGAGGTAGAAGGTATCCTCAATTCCAAGCCTTTAGGATACGTGTCGTCAGACGTTGGGGATCCGGATCCTGTGACACCAAACATGTTGCTGATGGGGCGGCGGGAAGCCTCCTTGCCACAAGTGTCCTACGCTCCGGACCCACTCACCAGGAGACGGTGGCGTCATTGTCAAATGATGGTGGATCACTTCTGGACACAATTCATCAGAAGCTACGTACCGTCTCTTCAGGTCCGCCAACCTACCGATGATCTGAAGCTGATGATGAAGCTGAATGCCAGTGCCGATGGATGCATCCGGTCTGCTGAGGTCCAAGTGGGGGACAAGACTTACCTGCGACCAGTAGCACGCCTTGTCCGGCTGCCAGCTGTTCCGGACGACGACGCCGATCCAGGGACTTTTGTAGCACCTTAGGGAATTTATTTTGTTTACATAATAGCCTTGCTATTCAGGGGGCGGCTGTTGTAAATTCCCTATTAGTTTGTAATATCGTATCTTGTGTATATATATATAATGTATATAGCGTTATTTCTATTCAGGCACTTTGGGCAGCCCAGGTAGCACCGTAGGGTCCTAGAGTTACGAGTTGTACGGGGCCGCGTCAGAGCTCGTTGCGCACGACTGCTTAACACGCCACGACAGAGAATGCGTTCGTGAAGAGAGAGTAATATTGAACCACGTGTATTTACGTAATATAAATGTTATATACATTCCGTAATTCGGTTCCTCATAGTGGCCGTGATTTGTGTGGTTCTGCTACTGTGTTAATTGATTCACTCACGAATTGGGTAGCTAGCGTATTAGCCTGCACCTCGTGTAGCATGTGTGCGTCACTCTGCCGCACCATGTCGGCCGTTATATTGCATTATTGTGTTAACGTGTGCATGTGGAAGCAATTTATGCCAGTTATGTTTACATAGCATTTATGGGATGTTGCTAGTACTAGAGCCCGGTGTTTTAGTAGGTAAATCTAGTAATAACTATTGGTCTATTTCTTATTCTGTCTTACAGAAAAAACATTCCTACATCATTCATTCATTCATACATCTGTTCATCCATTCCGTCATTCATTTGGTTACTTATTGAAGCCATCATTGATGTCATTCGTCTGCAAGAGATATAAACATCCTGAACTGTTCCCTGTGTATGCGTCTACGCTCTGACCGGAGTTACCGTCCTGGATTAAGTGATCCCAGCAAACACACATACATTCTACACTATAAGGTGTACTTTGAAATTCGTCCCAGCCCTTATACCACAGATACTATAGGGTCTATAGCATATAACCTTGTTTTCTGATTACAGTTTAATGCATTTTTCACAATATACCAGCTCTCCTTTTGAAAGCTGAACAGACAATAGAGTTCTAAAGTGTAACGTCACATTTCCATAGCTACCGATTTTCGGTTCTACACAAACCAAATTAACAAGGGGAAATCCTATGAGACACAAACCTTTTATAGAAAAGGAACGATTTTTTTGCGAATTGATTTGCGAGTTTGCTTTACCAATGATGTAAGTAATATTGAGAATAGATTGTCTTCATATAAAAAAAGCTAAACTAACGTTTACAAACTTTTCCTTTTAATACCCCAGGGGAATACATGAACGCCTCGACATGTTTCGATTGGTAGTGATTTTCACCTCTTGAAATTGATTAATTTTCTTTTTGAAAGAAACAACACGAAACACGAAATGGAAAATGCCATCTCTCCTTCGGTTGTTTAGAACTGAAAATCTGGTTGCCAGGACAACGTGATGTTTTCACTTTAGTACTCTATTTGACTGGAACTACTTAGCAGGTGTCCATATACCAGGGGTTAGTCTAATTCAATTAGTTTAAAAAGAAAACATTTTGACTAAAAGTAATGACTAAAAGTTGACTAAAATGTAAGGACTTTTGGGAGACTAAAACTAGAGTAAAACTACGAAGGAAATCAATGACTAAAATGTGACTAAAACTAATAAGCATTTTCGTCTAGAGACGTAGCGGAGGGGGCGGGAATTTCAAATCTGAAAACGGAGGACAATGTAACATTTGAGACCGACGTGCTCTACAATTGTAAGTAAAATTACACATTTGGTTTGTTTTTCAGTACAACTACAATGTTTTAGGCTGTATCCGACCAGTGTTTATATGGTGTTAATTCTGTAATCAATTGGTATCAAGAACGATAACGTGAATACTGCTAGATCGTTAATACAGGCGACTAACGGAAATGATCAAGCAGAAAAAAAATACCACAGAAGAAGAAACATCAAACTGCAAACTCATTTCCGGTAGGTGCGTGAAGGCTGTTTTGGCAGTGCCCTGTAGAAATGGGAGCACTGCGCCTATAAGTAAGTGTACTGTAGGGATAATGACTAACGTAAGTGTGCGATTTCAGACACAGCATAAGACTAAATCTAAAATAGCTGAAAAAATTAACTCTGCTCTTATTTTTAAGGATTATTTGTTTGCAACAACTTCAATTGCGTCGTCATTGTTGAATCTAGAGCTCCGAAACTTGTTCCATATAGGCAGGGCCTCTATACTACAACCTTTAGTTTTGAAAAATGTATCTCCTCATTTTCGAGGAATTTTTATTAAGCAACAATTTCAATAGCGTCGCCATTGTTTAATCTAGAGCCCCAAAACTTGTTCCATATGCATGGCCTCTATTTGGTCTTACTACAACCTTTAGTTTTGAAAAAGGATTTAAAAAAAAATTGCTATTGACTAAGATTTTCTAGCCTTTTTTTGCGGAAGTTTCCTGGGACACTGAAATGCACCGGGCAGCATGAAAACTGTTTAACATGTAGTCCCACTACACTTATATGAAACCATTCTACAAGGATTATTTGAAGTGTCAAATCTGTTTGCAACAGACCACGTCTTACCATGTTTTTTCCCAGCAGATGGCGTTGAGAATATAATATAATAAATGTCACCGTCCCCTTGGGATATTTGTCTTGGTCACTGAAAATCAAAACTCAGAGATATACACCAACAACAAGGCAGAGAAGGAGTTCCTCCACAGAGTGTTCAAAGCTACAGGAAGATAATTTAGACATCTCCACACCT
Organism: Pollachius pollachius; assembly: GCF_949987615.1. Classification (NCBI taxonomy): domain Eukaryota; kingdom Metazoa; phylum Chordata; class Actinopteri; order Gadiformes; family Gadidae; genus Pollachius; species Pollachius pollachius. The sequence goes on from NC_136935.1 coordinate 25,314,214, forward strand.
CCAATTTTATTAAACATGTTAACAGCACCTCCAGGGCCAGCTACACCCAGCACACCAACTTTTCCAATTACTGCCCTCAGGGAAAAAATATAGATTATTCAGGAACCCGCAGACTTGCCAACAGCTTCTACCCTCAGGCAGTCAGGCCGGTAAATACGCAATCTGCCCCTCTTTCTCACCCCCTACTCCCTACATGACACCCTGTGAAATAATTCCTTTCCAATACAGCCCCAATAACTTTGAACTGGACTTTGCATTGCTGCATAAACACACTTTCAGCAAACCACAATAATTGTGAACTGGACTTCAGCAGCATCCCTCCTCTTATTGCATCTTTCCCCCACTACCCCAAGCATAAATAGATTGGCAAACACAGAGCTTGCATGTTGCTGATGGATGTCACAATCTCTGTGTTCGTCAATCTACCTATCGAGTCTTAAAAACAAAATGGCGCCGACGGTTGATCTACTGATGGTATTGTGTGTATAAAATGTCCTTTTTAATAAACAATCTGTACACTCACAAAGTTCTCAATGCCTCGTTTTATATGTTAAGACCGTTATTATACTACCAAAGAAGTGTCAGGCTACTTTTAGCCTTTTAAGTGGTTTAAAATAGCAATTTAGTTTTTACCATAACCAGTGCCCCCATCGTTCTAAGTTTATAGCGTTTTGATAGAATCGGCTATAAACAGCCAACTGAAGAAAGCGTCTATATACGTTTTTTGTTCTCCAAAACAAACGTTTCAACTCGTTATCATACAAACCATATCCCAAATCCATTTTACACCGGAATTACTCTTTAAAGCTAGGGTGGGTAATTTTTTTTACTGTAATATTTGGCAAAACTGTCATAATAGCCAGTCAGCTATATGTAGGTGAAGTGCTCTGAGAATATCTGCCCATTACTTTACTCTCCACTGCCTCTGTGTGCCACCCCCAAAAATTGCCACCGCTCATGTACACTTTGACCAATCAGAGCGAGGCTCTGATTCTCCGTTCTTATTGGCTGTGGGACTGTACGTTCACCTTGGCAACGACGTTGGTGCGTCCCTGCGTGAGTGTTCACGAGCCTAGCAGTCTGACAGTTTTGCACTACTACGGCGACAACAAATTAATAGCAATGTCTTCATCAATGGCCCCTAAATTTCCCATTCTCCGGATACCAACAACTAACACCGCTAAGACAGCGAAAAAAGAGGAAAGACACTTGTTGAAAGGACAGCTGCTAAAAGGGAGGTGGAGAGAGCTCGAAATAAAACCAGAGTAAACATTGGCGTAGCTTATGAGCGATGGAGAGAGTTACGTGACCTGAGAAACGTAAAATCGGACTCTGAGATGGCTACATTTCTTCTAGACAGGTAAGGAATAGCAGAGATGTGGACTCGAGTCACATGACTTGGACTCGAGTCAGACTCGAGTCATGATTTTGATGACTTCAGACTCGACTTGACAAAATTACGCATGACTTGCGACTCGACTTAGACTTGACTGCTATTGACTTGAGACTTGACTCGGACTTTGCCTCTTTGACTTGTAATGACTCGACATGTCTTGTAATGGCTAATGTCAAAAACATTTATTGTTTTAGATATCTAACCTATTTCCCGCTTAGAGGGCTAGACACCCAAGACGCATTCACTCCGTGAAGATGAGAAAAAAAACAGCGAGCGAAGACAAATCTACACTTCAATGATATCAATACGAAATTTCAATATCGTTTATACTTTATTCAGAATAACATTTTTACTTTCATATCAGCTGCGTTTTGAGTTGGTCCCATTGAAGCCGTCTGGCCAGCCTCTGACAATTAAGACATCGTAACTAAATCATTGCTCAACCATTTACCTTCGTTCAAAAAATATAACAAATCTACACACTAGTATCTTCAATGATATCTAAACTGAATTTCGATATAATTTATGCTTTCTTCAAAAATCACAGTTTAAGTTTCATATTGGCTTCGTTTCAGTTGTCTTGTTGATTTATATTGACGGTGGAGGTGAGGACGTTCAGCAGTGTTGCCAGATTGAGCATTTTTTACAGACCTATTGGCCTAAATTTTGAGGACATTCAGGCAGTGTTGCCAGATTGGGCGGTTTTCACACCCTATTGGGCTACTTTTGAAGGGGTAGTTCGGAATTTTGGACATAAGGCCTGATTCCCAAGTGAGCCTTGATGTTTTTTATCAGTGGAGACAGTTTTCAACACATTTCATTCAGTCCTTCTAGTTGCAGAGTTCGCTCGTGCTAGGCTAGCGCACGGCAACGGGCAATGCTAGCCTGCTATTAAAAACAGTCTTACCCACTCCACAGTACACCCGAGGTAAATCAATTATAACGACAGACTATAGATTTAAATGTCTGTGTTGATAGAATAATGTTAGAAATAAAACTAACCTCGCATCGTATGAATCATCGAGGGACTACTTTCTCAGCAGCAGCGGAATTTTACTTTACTCCGGTTAGACGTGTAACCGAATCACTAAAGCAGAAAGTATTTCCAGTGCGAGATCCAGAAAGGACTCAACTGTGGCTTGTTGCTGCTGGCTTGGACATCAAAACACCGGCGGAAACTGCTCGCAATTGGAAAATTTGTAGCGATCATTTCAGACCGGACGACTTTGAGAAACCCAGCAATCTAAAGAGCAAGACATTGCTGAAATCGAATGCGGTGCCATCCGTCTTTTCAAATGCACCAACAGCCACTGATGAACAGGTAATAACTTTTGGTAGGCTACTCTAGCTAATAAAGCTTGCCCCTTTCATAATGTTAGCCTACTGACAGATTCATGATGACAACGTTAGTGGACATAGCGGTATAGCTACAGTTCAATGCGTTTTGGAGAGTGACAACATTAGCTAATGGTAGCTACACACTTGGTACCTGAATGGCTAATTTCTAACTTTAGGTAATAGCTGATAGAAAAGTAATGTAAGCTCGTAAAGTGTACATGCAAACTTGCCTGGCAGAGAGTTCACATCAGGACAAAAGCGAGTGTGTGTGTGTGTGTGTGTGTGTGTGTGTGTGTGTGTGTGTGTGTGTGTGTGTGTGTGTGTGTGTGTGTGTCAGGGCCAGGGCCTGTGTGAGTGTCAGAGGGAGAGGGGGAGAGAGAATCTTGAAAACATATAGGATATATTCCATAACAAGAGCATGAGTTTATGCTAACGTTTTGTACTGTAACTTTGGGGCAAAACGTATGCCATTGGCAACAGAAGAGGCTTCTGTGCATGGACTACAGGGAACCATCATGGATGCAGCCATCGATTAGCAACTTTGAAGTGTAGTGGTTTATGAATTGGTCCAACAGTCTCTCAAACCTCGTAGGCCTGCTGTACAGCTGTACTTGAATTAGATCGACTTTAAAATCCATGAAAGTTGTTTATTTGTCTTCATGTTGTGTGTTGTAATACATTTAATTTTTATATCTTATTGTTATCTGAAAAGGAAACACATGAGATGTGCACTGTACCACAGTCCACCCCTGAAAAGGACTCCTCCGGACCAGTATCATCCAAGGACTCAACTGAGTGTTCTGGTGCACTGAAGATGTTCATCTCCACTCCAGAACAGGCTTCGCCACGCCCACAGAAACGGCATTCTTCATCTGGTTTCTATTTTGCCTTCCGTCCTCTCAGAAATTGGAGGTCAATTGAGGTAATTTTGTGATTCATATGATCGTTTCATTCATATTGTGATCTGTGACAACAACTGTATTTTCATTGCATTCATGTTTTTTGTATAGGTGACCCACAGTGCAGCATCAGGCCAGCCAAAGGAAATCCAAATGCCATCAGCACTAGTAAGAGATTGAACTCAAATAAATACTGCTAGTTGTTTGACATTTATGACTTCATACACTGATGACAATGATTAAACGCTCTTATAAAAGGACAATGCAGTATCTTAAAAATGTAACAATAACTTGGCTAATTGATGTTCAAAGTTACATTTAATACGGTCTCTCTGCTCTTAGGCTCACCGGCAATAGACATCTGTTGTCCACTACACTATTGAAACAGTAGATATATTTGCATATTCATTTGAATTTTGTTGTTTCTAAATTAGGAAAAAACAGTAGCTGAAGATGACAACCCACTAGACCAGAGTATGAGCTCAATTGAGGCCTCTTCAAGTCATCCAGTTGACAGGAGCTTTGTTCCACTGAGCAGCACATCAAGCTCCTCCAGCGCTGACATACCTGACATACTCTCGGCTGCAGGAGCCAAGAACTGGTCAGAAAAAAAATGGATAGTCAACGAGTCCAAGCTAATGCAGCTCTTCACAACATGCCACCAGTGTGGAGTTTTAATTGAAGAGGAAGACAAGCAAGTGACCACTAGTGGGACCCTCATACACATCAAGTGGAGCTGTATGAAAGGACACTCAGGTGAATGGGAGTCATGTTCTCAACTGCGTGGAATGCCCGAAAACAACCTGCTGGTTGCCTCATCCATCCTGTTCACAGGTTCAACTTACACAGAAATCTTTGATTGGGCTGAACTACTGAATCTCCAAATTCCAAAGAAGACTACATTTTACACCCTGCAATCCACCTACCTCATACTAGTGATTGAGTATGCATACCGTGACCATCACGAAGAGATAATGAGCAATCTACAACTACAAACAGTTGGTGGAGGGATTTCAATCTGCGGTGATGGTCGTTCGGATTCACCTGGATTTAGTGCCAAGTACACTACATACAGTTTCATGAGTAATGAAACACAGGAAATCATCATGGTTGATTTAGTTCAGGTAAATAGACAGAAATGTATATAATGCTTGTCTACTTTCATTGCAGTTGTACGTATTTGGGGGTGGGGGCGGGGGGGGTGGGGGGCAATTGAATGATTGGTGGAAGGTGAAGTAGTTGCTCATAACATACACTGATTGTCATTACAAAGGTTACAGAGGCGACCAGTTCACCAGCCATGGAGACACTGGGGTTTTGAAGGGGTCTGGACCGTTTGCTTCAGGCAGGAGTTCGAGTGGATGTCATCACTACAGACCGCTCTCCTTCTATCAGGAAGCTTATGAGAGAGACCTACTCTGACTTCCAGCATCAGTTGGACCCTTGGCATGTTACGAAAGGTCAGCTTTTCACTAAATGCAATCAGACTCTGTTGAAACCTCCCCCAACCCCTCTTCTCTCTCATCCCTGCCCTCATTGTCCTTTTAATTCTTAGGACTGAAGAAGAAGTTGACTGCGGCTGCAAGCAACAAAATAAACAACGATCTGCAGCCTTGGCTAAAGGCAATTACTAATCACCTGTGGTGGTCTTGCCAGTCATGCGGGGGTGATGCAGAGGCAAGTTCATTAGATGTTTTTTCTTGTTTTCTGTTCTTGGGTTTTTTTGTATAATGTCTGTGTGTGTCCCTGAAAAACGGTGGTTTGGCAGGAGTTGAAACGCCGCTAGACGTCCGTTCTCCATCACATTTGTGGCATACATCGCTGGGAGGAAGACGGACAGGAGAGGACTTGCTACCACCAGGACCTCACTGAAGAGCAGCAGAGAAGGAAGAAATGGCTGCAAACCGACTCTGCTGCATTCAAGACACTGTCAGACCACGTCCTGAACAAGAACCTGTTGAAAGACCTCAACCACATGACTCTCTTCCAACATACAGGTATGTCTGTTGCTATCAATTAGTTGAGTATTTACACAACTTGAATTATTGAAAAAATATTTTTTTGTAATGCTCTACTTAAAATAGTAGAGCATTACTATCTAAAGCACTCAGGCTGCCATGAGTGCTTTAGATATTAGCACATCTGCCATTGAGAGTTTCTGCTGTGTAACTGTTTGTGATTGAATGAATAAAGGCATAGACTGACCAACATCGTTATCCAAACTATTTTTGAATATAAACCTTCTGGATACCATTCAGAAGGTAATAACCAACTAATATAAACTGAAGGAGCCCTGGAAGTGTACCACAGTGCAATGCTGAAGTACACTGAGAAGAGGCTTCACTTCGCCTACAGCTGTATGAAGGCACGCACCCTACTCTCTGTGATGGACAACAACGAGAATGTTGGCCGTTAACAAGCAACGACCAGTGATGGTAAGCCTACACATAATAGATAACAGCAAAAATTGTAAGCCTTCTTTAACAAGTACACTGTAAATTTACTGTGTATTTGTCGTGCATTTTGTCTCCCTCAGGGACTCCGAGATACAATTTGGTTTTTCCCAAACAAACTAAAAGATGGGTTGCCAGGAAGAGGTACGAGCCAACCACGCAGACATTCAGGAAGGATTTGGTGGAGCGGGTCCTGGAAAGGCTCAAAGATCCTACTGTGAAGTTTGCAGATCCACATTTTTATATCCAGCAACCAGCTACTATATCCGACAACATAGCCACCACTCCAAGACCGGACAAAGATCAGAGTATTGCAGAGCACGTCTCCCGTTTTAAAACCTGATTAAAAGGGGAAAATGAAAGTCTAACTGTAGTTTAGTGTGGTGCTAAATACTGTCTGCAAACAGACAAATATTAGAGATATTAGTAAAATAGTAAAAAGACAAAAGGTCAACAGCAAACTTATTTTTATTGAACCATTTACGTACATTGTTATTAAATTTTTCTGTAAACATTAGAACACTGTTCAAATCTCCTCTTTGGTGCAATTGTTTATATAAAAAAGTAAAATTATACAAAGTATCTTCACAATCGTATTGTGTCATCTGTAACCAAATGTATGTGTTCTTTCTGTGTTTGATATAAAGGATTTGGTGCAGTAGCAAATGTTTTCTAGTAGCCTACAGTAGTGTTGTGTTCAGAACAATCTTAGAGCATCTTGTGCTTCCCTGAAGCCAACATATTGTCCAGTGGCCGAAGGGTATTTGTTTCGGATGCTGGTCACTACACAGGATGGAAGAACACGTCGGTTTCCTCTTCCCAGCTGTGTTCCTTTCAACCCCCACTCACGAACGATTCTGTAAGCCACCAATCGGTACTTCCTAAAACAAGAAGGAAAACAAGTTAGCTCTTACCAAAGACAGCTACACTATGGCAATAGACCACATAGAGACAATGGCCCTACTGCTGTTCATGGTGGTAGACTGATTTGCTGAATTGATCAGGCTAAAAGCCTACGGCCTATGCCTATATAGTAAAAACGTTTTTTTTGTCCAAGTAAGTCACGCTTGTGTGTTATTTTTTTTCCTTTAGTCCTGGTGGGATCTTTTGAACCAGATCAGTATTGTAAATAAGAAACTGTTTTAGTTAATAAAAAATAATAGCTGACTAGTTATTCTAAGCTTTCTCCATCAGCCACTCTTTAGACGGAGGCTGTGGTAGTAGGCCTACATCAAGGGTAAAGATTAGGCCTAGCCTATAATAAAGCAGACTTGGAGTCCATGTATGAACATACCATATATAATATTTGATTGATTGATTAAACTTTAATAAATCAATTAAATTATTATATATGGTATGTTCATGCATGGCAACACATAATTACATTTTGTTTGGATTGCACACTTACAACATTGACAAATGGCCATTGGGTCCAGCAGGTCTGGGTCTTCTTTTCCAATTTATTTTATCGAAGGAGAAGAATGTTTCCAGCACTCCTCGATTTAGAAGGGGTGGAAAGTCCTGGTGCTCTGTAATGCAGATTGCTCTGTCTCGGGAGGCGCTATGCCCAGACACATCGAGATCCTGAAAACTAGTGTCCAGCTCCAGCTCTTGCATCTGTGGGATGACTAAGTCCCACTCCTTGCAGCAAAAACATTCGTCCTCTGTCGGCATTTGAATACATTTTCTGCACTGGCACCACCAGTCTCCCGCTATTCTGTCCTGGTTCTCTACTGCAGCTCCAGCGGGGGCTGTCTCTAAAGACGCTCTTTCTCGTTCTGCCCTTTGAGCATCCATCTCTCTCAGTTCTTCATCCATGTATTCCGGCTCGTACATGTACGGTTCGTTGGATACAACAAATTCCTCATAATCGTCTTCAAAAGCAGACGCATCGCTAAGTCCTCCAAACGTGGCCATATCTTGTTCATTGAATACGATAATAGAATTTCTTCGTTCACTGTACTTCGTACTCTGCGTCTGTAGCAATGACAGCGGCACGTAAAAAAAAATTAGAGCCGGTAACCTAGGTATCAGTCCGCCGCTGCCGTAGCCTACAACCAGGAATATAACACTGCTGCTGAGACCCAGCAATTCCCTCAAAATTCAATGCAATGCAAGGGTGGTTTTATTTGCAACACTATTCTATAAAAAGACATTTAAATCTATAGGCTGTCGTTATAATTGATTTACTTCGGGTGTACTGTGGAGTGGGTAAGACTGTTTTTAATAGCAGGCTAGCATTGCCCGTTGCCGTGCGCTAGCCTAGCACAAGCGAACTCTGCAACTAGAAGGACTGAATGAAATGTGTTGAAAACTGTCTCCACTGATAAAAAACACCAAGGCTCACTTGGGAATCAGGCCTTATGTCCAAAATTCCGAACTACCCCTTTAACAACATAAGATTTCGGGGCATGCGCATATCATAACACATTTGAAGACAGAAACAATGAACATATAACTGTATTGATAAGAAATTACTGTACATTAGAGTGATATGTTGAAATTATGATCAATAGCCTTATTATGACATTATTAAGTAAAAATACATGGTGACTTGTTCAAGACTTGAAAAAGTTTGGGACTTGGACTTGGACTCGACTTAGCTTTGGTGTGACTTTGACTTGGACTCGACTTGCCTTTCCCTGTCTTGACTTGGGACTCGACTCAGACTTGACTGCTAAGACTTGGGACTTGCTTGGGACTTGCCAAACACTGACTTTGTCCAATCTCTGAGGAATAGTGATATCTCTCCATGGTATATTGTGAAGAATATGTAAAGTGTCGGCTGGTATGTTTTTTTACTAGGCAGAGCCACGATAACTGTTACATTACGGTTCTGTGATGTAACCTTTTCAATATGGTTCCGTAGGATGTCTTGCATCGGCCCACGGTTCTTCTCCGGTCCGTTTTATGTGTTAGTTATGGTCACACTAACCTGTCGGAATAACACAGAGATTGTGCTCACACGTCGCCTAGGCCTCAACGCAACTGTGGATAATTTCCGAGTCACATTTGTGTAAAAGCTACTTTGACACAACTGCCAAGATAAGCACAGCAAGGGAAGTGTAGCATATGATATTCCATGTATTGTTATAACGTTGTTGCAAGCTAGCAGCAGCCTTGCTAAGTTTCGTGATCGCTTTAAAGTGACGGTTTCCTTGTGTAATCTGGCTTTCTGTGTCATTTGAACAAATATATATATATATATATATTTTTAATTCCGATAATGTTTTTCTTTATTGTCCAATCACTGTTGTGCTTGACCTGTTTTGGCAGTTATGGAAACCTCACATCCCCTACTTAATCCACACCATGCAAGCGCAGGAGAAACCTGCCTCTTCCCCCAGCATCAAGCATACATTCAGAGACCATCTTAGACAGGTGATCACTACCCCACCACCGTTTTTCATTAACATTTCCAAATTATGAAATTGGGTACATTTCTTTTCAGCTCACACCTTTATAGAAGACAATATAGCCTAATAACTAATTTCAAAAATCTTTATTTTTATAACACTATTTATACTCTCAGAGCTGATGACTTCTTGGATGCTCAAGATGTAGAGGACACCAATCCTGCCACTACATTTCAAAGTATGGATACAAGTTAAAGAAAGAACAGTGGAAAAAGTTACTTTTGTATCAACTAATCAACAATAATACCTCTCCATTTATTGACTTCTCAAGTACTCTAATATGTTAATATTATATTTTATTGTTTTTGTATTTGTAGCATTTCTTCCCAGGTAACTGACATTGAAGTCATAACTGAAGAAGAATTTAATGACATCCGGAACTCTACGTAAGTGCATCCTTGGCTCTAGTGTTCCCTTGTGTGTTCCATCAAATCTCTGTATTATCGATTCAATACACTTGTTAAACTTAGCCCTCTAAAAAATCTCCTTCATAGAATTGGCTGGGCCGATAACACCTGGGAAGATGACAGCTGGCACCCAGAAATGGAGATGGAGGATGGGTCATCTTCAGAGGAGGAAGAAATGATGGGTGAAGACAGCGAATGCAGTGATGACAGTGACATCGATTACGTGCCTTATCTCTGTGTGCGGTATGTATAATAAATCAAATATCTTTGAGTGTTGTGACCCGTTTATTCATTGCTGGTTCTTGCTCACCGTAGCACATGATGCAACTCAATTACAACATTCAACTCAATTACGTCTATTTGCCATATCAGGTATTCAATTCAGTTCAATACAAAGCAAACAATTCCCATGACTTGGGACACGGTAAAAAACTGTTAGCTGCCCCGAATTACATACACAATGCCAGGTGATTACCTAAATGCATTCCCATGAACAATTAATCCACGCAGTAGTCAAAACATAAAACGGCATATTCCCCAAATAACATGAAAAACAATAGCATAATGCAGTGTAGGCCCAGAGTAATTTGGTGCCCTAGGCAAGATTTTAGCTGGCGCCCCCTTGCATCGCAGCAGTCAATTTCACAATCAACTTTCAAACAATCACATAGAAACTGAATGTGTGTATTCAAGATTTTATTTCTTTGAGTAAAAAATATCACACCAAATAAAATCTAAAGAAAGAAACAATGGATACAATTAAAAATACAAAATAAATCAGGCAAACATATTAAGCCGAATACTTCACAAGAAAACAAGTGACATAAAATGAATTAAAAATACAAAATAAATAAGGCAAACATATTAAGCCGAACACTGCACATGAAAACAAGTGACATAAAATGAATTAAAAATACAATATAAATATGGTATTGCACAAAATAATAAATAATGAAACCAGTGCAGACATAACAACACACACTATTGCACACAGTAAAAGAAAGAAAAATGAGAGACCTCTTGATTCACCGCTATTTACATGATTCCAACAGAGGGGGCTATCTGCATGTTGATTGTATTAAAGGCCTCAACAACACCTCAAGAAATTCACTTTACAGCCTTACTCTTCTTGACTTTCTTGATGCAGTCATCTATAATGTCATCATATGACAGCTGTTTTCCAACAATATGGTTGATGCTTATAATGGAAAGCCCACTGAGACGGTCTTGCGCCATCGTTGATCTCAGGTAGGTTTTAATAAGCTTGAGCTTAGAGAAGCTTCTTTCTGCAGAAGCCATTGTAACAGGAAGACTGGCGGAGATCCTCAGAGCAACCCACATATTGGGAGACATCTCTGTTAGCTTTTTCTCGTGCAGGAAAGTCAGGAGTTCCATGGCTGTCATGTTCTTTTTTGGCAAAGGTGGAAAGTTTTGCATTTCCACACAAAGTTCCCTGTCATTAGTGTCTTGCTGCCCATCATGGGTCAGAGCAGTGCTCAGGGTCTGACATTGTTGTAGCAGCTCTTCTTTTGCTGAGTTGGGGAAGTTGAGGAGCACTCCAAACTTGTCCTTTACCTCTCCAAGGTTCTGAAATCTCTCATCGAGTGAAGAGACAACTGTATCCACGACCACATTAAAAAATGTGGTTTCCATTTTCTTAAGTGCGTCATTGATAGGCTCATCTGGAGACTCATATGCAAAGTGCTTTTTTGTGGTTCTTAACCGCTGTTGTTTCAGTACAGTCTCCACGTTCATCTCTTCACACATCTCCTTTGCAGTTGTCTATGCATCAGAAAACCCAGTGGTTCTGTAGCAGGCCATGGAATCTCTGGTTTTCTTCAGCAAGTCTACAGCCACATCTAGCTGCATGGAGGGTGACTGCAACAGATAAATCAAATGCTGGATTTGGTTGAGGATGTCATACCATATGGCTGTACAAATGGAAAATCTGTAAGATCCTATCTCCTCAGCCAAATACTGGGCTTCAAATCTCTCCACAGGGTCTGAAGTAGTTTCCCTCACCTCCAGAAGCACCCCTCTGACTTGCCTAGCCTGGTACCTTACTGCCTCAATGCTTTTTATCCTGCTTTCCCATCTCATCTCTGACCATGACTTCAAAGTGGTTTTAACATGATTCAGCAGGGTATCTCATCTCTGGGTGGAGGCTGAGAAGAGCTTGAATAGCTTTGTTAAATGTCCAAAGTAGCTGATGGCTTCTGTTGTGCTCTTGGCAGCATCAGCTATCACCAGATTTAAAGTGTGGGCACCACATGCAACAAAAAAAAGCTCTTGGGTTCTGCTGAAGCAACCTTCATGTTGGCACCGTTGTCATAGGATTGTCCTCTGCAGTTCTCAAAGGGGATGTTCAGCTCCTCCAGCCTGTTTAGGATGAGAGATGACAAACTTTCCCCTGTTGTCTCCTCTGCCACAAGAAAGCCCAAGAAATGTTCTTTAACTTGTGGTAAGTCTTCTAGTGATGCTGTCCTGACAATGACAGAGAGCTGCTCCTTATGACTCAGATCAGGGGTGCAATCTAGAATAATAGAGAAATATTTCATTGTTTTGATCTCATCCACAATGCTTTCCAGTATTTTGGAGCTGATGGAGTCTATCAGTTCATTTTGGATTGTTTTACCCAGATAATGTGTGTGACTGCTAGCTCCACTTTCCACCCTCCCAACATGCTGCTTCATTACTGGATCAAATTTGGCCATGAGTTCCACCTCTTTCAGAAAGTTGCCGTTGTCTGGTTTATTTTATGTATCTGTGGACCCCCTTAAAGCTATGTTTCTTTCAGCTAAGGACTGAATTATTGCCACCAATCGAGAGAGAACATCACGCCACCTGTTTCTCTCAGCCTGAGCGATTGCCATCTCTTGCCTATCTATTGTAAACCCCTTTGCAAAATGGACATCCAACTCCTTCCATGTTGCCATGTGGGTATTGTGCTCCCAGCTATCCTCATGAGCTTTCAGCAACTGGCTTGCATTTTTCCAGTCCTTCAATCCCTCTTTATTAAGTTTGTAATCTTTTGTAGAGAACATTTTGCAGCAGAAGCAGTGCAAGCTATCATTCTTTTTGGAGTACATCAGCCAGCTCCTTTTGATTTTTTCCCCATTAACTAAGACGGGACAGGAGCACTTGATGCTGTGTCACTGGGCTGTGCAGAGGTGGACGTGACAGCAGCACTTGATGCTGTGTCACTGGGGGTGGTACTGAAATTTTTTAAAAGTGCATCTGAAGAGAGAAGAGAAGTATATGTGACGACTGCATGTTACATTTTAATAAAAAAAACAGATGCTTGGTGTGCTATACATGAGACTAATATAGACTAATAATGAAAATGTGATGAGATTCATTCAACTTTATTGTCATTGCAATGCAATTCAGTCTAACCACAGTGCAAAAACCAGTAAAGTGCAGTGAAATGAATATATATGTATATATAGCCTATGATTGATATGTGAAAGCTTAGGTATGAAATATTAACAGTAATACACTTTAACTGCACTTTAACACTGATGTAAATGTAGCCCTGTACAAAAACCATAAGTTACAGAGCATAAAAAATAAACAGTATAATAAAATGCTGTGTTAAATGTTCATAAATAAATAGAGTTCATAATAATAAAATGGGTTCAAATGTGTGCGGGTTAAAAGCATAAATATAATACGTTTAATAAAACTATTTACAGTTAAAAGATAAATTAATATAAAGGTCTTTAAGTTATCAAGTCTAAAATATTTGTGAATTCAGGATATAAAAGAGGAAGAAGCTGTGTTAATGTTTAACTTAACCTGTTTGCCTGTCACACATAAATCATTTAATTTCTGTTTTGTCTTTGGTTGTATTAAAACCTCACAAGCCAATCCGAATAAAGTCTCACCGTGTAACGGGCGGGACTAGTGCAGCAGGTTAGTGTGGGGAGTAGTGAGCACATGTAGAGAAAGAAACCTGACCTGACCTGAGAGCTAAGAGGAGGCATCGTAGTGTGGGAAGCATTTAAGTTTTATCGTGAGGTCGACTACTCGTGGTCCTGATTTAAACTTCTTTGTGACCTGCAAAAGGTGAATACGATGTGTATGCCTCCATTGTGCTATATCTAACTGTTATAGTAACGAAGAGTACTGGATGTGTAACGCGGTTAGCGACGTGCTAGTTAGCGGTAGCATTCTGTGCTAATGTGCCCACATATCGTAGTTTTGGTAATGTAACTTAAGTTAACGCAAAGCTAATGCTAGTTCGATATGAAATAGTGTTTGATATTGTGGCTCATTGGATAATTTGCTTAAAGGAGCTGGACGTTGGAGAGAGAGGGGTTTCCAGCAGATGGCCTTGCTGTTTCTGTGTTTTTCTTCCCTGTGACTTCGCCACCGCCATTGCCCGCGTGTGTGTTTGGATTGCCACCGCCATTGCCATTATCTTTGTGAGAATATCATCCCCCAATCCCTTTCTGCCCGTACTAATTACACCCTGGATTTCGTGAGTACTGACCAACACATGCACGTGCTTTTATTTTGAGCTCAATGCTGAGTGAAGCGGCCAGTACAGTTTTTAGGCCCCACCGCACACAAGCTTCAAGTAACAGGCCTGCAACGGGTTAACCTCATTTAAAGTGTGTTGTTAATTTGATTGTGTGTGGTACATTGAGTTTGCATTGTTGTAAATTGGAGAATCCCGTGCATCTGATTTTATTTGTTTCTTTTCCTAAAATACATTCAACTAGTATTTCATTTTTGTGAATAAATATGTGAATGAATACTTTTGCATTTAAAATACAGTTGTGGTGGTCATTTGTTAAAATTATCTAATAGTAACATATGAATCAAAGTTGTAGTTTCCTACAACGAGCCCAGGCCCAGTCTTATTGTATTAACCACTCTAGATTTATTATTTAACTACATGGGACAAGGGTTACATAAACTTTAACAAACATAAACTGTGACACATAAAACCAAATGCTTACAACCACCCTATCACAAAGGGGATGGACAACTAAAAGCATTTTAACTGACATACAAGCAGGAAAGACACCTGTAAAATAACACCTGAACAGGCCTAACGTTAAGTTTCCAAACGTCCCTGATGAATTTAAGGTGGAGTAACATTAACACACGTCGACTCAGCTATTTATTGATTATTAAACAATGTTGCTATCGTCCGAAGTAAGCTAGCAAGCTAACACTCTGCTCCAACAACGGTAACTACGATGCATTAAACTATTAATTTCATGCACTTCATCACATTGACATTACTGTACCTCTATTTTGTTTTTCCTCCTCTTCTTTCCTTCTTTTCCTTCCTTGGGTGCCGGATGGCTTCAGTCTTTTGGACATAATTCCGATAGTGTCATTAATCTTTTTCTTCGTCTCGGGGTCACGGTCCGGTCAGATTCAGGCAGCTGGCCTCTTGACCCCTCACAGAGGGCAGGTACAGAGCAACGAGCCAGGCAGGCACCCAGAAAAAAGGCTTCTCCATTATTTAATAGTCTTTGCTATGGCAATATTTTGCTGTGGGCCTATGTAACCAGGGTGAAACAACATGTTTTAGTTATGTTGAAATGTCACCAAATTCTGATTAGTAAGAAGTAAATATGTGTTTAAGCTATGTTCAAAGTCCCTTCTGTAACCTGTTCCAACCCCTATGTCAATGTGTTTTCAATACCTGTACTGTCGCTTTAAGAAAGGTTTGTGTTTTAGTGACGTATATGCAGCGCCAAGCTCAGAATGCGGTTGGCTATCTGAGTGGAGGCGGGAATGTGGTCCTGGCTATGACGGATTACATGCGGTTTACATGCGGTGACATGATTTTCTTTGGCTCATCCAGATTCCAATAAATGAGAAACCCTCCATTGTTGTCCAGCCGTCCTTCCACCCTTCCAACGCATTCGCCAGAACACAACGCAGTTCAACACCCGTTACATTGGTGCCGTGACCCTTTAAGGATTGGTTTAAAGGACAACATCACCTCGTTCGCCGAGGAAGCTGCTGCCACTGGCCTTTTGTGGTACTGAGGTATATCCATGGAGAGTGCTCAGTGTTTTTTTTTTTTTTAATGGAAGATTTCTTTTTTTTATATAGGCCCATCCACGTGTGTCAATGCTGAATGAAGTAGGTGTTTGCACATTGTGGACTTTTTGTTTCATCTCAGTGAACTGATTGAGTGCTATAAAAAAAGGCAGTTTCAGCACGTTTGGCAATTGTAAAGTGAAGTGCTGATTTAATGCTGCATATATGTTTGCAAGTTGATATGCTTTTCTAATACTGTCATTTCGTGCTCTCGATTTATCCATTGTGATTTCGTTGGAATTATTATTATAAATTTTTCCATTGTGTTGATAAAGTGGCATTTAATATGGCAGAGGGCAGAACATACTTACTGGGCAGTGGGGGTGATGATGCTGAGCGCGTTCCTTTTGAGTGCCAGTTTGGTGTGGGGAGGGAATTTTTGAATCAGCCCTCAGAAACCAGAACACCAGGGCCTGGAGTCACGGCGTTGGGCACCCCCCAGTTGACCTCAACAGGCTGGTAGGGGCACAAACAGCACGAGTGCTCCTCTGCCAACAGAGACAACACTGCCTAATGTCAGTGTTGTGCTGCAGTCGGCCGCAAAGGAGCCCCCCTTATTCAGGGGCGATGGCTCAGATAAATTTACAGTTCACGAGTGGGAAAATCTCATGACCCTGTATTTAAAGAGACGTGCCATCCCAGTTCACGAGCAATCTCAAGAGATTCTGGCAAAGCTTATGGGCAAAGCAGGAGACGTGGTCAGTGTAAAGCTACGTAACACATCTATCAATCACGCTACAAATCCACATGTGATTTTTGATACTCTGAAACAACATTCAGTGAACTGTCATACTCAAGCATGCCCCTGTCAGATTTCTATAACACACTGCCCACACCAGGTGAAGATGCTATGGAGTATTGGGTTAGGCTAAATAAAACAGTGGATGTAGCTGACGAGTGCTTGAAAAGGCAGGGTCGCATTGATGACCCGGGCCATGAGGTCAGCATGATGTTTATCAAACACTGCCAGGACCAGTCTCTCCACAGTGTTTTCAAGTTCAAGTTTGCTGACAAATGGTCGGCCTGTGAAATTCAAGATAGGCTCGATGAGCACATGCAGGATAAGAAATCAAGATCTGCAGCTGCAAGGCCACTTAGGCCAAGTGTTGTGGAGCACAGAGCTCATTCGGGCCATGTACCTATGCTTGAAGAGGCACCTCTCTTGAACACTGCTGCTTCACCAAGACAGCCTTCAGCCCCTTCGACCACTGCTGGTGTCAACAATGACTGCATGAAGGGGTTGGTAAACCTGTTGGACCGACTGGTCACAATGCATACCCAAGTGCCTGCCAACCCTGGCACCCAAGCTGCCATGCCACGCTCTTACCAGAGAGTGTGCAAGGTTTGTGGGGCTCCTAATCATTCCACATTTTCCCACTGCAAGCAGGACAACCTATGTTTACAGTGCTTGTGTCCCGGTCACTGGAAGAGGGACTGTCCTCAACGAACAAACCAGCACTGCTTTCAGCACAATGGCCGTGCTGGTAACCACAACCAGCGGCCTAACCAGCAGCCTGACCAGCGCCGCTCTCAGTCTGATGATAGCGCTGGTGGCCAGCCTCAGGAGTTAAACTATTAAACCCACACCTGGAAGGGGCCGGTGTGGGTAACGTAAATGGAATCCCTTCTGAAACCTGTGACCTAGCTCAGTTATATGAGGAGAGCTGTGCCAAAGCACCTAAAGGTACAAGAATAGCCATTCAAGCTACTCAGAGAATCAAAGCTTTCGGGGAGCTGTTCTATGCTCCAGTCCTCGTCAACCACAGTGTGCAGCTTAGAGGCATGTGGGACTCTGGCTCTATGGTATGTAGCATCAGTGAAGAAGCAGTAGAGAAGCTCAGATGCACTGATGTTTTGCCAGAGAAGCAGTACCCCGAAGAGAACATTGTCTTGATTGGCTGTGGTGGTTTGCGAACCCAGCCTGAGGGCTTTTATGATTTGGAGATGCAGCTGTATGGCGTTCCATGTGTTGTATCCACTTTGGTTGTGTCTGGCCAACAAGATGACCTCATATTGGGCTCGAATATCATCAAATATGTCACTCATGTCCTGAAGGGTGGTGGCGAGTACTGGGATCTTGCATCTTTTCATGACCATTAATCTGACCCCGAGATCGGTCACTTCTTGTCCATGTTCACAAATGTCGAGCGCTGGAAGGGGAACGCAGTCCCAGAAAAGATAGGAACTGTCAAGCTCACCCAGGCGGTGACCCTCCTACCCAGGCATGAGCACTTGGTTTGGGGCAGACTCCCTGCCAAGTCGCCTATGTCACCTGGCAGCACTGTTGTTGTGGAGCAGAGCAACTCAAAAGCCATGCCACGAGGTGTCCTAGTGGGTCGTCTTGTCACACCTCTCTGGGGTGATAGATGGGTGCCAATGACAGTTCTGAACCCATCTGACAAGGCGATCACGCTGAAGAGGAATTGCAAGTTGGCTGATGTGTTCCCGTGCTTAGCAGTCGAGGATCTTGATGTTTTCCAGGGCTCACAAGCAGCTTCGGAGAAGAAGCAACCCAACACCGAGAAACGACGGCATGATGCTTCTTCCAGTGCTAGTCTTTCATCCCAGGCCGGCAAAAGTCTGTCAGAGTTGCGTCTGAGCGACGTCGATGTAGCCTCATGTCAGGTTAGCGAAGCTTGTAGGTCCCAGCTCAAGCAACTGATAACTGACTATCAGGACATCTTTTCCAAGCACTCTCTTGACTGCGGTGAGGTCAAGGGTTACACACACCGCATCCGTCTCACGGACGATCGCCCGTTTCGCCTACCATACAGGAGAGTCCCTCCAGCCCACTATCAGAAGTTGAGGCAGGCTCTCACTGATATGGAGGAAAAGGGAATCATCAGAAAGTCCACAAGCGAATATGCGTCTCCTTTGGTGATGGTGTGGAAAAAGGATGGTGGATTGCGGATTTGCAATGACTTCAGATGGTTGAATGTCAGAACCATAAAGGACGCACATCCCCTGCCTCACCAGTCAGACTGTCTCGCTGCCCTTGGTGGCAACTGCTTCTTTAGCACGATGGACCTCACCTCTGGCTTCTTCAACATTCCAATGCATGAAGAAGACAAGAAGTACACAGCTTTCACGACTCCTCTCAGGCTGCATGAATACAACCGCATGCCACAAGGTCTGTGTAATAGCCCTGCTTCCTTCATGAGGGTGATGACTGGGATCTTTGGGGACATGAACTTCACAAAGCTTCTGTGTTATCTCGATGACCTTCTTGTCTTTGCCCCAATGGAGGAAGAGGCTCTGTCCAGACTTGAAGCAGTGTTTCAGAGGTTGCGGGAGAACAACCTGAAACTGGCTCCTAAAAGTGCCACCTTCTGCAGAAGCAAGTCAGGTTCCTTGGCCATATCATCAACGGTGGGGGTGTGTCCGTCGATCCTGCCAAGGTGGAAGTAATCAACAGAATGCAGGTTCAAGGCCTCATGGACGCAGATGGGTGCACGCCTTCTGTTCGGAGACTCAGATCATTCCTCGGCATGGTGTTCTACTATCAACACTTTATCCCCAACCTGTCTTCCACTGCAAAGCCCTTGTTTGCACTTACAGCTGGTCAGAAGAGGCGAGGGAAGTCAGCTAAGGATAGAAAGTGTCCCCAATCTGTCTACCGTAAGCTTTCTGCTGTGGATTGGACAGAGGAATGTGCAAGCGCTTTTGAGCACATGAAGGCCAGGCTGTTGGACTGCGTCATGCTGGCTCATCCGGACTTCAATGAGCCATTTATCTTGTCAACAGATGCGTCTTTGGATGGACTTGGTGCGGTGCTCTCCCAAGTGCCCCGAGGAGAATCCAAGGCCAGACCGATTGCTTATGCAAGCAAGACCCTCAGTGCGTCACAGCGGAAATATCCAGCTCACAGGCTGGAGTTCATGGCCCTGAAGTGGAGTGTGTGTGAAAAGTTCAGCCACTGGCTGAAGGGTCATAGCTTCACCATTTGGACTGATAATAATCCGCTTACTTACCTTCTAACGAAGCCGAAGCTGGACGCATGTGAGATCCGCTGGGTGTCTAAGCTGGCGTCGTACACCTTTGATCTCAAGCACCTGCCTGGGAAGAAAAATGTGGTGGCAGATGCCTTGAGTCGCGATCCCTTTGCGAAAACCATTGGCCGGAGGCTGCTTAGCGAGCCCTATTCCATTCTGACTCAGGAGGCTGATGAGGTGGAAGAGGATTCTGTGCAGGATGTTTTCAGGCTCAGCTGCCAGTCTCAAACCCTCAGACTGGAAAACCATCCGCTACCCAGGACGGGGTATGACACAGCCGAGATCAAAGCTCTTTGTCAGGCCCACTGTGCCTGGAATGACACAGCAGAGTCCAGGGCACTCTACTTAACACAAAGAGTCCAGCAACTTTCAAGTGGTCAGGATGTGCTGCCCATGTTCTCTGCCCAGGAGCTACAGCTGGCTCAAGAGCAAGATCCAGTCATCTCCAAGGTTTCCCTTTGTTTCTACCAGGAGACGACCATCTAGGTGAGAAAGGCATGGTGCTGACTCGAAGGTCCTCAGATTATTGAAGCAATGGGACAGGATGGAAGTCCATGATGGAGTTCTGTATCGGGTCTCAAGAGATCCTGTTTCCAAGCAGCGACGATCCCAATATGTGTTGCCTCAGAGTCTAAAGGACAAAGCATTGTCCGGCATCCATGATCTGGCAGGTCATCAGGGCCAGGATTGTACTCTTTCACTTGCAAGACAGCGTTTCTATTGGCCTGATATGGAAAAGGATGTGAGGGCACATGTAAAATGCTGTCAGAGATGTGTGTTTGGGAAGTCACCGGAACCAGCTGCTCGTGCTCCTCTGGAAAGCATCAAGAGCTCAGCTCCAATGGAGTTAGTGTGCATGGATTTCTGGACTGCCGAAGACGGCAAGCAGCAGTCTGTTGATGTTTTGGTGGTCACCGACCACTACACCAAACTGGCTCATGCCTTCCCTTGTGCCAATCAAACAGCGAAGCAAGTCGCAAGGAAGCTTTGGGATAGTGTGTTCTGTGTTTATTGTTTCCCGGCGAGGATACATTCCAACCAGGGCGCCAATTTCGAGAGCAACCTGATTGCGGAGCTCCTTCGATTGGCTGGTGTTGCAAAATCCCACACGACTGCTTACCATCCGATGGGCAATGGGGGAACCGAGCGATTCAACCGCACCTTAGGCAACATGCTCCGTGCCCTTCCTCTAAAGGAAAAACAGCAATGTCCACAAAAGTCCAGACCCTCACGTTCGCATCCAACGCCACCGTCCATGAGACGACGGGTTACGCACCATTTTTCCTCATGTTTGGGCGTGTCCCTAGACTGCCGGTGGACGTCATGTTCAGGCGGGTTCTGGACGACCCTGAAGTTGTTGACTACGACACATATGCAAAGTCCCTGCTTTCTTGCTTGAAAAGTGCTATGGCGATCGCTCAGAAACATACTTCCTCTGAGCAGCAGCACCAGACCCGGCAATACAACAAACGAGCCAAGGGCACCTTCCTGTCAGTGGGAGATCGTGTGTTGGTATCAAATAAAGGGGAACGAGGAAAGAGGAAGTTAGCCGACAAATGGGAGGATGGAGTGTACACAGTGATTGGGGTGAATCCCAGTATCAACGTCTACAAAATACAGGATGCAGTGGGACACACGAGAGTTGTGCACAGGAATCTCTTACTGGAAGTGAACTTCATGCCTCTCCCTGGATTGGACCAAGCGGAGTCTGCTGATGCAACTGATCAGTCGTGGGATGAAGAGAATTCTGACGAGGAAGATTGCGTCGCTGATGGTGATGAAATGGCTTTAGTGTCTGGAGAATTGACTCAGGGTGAAATTGCCAAGGACGTGTCAGATTCCAGAGATGAAGAGGAGCTCTCAATCTCATCACTTGACGACTCACCTGAGTCCGAGTTGGCTGTAAGAGAAGAGCATGCTCAGCCTAGTCCAGCAGTCCGGCTGCTGTTATGGATGACTGCCCACCCATCTCAGACGCTCCGCACAGAGACACACTGCCATCTCAGCATGCTGACACCTCAGGTCGCACTGACTCTCATGCACACACTGAGGATGATGGCACTGTCAGAACACGTGCTGGAAGATTGGTGAAATCAGTGAACAGACTGATTGAATCTATGGTTCAGAAACCTTTTTTTGAAAGGTCCAAGCTTTTTGTTGACGGCCGTTCTCAGCTGTTTTAGATATTGGACCTTTAATAAGCGTTGAAAGTGCTTATGTAATAAGTTTTCTTGGGACCAGCTTTGAAGTTTTATACACCTACAGATGTCTATGGACTAAGTATTTTGGGCCAAATGTTGTGTGGCGTACGAGGCGTCACATTAAGCTAAAGGAAATCTAGAGATTTGATCAACCTCTTTCTTTCCTGAACCTTGTGATTAAGGTAACTTTCGAGTTGACTATGTGGACTAGGTCCATCTTTCATTTGTGCCAGGTTGTGTCAGTGATAGACTTTTTGTAAGCCTGAGAAGACATCCTTAAATCAGGATGTTGGGGAATTTCAGGAGGGGTGTATGTAACCAGGGTGAAACAACATGTTTTAGTTATGTTGAAATGTCAGCAAATTCTGATTAGTAAGAAGTAAATATGTGTTTAAGCTATGTTCAAAGTCCCTTTTGTAACCTGTTCCAACCAGGGCCGGATTAACACTTTCTGAGGCCCGGGGCTAATTACCCGGGTGAGGCCCTTCATATCATGATGTTCTGACGCATGACCTCACACAAACCCACTAACACATCAGCGTACACAGTAGGCCTACCAATCTATGACAGACTATTTAAAGTGAACTGGTAATATGATTTCAATTTAATTAAATTCATTTCAATTCAAGGGTAGCTTTATTATAATTGCAGTAGTGTTGACAAAGCTGACAGAATGAGGATGGGGAAACAAAATGTATCTGAATTGGCCTACTTGAAAATGTAGGAAAAAAGAAAGTATGAAATTGGTGATTCGGTGACTTTGGCAAATCATTACAGAAAAAGTAATAGGCCCTACAATGCATTTGCTATCAAGTACAGCAAGTTAGGCCCAGACAACATAAATGAACTGTTTTTTGAAAGTTACTTAATTTATAGAAATGCATCCTGTTTTTGTAAACTCATCAAAAACTATAAAACAATGTAGGGCCTATTGTAGGCTATTAAACAAAGGTCAATGAAGGCCCCGGCTATGGCTCAAACGGTTTGGGCATTGAATGGTTAATTTACTCCGGGAGTAACGCCCTGGTAGGCTACATGTCCGGTTACGCACAACAAACCCCAAGCAAGAAGACAGGCAAGAATGTACGATGCAACATATTTGGGGTGAACTGTTTGAAATGTTTGAAACACAAACTGTTTGAAACACAAACAAGCTAAAACTATTTTACACATTAATGGGGCTGGGTCATATAGAGGAGGCCGCAGCGGCAAACATGACTCACCAAGGGACTTCAGAAGGTCCGTCTTCTGCTCTTCTTCCGTGAAATCATTAATGAGCTCCTCAAAGTCCATTTGGGCCAGCATGTCGTGCTCAATTGACATTAAAGTCAGATTGTTAAGTTTCTCCTCCAACATTGTCGTTCTCAGCCTGTTCTTGATAATTCCAAGTTTGGAAAATGACCTCTCCCCGCTGGCATTGCTGACAGGCAAGGTAGATCCGCAGTGCTATGTCGACATTTGGAAAAACTTGTTGTAGATTCCTTTCTCGAATGAATGACAGTAGGTTCATCGGCTGCCTGTTTACAGTGGAGACTTTTGCGAAATGCAAAAACTGTCCTAGTTCATCAGGGAAATCATCAGCCAGGTCTTCGTGGTATTTTGCCTGCAGGTTGACGCTTTTCTCGCGTATTTCACTGAGAGACAATGTGTCCAGTTGCGTTAGAAATCCGAAGTAGGTGGACGTTTCTTTGTACACTGCGTGTCTCTGTTGTAATGCACTGATCAGTTTGTCTATGATGACAAAGAATGTCTCCCGAAAGCGATTTTCTCCCGCATTGGACACAAGGGTTGGTTCGTCTGTGTCATCAGCCGGGGTGGTGCGCTTCACCTGTCGAGTCACAGTGTACTGCTGTGACAGTGATAGTGATTTGGCCTGGGATTCCAAGTGTTTGTACTGGGAGCGTAAATTGGACACAAAGTCTGAGGGACTGGAGCAATTCCACAGCAGTAACTAGGTCCAACTCCACCTTCTGCAGGGCCCTGCTTGTGATGTCAAATCTTTGCAGCATGGTATCCCATATGATGGCGAGGAATGCTGTCTCGAATCTATTCAATTTTTTTGCTAGAGACTTCGCCTCATCTCGTGCGGCTGATTTCTGATGGTCGTCTTCTGCTATCTCGTTTAAAGTGTCGTGGATATTTTTGAAATTTAAACGGAGAGCTTTTGTAGCCCGGGCGTGTGCTGCCCATCGCGTCGATGAAAGTCCCTTGACCATCTCCATGTGCTTGTTCTCGTTAGACTCCAGTCCATCCATTAATATTTTCCAGCGGCTAGGCGAAGCTGAGAAAAAAGTGAAGATGGATTGAACTAGCCTAAAAAAAGAGCTGGCGTCACGGCAACAATCCACACTACAGACCCCAACAAGGTTCAGGGAGTGGGCCGCGCATGGAATCCAATCAGCAAGTGGGTTTATTTCCTGAATTCGGGCACGCAATCCCTTGTATGCACCTGCCATGTTAGACGCGTTGTCATAGCACTGTCCCCTGCAATTTTTAATGTCTATGTGCATGTCCTGCAGCGCACCTGTGACTGAGTCAAAAAGGGACTCGCCTGTATGGCTAAAAATGGGCAGAAATTTCAAAAATCTCTCAAAGATCTTGCCCTCCTGAGACACGTAACGCACCACAAATGTTAGTTGGTCAGTGTAACTCAAATCCGGTGCAGAATCCACAATAAGTGAAAAATACTTTGCGTGTCGAAGCTGCATTATTATCTCTGATTGTACTCGCTGGCCCATGAGTGCAATAAACTCAGTGCATACAGTCGATGACAAATATGAGGGTGTCCCCCGCCCCTTGTTTCCAAAACGTTTTAAATGTTCATCCAAAAAAGGGTCAAACTTGGCCAGCAACTCTAAGATGCCCAAATAATTGCCGTTGTGCACTGAGCCCAGTGTTTCATTTTCTCCCCTGAAAGCGAGACCACGCTCTGACAGAAATTTTATCACGGCCACAACTCTCCTCAATACCTCCTTCCAGTAATTCGCCTCATCTTTCAGTTGATCCTGCAGGCCCGCGTCGATCCCACGAACCTGGGTGCGCGCAAGCCAAGTAAGAACAGCCTTTCTGTGGGGCTGACCCGCTTCGTGCATCTCGACTCGGTCAACTGAGTGTTTCCAATCAGAGAATCCGTGCGTGAAAGCGGACGAATCGTTACTGAATAGTTTGCAAAAAAAACAAAACACATTTCCAGTAGATGGGGAGTAAGACACCCATTCTCTTGCCACCTTCTCTCCATTTCTGAGCGAGCGACAGAACAATGTTTTGCTCAGACATCGCTTCTGATTTTTATAGCTCCTTTCAGAAGCCGAAAAATCGACATCTTTATGTTGACATTGTGTAGGTGCTTCAATTCCCTTTCCGACCCAATAGCTTCGCGTCTCCTCATTAACTTCTCCCCAGCAGGCAATGTCTGTTGATATATCTGTTTTCGCCCCAGCCTCAGAATCAACAGGCTCATCTGCTACATTACCCACTGCTTCTTCTCCATCCCTCCATCTTGTTTCCTCAGAGATTGTAGCACTATTGCTAGCAGACTGGCTAGTTGGGCTGGTTAGTTGGCTAGCGGTGGTTGGCTGCTCTCCATCACTGACAGTTGTATCTTTGTTGGTGGTAGCTGCTACAGCGGGCTGATTACTCCTCCACATGTTGGTTAATTTGGGTGTTTTCTGTAATAATTCTTTCGCTCTTTCCTTTTTTATTTCATCTAATTATCGTTTTTTTGCTCCGCTCTCGTGTTTCCTTTGGCCCGGCATTTTCGCTCGTTTTTTTTTATGGATTTTTGTCATTTGACCTTCAGCGACCGGAGGCCCCCCTAGCGGCGAGGCCTGGGGCTACAGCCCGGTCAGCCCATTCGTTAGACACGGCCCTGGTTCCAACCCCTATGTCAATGTGTTTTCAATACCTGTACTGTCGCTTTAAGAAAAGTTTGTGTTTTGGTGACGTATATGCAGCGCCAAGCTCAGAATGCGGTTGGCTATCTGAGTGGAGGCGGGAATGTGGTCCTGGCTATGACGGTGTTCATGCGGTTTACATGCGGTGACATGATTTTCTTTGGCTCATCCAGATTCCAATAAATGAGAAACCCTCCATTGTTGTCCAGCCGTCCTTCCACCCTTCCAACGCATTCGCCAGAACACAACGCAGTTCAACACCCGTTACACCTATATAATATTTCGAAATAATAGTAGTAATGGCACTGGTAAAAAAAAAAAGTAGTATTTATATATATATATATTTTTTTTTTCTCCCCCCGTTTTCGGCGCCCCCCGCGGATGACGGCGCCCCTAGCATTTGCCTATACTGCCTATGCCCAGGGCCGGCTCTGGCATAATGGCTCCATCAACTTGCATGTTTGATATATCTGTATTGTGGTTCAGACATTTCAACACGCAAAGGTTATTCCTAAACTCTTTCGCGTTTGTAAATGTTGTTATTACAGGACTGGTGGAGCTCTCTAAAAGAGCAAATGGCTGGACACATTACCAGCTTTTGGTCAGGAGGAGACTGTTCATGACATTGATGATGGACACAATTCCTCAGAAGTGATACCACCGCTACCAGAGAAGACCCAAGTCCTCTGCAAGGAAGATATAATTGGACAACCAGCTTCCATTGTTTACCATAGCTGTCTTAAACAGCTGGCTCAGTATCTCGTCGTACCAATCCCCAAGTGCAACACAAAGGACCCAGTAACTGATGCTGAATGTGGAGCACTTAGACCATTTGAAGTGAAAATAACTTCCAGGGGCACGTCAGTTGTCGTGGAATGGGTGAGTACTTGGTTAGCAATAAAGACATACTGTAGAATCATAATATTTCATTTTGAGTGCATGGTGTACACATGCTTGTAAATTATCTATTTAATGGCAGCTACTGTTCTGTGCTGTGTTGCTCTTTTTTCATTTTTCAGATATGTCATCAGGGTCACAGTGTCTGGAGGTGGAACTCCCAGCCCACTCTAAAATACGGGATGCATGCAGGTGACTTCATGTTTTCCTCGAACATCCTACTCTCTGGGAACATCTACGGGAAGGTGGCTTTGCTGTTCAAATTCATGAACTTGGGAATAGTGCATAGAACAATACTCTTTAAAATCCAGAACGCCTTCTGCGTTGACGCCATCGAGGACTACTGGGATGACAAGGGGTCAGCCATTATTACCCGGCTGGAATCAAAGGACAGTGTAGTGGCCCTTGGTCAGTTTGCAAATCCCTCTCCTACAAATATTCCTCCTACAGTCCTACACACAGCTGATTACAATGTGGCTCAAGTACACTTGATTTATTTACTTTTTGTGTACTGTGTAATTTCATACTATGTTCACCTTTGACATTGATAAGTGAGAGAATGTGGCTTTTATCTATTATATCTGCAATGTTTTTTTTGTTTTGTTTTTTCATCTTTCATAGGTGACGGTCGTATGGATAGTCCTGGGTTTTCAGCACAGTACTGTACATACACAACGATGGACAACGAAAGTAAAGAGATAATATCGATTGTCAATATCGATAAGAGTGAGACCCAGAAGAATTCTGTTATCATGGAGAAGGAGGCCTTCATCCGGGCCTTTGAGACTCTCCACCAAGAGATTCGCCTGCAGGAGTTTTGCACTGATGCTCATTCACAGATCTCGGTGCTCTTCAGTAAGTGCAAAGATATTTGTGTGTATAATTTTAAGGATGAAGTATTGCTCTATGTATTTCATGATTGATCATTGTCAAAATGTTTTAGCCTGTGTCTAACATGTATCTGTTTGCATCCTTCCATGCAGATCCAACAAAAGGCAGGTTCAAGGACTCTGGTGTTCGACACACCCTTGACATCTGGCATGGGTCCAAGAACTTGGGGAAAAAAATCCATGCAGTAAGTTCCTGACTTCAATTCTGATATTGGTCCTTGATAATAGATTGTTATAATACTAAGTGAAACTACACCGTTTTTCATACTTGATTTCTACTCTTGTTGTTTATGTTAAAACAACTTCTTTGAGATTATGATCACAATGACTGAATTGTAAAGGTCTTGCCATTTCCTGCCATTCAGTTATAAGCCACGTGTCTACCACAAAGATGGTGATTACATCAGGTTCCTGGTTCCAGAGAATTTGCCAAATCAACATTGATGACAAAGTCTGAGCTTTATTTAAATGTTATTTTCCATTCTGTGTCAAGGCAGGCCTTCGGAAAGGATGTTCAATTCTCCTTACCTGGAGTAAGGAGATATGCAACCATTTCTGATATTGCTGTAAGACTGCACAGAACTATAATCAGTTCAGTGTAAGTATTGTGTTGAAATTCTGTTTTGGATTTCACTTCGCGATTTTAAAATGTAAATCTGAATTCCTGACCATTCTTAAATTTTGATTTTATTGATAAATTGACTTTGGTTATTTTAATTTATATTTATTTTAAAAACTTGCACTAGCATTTATATAATGACAAAATAGGTATTATTTATTGTGTAAAAATAAAACACAATAAGAAATGATGCAGTTCTGTTCTACTGTAGGATATGTGGACAGGACTTCTCCACCATGTTCCGAGGAGAGCATGAGTGGGCACTATCTTGCTGTGAACATGGCCCCTTATTGGCCGACAGGGAGAAGGAGTGGATCCAGAGTGATTCTGAGGCCTTTCAGTTATTGTCAGAAATAGTGCTGGATAAGCACTGGCTGAAGAATGTGGAGAAGTTCCTGAGTTTCAGGTAAGTAAACATGTTTTCATAAGAAGGTTATTGTAAGTGGCTAAGCCCTGCTATACGGGCATTTGACATACAGTGCTAAGGCTAATGACTTCGCTGAGATGCTTGCTATACACTGTCTTACACTTGCCACAATACTGGGCACATGGTGTTACAAACACGGCCATGGTAATGGCTCTTACAAGCATATCTATAACGCTGTATTCATGGCCACTTTCAAACAAGCACTAAAGTTCTATTATATGTGTATATATGTGGGGTCATAGCTTAAACATCTGTTTCTTTTATTCTGTAAGGTCAACCGCTGAGCTGGAATCCTTCCACAATCATGTACTGATGTATGCCAGCAAGCGATTCAGCTTTAGCCCCCCCGTTTACAAAGCACGCACCCTCTGAGCACCGTTGGACTACAACCATCATGTTCACAGACCGGTGAAGAGGAAGGCTGATGGCTCAATATAGTACCTTTTCAATAATTTTCAGTAGATTTGATATTTTAAGTTATTTACAATATTCTAAGCTGCATGACTGATGTTGATACATTGAGACATTATTTCATCCTGTGTCAGGTACTGCAAGCTCTACAATAAAAAGTCAAAGACTTGGAGTCTATCCACAGTGAAGGTGGAGAAGGTCTACGGATACATCACAGACCTGCAGAGTGCTATCCTAGAAGCCCGGCTGACATCAGACAAGGGTTTGCCAAATAGCAGAAAAAAAAGGCCTAATGACCCACAGCAATATGGGGTTCTTGCAAGCATCCTACCTCCCACCACCCAGGACCTGTTGCAAAACCAATTCCACAGAGGAGTAGGTATGGAATGAAACCTGTTTGACATATTATCTACAGTACATATCCGAAGTAAAGTGAAATTAATCACTTATGAAAAGTAATTACTTTATTCTTTCAACAGGGCAAGGAATGCAGTAAGACCCCATAGACGAGATTGGAGGTCCCATGCAAACTAAACACAGGGTGTTCCTGTGTGTGTGAGAGAGTTATTATAGTTATTATCTTATTGTGTTATTTTTTAATAAAAAAGCTTTTTACCGCATCTGCCCTCATCTTTTATCCAACATTACACCTTCTGAATGTGCATGGTTATTATGATATGCTTTAGTTATTTTGATGTCTGCTGTAATCGACAATGAAAAGATGGGTCATAAAAACAGGAAATTGACTTATGTGTGTATATATAAAGGGAACATGTCTTTTCTAAACATTTTTTTTGAATGATGCTTAAAGTCTCCTTGTGAGGAAGCCAACATATTGTCCAAGTGGGTCTGGGTACTTGTCCCGTATCCTCCAGACACAACAACTAGGAATGACGACCCTCTGTCCCTGAGCCAGTGCTCCGTATTGCCAAACAACAAACTGCCTATAGGCGGCAAACCTAAATTGTTTGTTGTCCTCCCCTGGGTCTGGACGGTCAGCCACAGCACGGACATCATTCCAGATCCTCCTGGCCAGCCGAAAAAAAAACAACCCATCCCTGCATTATGTATGCGTCCATGTGAGGCAGCATGGAGACACAGGAGTCCAGGAGTTGTCCACAGCATTTCCTCTCTATATCGGTAGGCATCTCCTTGCATTTGGTGCAAATGCACCAGGCTGGCTGCTGTGGGTCACTGGGACCAGGCTGTTGTGGGTCAGATGTGGGATGAGGGATGGACATGGCCAGGAGGTCAAAGATGAGGGATGGTTCCTGTTCCAAACACAGCTCCAGCAGATGGTAGGAAGCTTCTAGGTTCAGGTTTCTGATTCGAACCTGGTCAGGCAATGTACAATTACTTATTACACATTTATACTGACAATTGGCTCCCCTGAATTTTTTTTGTTAAAGTATGACATGAAATAAACATACCTGCTCATTTGTGATTCGTTGAATCCTGAGTGTTTCCACACGGGCCATGTCCTCTTGCCCTACCCTGTCAAGACATCCTGACCGCGACCTCGTCCCCTTCCTTTGCCCCTGCCTCTGCCCCTTGGCTGCCTGCCTCTAGCAGCAGGCCGTCCGCTGACCCTATATATCCCACGTCCTGTGCTGCTAGGACCTGGGACATAATCGTCCCCAGAGCCAGCTGGGCTCTCTTCTTGTACACTCTTAAACTGCAAAAAATTAGCGTTATTGTAGTATAATTCATCACTTCAAAACGTCAGCATATAATATTGATGACCAGGTTACTAGCTCTGGCAGCTTATGCTAACAAATTACAGTTGCAATTAGATTGCTATCTTGCTTGGCTGATACAATTACTTTTCTTAGGCCTACCAGCGCAATTACAATGATTTTAAGATAACATACATGGTATGTCTGTGAGTAAGATGTTGATGCAGCTCAATATGTACTTATGTAGTTATCAGCACTAATGTTTAATTTCCTCGAAATCTGACATGGTGTTTCGTCTTCCTATCAATGTAACTGAATTCACATGAACGTGCATAACTGACGTTCGGAGGGAGGAGCTACAGCAGGTAGAGCGTGGCAGGGAGGGACCAGAGAGAACACAACAGAATCTCAACGGCTGTTTTCTCCAAAATTACCCACCCTAGCTTTAAGCGCCCGTGGTCGACTCGGTCGTTGATACGGGGATCTGTTTGTTTGCCACGGAATATGAGTGTCATTAACTTGCATTGGAGCAAATTCCGTTGGCATATCGCAGACAATTTAAGTGATTCCGTGAGGCCGCCACGGATTTTGAGTTAAGCGCCCGTGGTCTATTGACACTTGTTTTGAGCTTCTGGTACCCCCAGGTGCTGCCAATCAGGTGCCTGATTGGCAACTGATTGGGCAACTTCAAGCTGGTGTTCCGCAAAACCAAGTTGCGGCATTATTTGGAGTGAGCCCTAGCACCCTCTCCAAACTGAAGGCCAAGTTCCATATAACGGGGGATGTCAAAGACAGGCCACGAAGTGGGCGTCCCAAGAAGACGACACCCCAAAAAGACTGTTTCATCACCCTGTCAGCACGCAGTCTTCTACAGGTTTGCAGTCAAGGTTTGCAGGACGATATGGCTGACGGCTCTCTGCCCAGACAATCCGGAACAGACTACACACAGCCAAGCTCCGGTCTCATAGGGCTGCCAGGAGTCCTGCCATGACTGCCCTTCACTGTCAGGCCCGTTTGCACTGGTGTCGGCAACACGTGCACTGGAAACTGAACATGTGGAGGAACGTTATGTTCAGTGATGAGTCCAGATTCGGCCTACGGCAGTTGGATCATAGGGTCAAAGTGTGGAGAAGACGCGAAGAACGCTATGCTGATTGCTGCACCGATAGAATAACATCTTTTGGTGGAGGCAGTGTGATGGTGTGAGGTGGCATCTCCCTCACTGGAAGAACGAGGCTTGTCATCATTGGAGGCAATCTCAATGCAGAGAGATATAGGGCCCTATCTTGCATCTGGCTCAATTGACTTAATCACTGGCGCATGTGTCGTTGCTAGTTTTCAACTGGCGCAGAGCGTACTTTTCCCTCCCGCGCCACGCGTCGGTAAATTAGGGAATGCGCCCCAATGGGCGGTTCGGTGAAAGGAGAAGGCGTGTTCTGGCGCAAACGTTCCCTGGTGCTATTTTGCAGTTTTAGAAACCACTTGCGCAACAAACCAGGAAATACCTGGTTTAAAGTCAGTGGCGCGTTGTTCAGATGCTATTTTAAGGGCGCATGCCTAATGTTGCTTGTGCACCTCGCGCATGCACTTTAATTCTCTCATCCACCTAGCCACACATTCTTGGTAAATTATTTGGGAAAGAACAGTTGATACAGTGGTAATAAGTTGTATTTTTAAATCAATGCATCTGCCAACACCAAACAGCAAACACATACTTTCTTGACACAGACATCGTGTACATGCCCATAACTTTTAGGATTGATGAGTATTTGATCGTGAGAAAACATTGTTTTACCGCGAGTGAGTGTTAAAAAGAATGAATGAATGCAGGCGCGCGTGTGTGTATGTGTAAAAGAATTAATGAATGCGGGCACTCGTGTGTGCGTCCATCTGTTAAAACACATGCAAACTAAACACGTAACGCATAATACAGTCCATGGCAATGTATATTAACAGCCCCCTGTTAATATGCATATTAGGAACACAAGTCAAAAACGATAATCCATACAATACTGTTAAGAAACGATGTTTATAATGTATTGCGTATATCATTAAATAGAACCACAGTTACCGCATATCATATGTTATGTCATATAAGTTTTCTTTGCCGAAATTTATTGGAGGACTCCTTATTCCCTGTGTGAATTAGGCCGTATTATTTGGCTATAAACTGAGCCATTTGAAGTTTGAAATTCATGTGCATCTGTCTAATCGGAGACTGCAGACGCGCTGTCAAAATATCAACTCGTCAGATTCAAATGCGCTCATGGCTCTTAAAGGGGATGGGAGCTGGCACTCTCATTGGTTTATTGCACGTTACGCCCAAACCACACCTACGGGTAATTAGGCTACTTCAGACCAACCCTTTTTAGATTTGCGCCGGGCGCAAGAGTTATTTTTTGCGCCGGTAAACTAGCGACATCGCCATAGAACCGCACACAAAGCTACTTGCGCTTGGAGCTTCTCACTTGCGTTTCAGACCATTAAAATAGGGCCCATAGAGATGAGATTCTGCAACCAGTGGCAATCCCATATCTCCACAGTCTGGGACCAAACTCTATCCTCCAAGATGACAACGCTCGCCCCCCCAGGGCGGGGTTTATCAGAGACTACCTCCAGAATGTGGGAGTGGAGAGGATGGAATGGCCTGCTAGCAGTCCTGACTTCAACCCCATTGAAAACTTGTGGGATCAGCTTGGGCGTGCTGTTCGTGCCAGAGTGACCAACACAACCACGTTGGCTGACTTGCGACAAATGCTGGTTGAGGAATGGGATGCCATCCCACAGCAGTGTGTGACCAGGCTGGTGACCAGCATGAGGAGGTGGTACCAGGCTGTTGTGGCTGTGTATGGTTCTTCCACACGCTACTGAGGCTCCTGTTGGTGAAATGAATGAATTGTTACTGTCTTCAAACTTCAATCATCCAATCCACCAAACACCAAACGAGTCAATGGCAGAATAAGCTGTTTGGCATTGGCAGAGAAGATTTGGCAAATTTTTCATGGGCGCAACCCACATACTCAGCTTTGCTGCTCATCCCACAAGTGCATGTTCCTTAAAAATGACCATTTGAAAGGGAACTATACAGGCTTTCCAACGGTATAAGATTTATTGCCAAAAAGCATTGTTACCACAGAGAAATAATCAACCAAACACAAATTTCCTGTGCTAAGTTTATAATCATAAATGCAATAAAATTTACAAAAAACGCACCAGGCAGTGACAACAATTTATTTAATAAATGCATCACTTTTGAAAGAGGGATGTAAGTGTGTGTGTGTGTGTGCGTGTGCGTGCCTGCGTAACTGCACTCCTGTGTGTGTGTGTGTGTGTGTTTGTGTGTAATAAAATAAACACTTCCAAAAAAACAGGAATGTCTAACAAATAAAATAATGTACATAAATAAATAAAATACATTTATCTAAACTGTTGGCTGTCTGGCTCCCAGGAATCGTCCCACTTCTTGCCACAGTCAGGAAATGAAAGAAAAAAAACACAAACAGTAAATGAAGGTTAAAGGATGAACTTTTTTTATGTATAATATTCTTATTCAAGCTATAGTACATTACTTTCGTCAGTAACATTTGTGCCATTGCCCGATGACTTAACACAGAGTTGATTAAGCCTAACAGCTCCACAAAACTCTCTCTTTATTTCTCAGTAGGGCAGCGTTGACACTGGTGCAGGAGCTCAGAAAAGAGCCCAAGAAAAGTTGTTGATTGTATTAGTCAGAAAAACCTGGATGTACAGCTGAAGGGATACAATTGATGTGCGATCAGCAAAGGTGTACCTAAAGTAGATGCACCGACAGTGTTGTTGTAATTACTCAGAATTCCTCTTGGGCCCGACAGAAGTTACACACTATAGCTTTAAACATGTTTCATAAATCCTTTGTTTCCAGTCAAACTTACCACTTGGTGCATGGTGTCCAAGAGACTTTCACCTCTTCTTTTCCCTGAAAGGCATGACATCAGAAAATATGACAGAAGTAGTTGTGAGAGAAAGCCATTTCCTGTAGAGACAGATGGTCAATTTAGCTGTATTGTATGATTTATCCATCTCCAAATACCTAACTATCACCACACAACTTAGAATTCATAAATGGTCCAACACAAAATCCTGTAGAAATTGGAAAACTAACGTAAACAATTGTACACATTAAAGCCAATAAGCCATAACGTTCATGTAATCCTTTTCTCTAAACACAATACTCTCTTCACTCCTGCAAAGGTGACTACACATGTTGGTTTGAAGCCAACATTATTCTTTCGACCAATCAACGGACGGCAGTGTATAGCTTCATCTTTTCAACACCCTTTCAGACAGCTTGGTACCCCAAGCGAGGAGTACCGAAAATAGGAGCAGCTCAGCTCACTTATTTTTAGAGGCATGGCCAGGGCGCTTTTAGCCCCACTCCAGAGAAGGTCCATCCTGGATCCGACTCTCGTGGTAATGGGCAACAAAATCTGCACGGCTTGGCTTGGCCAGCAAAAAGTGCAGATGGAAAAACGCAGTAAATGTACTAAACTAAAAGTCCTCAGTCCATCCTCAACATACACCATTATGTGTTGTCTTATGAAGCATACAAGGACTACACTTTGCAAATGTTTCATAATTTAAGAAAAACAAAACAAGAAAGAAGAATACTTACGTTTAAAACACGTTTTTCAACAATGCGTTGAAACAGGAAAACCTTTTGGTTTTTGTGTTTTCTGCATTCTAAAAAGAAAAAGAAGAAAAGATTAATACAAATCAATGAAGGATACGTGTTCTAAATTGGAAAACCCTAACAATGTAATACTTTTATGTAGCATCAACATTTTTGCAGAGTAAATCAAACCTTTTATTTTGGGCCTCTTCTTGGAAGAGGAGCCTGGAGATCAAGGAGGTTCAAAGTTGGAGAGGGATGGATGAGGTTGATGGGAGAAGGATGGAGGAGGTTGAGAGTTGGAGAAGGAAGAAGGAGGGTCAGAGTTAGAGAAGGATGGAGGAGGTTGAGAGTTGGAGAGGGAAGAAGGAGGGTCAGAGGATCAGAAGGATGGAGGAGATTCTAAGTTGTGGAAAGATGGAGGAGGTTCAGAGGTAGAGAAGGATGGAGTAGGTTGAGATTTGGAGAAGGAAGAAGGAGGGTCAGAGTTGGAGAAGGCTGGAGGAGGTTCTAAGTTGTGGAAAGATGGAGGTGGTTCAGCGTTAGAGAAGGATGGAGGAGGTTGGGAGTCTGAGAAGGGTGGAGGAGGCTGAGAGTTGGAGGAGGTTGGGAGTTGGAGAAGTATGGAGGAGGTTGAGAGTTGGAGAAGGATTGGAGGAGACTGAGAGTTGGAGAAGGATGGAGGAGGCTGAGAGTTGGAGAAGGATGGAGGAGGTTGGTAGTTGGAGAAGGATGGAGGAGGCTGAGAGTTGGAGAAGGATGGAGGAGGTTAAGAGTTGGAGAAGGATAGAGGAGGTTGAGGGGATGAGAAGGTTGCTGGAGGAGGCTGAGAGCACACAGGAGGGGCTGGTGGACCGCTGTTTTCCAGGGGGGGCACAGCGGCTTGTGAAAGCACAGCCCTGCAACACTGCAACAATATAAAAAAAAATCTGGCATAAGCCACGGAAGAACTCCTCCCAAAACAGAACAACCTATTTAATTTAGCCAAAATTATACAAATACTAATTTATTATATATATGTTCAATGGTTTATAGTTTGAGTTAACTTGAAAAAATAGGCGTACAGCCCTGCTACTGTTCTATTAATTAGGTTAAATTCCGCCTGATATTGTGTGACAGCAGCCTAAGGGCTAGGGTCCACAAAACGTGCTTTTTGCGCTGCAAGCGCCTTTCTGCAATGCATTCTCTATGTTAGGACGCGCTGCCATTGCGCCCATTTAAAGTGCAGCAGCTGGTGTTTAAACGCTCCCTGCGCCTCACATTTTTAGGCGGAGCGCTACGAGCGCTTTAAGTTAAAAACAGTTTAACTTTTAAAGAAAAGCGCTGCTCGTCAATGTCTCTTTTTTCGCAAAGCTTGTAAAATTAAGTTAAAACCGAGGGTTATCTTCCAATTCACACACAGTATAAAAACTTCAGCAAGGGTTTGAGCTGTCACATGAGACAGAATCATGCCAAAAGCAAAATAAATCAGTTTAGACTTAAAACCAATTATTGTTGATGCTCAAAAAGCAGGTGATGGATATAAAAAGTTATCACAGCTTTTCAATGTGTCAAGAACTGGAGTGAGAAGTTTCAACAATAAATTCAAAGAGAGCCACACAGTACAGAACAAGCCTGGCAGAGGTAAGAAGCAAAAGGTTTCAAAGACCCCGTTTCCACCTGGCGCTAACATCTGGTTTTAGTGATTCGTTCACAACTGGACAGCTCTAACAAGTGGAAACACTCTCACTCTCATTTTAAATGAGTTGTTCTTCTTTTTAAGAGGCAGCCTTTTATGTTATTAAGTGATCAGGTATCAGGTGATCAGTTTATAAGGCATATTGATCAATGATGAAAGTCATGGTTTGTTTCGGTATTTATGGTGGTTTCACTTTGCCTAAAAGGAAGACAAATTGACAAATAAGAACATTATGTTATTGTGTCAGAGGCCAAAACCTTTGTTGAATTACAGTAATTTAAACTCACAGATAGCTGGGCCGATTTTACAGCCCTGGCCGTTTCTGTTGGATTTTGCAGATGATGCCCAGCTGTCCATCTTCACAATATCTGTCAGCTTCTTCTTGGGCTTTGTCATTCTGTAAATGATAGTGAAACATAGAGGGTTAATCTTTAATATATTTGATTTCAGTTGATAACATTATCAAATTCACACATATAATATGTAAATTCATTCATGCATATTAGTGATATTGCATTTGGAGTGAAAGAAGATATGATACTAAGTCATTGTCAACACATGACAATGTGGACAATTCTACTGGTTATACAGTACATTCAAACACAAATAACAATTTGGGTTGTGCATGGTAAAATTAACAATTACAACCAGAACTTAGTACATTTTTCTTGAACTAAAGAAGACAACATTAGGTTAATAAGCAATATTATGTGCACTTGAAACTACTTTCACAGTTGAACATCAGATTGTTGAAAAAAGGCATTTCTTGTTAAAGACAGCTCATGGTAAGATCTATGGGTAGTACTAACAACTTATGAGCAACATTATTTATTAAATACTAAATGGCAAAGCATTTATACTATGTACATGTATAAATATAATAATTTATCAACAGAAAGACCACTAAGAGAGATATACACAACATTCAGAACAATGAAAAAAATAGATGCATCTTCTGTAGATTGTATGCATCTCTTTCAAATCAGCTCAAAATGAAATTACAAATATAACAAAAAATGTCTTTAAAGTAATTGCTTAATACTATAGACTGTATAAAAGAAGCGTAACACAATCGTTATTGTGGGGATTCATTTCTCTGGGTGAGAAATTTGAGTTGTGGCGTGTGATAGTGTGTGAACTGGTTGATGAGTGTGTCTCAGGGGCCAAAGGGTGAGGCTTGGCAGCTCTGTCAGTTGTCAAACAAAGCGGACGGACGTGGTCTCTATAGTAACGACCTCAGCTACCCAACACTGATCAAAAAAAATATCGTTTCTCTCAATCAAGCACAAAACAGGACAACTGATGTCCATAGCTTAACCCATACATGTTGTGTAATTAACAAGGACACGTTGGTGTAGTTGTGTTGAGTAATGTCACAGATTTCACTGTAAAATCGCTGTTAATGTGCAGCCATCGGCTCCTCCGTTAGCCAATGGGATGAATGCTCATAGCTTCTCTGTGTGCACCCATCTGGTCCTCCGTTAGCCAATGGGATGAATGCTCATAGCTTCTCTATGTGCAGCCATAGGGTCTTCCGTTAGCCAATGGGATGAATGCTCATAGCTTCATGTGCAGCCATCAGGTTAATATGCGCTTTCCCCGGGCTTCAATTATTGCCGTGGAGTGATTACATTGTAATGAGTTGAAAACCCCCTGCGTCGAATGAAGAAGCACAAGGATACCCTTTTGCAACAGCAGCTAAAGCCAAATCCCTGACCAAGTGGCGATTTCTGACGAGCTCGGAGTGAGACTGTGTTGGGTATATAGCCTGGTCCTACCAGACTCTCGTACTTTATTTCAGTTGTACAGAGAGTCTGGACCTACTCAATGGACAAACGTTAATTCACTTGAAGGCGGGTGCCTGTTGAAGTTTAAAACGATTGGATCTGCCCAGTGCCACTCTGGATCTGCCATAACCAATCGCTAACGTTTGGCCGGGAATCACGTTGCGCACAGGCTGTAAACAAACCAATCACCGTGCGGTGAAGATGTCCGTCAATGAGAGCTGACTTTAACGTCATCGATCTCAACCACTCCCCCATTTCGTTTATTGGACGCAGAAAATTTAGAAGGAGAAAACCCACTAACATACCGTGGACCCAGACCTAGTACTGAAGGGAAATTCAAATTGAGTGGAAGAACTGAGGCGGGCGGAGCCAGGCATGGTGGCATAGACGTTACCATGGAATTGTTTCAGGAAAGAAATCACCACATATCAATAGAACCACATTTTCTCATTCTTATTGATGTAGTAGTTGCCAATGGTTGGCTGGTACTTACTACAGGTGACATTTTAATGATATCTTGCATTATAGTGAAACAGGATGCAATTAATAGTTTGAAATATTCACCAAAAATCAATTAAAATACATTTTCTCATTCTGATTGCAGTAGCACTTGCCAAAGGTGGGCTTTCACTTACTAAGGGTCATTATTTGATGATATTTTGCATTATAGCGAACAAGGATGGAATTAATAGTTTGAAATATTCACTGAAAATTAAAATCGATAGAAATACATTTTCTCATTCTTATGCTGTAGTACTTGCCAATGGTGGGATTTTACTTACTACGGGTCATTATCTGTTGATATTTTGCATTAAAGCGAAACAGGATGAAATTAATAGTTTGAAATATTCACCAAAAATCTATAAAAATGAATGTTCTCATTCTGATTGCTGTAGTACTTATCAATGGTGGGCTTTCACTTACTAAAGGTCATTATTTGTTGATATTTTGCATTAAAGCGAAACAGGATGAAAGTAATAGTTTGAAATATTCACAAAAAATCAATAAAAAGAAAACTTCTCGTTCTGACTGCTGTAGTACTTTCCAATGGTGGGCTTTTACTTACTACAGGTCAATTTTTGTTGATATTTTGCATAAAAGCGAAACAGGATGAAATTAATAGTTTAAAATATTCACCAAAAAACAATTACAACACATTTTCTCATTCTGATTGCTGTAGTACTTAACAATTGTGGGCTTTTACTTACTACGGGTCATTATTTGTTGATATTTTGAAAAAAGTGAAACAGCATGAAATTAATAGTTTGAAATATTCACCAAAATGTCACAATGTCTGACTTTTGTCAATGACCACAAGATATCGCCAATTCTGACTTTCTGTTCTCTGTGTTTTTCCCCCTAATTATGTCTCTTGTAAGCTGTCTCACGAGCCCTGCTAATTAGTCATTTGTCTCACAGTATTTAAGCCTGATCTTTTCACTATGTCTCTGTTGAGTCTTCACTGAACCCCTTTGAGTAAACCTTTGTCTTGGACAGTGTATCTTGGATTTGCTGATTGCCTTCTTGACCTTGACCCTGGACTGTTTTTCTACTGAATTTTGGATTACCCTGTGGATTTGTTTGCTCTTTCTGGATTGATCTTGTTGCCAACCTTTGCCTGTCTGCTTACCCTGCCTTTTGGATTACCCCTTGGATTTACTGTTAATGTGTTTTGCCCTTTTGGATTCTTGGACTGAGTTTTTGTGTTTTTTGCTTTTTGGACTTTTTGGACAGAGTTTATGTTTTTTGGATCTTCTGAGCTTTCTTGGAACTTTATTTGTCTGAGGAATAAATACGTAAAACTTGAGTCACCCTAGTTTCCTGTGTACCAAACCCTGACAGAAGACTCAACCATGTCTGACCCAGCGACAGCATCTGCAGGAGCCCCTGATACTATTAGTGTGGCTGCTTCTGACTTTGAAAAGATCATGGCAGCTCTCAATAGCTTTTGTTCCACTATGGATACTCATGGACAGGCATTGGCTCTCCAACAACCGACTCTTGCCCAACATGACCACCATCTTCAGCAACTCATTCAGGCAGCGGGGAGTCCCAGCCCCACTCCGGTGGCCACGACCCGCCAGACACAGGTCGGCAGCCTTATCCCGCTGATCCGCCGGCTCCACCTCAATCGTTAGCTTCACCACCTTGCGCGGAACCTCGGTTACCTGCTCCTCAACGATACACCGCTAACCCAGGTGCTTGTTGTGGTTTCTTAACTCAATGCCAGTTGACTTTTGAGCTGCAACCTACTTCTTTCCCTACTGCTAGATCCAGGATAGCTTATATTATAACTTCATTGACTGACAAGGCGTTCGCCTGGGCCACTGCAATCTGGCAGTTACAGGGTCCAGAATGTTCAGATATCATTCTTTTCACTAATGAAATGCTGCAAATTTTTGACCAGTCTGCCTCAGGACAAGAGGCTGCTAAGAAACTCTTGCTCCTTCGTCAAGGGAAAGACTGAGTTTCGGATGACGCCATTGCTTTCCGTACTTTGGCCACGGAGAGTTGAGAGCTGGAATGAGATGGCCCTTGTCACCACTTTCTTAAGTGGCTTGTCTTAATCAATGAAAGACTGTTTAGCTGCAACTGAGTGTCCTAAGGATCTTGAGTCCATCATCTCCAAGGCCATATGTCTGGACAATTGTCTCCGAGAGCGTAGACGGGACCAGACCAGCGGCCAGCAGCCAAGCTTCCAGAGCCGACCCACACCTACAACTCTCCTCTGGAACCAACCTGCTCCCACGGACACCACAGAGCCTATGCAGATTGGACAAGCACACCCCTCTCGGAGACGAAGAATCGGAGACGAAGAGAGAATTTGTGCATCTATTGTGGCAAATCAGGACGTTTCAGAGCTTTGTGTCCCGACCTCCTGGGAAAACATCACCCCCGCCCAGCCGAGGGAGGGCTGTGACGGGGGTCACTCTTTCTCCCGAGCTCCCAGGCGCAGGAGTCTACCTTTCAGTAACCTTGGCCTGGGGAGGGCTAAGGCACTCCTGTCGGGCATTAGTAGACACTGGTGCTTTATTGACACTGCCCTTGTTTAAAGATTGAAGATTCCCCAAGAGGCCTTTCTGTTTCTGCTTTAGATGGCCAACCTATTGGTAATGGAAAGGTCACTTCAGCCACCACTCCTCTTCGCCTTCAGGTCGGGAACCACAACGAGAGTATTTCCTTGCATTTGCTTGACTCCCCAGAATTTCCTGTGGTCCTGGGTTTCCCGTCGCTGAACCTTCACAACCCACATATTGATTGGTCAATGGGGTTCATCCTTGAGTGGGGTCCAACTTGCCATGCCACCTGCCTTTTTTCTAGGCCATCCCCAGTGTCCAAGTCTCCAAATCCCTCAGAGCTAAGCAATGTTCCCACCGACTAGCTGGATATAAAGGAGGTTTTTAGCAAACAAAGGGCCTGCACACTTCCACCCCATCGTTCCTATGATTGTTCCATAGAACTCTTGCCAGGATCCAGTCCTTCACGTGGTCGGATCTTCTTGCTCTCCTTGCCAGAAAGGAGGACCATGGATGACTACATCAAGGATTTCGTCTTTAATGGTTTTATACGCCCCTTCACGTCTCAAGTTTTATCTTTGTGGGGAAGAAAGATGGTGGTTTGTGTCCTTGTATAGACTACAGGGGTCTAAACAAAATCACCATACGCAACCGATACCCCGTTCCTTTGTACTCCACAGCTTTTGATCTTCTAGAAGGGCCACCATTTTTTCTAAGTTGAACCTTCGCAATGCTTACCACCTCATCCGCATCAGACAAGGTGATGAGTGGAAAACAGCTTTTAACACCCCCTCTGGACACTATGAATACCAAGTGATGCCCTTTGGACTCACTAATGCCCCAGCTGTTTTCCAAGCCCTGATAAATGATGTTTTGCGTGACATGATTAACCATTTTGTGTTTGTTTATTTGGATGACATTTTGATTTTTTTCCAAGTCTCGTCACGAGAACTGCCAACATGTGCGTCAGGTCCTCCAGAGACTTTTAAATAATCACTTTTATGTAAAACCAGAG
Source organism: Pollachius pollachius (assembly GCF_949987615.1). NCBI lineage: Eukaryota > Metazoa > Chordata > Actinopteri > Gadiformes > Gadidae > Pollachius > Pollachius pollachius. The sequence goes on from NC_136935.1 coordinate 25,357,343, forward strand.
AAGTGTGAGTTTCATGTCACTGAGGTGGCTTTCCTAGGATTCATCATCAAACAGGGCCAGGTCCTGATGGATTCAAGGAAGACTCAAGCGGTGCGAGACTGGCCCTTTCCTAAGACTGTGAAAGAGGTCCAGCAATTCCTTGGGTTTGCAATCTTCTACAGGAGCTTCATCAGAGGTTTTAGTTCAGTGGCTGCCCCTGCTCTCACCAAGAAAGAAGCAGCACCTTTTGGATGGACTCCTGATGCAGACCAGGCATTCCGAAGACTCAAGAAGCGCTTCTTTTTGGCTCCTATACTGACAGTGCCTAATCCCTCTTTGCCATTTATCGTAGAAGTGGATGCCTCCAGCGTGGGTATTGGACCTGTCTTGTCTCAGCGCTCGACTGATGGAAAGGTACACCCATGTGCCTTTTTGTCCCTTCGCCTCAGTCCCACTGAGACAAGGTATGATGTTGGTGACAGTGAAGATGGCTCTTGAAGAGTGGTGGCACTGGCTGGAGGGACCCCAGCATCCTTTCTTGGTTTGGACAGACCACCGGAATCTGGAGTACCTCAAGCAACGCCTGAATCCTCGGCAAGCTCGGTGGGCATTATTCTTCGGTCGCTTTGACTTCACCTTGTCCTATCGACCCGGTTCCAAAAATGGAAAATCTGATGCCCTATCCAGGCAGTTTCTGCCTAACAACCGGGAAGCGGATATAGGGCCAATTATCCCAACAAAGAGAATTGTTGCACCTGTCTGTTGGGGAATCGAGACGGTTGTCAGACGGGTTCTTCAGCAGGATCCTGACCCTGGCCCTGCACCAGATGGTAAACTGTTTGTTCCCAGAAGAGCACGGTCTGAAGTTCTCCAGTGGGGTCACCCCTCGCATCTCACAGCACATCCAGGTGTCCGAAGAACTCTGAAGTTCCTCAGGCGACGCTTCTGGTGGACGGAGAGGGAGGTTAAGGACTTTGTTGCAGCCTGTGCTACCTGTGTCCGAAGCAAAGACCTTCGTCAGCGTCCTCAAGGGTTGCTCTTACCACTCCCTACTCCCAGTCAGCCCTGGTCGCACCTGTCCATGGATTTTGTAACCGGCCTACCCATCTCAGAGGGTAACAGTGTAATTTTAGTTATTGTTGACAGGCTCTCTAAGGCCTGCAGACTAATTTCTTTACCTAAGTTGCCATCTGCACTCGAGACTGCTAAGCTTGTCTTTCTCCATGTTTTTCAAGTTTTTGGTCTGCCCCAGGACATTGTCTCGGACAGAGGTCCCCAGTTTTCCTCCTGTGTATGGCAAGTCATCTGCCGACTCATCGAGGCCACTGCCAGCCTGTCCTCTGGGTTCCATCCGCAGTCCAATGGCCAGACAGAGAGGGTAAACCAGGAGATGGAGGCCACCCTTCGGAGCTTGGTTGCTGACAACCTTCTCAACCTCAATCTTCTCAATCTTGGAGCGCCAAGTTGGCAGAGTATGCTCATAATACCCTCCAGTCCTCCTCCACTGGTCTATCCCCATTCCAGTGCCGGTTTGGATTCCAACCACCCTTGTTCCCAGAGCAAGAGAGTGAAGCAGGGGTGCCATCTGCTCTGCATTTCGTTAGGTGGTGCAGACAAACCTGGAAAAGGATTCGTCAGGCACTGCTACGCACTGCCAAATGGAACCGGGTGCAAGCCAACCATCACCGGACACCGACTCCTAGCTCCCGCCCAGGACAGAGGGTCTGGCTGTTCGCCAAGGATCGACCATTATGGGTGGAGTCCCGTAAGCTTGCCCCATGCTACGTTGGCCCTTTCAAGATTACCCAACGGGTCAATCCAGTCACCTACAGACTCCAACTGCCCCGGTCCATGAAAGTCCAGCCCACTTTTCATGTTTCACGTTTGAGACCCGTGCTTACTTCCCCTTTTGCCCCTGTCCCCAAGCCCCCTCCTCCAACCCTAATGGTTGATGGTGGACCAGTCTACACGGTGAATCGGCTGCTGGACTCCCACTGGGTCCAGCGGTTGGTCCAGTACTTGGTGGATTGGGAAGGCTACAGCCCTGAAGAACGTCCATGGGTCACTTCTCGGAACATTGTCGACAAGACCCTGATCAGAGACTTTCACCAACAGCATCCTGATCGTCCTGGGAACGCCAGGAGGCGTTCTTAGAGGGGGAGATTCCGTCACAATGTTGGACTTTTGTCATAGACCACTAGATGTCGCCAATTCTGACGATCTGTTCTGTGTTTTTCCGCCTAATTATGTCTCTTGTAAGCAGTCTCACCTGTACGGAAGAGCATTAGGGCCACGGAGTAATATATTAATTCTAAATCTCTGAGAAAAAAAGTCAACATTTTCGAGAAAAAAAGTCAAAATTTTTGAGGAAAAAAGTCCGAATTTTCGAGAAAAAAAGTCTAAATTTTCGAGAAAAAAGTCAAAACTTTCGAGAAAAAAAGTCAGAAATCTGTAGAATGCAACCCTCCACGGCAGTGACATTCACTGGCGGCCAGTAGATGTCAATGGCTGAGACGGAGTGGCAGAGAGACACACGCATTCCGCTTGGTGGTTCGACTGGAGGAACCGGGGAGCCATGGCTGCGGCAGGTGGGTAGATAATACATGTTTATGCTGCATTCTGTGATACTCAAGCAGTACCCTATATGAGGCGAGTGGGAGTGCGGTTAGATGATGCCGCGGGTGTTGTTTGGCTAGCCACAACTATTCGGCTAGTTTGTGCCGTGTGGCTAACTTAGCCTGTGACTGCTTCGTGGAGTTCAACCAGACAACTTGGCCGCAGTAGACTACGTCGTTTGGACATGTAAAACTACTTGGCTTTGGAAATGCGTTTAATAATATAATGCAAGGTAGCCTACCGCACGCCAGACATTTACATAGTTCTACACAGCACTAGCCTGGCTAGCGCCTAACACTTCTCACTAGATAGATAGATAGATAGATAGATAGATAGATACTTTATTGATCCCCAAGGGGAAATTCAAGGTCCCAGCAGCTGAAGACACCACCGGATAGAACGTACGTACAAAATACGGACGTAAATTGCCACACGTTGAGCATGAATGGACATACAATACAATGTAAACAGGAAATACAAAGCAAATCAACAAATCAACATGACTAAGGGAGCAGTAAAATAGCCTACTATGGATAAGATGTGCATGAATGTAGGCTACTGAGGATTGGTACTGTGATCCAGTATGAGGTGTGTGTCAAGTTGGTAGTGCAAATAAGTCCAACAGTGCAACAGTGCAAGATTAAATTCTAGTGAAATAAATATGTACAGTACAAAATGTAAAATGTAAGCATAGTAAATAAAAAAAACTCCACAGTGCAACAGTGCAAGATTACTTTCTAGTCACCAGCAATAAATATGTAGGCTACAGTACAAAAAGTAAGCATAGTGATAATAATAACAGTACTAGTATAAATATATGGACAATTAAAATAGACCTAACATTGTAATAATATAAGAGTTATAGCAGCAGTGCAAGGAAATGCGCCTACTAGATCCCCTGTAGTAAACATAAATGTGTTGCCTTAATGCAATTCCTAAAGTTATGTTGCACAAAACCGTAGAAGGGGGGGGGGACACTACACATAGGACGAGTGTACTCCAGGTGAAGGGTTTGAGTTCAACAGAATATCACTGCACTTTTTGACAATGAAATTTCATTCTGTCCTTGTTAATTACAGCATATGCCATCTCTTTTCTAGGCTGTCTCAGTGTGTCAGATTTCTTACGTCAGAGAAGAGCCCCAGAACATGAAATACAACACTTGGAAGAGGACAAGGTAAAGTGTTCAGATGACAAATGTCAGGTTGTGTTTTTCTGGATATGAATGTGTACATGTACGGTAATGTAAACACTAAATGGGGGTTGATGCCTTAGAACACTTTTTATTACACGTGTAGTTTGGTCAATGATGTTTTTTTTGGCTCAGACGTCAGGTGGTACAACCACAGCTAATGCTCATAAATTAATTAGTAATTGACAATTAATGTAAAGCAATTAATATGGTTCATAGACAATCCACTAAAAACAACATTTAATCCATACAATAGTGGCATTAGCTGTGGTTGCACATCCCTGACATGTGCTACTACTAAAATATCATTTGCCCAGTTATACATCTTGATGAAGACTAAAGTTAACACCATTATGTTGACCACCACTGCCTTGTTGGACTGAGCAAGTGTGTATAGGTATTTGATACTAATTTGAGCATGTGTGGTGCATCCATTGTATGTGGAAGGAGGAGGAGAGCAGATGTGTAACTTTTCAACAGCCCAGTGATGTCAACATCAGGGAGATGGTGGGGGATTCCATTAGAAAATGGGTATGGGTAAATAGTATTCATTTTATGGGCTGCGTTATGAACAAGTTGATAACCACTAAGTTACCAATGTCAGAGATCTATCATGTCAAAACAAAAAGTGGGGATGTGTTTGGGCAATCATCACCTTTGAATGTCAAGTCCATGGGTGTAGTGTACATATTTTATGCACAGTTTGATAAGAACCTTTTCACTCTGAGGTGTCCTCACTTTTGTTGCCAACTTTTTATACATTAATGGCTTTAATGAGTTGTCGACAGGAAAATACATCTATACTGGTATTACATTACACATGCTACACACTACTTGAAATTGAAACAGTCTCATTTTTCTGGTGTTGTCAAATTTTCAGCTTCCAGGAGTTATAGAAATTGGAACCTATCAATTCAATTACACACACACACACACACACACACACACACACACACACACACACACACACACACACACACACACACCATATTTTATTGTAAGAGAAAAACAACTTACATTCGATTTTGTTTGTGATTTTACAGATTGACAAAGACATAATCCCGTTGATGGAAGACAATGACCTGGCAAAGTACCTTTCATCATTCGGGGATCGTCTAGCTCTGAGGAATTTTTGCAGAACTGGGACTGCTCTTCAGAAGCACAAAATTGATCTTTTTGAAAAACTCAGGAACAAGCAAAATGAAAGAAAAGCTGAGGAAAACAGAAAACAAAATGCAGAACCAGGTGGTACATCAGCACCTACTTCAAATAAGAGGCGTAAGGCAAGCCACCGAAAAATTGAAATTGGATGGTTGCACTGTGAGGGAGGAAAAATGAAGCAAATCAGAGCAAGGCAGGGAGGCGGGACCAGAATGGTACCTATTGGAGTGGAATGTGGCATGAATGAGGTTCTACAAAGAGGAAAGAAGCTCTTCTTTCCAGATGGAATGTCATCAAAAGGACATGAATCGGGGTTTAACTTTGAACTCAGGGACTACAAACAAAACCCTGTGCAAAAGGATCTTACTGTTGGGTTTATCTACGACACTTTGTGCATGGCTCGTTTGCGATTTTACATTGCAACTACCACTAAGGTAATTGCAATTGAGGATGAGGATGAAGATGAGGAAGTGACCTTTGGTCCAGGAAGTCCGGGTGGTGACATTGATGGTGATGATGATGCCACAGAGCCCTTTGAGTTTGTGTTTGAGCTGCAGCCATCACCGGGTTCTTCCTGCTCATTTCTAGTGATGGACGCTCCACCTGACGAACTGCTCTCCACAGTATCCCACGATTCCTCTTCAGCACAACCATCGCCTGTATCCCACGATGCACAACCACCTGCCACCACATCACAAGCCAGTGCTACCAGAATAATAGAAATACACCATGGTAATTGCCTGAACGAGTTGATTAAGGAGTTCATGGATCCTGCTGTGCTCACGCAACAATTCGTTTTTAGGAGAATTCTTCCAGACAACAGTGTGGAAAAGGGGATTGGTGAAGGGGTTGTCAGAGATGTTTACTGCGCCTTTTGGGAAGAATTCTATGATCGCTGTACTGTTGGAACAACAGTAAAAGTTCTGTTTATTAGGCACGACTTTAACCGCGAGACCTGGCAGGCCATTGGCAGAATTTTGCTGTCAGGTTTTTACACCTGTCAGTACTTGCCTATAAAATTAGCTCTTCCTCTGATGGAGGACTTCTTTCATGGATGTGTGTGCTGTGACATCCTGGATAGTTTCCTGAACTATGTCAGTTCTCAGGACAAGGTCATCCTCAAAGCAGCACTTGAGGATTTCTCAAAGGTGGATTACAATGACCTCATGGATGTGCTGGAGGCATACGAATGCAGAAAGGCTGTCAACGCCCACACACTGCCACAGATCTTGGAGGAAATCGCCCATAAAGATCTCATTCAAAAACCAAGATACGTTATGGACTGCTGGAAAGAGGTGACAAAGGGAATGATCGGCATTGATGAGCTGCGGGCACACTATGAGGCAATCAAACCCACTCCCAGGAGAGTCCAAGGCCTCCTGGAATTTGAACAGGTCACCACCGCAAAGCAGCAGGAGGTGGTAAACCACCTGAGACGGTACCTAAGAGAATCAGATGACGAACGTCTTGGAAAATTTCTGCGTTTTACTACAGGCAGCGATGTAATAATTTGTAGCAAAATCCAGGTTGTCTTTACAAAAATGTCAGACTTCTCCAGAAGACCCATTGGTCACACATGTGAATGTGTGTTGGAACTGTCAGATAGTTTTGACAACTTCCCAGAGTTTAGGTCAGAATTCAATAAAGTCTTAGACAGCAACATCTGGGTAATGGACATTGTTTAGTTTTCTGATGTTTGCAGAATGCTTGCCCTGTTGCATGCATTATTGCTCAGAGATGATTTTATAGGTCTTAGGAAACAGTTCTGTGTGAATATCGCAATACTTATGTATTTTTACAGCCAATTTTACAGGTGTACTTATAACATAGCTCAAGCTATGTTTAGTTCAATATATTTCAAGCAATGTTCAATGAACTCTAGTTAACGTCTGTGCATTTCAGCATGACTGTCTTGAATGGTTTTTGAATGCATTATTGCTCAGGGATGGTTTTATAGGTCTTTGGAAACAGTTCTGTTTGAATATCAAAATACTGAAGTATTCTCTACTATCTTAACGCACAGCCAATTTTACAGGTGTACTGCCTTGAATGGTTTTTGTAGGCATATGTATTGATTGCACATTGCACCATTATACTGTACTTGTGCTGTTTTCTGCAAAAATCATTTCCATTAAATGCTTTATAAATAGTTTACATAGTTGTCTTTATTAAAATGGTAATAGATACTGCGGTCTGCAGTCATGGGATCTTTGAAAAGTAAGAAAACAACATACAAGGGGTCTTTTTTGAAAAAGCAATTCAATGTGTCAAACAAAAATGTGACAATACACGTATTTCATAAAATGTACATAAACTTTCATGGCATTACAGTGCCATTTTGTGGATGATTCGAGGATGTGAGGAACTGCACTGCTATTTTGCCCTCAAAGGCAGGGAGTGCCATTTTCCCCTTAATGTACAAATCCCTAGTGTTAATTTTGTATTGTATCAGACTCTAGTTGCAGGAATGTACAGAGCTACTTTGGGGTAATTATGGAATATGTACAAAGAATAAGGGATAGCATAAACACTACATTATACTAGTACACCCTTCTCCATGGAACTAAGATTTGTGTATGAATACAAAGTAGGAATACTTTCACCAAATACTTGAAACATACTTTATTTTCACAGCCCTACAGAATAGCCCACAGGCAATACTGTACTACTGTGCTCATTGAGCTGTACTGTACCGTATGAAAAACTGTAAATGTTCAAAATTCATTTAATGAGGGTTGAATTTGAAAAGTCAAACTCAAACAATGTCTCTGGCTCTTGAACAACAAACTTAAAGGTAGGTTTCCTTCAGTCCAACAATATCATTTTCACAGAACAAACAAAATCTTACTTTCAGTTCATTCAACAATACATATGATCTTCAGCCCAGTAACAGAGAAACTCAATCCACAGGTAAGTAAGTTTCAGTACAATTCCCAAGGCCAGAATCACAGGTACGTTTTCAGTGAATGCTCCACACAGCAGAGTCCAGTCAAGAACAAGAGTGCATGAAGCTGAGTGTATGTGTCTCCCCAAACTCCACCCTCATACTGAGAGTTTCTGCCTCTCAAAAAGCCCTCTAGCTCAGCTGTTTTCAAAGAAGGGGCCGGGGGCCCCTGGGGGGCCACGACACGATAGGGGGGGCGGCAGCAGGTTGTCAGGAAAAGTATACAGTAGAACAAAATAAATCATTGAATAACTAATGTATACCAAAATGAAGAAAAACAAGCTAAATAATATTCCCATTAGTTAAGAACTGCATTATATTAATCTATTGCACCTAACATTACAACTATTATCGTTATTTTATACATCCCTGTTATACACCCCTGCCCTGGCTCATTGGCCTCTTGGGATGTCACACTACACAGTCATCTCTACTGTGTTAACCTATTAAAGTGTAGCAGATAGGGTATTGCCACAGTCTTGTAGGGATTAAACCTCTACGCTAACCTAGGGAGGACTGAGCAGGACAGGATCTGACTCCCCCTTGCCCAATGCCTAGTAGGATTAGTGCTGTCGTGTGGCAGCAGGTGGTTTCCTAGATAGATAGATAGATAGATAGATACTTTATTAATCCCCAAGGGGATATTCAAGGGACATTCCTATTTAGCAGTCACTTGCTAGAGTGAGCTTCAGGATCTGCAGATTGTCAGGGTGCCTGAAGGGTGTTTAACTGGTGTGTAAATGTGTACGACCCAACTAGTCACCACCCCAAGACTATCCCAACCCCAGCTAAACAGGTGAGGTGTCCCTTCCCGCAGGTTAGAAACAATACGAGTGGGCAGGTTAAGTGGAGGCTTGCTCAGTGGCAATTGCAATCAAAAGTCTCTCCAAGTACCACTGTGTGTGTGTGTGTGTGTGTGTGTGTGTGTGTGTGTGTGTGTGTGTGTGTGTGTGTGTACGAGTGGATGGGTAAAGTGGAGGCTTGCTCAGTGGCAATGGCAATCAAAAGTCTCTCCAAGTACACAGCAAGTGCTGATGCACCCAAACTGTGGGCACAGACGAGTAGGTGAAATCCTCAAAGATTATTTTGTATCTCCTCTCGTAACAGTGTGTACAGTTCAGCAGCTTCAAACGCATCTTTAGGAGTGTTCCATCCATTTTCTTGTACCAGCAATGTGGACAGATCGTAGACTGTTTCATCACAAGGCAATTGACCCTTGGGTGTGCACTCCTCCTTACAAAGGTCAACCTCCTCTTGATTAAATAACTTCAGTCTGTCCTCCCCACCAGAAATCTGCGGGGCTGTGTAAAGTAGGATTGGACGACCTCCAGACTGACCCCTGGATGTAGCTGGTCTGATTCTATGAGTATTCCATGTCTGCACAACTTCATCCAGCTCTTTCTGCAAGACAATGCAAATGAAATTAAAATGATATAATACACACATTTGGTTTCTGCACGGTTGAATGAATTAGGCTAAATTAAGTTTCGTTTCTGCGCAGTGCGAGTTTATAAGCAAACAATCTACGCCTGCAGTTTCAGCAGAGGGTTGTAGAAGTTTCAGCACATTGAGTGATCCCATAATTCCATGCGAGTTAATGGTAATGCAGTAATATTAGATTACACTGGCCTGAAGACTATTAATACATTTTTTTTTTATGTTTTCACATGTAATGGATCCTATAGTCGTGTGTTTTTTATTATGTACCTGTAACTAGCCTACTAAACTACTTCGTTTCCCCAGGTCCTTTACAGAGAATTGAAGTCACCCTTAATGTGTATTGCATGTAGGCCTAACAGAAGTAATACATCCCCGAATAATGAGTTTTAGCATACCCACGATAGGACTCACTTAGCCATGTCACATCGGGGTTCGCACTTGCCTAATTGCGGTACACCATATTGTATGTTTCATTTTAAATGGCATTTTGATTAAATCGATTCCCACATTGGGTGATGATGCAAACAGTAGCATAGCCTACCTGAACTAGTTCGAGGAAGCAGAATTGCATTAGGCTCTTATCCAAGGCATCGCCGGAGAAGTGGCCAGCATCTTGCAATGATTTGAAGAGGTTCATCCAAAACTGCACGCTCTGTTTGCGAAGGATACCCCACCATGACTCAATGCGCTGGTTTGCAGTGCTGCGGCCATACAAGAAACTTTTGATGCCTGCAAATCGGAGTGCTCTCTTCTAAGGAAGACTTGCATGCCCTCGACGTGGCCATTCTCAGTCCCCCTATCTGCTCGCAGCCGCTCCGGACAGCCCCCCACACGTTCGATGCACTTGGTGTAATATGAGGCAATGACTTTAGGGTCATTGTTGGTGGTATACGCCTCCATCCACAATACGTACCGACTGTAGCCATCAATGCATCCGTTAATGCAAATTCCAAATGGCTTCAACTTATCGTATGAATCCATGTGCCACAGTGCGTTAGGCCCCGGGGTTGTGTACTCACGCCGCCTCAGACGACGTGCCCGTCTAATTTCCACCCCACGAGGATCAAGTGCCCTGAGTATCAGCCTTATAGTCCTTTGAGACACCACAAACCCCCTCTGGATAGCTCGTAGGTGTAGCCAACGATACCCCTGCATCTGTCCATTCCCATGCAGTTCCTCCTGCACGAAGGCTATCACATTGTCTATGTCCGACTGATTTCGCCTCCTACACAGTCCAAGTTCACGACACCGCCTCTTCAAGGTCCGAATAGAAATCACAATACTGTGATTCTGTGCTAAGACTGCAAGGATCTCTTGATTAGATAATCCAATCTCGAAGTAACATTTAATTAAATCCTCCATTTCAGCAGCACTATGCCAGGACACGAAGTCTGTCAGCTCCAGCTCTGAATGACCTGGTTCTTCCTGGTAGCCTACATTCTCGAAAATTTCGACTTTTTTCTCGAAAATTTTGACTTTTTTCTCGAAAATTATGACTTTTTTTCTCAGAGATTTAGAATTAATATATTACTCCGTGGCCCTAATGCTCTTCCGTACTGAAGTACTTGCCAATGGTGGGCTTTTACTTACTACGGGTCATTACTCGTTGATAGGTATTTTGCATTAAAGCAAAACAGGATGAAATTAATAGTTTGAAATATAGTCACCAAATACCGATAAAAAGAAATGTTCTCATTTTGATTGCTGTAGTACTTGCCAGTGGTGGGCTTTTACTTACTACAGGTCATTATTTGATATTTTACATTAAAGCGAAACAGGATGAAATTAGTAGTTTAAATATTCACCAAAAATCAATACAAATACATTTTCTCATTCTGATTGCTGTAGTACTTGCCAATGGTGGGCTTTTACTTACTACGGGTCATTATTTGTTGATATTTTGCATAAAAGTAAAACGGCATGAAATTAATAGTTTAAAATATTCACCAAAAATCTATAAAAATACATTTTCTCATTCTGATTGCTGTAGTGCTTGCCAATGAGGGGGCATTTACTAACTACGGATCATTATTTGTAGCAATCAGAAGGAGAAAATGCATTTACATTTTTTGGTGAATATTTCAAACTATTAATTGCATCCGTAGTCGCTATAATGCGAAATCAAATAATGACCCGTAGTAAATAAAAGCCCACAATTGGCAAGTACTACAGCAATCAGAATGAGAAAATGTATTTAAATTTATCTTTGGTGAATATTTTAAACTATTAATTTCATCCTGTTTCACTATTATGCAAAATATCAACAAATAATCATGTAGTAAGCCCACCATGGTCAAGTACTGCAGCAATCAGAATGAGAAAATGTGTTTTTATTGATGTGGTGATTTCTTTCCCGAGACAAATCCATGCTAACGTCTATGCCACCAGTTTGTGGGGTATAATTTGTAGACGTCCCTAAGGGGGACGTCTACAAGCAGCAGGAACGTAGATTACAGTGCTGTTCTTGCAGATATTGATAGCAACAACTAATTTCGGTGGGATTTTTTGTCAATACGGTGTCTTATACTGTCCTCAACATACTACACCCGTAATATAGTGCAATTGTGTTGATTCAACCGATTGCATGATGAATCCGATTGCAAAACTGAATATCCGGCGAATATCCAACCTGCTGCTGCTGTCCTGTTCGCCCTGTCGGGGCTTATTCTCTCGATAATGACCGGTATTCTATACATTATTCCTCACATATTTTTTTTAAGATGTCAATATGTTCTACTGTTCATTGTGCCAAATTATTATTTAATTTGTTTTGGGAAGGTGTCTGTGTTTGCCTGTGTTTGTGTATGTCCATACCGCAACTATTTTTCAGTGGACATGATTGCTATTACTACATAATCGATAATCATAATGTTAACCTGATATGATTCAAAAGAAGTCAAACATGTTATGAAATCCTGTAACACTTTATTTCATGAAGAACACATGGTACGTTGTAGGCTACATTTACAGCATAGTCTGAAGTGGCTAATTTATGGTAAAAATACACAGATCAACATGTAATATTAGCAACACCTTTGCCAAGGTAACAGCCCAATTAGTAAAACTCACATGGTGGATATGAGCCAGGAGCTAACACATCTTTTGCACATGATAACAAAACACTTTTCTGCATGGCTCTCAACACAACCTCAGTCTATGTACATGCTGATGACCTCCTCTCTACCAACACTGTTTCCCTCTACGGAGAATGGAATAAAACATCAATGCTCCAGAAGATAAATGTCAGCCTTGCAAAGTCTTGTTTCTTTCAAGTTAGAGTAGCGCCCAGCCCAACACAACCCGGAGCCGGGTTTGACCCCGTTTTCTCCCTCGCTGCTACAAAGAACTTCTGCTTGGCCGATACGGTACAGTACCTCTGGCTAGCTTTGAAAGTAGGCCGAAGGCCCTGACCAGCCAGTCAGAGGTCATGTGTTCAACTACAGGGAGTCATCAAACCAATGTACAGGAGGGTTGGGCTGGGAAGGAGCTTCATGGGTCAGGCTCTTGGTTTCATCAGCGGGGTCCTCCACAATGTGGGAGGAGCTTCATGGGTCAGACTCTTGGTTTAATCAGGTGGTTCCTCCACACCGTGAGGAGTTTCATGGGTCAGACTCTTGGTTTGAAAAGATGGTTCCTCCACACCGTGTGAAGGAGCTTCATGGATCGGACTCTTGACTTTGAATGACCAGCAAACAACCAGGTGTGCCATCTCAACATGGACCTTTCACACATACAGAGGGCTAGTAAGAATATCTATGTCTATACATCTATACCAATAATATATAGATTTATTTGGTCATATATAAGAGATATCTAGCTACACTCAATATTTTTTTTTTCATAACCCTAACCGCAGTAATGAATTTAATCTTTACATTCAACGTTCAAAAAGCATTCATTCTCTTCTCTAAATTCCTTCACTAAAAAAAATATAAACTATTTTTGGTCTATCAGGAAGTAGGTAATGAGACTGAGAGAACTCTATTTCCTTTCAGCTAAGTGATGGTTATCGTAGAGCAACGGTCAGGGTTCCATTCCCTCCGGGGCGGAATGCAGACTACTCTCACGTTACGGAGACTACTGAGTTCATCTACACAGAAGGTCAACCTGCCCCATTTCTAGCAAATACAATAATTCAATCTGTATAAAAAATAGAAAGCATCTAATGTAGTCAATGAAGTGCTTGGAAGCTAAACATCTCACCATAAGCCTAACCCAGAGTGTGATTAAACTTAAAACCAAATTTGACTTTAGTAACATCTAAGGATATTTACAAAACATCCATGTAAATACCACTATATAATATGAAAATTATTAATATGCAAACATAATTAAATCTCTAACAAACCAATCTTTAGCAATAACATATCTTTAGCAACAATAACAGCAATAACAAACCATCTGCATGCTTGCCGGGGCCAGACACAGATGAGCGCTGGATCCAGAGTCGTAACGTGAGATAGCAGAAGTGGGCAGAGTGACCTTCTGGTTCAACAACCAAACAAGCCTCTTTCTGCTCCCTCCCCCCCACCATCGTCTGCCATGGACAAGTTCTGCATTTACGCACCTGGGATTGAAATGCATTCTCCCAACCAATTAGGGAAGAGATGAGCCGGGAGCAGTTTAGACTCTAAACTGGCTCAGAGGAAAGAGGAAGACAACTAGGCTTAGGCTAACCCTTCTCACTGCTATAGACACAGAGCATTTCAACCGTTAGTATTGGAAGGATGTTAATGGAATCCCTAACAAATTACACCTTAGTACCTAATAAAGAAATTTGAAATGTTGCAGTAACTATTTTTTGAGAATAGTTTGACCTTAGGGCTACTAATGTCTGTTACCATGTTACATTAGGGCCTCTGTGTTATATTAGGGCTACTAATGTCTGTTACCATGTTACATTAGGGCCTCTATGTTACATTAGGGCTAATAATGTCTGTTACCATGTTACATTAGGGCCTCTGTGTTAGCATGTTACATTAGGGCTACTAATGTCTCTGTGTTACCATGTTACATTAGGGCCTCTGTTTTATGTAAGGGCTACTAATGTCTCTGTATTACCATGTTACATTAGGGCCTCTGTGTTACATTAGGGCCTCTGTGTTACCATGTTACATTAGGGCCTCTGTGTTACATTAGGCTACTAATTTCTCTGTGTTACCATGTGACATTAGGGCCTCTGTGTTACCATGTTACATTAGGGCCTCTGTTACATTAGGGCTACTAATGTCTCTGTGTTACCATGTTACATTTGGGCCTCGGTGTTACATTAGGGCTGCTAATGTCCCTGTGTTACCATGTTACATTAGGGCCTCTGTGTTACATTAGGGCTTCTAATGTCTCTGTATTACCATTTTACAGTAGGGCCTCTGTGTTACCATGTTGCATTAGGGCCTCTGTGTTACATTGGGGCTACTGTGGGGCTAATGTGTTATTGTGCGTTTCCGCTAAGCGATGCAGTACGGTTAGGTGCAGTACGGTTCGTGTTTCCACCACCAAAAGTGGGCGGAATCCAAAAATAACTAGCTGAGCCACGATAATCCGCAGCTATTTTTCAGTACTCCTCCGTTGGGGAACCAAGCGGTCTGAAAGGGTGCCGAAAAGTTGGAGTTACACACCTTGTCTGTTGATTGGTCGACAGAATTGTCAAGGTATTTCTGGACAACAGCGAAAGCTTGAGGAAAATGTTGCGCAAAAGTTTGCCCTCCTTCTTGGACTTCTTTTTAATTGCATTCATGTAGCAGGCTAAGCTGTGTCAGGCTGCTATGATGTCACGATGCATACGCAGCTGCCACAGCTATCGCCATCCGGCTTAAACCCCACCCTACCATAATGGTACTGTCGGCGGTGGAAATGCGAGCCGCACCTAACTGCACCTAATCATACCGCACCTGACCGCACCGCTCGGGGAAACGCGCTATTACCGTGTTACATTAGGGCCTCAATGTTACATTAGAGGGCTACTAATGTCTGTGTTACCATTAGGGATGGGGACCATTAATATTTATTGATATCGATACCATTTTCGATACTCCTTAACAATCCGAGTCTTTATCGATACCACTATTGATACTTTCCTATTAATTGGTGGAAATACGACACATTTTTAGTGATGAGCAAAATATTTATGAAATAAATAATTGTATTTTAAATTAAATATGTAATTCTTAATAAATATTGACATCTGTAGTTTTAATTATATATACTAAAATTATAAGAGCACTATACAACTGTACTAGTAATACAGAAACATGAGTAATGCAGTATTACTCATGTTTCTCACCAAAAACTAAATTAACCATTTCTCTATGTTACATTTGAACGCATCATGATACACAGTTGCTTTATTGAGCCAGTCTCAACACATCATAACGCAGCACATCTGAAACCTTATTTACTTTTTAAGATAACTAGCTCGTATGCTGCCGATTACAACACCGATTTCACAATTGGATTACTTTTTTTAACTGACGGGAATAGCGACAATGTCTGTGTGTGTGATTACCGCTCGTACTTTGAGAGGATGATTAAGACGGGCCCGTCTGTGGTGCGACAGGATAAGGAGGAGACAGGAGGAGTCTTTTCAACTCGGAAGACAGTTGAAGGTACTGCATTTGGCCTTTATTTGATGCACAATGCTAATGTGCTTGGCCATTGAGGTTGTGTTCCCCCCTTTACAATAAATGATTTTCACCCATTCAGCCATCCTCGCAAGCAAAGTTAACTGCCAGACTTCACTTGTTTTACTTGTAATACCTATTTGCTTACAATTCCATTCAAAAACATTGGTGGACATGCTGCAGTGATTGGATTGATTTGATTTAAATGCCGTGACATGACTCGAGGGACACAACATTACATTACAGGACCTATGTGACAAAAAAAATAATAAATGAACGACAGGACTCGATAGTGGTATCGATAGGGTCCTCGATAGAACCGAGTTTCGATCCCCATCCCTAGCAACCATGTTACATTAGTGCCTCTGTGTTACATCAGAGCCTATCCCCATCACTCTTCCTGCCCAAGTGAGACAAGATTTCTGCTGTTGGCCAGGCCAGCAATGCAGCATCTACAGACCTTCTCCGCAGAAGGAAAATGTCTTTTTAGTCTTGGTTATTTTGGGCTGTTAGATCAACACAAGCTCAAGCTCAACTCATGCCAGCATCTCTGCTGTTGTCTATGTTCTGTATGTGATGACTAACTTCCCGTTGGCATGGTTTCCATCTCCATAACGTCCACCACTTCCTGGTGGGCGTTCCTACACTACAGGCGCCCCCTGCTGGCCGACCCCCAGCATGACACCCCGACCTGCTCATCCTCCACAGCAAGAACACTCTGGCCACTGGAATCACATGTCACACCGTGGCATGGCTACTAATAGGGTAACATGGTGGTCACACACATGGACACACACACACATGAACACAAACACAGACGCATACACGCACACACATATACACGCAGGTATCCATTCACACACAAACACGCGCACGCAGGCGCACACGCACCCACACACACACCCGCATGCAAACGCCACCCCCCACGCGGCGGCTCAGCAGTGGGAGGAGGTCATGTGCTGGTACTCGGGACAGCGCAGCAGGGCGGGGTAGTGGCCGCAGGAGGAGCCGCTCATGGGCATGGAGGCCTCGGAAACGGCGGAGGGGCTGCGGCCGCGGACTTCCGGCCCGTCCGGGACGTCCGGCTGCAGGAACTGGCCCGAGTAGTCGGAGCAGTTGCTGAGGCGGGGGTGGTAGAAGCCCTGGTGGGGGCGGTACATCTCCTCGGCTGTGTAGCGCTTCATGAAGAGGTACACCGACATGACGCCCGCCGTCTGGGAGAGGGAGGGTTTAGAGAGCATGGTGATACACACACACACACACACACACGATATAGTGGACTCCTAGATCTAGATGTTTTTGTGGTGGTGGGCTGCAGACCCCTAGCCCAGCGTTCAGCAGCCTGAGGAACAGCAGCAGCCCAGGGCCTTATCAGTCCACCCCTCACAACCCGGCCCAGTGAGCAGATGAAGGGAGCTACAGTATGCTCAGCAAACACACACACACACACAAACACACACACACACACACACACACACACACACACACACAAAGACTGAGGTAGATCTAGAGGAAATCAGTTGACTGTTAGTAAATCGGCTGCTTTGGTCATCTTAAAAGTGTGTTTTGAAGTCCAAACATTTGAGCATTTGTGCTTGTGTGTGTAAACAGTTTCTTATTTCCTATGATCTGTGTAATAGCACTATGACCTGTTTGTTAACACTATGACTTCTGACATGTGTGTTAACACTATGCTCTGTGTGTTAACACTATGACCTATGACGTGTGTTAACAATATGACCTGTGTGTTAACACTATGACCTATGACCTGTGTGTTAACACTATTATCTGTGCGTTAACACTATGACCTATGTGTTAACACTATGACCTAGGACCTGGGTATTAACACTATGATCTATGACCTGTGTTAACACTATGACCTATGAACTGTGTTAACACTATAACAATAGATCTGTGTTAACACTGTGACATGTGTGATAACACTATGACCTACGACCTGTGTGTTAACACTATGACCTGTGTCTTTACACTATGACCTGTGTGTTAACAATATGACCTTTGACCTGTGTGATAACACTATGACCTGTGTGTTAGCACTATAACGCTATGACTTGTGGTTAAACACTATAACACAATGATCTGTGTGATAACACTATGATCTATGACCTGTGTCTTACACTGTGACCTGTGTGTTAACACTATGACCTACGACCTGTGTGTTAACACTATGACCTATGTCTTTACACTATGACCTGTGTGTTAGCAATATGACCTTTGACCTATGTGATAACACTATGACCTGTGTGTTAACACTATAACACTTCGACTTGTGTTTTAGCACTATAACACAATGATCTGTGTGATAACACTATGATCTATGACCTGTGTCTTACACTGTGACCTGTGTGTTAACACTATGACCTACGACTTGTGTGTTAACACTATGACCTATGTTTTAACACTACGACCTCTGACCAGTGTGTTAACACTATGACCTTTTACCTGTGTGTTAACACTCTGACCGTTGTGTGAACAGTGACCTTTTTGATGACACTTTTAAAGAGACACTTATATTTTATGGATATATTACATATTTATTGTTGCCTATTGCTGTTTGTGTTTGCATTTTGCACTGCTTTATTTTGCACTGTGGGTAGGGAGCACCACCCCAATTTCGCTGTACAAGTTTGCACAATAACAATAAAGTCTGAAATCTATGACCTTTGTTAACACATGGGTATGTGTTAACACTATGACCTATGACCTGTGTGTTAACACTATGACCTATGAACTGTGTGTTAACACAATGACGGATTACCGCATGGGCAAAGTGGGCACATGTTCAGGGCCCTGGCCAATGGGGGGGTCCCTTGATAGATATACAGTGGGGCAAAAAAGTATTTAGTCAGCCACCAATTGTGCAAGTTCTCCCACTTAAAAAGACGAGAGAGGCCTGTAATTTTTATCATAGGTAAACCTCAGCTATTAGAGACAAAATAAAAAAAAAATCCAGAAAATCACATTGTCTGATTTTTTAAGAATTTATTTGCAAATTATGGTGGAAAATAAGTATTTGGTCACCTACAAACCAGCAAGATTTCTGGCTGTCACAGACCTGTAACTTCTTCTTTAAGAGGCTCCTCTGTCCTCCACTTGTTACCTGTATTAATGGCACCTGTTTGAACTCCTTATCAGTATAAAAGACACCTGTCCACAACCTCAAACAGTCACACTCCAAACTCCACTATGGCCAAGACCAAAGAGCCGTCAAAGGACACCAGAAACACAATTGTAGACCTGCACCAGGCTGGGAAGTCTGAATCTGCAATAGGTAAGCAGCTTGGTGTGAAGAAATCAACTGTGGGAGCAATTATTAGGAAATGGATCCGTGGAATGGAATACATACAAGACCACTGATAATCTTCCTCGATCTGGGGCTCCACGCAAGATCTCACCCTGTGGGGTCAAAATGATCACAAGAACGTGAACAAAAATCCCAGAACCACACGGGGGGACCTAGTGAATGACCTCCAGATAGCTGGGACCAAAGTAACAAAGGCTACCATCACTAACACACTACGCCGCCAGGGACTCAAATCCTGCAGTGCCAGACGTGTCCCCTTTGAAGTTTGCTAGAGAGCATTTGGATGATCCAGAACAGGATTGGGAGAATGTCATATGGTCAGATGAAACCAAAATAGAACTTTTTGGTAAAAACTCAACTTGTCGTGTTTGGAGGAGAAAGAATGCTGAGTTGCATCCAAAGAACACCATACCTACAGTGAAGCATGGGGGTGGAAACATCATGCTTTGGGGCTGTTTTTCTGCCAAGGGACCAGGACGTCTGATCCGTATGACGG
The DNA here is from genome assembly GCF_949987615.1 of Pollachius pollachius. Taxonomy (NCBI): domain Eukaryota; kingdom Metazoa; phylum Chordata; class Actinopteri; order Gadiformes; family Gadidae; genus Pollachius; species Pollachius pollachius. The sequence goes on from NC_136935.1 coordinate 25,377,116, forward strand.
AAAGAATGAATGGGGCCATGTATCGTGAGATTTTGAGTGAAAACCTCCTTCCATCAGCAAGGGCACTGAAGATGAAACGTGGCTGGGTCTTTCAGCATGACAAAGACCCCAAACACACCGCCCGGGCAACGAAGGAGTGACTTCGTAAGAAGCATTTCAAGGTCCTGGAGTGGCCTATCCAGTCTCCAGATCTCAACCCCATAGAAAATCTTTGGAGGGAGTTGAAAGTCTGTGTGGCCCAAAAACATCACTGCTCTAGAGGAGATCTGCATGGAGGAATGGGCCAAAATACCAGCAGCAGTGTGTGAAAACCTTGTAAAGACTTACAGAAAACGTTTGACCTCTGTCATTGCCAACAAAGGGCATGTAACAAAGTATTTAGATGACCTTTAGTTATTGACCAAATACTTATTTTCCACCATAATTTGCAAATAAATTCTTTAAAAATCAGACAATGTGATTTTCTAGATTTTTTTTTTTCATTTTGTCTCTCATAATTACAGGCCTCTCTCATCTTTTTAAGTGGGAGAACTTGCACAATTGGTGGCTGACTAAATACTTTTTTGCCCCACTGTATATATATATATATATTATATATATATATTATATATATATATTCTATATATATATATATATATATATATAGATATATATAGATATAGATATATATAGATATATAGATATATAGATATATTTTTAAATTCAAATGGCCAAGACTTTGGTCATAAAAGGATTTGAATGTTTTTGATTTGCAAAATAAACACATCACATTTTAAAAAGAAATTAACGTGACGTGACGTCAATGTCGTAGTGCTTGGTCAACGGTCAATGTCACAGTGAAAATGAAGAAACGTGTGCTAAGCGGGTCGGCAAAGCTTAAACGAAAGATAGAAAAAGACACTAAAGATGCTGCCCTGGTACAACAAATACCGTCCATCTCAACGATTTTTAACCAAAAACGAGAACAAGGTGACGATGCAGAATCAGTTAGCCTAGACGACGTCCATCCAGCAGATGTTACAGCGCTGGATGCTAGTGCTAACTACTATCCTGGCCCGAGCGCGGAGGAGCCGTCCGAGAGCGGTGGAGCCGTCCGAGAGCGGTGGAGCAGCAGCCCAGCCTCCACTTCCTACTGACAACGACGTCAACAGCAATGATGACAGCCTTCTCACATCGCCTGTGAAGGAAACTGAAGAAACGCTGGGGGTCGAAAATGAACCTGGGGATGAAGACGTTGACTATCTCTGGTGTGACACAGTCATGGATCCTGCGTTGTGGGAAAATATGTTATAGGCTACATGTGTATATATATATATATATATTAAAAAAAAGAAAAGCCTCCTTTAGGGCTCCCTTTTTAAAAGTAACATAGGCTTTACTTATTACTGATGATCCGTCAGATTCTGACCGAACAGCCTCTTGGAAATTATATTTTACAATTCTTAATATTTTAAACTAATGAAATTCGTTAAAGGAAGTCATTAGGTGCTTTTAAATTCATGATATTAACCTAACAGATTCCATGTTCTGCCGTTAAGACGAGCGGCTGGCACTATGCATGCCCGCAGCCATGGGATTAGATAATCTCTCTCTCTGTTGGTAGGGGTCAATGGCTGGTTTGTGCCCGTGGTCATGTTAATCCATCCATGTACCTGTGTGATAACACTAACACTATGGCCTATGACCTGTGTGTTAACACCATGACCTATGACCTATGTGTTAAAACTATGACCTGTGTGTTAAACTATAACACTATGACCTGTGGATTAAAACTATAACACTATGATCTGTGTGATAAAACCATGACCTATGACTTGCGTGTTAACACTACTTGAGGCACTATAGTAGGCAGGCAGGTAGGCTGTTATGAAATAGGCTACTTCATCTTCCAGTAAACCAGTGTTAAATTGTGGTCCAACTCCGCAAAAGTAATCGGCGAGCAAATGTTACGAAAAAAAAGTGTTCTTCTCCAAAACTCAACTCTCCTCTTTTCCATCTGCTTCTGCCTCTCAACCAGCAGCCCACTTAAAACAACATGTCACTTCTTTTGGAAATTACCTTAGGTTATTTGTCGTCTGCGGTGTAGGTTGGTGGTCTATACATTTTGACTTCTTAATAAAGAATATCCTTACATTTTGAGAAAATAATGTGAAACATGCTGCAAACCTTTGCAAATCTCTTTCTGATTCAAAGCCATTAGCCCACTGCTACAGAAATCTGATAGTCAGCTCAGGTTGCAGTTAATTAGTATTTAAGTACTCAAATAAAGATGACATATATTGTTAACAAATCTTGTTCCATGTGCCCTTTTTTGAATTAGAGCGCCTACCCCTCAAAGGTCTCTGCACGGCCCTGCTCCTCTGAAATCCCGCCCTTTCTCCCCCTCTCATCTAAACACATGGGCTGTGTCTCAATTCAGGGGACGCATCCTTTGAAGGCTGCATTCGAAGGCCGATTGCGACACTGCGATGCGTCAAGGCTGTCCCATTTCGAAGGCTCCTTCAAATGTTCCTTCAAATGACAAAACTATGTCAAAGTTCAATGACATTAACACGAGCCATAACGTTAAACTAATTAATGTTATATTTTCTATAATTATTATATAATGGCGCCATATTTCTCCTCCGCCGTCCGGTTTGAACTGCAGCTGTTAGGGTTGCTAGTTGACAGGAGCGGTGCGTCGTCACGCAAGGTAAAGGGTGTTGACGGCTTGTTATGCAAACTTTAAATGCTCCGTAGGCAAGACCGCCTCATTTAAAAACGTTTGTCTGGCCTTTGGTCCGGACTTCACGGTCTACGAAGGCCACACCTTCATAGAGCACGTCCTTCGAAGGACGCGTACCCTGAATTGAGACACTGCCATGGAAGTGGTTCCACTTCCATGTGCCTATGGCTCCTCTGAAGTCCCGCCCTGTCCATGAGGCTGATTCGAAGCAGCCGGTCCTGTGCGTGGAGAGAGGTCAGGTCTACCACTGAGCCCCACGTGTCTCCTTGCTTCCCTATTACACTAAAGAACAGGAAGTCGGAGGGGGAGGATTACCTCATCCAGCAGGAAGGAAATGGCAGCGAAGGCGAAGGACCAGCCATACTTGTAGCTGAAGTAGGTCTCGTAGGTCTTGGTCCGGTTCAGCATCTCATCGTTGATACTGGAGATGTACAGCACCAGACCGACCACCAGAGAGAGACCTGGAGCAGAGAGAGACCAAACTTCGTCTGGTAGTAATTTACCCTAAGGGTACATTATTGAATGTTATTCTACTTCATTTAATGCTTGATTCTGATTGGCTGGGAGGAGGGCATTAACCCGGCAGGTTACCCGCTGACTTGTCGGTTCTACTTGCTGCTGACTGAGCACAGCGTCAAATAGATCAATACGTATGAAGGTATTATTGAAGCAAAAGTCTTTAGCACCTGTAACTGCAGATTTTGAATGCATACACTAAAGTCACAGTAAATTTGAAGTCGTATATATTTAATCTCAATGTGTACTCTAGTCACAAATGTGTAACAGTACATTTGAAGTCGTAAATATTTTTTCTAACATTGTAAACACAAAATAGGGTCTACGAGTATGCAAGTCTGTTACAGTTGCATGAATCCGTTTGCTACAATCATTGCAGCGCAGTTAGTGCAAAACACATTCGCACACCCGTGTTTCATAATCTGAGAACATGCCCAAAATGTGTGCATTTGTAAACCCAAATTTTGAACTAATGCATCAGAAGTTGCACATCTGTGAAAAATTTCCTCAAAAATAAAATGATATAGAACGCTATGTTGATTCAGCATTTTAATGAGCAAGCACAAGTCCATCGTTACAACTGCTCGAATCTGCTCCTGCTAGTCTCAGGTGTGGGCTTTTTTACAGGTAGTTTTGCAACACGTCTAGGTGGTACATGTGTAGCAAAAGTGATTTGTATCCGTATGAGGCAGAGCGTCCGTGGTCAGGACAAATTTGCAGCACTGTCAAGTTATCCAGATGTTAAAAGTAATTTCAGCTCTGCCCAAACTTGAAAATGGCTTGTTCAACACACAATAATGCAAAGGGACAACTCTGTTCTGTTCTGGTGATTTATTTTCTTTAAGATGGATTTGATGGTTCTTGAAACATTGGATATTTGTATGGAATTAGGTGAAGTAGCAGATTGATGGCACATAAGGTGGAATTTCAGGTGAAGAATAGGTTGATAACCTTCCAGATAAACAAAAAGACAAATCAAATCACATTCCACATCAGTATGCATCTAAATCATAATCATTAAACTAAACATCTCATGTAATCCCATAGTAATTGCTGCTTGGTTTACAAACTTAATCAGTATCAATTGCCAGCATTTCCATTACATTTAGTTTGGACTTCGCAATTGCATTCAAACCAGATCCAAATCAAACAGAAAACAGCAAACATGATTCCTTCAAACATAACACTTGAATTAGTCAGTTGTGTCTGTAGTTGAACATGAGCTGTGTTTGTAGGCTGAGGAGACAAAGAGGGCTTGCTATGCTAACCCTAAACATTATATACCCATGCTTATTAAGAGGTCATGGGTCACATCCTGTCTGTTAACCATGTCACATCCTGTCCTGTCTGTCATGTCTGGGTTAGCTCTGCCCCCTTCAGGCCTGGAGTTCCTCCACAGTTCTTCAGTCAAAATTGTTTGACGCCACAATCACTAACCAATGAAAGTCGCCGGCAGGGGGTGGATTTTTCAAACTACACTTGGACCATCAAAGCAGACCATATAAATACATTGAAGGACACTTTCAGCATGTTGATGCAATAATTTTGGGGGAATTCAGTTGAACTAAGTAATTTAATTTGACATAATATAAGATACCCAACTCCGTCGTGTAGGATGCCCTCTTGTCTACTTTCAAGACTCCAGAAAGTAAGAGTTTGCTTGGATGGTCCCAGTGTAGTTAGAAAAATGCACCCCCTGCTGGCGACTTTCATTGGTTAGTGCTGCAATTTTGTCCCGCCCACGGACGCTCTGCCTCATACAGATAGAAATCACTTTTGCTACACATGTACCACCTAGACGTGTTGCAAAACTACCTGCAAAAAAACCCACAGCTGAGACTTGCAGGAGCAGATTCGAGCAGTTGTAACGATGGACATGTGCTCGCACATTAAAATGCTGAATCAACGTAGCGTTCTATATAATTTTATTTGTGCTGAATTTTTTTTACAGACTACTACTTACTCAGCCACTTCTGATGCATTAGTTCAAAATTTGGGTTTACGAATGCACACATTTTGGGCATGTTCTCAGATTATGAAACATGGGTGTACAAATGTGTTTTGCACCAACTGCGCTGCAATGATTGTAGCAAAAGGATTTGTGCACCTGTAACACAGACTTGCATACTCGTAGACCCTATGTTGTGTTTACAATGGTAGAAAAAATATTTACGACTTCAAATGTACTGTTACACATTTGTGACTTTAGAGTACACATGCAAATTAAATACATACGACTTCAAATTTACTGTGACTTTAGTGTACGCATTCAAAATCTGCAGTTACAGGTGCTAAAGACTTTTGCTACAATAATACCTTCATAAATATGCCGCTTGTATTTCAGCCTTCAAAACGAGAGCTGGTAAATTGCTGGTAAAAATGCATTCAACTGTAATCGGAAAACGCGGTGATATGCTATAGATTATATAATATCTGTGGTATAAAGGCTGGGATGAATTTGAAATTATAAATATGTACACTTAATGTTGAAGGTTACCGCCGTAAGGTAAGCCGTCCACGAGCCGGGCATATCAAACTGTTTATTGCCCTGCCTCTCTGTGATTATCCCTTACTTAATTACCTTCAGGGTTGCACACTAGTGATGGCAGGTGAGGTGACAGCATTTTTCATGCCACACAACTCCAGTCTAACCGACCAAAGCACATTACTTACTTTGCCTTTGCCTGTACCAGTGCTGTTTTCCTCTTTGAGCAGCTATGTGCCTCACTTTGGCTTTCCTCCTACTGCAGTCTTCTATGGAGCCAGTATCCTGCCATAATTCAAACCTGCAAAAAAAAGTTTCAAAGGCTTGTAAGTCTGGGTTTGAAAACTCAACACCTTGTAAAAAAGGTTTTGCAACACTGAAAAAAGAGATTATAGCCTGAAAAAACAATTAAAACATCTGCAAACATGATTTTGTGTTCTATTTTATCTTCTTCATCATTTTCACCAACACATTTTCAAAGTTTCAAAAATGTCACCAGCGCATTTTCAGAGTTTCAAATCTGGCACTGTTCTAACAGTGTATTTCATTGTTTCCTGGTTTTGAAACCTTGTAAATGGGATTCTGCAAACAGGTGTTCATACATTGAGAAATAAGTTTTGAAAGGTTGAATATTTATTTTTAAAAACTTGTAAAGGTGTAAATTTACACTATTGCAATGTATTTTTTCAGAACTGACTTTTCAGCACTGACTTTTCAGAGATTTGACCACACAGGCGCAAGCTTTGAGTCACGTGATTATTGGCAGTGTTCTGTCGCGCATTCGTTTTGAAACTCCCTGACAGTCAAAGGTCTGAAATCGTTGATCTGCAAAAAGGAAAAAAAAACGTTCCTGGGGGCGGGACCATTTGGCTCTAAACCTATTGGTTGCTCTCTGCTGACGTGAATTCCAATCACGTGTGCCGTTGACCGGGCTGTGCGTGATTGACAGTGCTCTACCAATGACAAGAATAACAACTGTATAATAATAACTGTCAGGGAGTTTCAAAACTAATGCGCGACAGAACACTGCCAATAATCACGTGACTCAAAGCTTGCGCCTGTGTGGTCAAATCTCTGAAAAGTCAGTGCTGAAAAGTCAGTTCTGAAAAAATACATTGCAATGGTGTAAATTTACACCTTTACAAGTTTTTAAAAATAAATATTCAACCTTTCAAAACTTATTTCTCAATGTATGAACACATGTTTGCAGAATCCCATTTACAAGGTTTCAAAACCGGGAAACAATGAAATACACTGTTAAAACAGTGCCAGATTTGAAACTCTGCAAATGCGCTGGTGACATTTTTGAAACTTTGAAAATTTGTTGGTGAAAATGATGAAGAAGATAAAATAGAACACAAAATCATGTTTGCAGATGTTTTAATTGTTTTTTCAGGCTATAATCTCTTTTTTCAGTGTTGCAAAACCTTTTTTACAAGGTGTTGAGTTTTCAAACCCAGACTTACAAGCCTTTGAAACCTTTTTTTTCAGGTTTGAATTATGGCAGGATACTGGCTCCATAGTCTTCCTGTTTTAAAATTATTTATATTTGAAATGTATCTAAATATTGTTTCTAGAGCAGCAAGAGCAAAGTTTACAACAGAAAATAAAGTTAATCATATAAATGCCATAATGTCTCCGTGAACAATCTACAATGTCAAACAACTAATTAATAATACTGAGTGAAGTTTAGAAAGAAGAAAATACTTGTTCATAACACTATCCACGAGGTAACACTATCCAGTCCTCCAGGCAACACAGGTCAGATACTAACTCTTGATGTCCTGTACCGTGCAGGTCAATGGAGAAGCAACATAGCTAATTTGGTAGTTAATTAGTCTATGATCGTCGGTAATATATGCTGTTTAATCACTGTTACTGAATAAAGCCCTAACCCCTAACCCTTTCCACTGATCATAACCATATCCACTATCTAACTCTGTTCACTGATCATAACCCTATCCACGGATCACAACCCTATCCACTATCCAACCCTATCCACTGATCATAACCTTATCCACTGATCATAGCCCTACCCACTGATCATAACCCTATCCACTGATCATAGCCCTACCCACTGATCATAACCCTATCCACTGATCACAACCCTATCCACTGATCATAACCTTATCCACTGATCATAGCCCTACCCACTGATCATAACCCTATCCACTGATCATAGCCCTACCCACTGGTCATAACCCTATCCACTGATCACAACCCTATCCACTGATCATAACCCTATCCACTGATCATAACCCCATCCACTTTCTAACCCTATCCACTGATCATAACCCTATCTACTGACCATAACCCAATCCACTGATCATAACCCTATCCACTATCTAACCCTGTAGCAACCAATAACGTAATTACAGCCAATAAAGTAATAACTGACAATAATTTAATCATTTAAATGTAATAAAGCCAATAACGTAATAACTTGCCAATAATGTAATAAGGTTGTTGGGCCAATAACGTAATAACTTTTTGCCAATAATGTAATAACTTTTGGCTGGTTAATACGTTATTGGCCTTGTATTAAAAAAAAACATTTGAAAATATAATAACTGAGTCAATAATGTAATAAATGAGGTATCACTTGAGAAACTGTCACACTTAGACTTAATATTGCATCTTGCAACACATGCTTAAATATCTGACCTTACAGATACCCCTCCACCCTCATACCCCCCTCCACAGTATGCCTTATAGGAGCAAAGGGTAAATTTGGATTCATATGTAACTCTTAGGCTTCCATTATATTACTCCGTGTATCCAACTCTGTGACCACGCAGACGCTTCGACGGAGTCGTGAGCCTTTCGAAGTTCCGCGTTGCAGTTTTCAGTATGGTATTGCAATTCACCGCTGGAACGCTAGGGGCTGCGGGAAAGAGACGTTGGAAAGAGACGCTGACCATAACAGCCCTGCTGTCTCCATCGTTCTGAGTAGCCTCTACGAAGAGCAACAATTTTTGGAGGCACACATCGGGCTACGGAGAAGGTCTCTAAAAGGGTTTGCGACGATGGAGAGGGCTCTCTGTGGCTATGGAGAGCACTTTACGCAGTATCATAAACAAGGCTTTACTTTTACTCTGGAATTCTTGAATCGGCCAAAACAGCTTTGGGGCCAGCCTGATCTGCAGAGCGACATTAGATCGCTTGCAGATTGGGCTGAAAATGTAATAACTGAGCCAATAATGTAATATACATAAATATGTCTGCAGCCCCGCATCCAATATTATCATATCATACTGCTGTATTCACCAATAATCATAAACTGAATGTTTGTCTGATGCATATGGCCTAGATCAGGGGTCTCCACCCTTTTCCCCTCTGAGAGTTACCTTTGGGAGAATAATAATGACGGAGAGCTACTTGTGTTTTATATTATGTGTAACATTTATTGACTTGGCCAGTTTGTATCAAAATCACCGGAACAAGGTTTTGTTTGGCAAAAGCACTAACAAGACAAACAACCAACACTCACAGATTTGTGCAAAAATATGAAACCTCAAATTAAACTCAATGTTTATGCATGCATGCCTATGCATTTATCTGTCTTTTTAACCACCACACACTGTTAAACAACATCTTTTTTTGTATGAACATTTTCAAAATGCAGCCAACTCACAATCTGTCAAAACATAATAATTGAACTCTTCAATATGCATATCTATGGATTTCTTTTCAACTTTTCAACTATCACTGATAAACTCACATATTTTTGAATGAACATTTACAAAACACTGTCATCTAATTCTCTCACTGCCAAAACAAAGGTTGAACTCATCAGTTTGTGCAGGCATTTCTTCACCTTTACAACTCACATCTTTGAACTCTCATAGGCTACTATTGATGAAAAAACATTCATAACTACATCCCAATTTCATGACTTTCAGTCATTTATTAGTGAGATACCTGGTATGCGTGGAGATAACAAGAGAGCTGTATGCTGTAATGTACCCACTTAGGTTCACTCTTATAGAGTCTTTCAAATGTTCATCTGTCAGTCTTGATTTTATGACATTCATGTCAGAAAAGGCAGATTCACATAGGTATGTGGACCCAAACAAAGCAGCTAACTTCAGAGCTGCTTGACACAGATTATTATAGTTTTCTTGCTCAACCAAGCTCAAGAAATGTTGTGCATGTTGTTGAGATTTAAACTGGACATCATTGTGGAGGTTTAAAAGTTCAATTTCTATTTCAACAGGATCAATAATCAATCTGCCCATAAATCTCACTTATGTTCACATCCTTGATGGGTTGGCCATATATGTCACACAGGGCTCAAGTTTCTGAAAGCCTCTGAATCTGTCTGCCAACTCCTGGCCAAGTTCTATCAAGAGGTCACAATACTTCTCTGTGTTCAAAGCATCAGCTTCCCCTGCATGGGTTTCCAAAACCTTCGCCACAGAGGGGAAATGCAGGAATCATTTGACCTTCAACTGCTGGATGAAAAAGGTCAGCTTTGCGCTGAACGCGTTAACAGCGCTGATCATGTTGCGCACGTCTTTCTCTTTACCTTGCACCTGTAATTTCAAGTTATTCATTTTGTCAGTTACATCTATCAGAAATGCGATATCAAGGACCCATCCTGCAACAGATAACAAGGTGGTGTCCTCCCCCCTCGCTTCCTATAAAACCTTGATTTCACCAAGCAAGGAAAAAAATCTTTGAAGTACCTTACCCTTGCTTACCCCTTGAATTGCTTGAAGGTCCTGTGTTGCTTAGCCTTTGCTCTGATGGAGTTGATAATGTTGAAAACCGGCTTCATTACATGATCAAATCCCATGACCTTCGCACATAAAGCCTGTTGATGAATTATGCAATGGTAGTCCAGAAATGTCGGAAACTCCGGGTCCACTTTGCATCGGGCAATAAATCCAGCATGTCGACCGGTCATCAGTGGTGCTCTGTCAGTGGTTACTGAAACCAGCTTTTCAATAGGGATCATCTGATCAATGAAGAAGTTCTTCACGGCATTGTAAATATCAACTCCGCTGGTTTTTGTTTTAGTGACAGTTAAGTAAAAAACTCCTCATGCACAGTGCAATCATTAAAAACCATGCGACACAGCCAGTGCAGACACTCTCCTTGCCATTGTATTGGCACCCAGTTGTACATCGGCAAAAGCAGATAACATTTCTGTCTTTCATTTGTGGTCCTTGAATAACGTTTCAGCCACCGCGGTCATCGCCTCCTTTACAACACTCCCATCAGTGAAGGCCTTTTTGTGCTTTGTCAGGATGTGCGCCACTTTAAACGAAGCCTCTGTACAAGCAGTAGCCTTCTGTACTGGTCTGGTAAAAAGAGACTGCTGCCATTGTAGCTGTGTACTCAGTTCCTTGATCTTTTGTTTCCGTAGATTGGTATTGACTGGAAAGTCCTGTGAGAAGGACCTGTGGATGGTGGTGAAATGGTGCTATTTGGAGAGCTACTCTGAAGGGGGCGGCGAGCGACTGGCAGCTCGCGAGCGACGTGTAGAAGACCCCTGCTCTAGATGCCTCTCCTAAACTGATTTAATGCACATGTTCATCCATCCACACACAGAACTTCGAAAGGCTCATGACTCCGTCAATGTGTCTGCGCTGGCCATGGAGTTTGATACACAGAGTACTATAACGGAACCCTAATAGTGACATATACATCCAAATTCACTCTTTGCTCCCTTAAGACATCCTGTGGAGGGGAGTATGAGGGTGGAGGGGTAACTCAGATATTTAAGCATATGTTGCAAGATGCAATATTAAGGCTAAGTGTGACAGTTTCTCTCCAGAAATTGAAAATAAAATGATACCCCAGTTATTACATTATTGGCTCAGTTATTACATTTTCAAAGGATTTTTTTAGTACAAGGCCAGTAATGTAATAACCAGCCAATAACGTAATAACTTATTACATTATTGGCAAAATGTTATTACGTTATTGGCTCAACAACTTTCTACATTATTGGCAAGTCATTACGTTATTGGCTTCATTACATTTAAATTATTACGTTATTGGCAGTTATTACGTTATTGGACGTTATTACGTTATTGGTTGCTGCAATCCCTATCCACTGATCATAACCCCATCCACTATCTAACCCTATCCACTATCTAACCCTATCCACTGATCATAACCCTAGCCACTGATCATAACCCTATCCACTGATCATAACCCTATCCACTAATCATAACCCTACCCACTATTAGGGTAATTTTTCTACTAAAAAACTATTATTTTTAAGTAGAAATAATCATAACCCTATACACTATCTAACCCTATCCACTATCTAACCCTATCCACTGATCATAACCCTATCCACTATCTAACCCTATCCACTGATCATACCCCTGTCCACTATCTAACCCTATCCACTGATCATAACCCTATCCACTATCTAACTCTATCCACTGATCATAAACCCATCCACTGATCATAACCCTATCCACTATCTAACCCTATCCACTGATCATAACCCTATCCACTATCTAACCCTATCCACTGATCATAACCCTGTCCACTATCTAACCCTATCCACTGATCATAACCCTATCCACTATCTAACCCTATCCACTGATCATTACCCTATCCACTATCTAACCCTATCCACTGATCATATCCCTGTCCACCATCAGGGCCCTGGTTTGTTTAAGGCAGTGCTGGGAAGAAGCGCTTGTGCGGTGAGACAATGAAAACGCTGCAGGTTTTTTTTCTATGACATAACACAACTCTAACCGCCGTTCTCCTTTTTATAATCTACTAGAGTTCAACCTCTAGTTGTAATAAAACCCATAGCTATAATGTGAAAACCCTGGTAGATAATGTAACAAATTGCTGAGCGCTTAATATAATAACATTTAGCCTATGATGATACAACGTATAACATTAAGGTTCGTCTATTAGGTAATGAAGCAAGAATAATAATTTTCTCCTTACGTTGTCAAGCAAGCAAATCAATTATTCAATAGCTTTTATTGTTATTCAGGGCTAAAGGTGCATTGACATTTTAAAAAAAGCATGGCAACTACTATTGGTTAGTTGAAAATAATAACAAACTGCTTCTTCTGAAACTGAAAATTGTGTTAATTTACAAAAGAACCTCAGTTTAATAAAATAAGTGTAACAACAGCTAAGGCAGCAACCTACCTAACTATAGTGAAATAAAGCACAGGCTTGTGTCGGGGAGGGGTAGCCTGGTCCTACAAGACTCGTACTTAATTTCATTTGCACAGAGAGTCTGGACCCACTCAATTGACTAACATTAACTCACTTGAAGGCGGGTGTCTGCTGAAGTTTAAAACTATTAGATCTTCCCAGTGCCACTCTGTATCTGCCATAACCAATCTAACGTTTGGTCGTAACGTCTATCATGGGCCGGGGCCGGCCTGGAATCACTTTGTGCGCAGGCTGTGAACAAACCAAACACTGTGCGTGAAGATGTCCGTCAACGAGAGCTGACTTAAATGTCATTGTTCTCAGCCACTCCCTCTGTTCACTGATTGGACGCAAAAAAATTGAACAGAGAAAACCTGCGAATATACCGCAAACCAAGACGTAGAACTGAAGGGAAATGAAAATTGAGCAGAAGTACTTCGGCGGGCGGAGTCAGGCAAGGGGAAGGGGAGAAGGGGGGGTGCGAGGGCAAGATGGCGGATTGTACATTGGCTACCTGACATGAGAGTTTAAGACATTTTTGTATTTTTAACCAGAAAAATATGTTGTTGACATTAAAAATCTAATTTTCAAGTGTCCTGGCCAAGACATGCAGCAGTAGCCTGCAGTCATACACAGCCTACACACAAAACATTAGAAAAATAAAACAACTGAAACAATTGGTAGGGGGGAGGGGGAATATCAATATTGCAAGACAACAAACAAACACAACAAAGGCGCAAGGCATTTGTTTCCACCAAGCGGTGCTTGGTGGAAACAAAAAAAGCAAACAAACACAGTACCAATAAGTTATTTCTGGACAACGGCGAAAGCTTAGTTTAATGAAGAAAATGTTGTGCAGAAGTTTGCTGTCCTTCTTCAACGTCGTCCATTGTTGCTCTTACTTAGTGGGTCGTGTTCTGCTCTTTCATTTAATTCATTAGCAGGCTACGGCGGGGCCGTTACTTTGATCCTGCCGTTGTCTTGCGACTTATGCGTGTGTGTGTGTGTGTGTGCTTGCGTGTGTGTGTTTGCGTACCTGCGTGCGGTGTGTGCGTGCGGTGTGTGTGTGCATGCTGCAGGCTGCTTGGCACATGCACACTTGACCAAGTGTGGAGTAGCAACTTTTTTTACAGGCCTGCTATTATAGAATTAAGATATTTTATATATTCTATATTTTATATATCCACCCCATCCCACACATGATTGGTTGACGAGCCCGCCCCATCTCACATATGATTGGTTGACGAGCCCGCCCCATCTCACATATGATTAGCCCGCCCCATCTCACATATGATTGGTTGACAAGCCCTCTCCATTTCACATATGATTGGTTGACGAGCCCGCCTCATCTCACATATGAATGGTTGACGAGCCCGCCCCATGTCACATATAATTGGTTGACGAGCCCGCCCCATCTCACATATGATTCATTTTAAAAGTCTTTGCTTTCCAATCAAATTGTTTTTCCAAATCCTCATTACAATTTTAACACATGTATTGCTATGTTTGACAATTTTTAATAATTTCTCATTTCTTATTTAACCACATCTCCTCCATCTCCATTCATCTGGGACATTTGCTGCTAATGGGGCTGTTAAGTGGAACAAAAGACAAAGCCATGAAACACGAGTTATTCAAACGTACTTCCTCCTCTGAGCTGCCGTACCTGACAGAATGAAGAAGATTCCAGAGACGAAGGCGAGCACGGTGTGGTGAGGCCGTATGTGGCCCACGTTGCTGAGGACGAAGCCGATGAACATGAAGAAGAGGCTAACCAGAGGGAACGGCGTGGCGGAGCGAATCTTCTCTGAGTGTAGAGGGACAGGAGGAGACATGTCCTTTACTTCCACTGCAGCGACCAGAGCACATGAACATCAACGCAAGAAAGGCTTCCAATATCACAGGGAAAGACACTGAATCCTGAGGATGACTATCCTATATCACAGAGAAATACTCAGATTCCTGAGGAAGACTCTCCTATGTCCAGGGAAAGACACTGAATCCTGAAAAAGGCTATCCTATATCACAAGGAAAGACCTAACCCTACTCCAATTGAACCTAACCTATCCAATCTAATGTAATCTAGTTTCACCCAACCTAATGTAACCCTATCCAATTTTACCTAATCTAATCTTAACCTTATATTATCAAACCTAAACCAATCCAATCTAACCTAATTTAATCTAATCCAATCCAAAAATTAACCGCTAACCTGAGTCGTTTTGAGGAGGTAGTCAGACAAAGTGTGGTGCAGCCTCACTTACTGAGGGACTGGTTTACAGACAGAGTGGTGGAGATTCACTTACTGAGGGACTGGTTTACAGACAGAGTGGTGGAGCGTCACTTACTGAGGGACTGGTTCAGAGACCAAGTGGTGGAGCTTCACTTAGTGAGGGACTGGTTTACAGACAGAATGGTGGAGATTCACTTACTGAGTACGCTGACAGTGGACTCTGAGGTCAGCTGGCCATTGGTGGGCATCATGTACTCTATAGTGAAGCAGCGTCCCTTCTCCTCCCCTGGAGCAGGAGAAAGAGAAGCAGACATGTGAGCTCTGGTTGTTCTGAGGTATCATGGTCTACAAACTGTTACAATAAATTGGTTTGAGGAGCCCAGTAAGAGTCACTAGATGAAGTGTGGCTTAGTTAGACTGGGGTGCATATTGGGCCTCTCCAGATGAGAGGAGACAGAAGGACTGTCCCAGGACAGCCAAGCACAAGGCCCTGACCCAGCAGGCCGGTGGAGCCCAGCCAAGGACCGGGGGACAGCGCAGCTACCGCCACAGGCCACATCCGCAGCTAGCCGCCTCTGGGACCAGCCCGCAGGAGCCAGGCCCAGCCGCTCTCTTCCCTTCTCTCTCTCTGTCCCCCCCCTCCCTCTCTCTGTTCCCCCCTCCCTCCCCTGTCTCTCCCGCTCTACCCTTTTTCTCTCTCTCTGCCCCCCCCCCCTCCGCTCTCTCTCTCTTTCGTTGGCAGGAAGCAGCTAGTAATCAACCCTGCTGAATAGTGTGGTTGTTCTGTTATTCATCCATAACAGAATTAATTGAGGTTAAGAGATGTGTGTTTTTGCCCGTAGATCCTCCATTCATGTTTTATGAAGCCATCAGATGCCTGTGAGTGAGGGATTCCCCTCGACCCAATTAAGTATGCCTGCAGGAATCTAGCTAAACCCAGCGTGGGGCCAGCGGGACCTCGTTAGCTTGAGACTCCGGCCTCCTCTGGTAGAGGCTGAAGGTAACCACAGAGGGGGACTTCACTATCAGGGCCTCCGATACTTCTGATAACATTACTTAAGCTATCAGTGAAGTGATTATGTAAAATAATAATCACTTCACATAATCACTTCACTTCAAAATTGTTTTACATAATCACTTCAGTGGACGTCGTGTTTTAGCTAACGTTCAGGGGAACCAGAACCCCTGACCCCCCAGTACACAGGGCCGAGAGACGACCCGGGGCCGAGACACAACCGGGGACTGACAGACGACCCAGGGCCGAGACACGACCGGGGACTGACAGACGACCCGGGGCCAAGAGAGGACCCGGGGGCCCAGAGACGACCCGGGGCCGACAGACCACCCAGGGCCGAGAAACGAACTTGGGCTGGGAGACGACCCGGGGCCGAGAGACGACCCGGGGCTGAGACACGACCCGGCGCCGAGATACGACCCGGGGCCGAGACACAACCCGGGGGCGAGACACGACCCTGGAGCGAGAGGCGAATTTAATGTATTTTACTGCAGTGGGAGCGAATTAGAGAGGTGACTTTGTTCAAATAACACGTTCTGTATACATTCCCTTTCAGCTTGATGGTAGTTATTGGTTATCGGTTATCAATAGCGTCCCTAGCGTCCCTAATGAAAGCTCTGCCCTTGAGTTGAGCACAGGTGTGATGCTCTCACTCATCAGGTGACTTTATCAGAAAGCCCCAGGTCATTTGATAATAGCATGTTTTTAACTGAGGGAGGGAGTCTTTACAATTTAAACCAAGTTGTGTGGGGTTTGATTCGCCTTTCATTGTGTAAGCTGAGATCATCCCTGGCTCCCAGCAGCCCTACACTGGCCTCAATATCAAACTCAACCCAATCATCACCAGTCCTGCTGGTTGACGGGGCGACGTGCCTGCATGGTGTAGGGGTCTTTTCTGGGTCAACATCCTGAACCAGGCCAGCTAAATGAGCAATAGGGCCAGTTGATTGGTCGGACAGACCAATGCACACACGCACACACACACACACACACACACACACACACACACACACACACACACACACACACACACACACACACACACACACATAGCCCATTAGTCCTCTGAAACGGTGTGCCCTGCTGAGCAGCTGAGAAAGCATGTTGCGTAAGCACCCAGCCAAATGAGCCCCCAGGGCTGCTGCCCCAGACTGCACTGGGGCAGCTCACAGGCAGCTTCACCTAACTATATGCCATTGCAATTCACTAATGGAGATGGTGAAAGGCCATCAGCCTTGGTGTTATGTATTGCAGGTATTTAAAGGTTCCGTGGCATGAAAATCTCGCTTTATGAGGTTGTCTAACATAAATATGAGTTCCCCTAGCCTGGCTATGGACCTACAGTGGCAAAAACTTGCGTTCAGTGTAAAACGAGCACTAGGTGTTCGGCTAGCCTCTGAAAAAACGGAGGCTCAAGCGCGCTGCTTTGGAATGTCGTCCCATATGTCATCATAAAGCAGGGCTATTCAATTAATTTGGAATTGGGGCCAGTTCATGAAACTGAGGCAAAATAAGGGGCAGGACAATATGAGTAATTATGGTAACAAAGAAATTACAACAACATACTGAAGGAGTCAATATAATCTATTTTGTAAATGCAGAACAACATATGAACATTGTGATGCAGTAAGACACATAGGCCCAAGGCATTGTTACATTCAAATGGCAATACAATGTTGAAAAATCCGAGACACAGACAATTAGAGAAATGCAATTAACTAACAGAAAACATCCACTTAATAGCACATAACTGTACCAACTTTACAGCTCGTTATCCTCAATTGACAATGAGGAGATAAATTTCAGTGTTACAAGTAAAGAGGGAAATAATTCTCAGAAAAATCAAACTGTCCCCCTTCTCCACTGGGTAAAAACAGAAATGCAGCTAAATTGTAACTGAATCCAACTCACACTTTTTTCCTTCTAAAAAAATAAAATAGACCCATAAATCCACGCATGGACTACTACTGTACTCACTTCTTTCCATTTTGAACATAAATCAGACACCTTAACAATCAGTCTAGTTCAGCCATATCACAGGTATTTAAGATTGCACTCATTTGAGTTACAGGCAACATCAAATGTATATCCACCAACAACAATAAAACCAAAGTGCATAGTATGGTACAGAATAGAACTATAACAACATAACAGTGCATGGCACTTTATCAAGGCAAAACATTTCAAACTGCATTCAACAATAATACCACATCAAGAAAAATATTAATAGCATAATATGGGGTGAATAACATGTTAATTGCATCATACTGTTCAAAAATCAATCCTCATTTCTTGCTTGACTAACATGCCTGTTACCTTGCATGTAGTTTGCCAACATTTGCCATCTAATGAGAAAAATGGCATTTTTTTGACTTGGCAAGAGCAGTGAAGTCAGGTGTATATGTTGCCAGGGCAATGCACAAGCACTGTTGCAGATGCTGGTCAGTGAGGGATATGCGATTGTGAGTTTTAATGGCATTCATGTGTGAGAATGACGACTCACAAGTGTATGTTGAGCCAAACATTGTCAGAAGAAAAAGTGCAAGACCCCTTGAATGTGGAAATTTCTCTCGGCTGACCTCATGGGTCCATAATTTTTCAAAACCTGCCTGCTGCAATGACTGTCGCAAGTCATCTGACGACTGAATGTCAATGAGTTCCAGTTGTTAAGACCCCTCATCCAATGACGATACCAGCTCCTTTCCTTTCAATGCAAAGTCTGCCTCAACATTCACACAGAAAGGGTCCTTCAAAAATCTAATCACTTCACTGGAGATGCTGAAAACCTCAAACCTAGTGGCAAAATTGTTTTTCAATGAGTCAATAAACCCTGACATCACCTCGGTAATTTGCAGGCCAGATTTTTTCAATGTGGGGAAGTGGAGCATCTTGCCAGGACAAAGATCAGCAGAGAAGAGTGAGAGCTTTCTTTGAAAAGCATGAAGTTTCTCCACAAGTTCTGCGACTGTTTTATCTCTGCCCTGCAACTCCATGTTGAGTTGGCTCAAATGATGGAAAACGTCGCTCAAAAAGCAAACAGCGGCATTAAACTCATCATTTTCCATCAGAGACAGAAGCTTTTTTCAATTTTGAAGACCGGAGAAACACCAGAATCTCCTCTCTTAGTTCACAAAAACGTTTCAAAGCGTTCCCTTTGCTAAGCCATCTAATGTCATTGTGAATGAGCAAATCTTTATATTCAGCAGACATGTCAGTCAACAGCTTGCGGAAAAGGCGGTGCTGTAAACTGGAGGTACAACGGATGAAGTTTATAATTCCCATGACGGAGTCCATGGTCTCTTTTAACTGACCACTGAGCTTGGCACACAGGAGGCTTTGGTGGATGAGGCAATGTAGCGATCTCACCTGCAGAGCCGCTGCTGCCATCCTCCCGGCGAGCCCCTGATCCCTGCCCACCATCGAGGGCGCACCATCCGTCACCAACATGTTGACGCGCGCCAAATCCAAGTTATTCTCCTCAAAGAATGAAGCAATTTTGGTGAACAGAATCTCACCAGTAGTGTGCCCCTCCATGGGAATTAGTCCAAGCAGATCCTCACGAAAACATTCCCCATCAAAAAACCGCACATAGAGGCACAGCTGTGCAACATCACTGTTATCAGTCGACTCATCCACGGCCAAAGACATCACCTCTGCCCTCCTCAGCTTGTCCAAAAGCGTCTCGAAAACGTCCGATGCAAGGCACTCAATTCTCCTCATATTTGACGTGTCAGAATTTGGAATTTGTTTGATCGAATCGATGTTTTTTCGTGTGTTCTCATCAGTTACCACCTCCTCAGTGGATGCCAGCATACACTCCTTGACCGTCTCTGAGTCTGTAAACGGCTTTTTCTTTTTGCCCAATATTCATGCCACTTGTAATGATGCCGCAGTTGCTCTCTCTTGATCCGTACAGGCCCGAAACAAAATGCGACGTCTTTGCTCATAACAAGATGTAAGGCCCGTTATCTTCTGCCTCCGAGCAGCAGAGCCCGGTGGGAAAATAGCATCAAAATTAGCATGGGTTGTCTTGAGATGCCTTCTCAAATTATATTCTTTGCACACGGCGAGGCACTCGTTACAGATTAAGCACACAGGATTCGCATCAACGGCAATAAACACGTATTTCTCTGTCCATTCATTGTTGAACTGCCTGTTCTCTGAGTCAACTTTTCTTTTTTTTTAGGTAGAGAGAGACATTTTTAAATCAAACTTCGTGCTTGGCTTGAAAGAAAGTCAGAGCGGTCAGAGCGCGGCAAAAGAGCACAGCACTAGAGCGCGAATGGGCCTCTTTGATTGGTCATGTGTGGTCCCCCAAAATATATGTCCGGCCGAAACAGGTAGATATTCTACGTGTTTTGCCACCGGCTTAATTGGGTGCATACTGCCTCCTACTGCACGAAAGAATGTAAAATTAACCATAGTATTTTTTTTTTTTTTTCTGATATTTTTTTTCATTACCCATATTTAATAACTACACTTCACTCCAAGGGCCGGTACAAAATCCCTCAGGGGCCGGACCCGGCCCTGGGGCCGCCAATTGAATAGCCCAGAGAAAGGGGAGGAGCTTAGATCCTTTATGACATAAAGGATCTAAGCTCCTCCCCTTTCTCTGCCTTGCCCGCCCAGAGAATTAGGCACGCCAATGAGACACGACCGTGCGAGCGCCACATGTGTGTGTGTGTGTGTGTGTGATTACACACACTGTAACGCAAGTGTTTGCTGTTGGTGTTATGGCGCATAACACGTCGGTTCTTTGACATCTCTTGTATTTCCACAATGAGACTGTAGTTGGGGTTATCTCAGCCATGGTTGAGAAGGAATTGGGTGAAAGGAACTTTGGCTTTGACTCCCTGAAGTACATGAATTGCGACATGCTGCCTGCCGCCGGTTGCCGCGAGGCACCACCGCCCGGCGGGCAGCGGGCAGCGGGCAGCGGGCAGCGGGCAGCGGGCAGCGGGCAGCGGGCAGCGGGCAGCGGGCAGCAGGCAGCAGGCAGCAGGCAGCGCGCGGTTCAGTCTACTTCAGATTGATGTGGAAGTGGAAGAACCAGAGACGTCGGAGAAGCCGACAAAGTCGTTTGTGATTCACAATATTGTCTAGAGGCGCACACAGCTTTTGGCCATGATAATGTGTATTATATGATATAGATATCTATGTATTATATGATATTATATAGATATAGAGCTCCAGGACTGTAACGCAAGTGTTGTACACTTCCTTGTTATTTGGATAACCATTCTGCTGCTGTTATGGCGCATAACACGTCGGACTCTCGTCTCTGGTATTTCCACAACGAGACTCGTAGAGGCGGTTATCTCAGCCATGCTTGAGAAGGAATTGGGGGAAAGGAACTCTGGCTTTAACTCCCTGAAGTACTTGAACCACGACATGGAGGAGTAAGGGATTGTTGGCCGCAAATGTTTCCCGCTTGAGCCCCGCTTCCCGCTGCCGAGGGACCACCGCCTCGGCACTGCAGGAAGCGGTGGTGCCTAAGTGCTGACCGCTGCCGAGGCGGTGGTCCCTTGGCAGCGAGGCTCCGGCAGTAGACAACCGCGGTCAACAATCTCTTTCTCCTAAATGTCGTGGTTCAGTCTACTTCAGTTTGGACGTCGAAAAACCAGAGACGTCGGAGAACCCGACGCGGTCGTTTGAGATTCATAATATCGTCTTGAGGCTCACACAGCTTTTGGCCGTGATAATATATATTATGTGATATAGATATCTATGTATAATATGATATTATTTAGATATAGAGCTCCAGGACTCCCGTGTGTTCTAGAATATTTACAGAACACGGCTAAAGGCTGTGTGCACCTTGCCATTGCGATACATCCACTGTAAACAGAGCGCATGGTACCGTGGCTGCAAGCTGCTCAGGGCCACAACCCCACCCTCCTCCTTGACCCGCCTCTCTCCTCCTCATTTGCATTAAAGATACAGACACCGAAACGGCGCATTTGGGGAAAGCTCAATGTGCGACTGGCTCATAGTGGCTGTAATTCAGTGAGTGGAATGAATGAATGCGGGCGCACGTGTGTGCATCCATCTGTTTAAACACACACAAACTAAACACGTAACGCATAATACAGTCCATGGCAATGTATATTAACGGGGGACCCATGCATAATAGGAACACAAGTCGATAACGATAATGCATACAATACTGATAAGAAACGATGTTTATAATGTATTGCGTATATCATTAAATAGAACCACAGCTACGGCATATCATATGTGTGTTAAGTTTTCTTTGCCGAAATTTATTTGAGGACTCAGTATTTCTGAAGTTGTGGAAGAAAACCTTATTCCAGGTGTGAATTAGGCCATATTATTTGGCCATAAACTGAGCCATTTGAAGTTTGAAATTCATATGCATCTGTCTCATCGGAGACTGCAGACGCGCTGTCAAAATATCAACTCGTCAGATTCAAATGCGCTCATGGCTCTTAAAGGGGATGGGAGCTGGCACTCTCATTGGTTTATTGCACGTTACGCCCAAACCACACCTACGGGTAATTTGGCTACTTCAGACCAACCCTTTTTAGATTTGCGCCGGGCGCAAGAGTAATTTTTTGCGCCGGTAAACTAGCGACATCGCCATAGAACCACCCACAAAGCTACTTGCGCTTGGAGCTTCTCACTTGCGTTTCAGACCATTAAAATAGGGCCCCTCACCTGTATGTTGTAACTTTTCAAATGCAGCCTTTAACTTCCTTAAAGAATTTCTGAACTACAATGTGTTTGGGAATTACACTTTAGAAAATTGATTTAATGCTGTGTTACACTTTAGGATTGTGGGTATTGTAGTAGTAGTAGTAGGTGGATATAAATGACATCACAAATAAAACGTGTTTTTCTTAAAACTAGATGTTTACTTCTTAAAGGTCCCATGGCATGCTACCTTATGGATGCTTTAATATAGATATTAGTAGGCCCCAAAGACAGTATTTGAAGACGTTCAGCCGTGGTGCAGAATTACAGCCACGACGAGCCAGTCGCACATTGAGCTTTCCCCAAATGGTGATGCCGTATGTGGCCCACATTGCTGAGGACGAAGCCGATGAACATGAAGAAGAGGCTAACCAGAGGGAACGCGTGGCGGAGCGAATCATCTCTGAGTGTACAGTGAGTGTTCGCGGCGGTGGTGCCTTGCGGCAACCGGCGGCAGGCAGCATGACGCAGTTCATGTACTTCAGGGAGTCAAAGCCAAAGATCCTTTCCCCCAATTCCTTCTCACCCATGGCTGAGATAACCCCAACTACAGTCTTGTTGTGGAAATACAAGAGACGTCAAAGAACCGACTTGTTATGCGCCACAGCACCAACAGCAAACACTGGTGCTCGCACGGTCGTGCCTCATTGGCGGGCCAAATTCTCTGGCAAGGCAGAGAAACAGGAGGAGCTTAGATCCTTTATGACGACATATGGGACCACATTCCAAATCAGCGCGCTTGAGCCTCGTTTTTTCAAAGGCGAGCAGAACATCTAGTGCTCGTTTTACACCGAACCCAAGTTTTAGCCACTGGGGGACCATAGGCAGGCTAATAGAACTCATATTTATGTTAGACAACCTCATAAAGTGAGATTTTCACGCCATGGGACCTTTAAACGAGTTGCTTCTAAAGGAGCTTATACCATTGTCTGGGGAACACTCGATTCTGATTGGCTGCAGGGTGTCCATTAATCCCATATGGACACCTTCTAAGTAGTTCCAGTCAAATTTTCTGTTCACTGTTCACAATGAATGCGCTAGCTGGCATATCAGCCTGTCTCTAAAATGAGTAACCATAGCAACGGTAAACTTAGATGGTAAAGATATCAGCCTACATCATCCCCGTAACTCTGAGTCGGACCTTGAACTTATTAGAAATTCCACTGTCTCCTGTTATGCCCGTCGGCCTGGTCAGAAAAGTCTGGTACGACCGCCAACTATGTTTGGTTCGGCGTGGCAGGGATGGCAACCGGGAGCATGGCATTTTTCATCCTCCTGAGAGATGAGGATGGGGTTGAATATGTCAGCCTGGCGCGCAATCCACAAACTAAGAATCACAAAGACCTCACAAATGACCCTGAAAAGGAAAACCTAAGAGGGTTTATGTTTGCCAGGCCCTGCTGGATCTGCTGTGTCTGGTGGCAAGTTTCAAGAAATATATTTCCAAATGTTCAGATGCCAAATCTTTCTACCTCCACCCGAAGTGTGCCCTGGCCTCCGATGTGTGGTACAGCCGGGAAGCGATGGGGATCCACTGCCTCGGGAACATGATCAAAAACATCAGCAAAGAGGTGATTAGGCTACACTTATGGCTAATAAAGAAATTCCTTTATTAGCCATAAGTGTAGCCTAATCACCTCTTACAGTCTAATAATTGTGTATTATAGCTACTAAATAGCTACTAATTAAATATCCTTATCGTTCTACCTTTCAGGTGGGTTTTTCGCAGATTTACATGTGTCTGAAAGCAGCTAGTGTTTGAGAATTTGATTACATTGTAAAATGAGTCAATTTATGTGTTACAGCGGTAATTGTTTAATGGAAACTGTAGTATACTATGCATGCAAATCAATTATTCAATAGCTTTAACTGCTATTCAGGGATCGAAGTGGATTGACCTTTAAAACATGCATGGCAACTACTATTGTTTAGTTGAAAATAATAATAACAAATTGCTGTGTAACATTGTGTTCATTTACATAAGCACCATAGTAAAATAAACTAAGTGTAACAACAGCTAAGGCAGCAATCTACTCAATTATAGTGAAATAAAGCACAGGCTTGTGTGGGGGAGGGGGGGGTGTGAGGGCAAGATTGCAGATTGTACAGTGGCTGCCTGACGTTAGAGTTAAAGATGTTCAAGGAGGAGAGCAATATTAAGTTTGAGTAACAAAGTGTAGTCTTGTGGTGGACATTATTCACCATACTCTGTTATTGACATGTTGTCGTTCTGTGCAATAGGGACGCTGTCTCTTTAAGATCGTGCGACTTGTATGTTTATATGCCGGTCAGCGCGATGTTTTGAAACTGTTTATATGATCAAATTAACCACCTGCTGTTGCATTGTTAACGTGAGAAATTGTCTCTTCACTTCCTTTATCGCAATTTCTACAGTCTGCAGACAGAACGCCTTACCTGGGAGAGTGTCGACGGCGGGGCAAGACATTGCGGGATGCTCGAGGAGGTGTGTAATATTTAGAACTAGTGTACTCTATAGGCATAACGTCTCAGCTGAGAGAGAGCGTAGACGGCGGGGTTGTTATCTCCATCTTGTCGTTGTCGTGTAATGTCTGCGTCCGCGTGCAAGTGTGTGCAGTGTGTCTGCGCGTGCTTGCGTGTGTGTGCGTGCGTGTGTGCATGTGTGTGCGGTGTGTGTGCGTGCGTGCAGTGGTTGCGTGCTGTGTGTGTGTGTTTGTGTGAGTGAGCTGCGGGCTGTGTGGCACATGTGCACTGACCAAGTATGCCGGAGTAACTTGTCCAACAGGCCTGCTATTATAGTAGTGAGATATGTATACAATATATATTCTGCAAGAATAAATAAATAAAAAAGGTAATTTCTTTGGTTGAGTTGTGTTCCTCAAGACCATCGCAATCGTTTCCAACAACTTCCAAAGCCAACTCTCCAGAGCGGTGGTCCGCTCTTCAACAGCGGTCCGCTCTTCAACAGCGGTCCGCTCTTCAACAGCGGTCCGCTCTACTTTTTTTTTTTTTTTTTTATCTCTGTAGAACATTTGAAGATCTTTATTGAAATTTCTCTTTGGTGAGTAGAGGACTGAATACATTTATGAGGGCCATTGATTTGAAGTTAATTCAACACTGATCAGATTGATCCCTGTCATGGTTGGCCAGCACATTTGTCTTTTGTTGATTAACTGTAAAATGTTCAAACCTAACCAGGCATTTTTGGGCCCCCCAGACACTTCCTGTCATCGTGGAGCAGAAAGCAAAGAGCAAGGGATGGTTTACCCACTAATGGGACCTTGGGCTGGGTTTAGACCACGTGGGCTTGGTGTAGACCACGTGGGCTGGGTGTAGACCGTACAGGCTGGGTTTAGACCACGTGGGCTGGGTGCAGACCACTTGGGCTGGGTGTAGACCACTTGGGCTGGGTGTAGACCACTGGGCTGAGTGAAGACCACGTGGGCTTGGTGTAGACCACTTGGGCTGGGTGTAGACCACTCGGGCTGGGTCTAGACCACTTGGGCTAGGTGTAGACCACTGGGCCTGGTGTAGACCACTGGGCCTGGTGTAGAACACCGGGCTGACTGTAGACCACATGGGCTGGGTATGGACCACGTGGGCTGGTTATAGACCACGTGGGCTAGGTTTAGACTCTAATGCGAAAATTAGATTTCCACATTCTGTTCCTATAAATGCCATATGCTGATTGTGCCTTTTCGCTGACACCCTTTGGGTGGTCAAGGGTCAAAGGGTCGAACTGAGAAGTCACAACTATCAGACCCCATATTGTAATTGTCAATGATCAAATCAAATAATGTTTACTTAAAAGACAGAGTTTCCTGTATTCTCATCAAGGAGAAGAATTCATAAGGGGATCTCTGCTCCCTCGTGACCGGTATACCCCAGGCACAAAGGTTAACGTTAGATAACACTAGGAACAGGTAGAGCGGCTAGACAATGCAAGGAAGAGGAGACAGAGCTTACATGATGAAGGGGTAACAACAGGATGGATTTTTCCATCACACATCATGTGTGGAACAGAGCTGATTTCAGCACTTCTGAGACCTGTGCCACTGTATAAGAAGTCCTTATATTGTCAATGCATCAGACTTCAGCTTGCGGCTCTCTGGAGAGACGCAGGATGATTTCCCATGCAGGGGACTTCTCCTTGCGGAGCTCTTGGAGAGACGCATTGTTTGTATGTTATTGTACCGTTATTGCCCAAATATGTGACCATAATTGTTATATGTTCGGATGACTCTTTATTCTACCCAGTTTGGTCAGTTTATGATTGACTTGGTTCCGGAATTCCCCCAACAAGACCACTGGGCTGGGTTTAGACCACATGGGCTGGGTTAAGACAGTTGCGAGTCACGTTAGCCCCCCGTCCAATAGAGGTCCATTTGACATCCCCTCCAGCCAGACTCCTTGTCCTCACCGCCCCTTCTTCTCATCAGTGATTGTGAGTCGTCCCTCTGATGAATTCATTGCCCTTCATACTTTGATGAGTGGTTAGACATGGTAGTCTGAGAATATAACAACTCACTGGACGTCCCATTAAATATCCCATATCAGGCTTTTTTAGGGTTAATAATTGCATTTGGGGTACCAATAGAAAAGGGTTACCTGCCTGTATGTTAAAAATAACCCTTATTATTCTCACACAGTCCATTTCTGCAAAACCAATTTCAGAACCTTTCAAAAACGTTCTGTTTTGTATCATGCCGCTTTAAAGGGTTAGTTCAGAATTTTGGACATAGGGCCTGATTCCCAAGTTAGCCTTGGTGTTTTTTATCATTGGAGACAGTTTTCAACACATTTCATTCAGTCCTTCTAGTTGCAGAGTTTGCTCGTGCTAGGCTAGCGCACGGCAACGGGCAATACTAGCCTGCTAATAAAACAGTCTTACCCACTCCACAGTACACCCGAGGCAAATCAACTATAACGCCAGACGGTCGATGTAAATGACATAGAATAATGTTGATAGAATAATGTTAGAAATAAAAGCAACCTTGCATTGCAATGCATTTTGAGGGACTTCCTGTGTCTCAGCAGCAGTGTTATATTCCTGGTAGTAGGCTACGGCAGCGGCGGACTGATACCTAGGTTAAATTCCACTGCTGCTGAGAAGGTAGTCCCTCAAAATGCGATGATTCATGCGATGCAAGGTTAGTTTTATTTCTAACATTATTCTATCAACACAGACATTGACATCTATAGTCTGGCGTTATAATTGATTTACCTCGGGTGTACTGTGGAGTGGGTAAGCCTAGCACAAGCGAACTATGCAACTAGAAGGACTGAATGAAATGTGATGAAAACTGTCTCCAATGATAAAGAACACCAAGGCTAACTTGGGAATCAGGCCCTATGTCCAAAATTCCGAACTACCCCTTTAAGGACCCCCTCCTGAATAACCAAGTCTGCTTATTGGTAAGCATGCCCACTCTGTTGCGATTGGTTGAACGCTTTGCGCGTGTGTCGGCAAATTCACACCCAGAGAAGTTGTAAACATTGCGGGTAGCCGGGAGGCGTGACTTCTGCACTTCAGCACTGCACAGTCTGACGTCAAACGAGCTGTTTCACACACATTGTGCTGTTCTGATGTTTATTTGGAGAAAGGGAGACCTCTAGTGGTCAAATTGTAACGCAATGTTTTTGTAACAGCAGTCTTGCCGTAGTTCGACGACGCATGGTGAAGCAACAGTCACGTATTTTTCTCTTTTATATTGGTTGGCCAGAAAAGACGTTTGCCTGTAAGTACATGTCATACAGTTATCTTGACATTGAATACTAGTAATGAAAACCCTTGTTAATGGAATTAAGTTCGTTCAGAATGTATATTTTGATCCTTTATGCTAATCGCGAGCATCTTAATGTAATTTCCCATAGACGTTAGCCCTAAGCTAACGCATGTGTTATTTGTTTGTTATGAAACGTTTTAAACAGACAATACATGAATATTGTTCTTGAACAACGTCTGTATGAGATACTGAAAGATGTATTTTGTATCTGTCCAGTTTTACAGTGCTTCCTGAGTAAAGTTTGGAAAAGAAACAAGCTGCTTCATTCTTTATGAGGGAAAACTGTTAGCTTTCTGCCGAGCTGATGTACCAGGCTAGACAGCGCCACACACACAAAGAAGCGAGCAGAATAGTAAAAAGGCAGCTCTACCAACGTCCAGCGTTCGTCCGATCTGCAGGTAAAATACCATCTAAAACAATCACCATGTCACTAAGAAGAAAAGAAGAGGATTGTGATGAACTAGAAACAAGATCACTCATATCCAACTGCTCCAGAACCAGCAGACAATCTGTAACTAATTCTATGACAGTGTAAGCACGGGCTAAAGCAGAAGCCGCACGTGCTGAGCTCGCATATGCTCGACAAGAGGCAGAGCTACTAAAACAGCAAGCCATTCTAAACGCCAGTCTGCATGAACTGAAATTAGCAAAGGCAGCGGCGGCTGCAAACGCTGAAGCTGTAATCCTAGAAGCAGCCGCTGAAGAATATGATTATGAGCTGTCAAGCCCAATTAAAATGAGAGCAAATGAAAACACAGAACCTCTAACCCAAGTCGAAATGCAGACTCCTGTTACAAATCCAGGTCACCAGTCCTATCAGGGTGAAAAAGCAGCCTCCATGGTAAATACAGTCACAGTCTCACCATCAGATGCAAAGCCACAGAAAACTTCGCATTAACCAGAGCGCCAGCCTACCATGGACAGCGGTGAAGCAAACAAATGTGAAAACCAGGGCCATGCACATCTGAGTGAAAGCAGTGACCATGAATTTATTGAGCTGCCTCAACCCCACACACTCACAGGAGAAGTCACCTGGATCCCAAATCAGGCACCCAGCACTGCACAGAAAACATCATACAGCTACAGAGAGCTCTCCTACAACCTGAAACCAACCAGTGATGATTTCAAACCTTCCCAGCCTTACCACACACAGTCATTCCCTATGTTCAACACAAGCTCATCCAGCGCTGTGGCTGCAACAGACCTAGGGAGGTACCTGATGTGACGTGAGCTGGTGAGTTCGGGCCTGCTGAAGTTTGAGGACAAGCCGGAGAACTACTGGGCCTGGAAGGCATCTTTCATCAGCTCTACCGACAACCTAAAACTCTCTCCCAGAGAGGAGCTTGATCTGCTGTGCAAATGGCTGGGGCCTTCGTCGTCTGTGCAAACTAAAAGAATCAGAGCGGTGCACATTCATAATCCACCTTCAGGCCTCAGGATGTTATGGCAAAGACTGGAAGATGTTTATGGCTCACCAGAGGTGATTGAAAATGCTCTTCTAGGAAAAGTTTAAGATTTTCCTAAAATCTCAGTCAAAGAAAACCACAAGCTTAGAGAACTGGGAGATATTCTCATGGAACTTGAAGCAGCCAGGGCAGATGGATACTTACCTGGTCTCGCATACCTCAACACCTCCCGTGGAGTAAACCCAATAGTCCAGAAACTCCTGTCCAACCTGCAAGAGAGGTGGATAACTGTAGGATCACGTTACAAGGATCAGCACAGAGTGCCATATCCTCCTTTTGCAGTCTTTGTCAACTTTTTCTGTGAACAAGCAAAAACACGCAACGATCCTAGCTTTGCTAACATAACAGAAGCATGGCGTGCAACAAAGACAGAAAAGAGTGCTTTCCAGTCGTCCAGTCATCACACAAGAACATCAGTTGCTGTGAGAAGGACTGAAATCTCAACAAGTGGCGACGATAACAGCACAGCAGTCAGGAAACATGATGACCCAGACAAACAGTGTCCACTACATAACAAGCCTCATCCATTGAGAAAATGTCGTAGCTTCAGAAACAAAACTCTGGAAGAAAGAAAAGCGTATCTGAAGGACAAACACATCTGTTTGTAATGTTGTGCGTCATCCGCTCATGTTGCTAAGGACTGTGGGAAGCCTGTGCTGTGCCAGGAGTGCAACAGTGACAGACACCCAGCAGCGCTACATCCAGGTCCCACTCCATGGAAAACCGAGGCCCATGTGAGTACCGTGGATCACAGCGGGGAGCGGCAGACGCTGGAAGCCATTCCGTCTGTGACGTCGAAATGCACGGAAATCTGTGGAAGTGTGAACACGTCAAAATCGTGCTCCAAAATCTGTCTTGCATTAGTGTATCCTGCAGGTCAAAGACACCTAGACACAGAATTCTTTGAACACTTTGGAATTCAAGGCACAGGAACAAAATACACTTTGAAGATGTGCTCAGGAGTGGTGGATACGGCCGGACGGAGAGCCAGCAACTTCATGGTGGAGTCATTAGACGGCAACATCCACATTCCCTTGTCTACGCTGATTGAGTGTGACATGCTGCCAGACGACAGGTCTGAAATACCGCCACCAGATGCAGCCAGACATCATCCTCACCTCAAACACTTGGCAGACAAAATCCCAGTCCTGGACCCAGAAGCGCCCATCCTCCTTCTCCTCGGAAGAGACCTAATTCAGGTGCACAAAGTGCGAGAACAATGTAACGGGCCACACAAAGCACCGTTTGCCCAACGACTCGACCTGGGATGGGTGATAATCTGAGATGTGTGTCTGGGAAGAGCACACAAACCCACCACTGTCAGCATCTTCAGAACCAGTGTGCTGATAAGCGGGCGCCACTCCCTCCTCAGCCCATGCAACAGCAGCTTAACAGTCAGAGAGAAGACTGGACAGCGCTGTGCCACCCCACACCTCTCCATGTGTGTCTCCTGCAACCAATGAAATATACAGCCTGGGCAGAAACGTGTTTCAAAGAACACAGCGCGACGACCAAGTTGGCCTGTCCATCGAAGATGAGTTGTTTCTTGACCTCATGGATAAGGAAGTCTACTTGAACAACGCAAACTGCTGGGTAGCACCGCTGCCATTCAGGCCAAATAGGCCGCGTCTGCCCAACAACAGACAGCATGCTGTCAACCGTCTCGCCTCCCTCCGTCGCATGCTGGAGAAGAAAAGTGCCATGAAAGAACACTTCTTCAACTTCATGCAAGCCATGTTTGACGCAGACCAAGCAGAGCTTGCTCCAGAGCTGAGGCCTCAACAAGAGTGCTGGTACCTACCAATATTCGGTGTTTATCACCCACAGTAAAAGGACCAGATACGGGTAGTGTTTGATTCCAGTGCGAAGCACGAAGGCACCTCCCTCAATGACGTCCTTCTCAGTGGGCCTGACATGAACAACATCTTACTGGGGGTTCTGATGCGCATCCGCAGAGAGCCTGTAGCAGTAACAGCCAATGTGCAGCAGATGTTCTACTGCTTCATCGTCCAGAAAGAGCATCGAGATTTTCTGAGATTTTTGTGGTTTGAAGATAACAACCCAAACAAACACATCACTGAGTACCACATGAAGGTACATGTTTTCGGCAACTCTCCTTCCCCTGCGGTAGCCATCTACAGCCTGAGAAAAGCATCCCTGCATGGAGAAAAGGAACACGGCAGCGAAGCCAGACAGTTTGTCATGAGAAACTTCTATGTTGATGATGGGCTTTACTCATTCCCCACTGACGAAAAGGCCATTGCCATCATGTAAAGTACAAAAGAAATGTTAGCAGAGTCAAGCATTAAGCTACACAAAATAGCCTCTAACAGCCGCACTGTGATCGATGCCTTTCCCTCTGAGGAGCGGGCCAAAAACTTGGTGGATCTGGAGCTAACTGCTGACCCCTTGCCACTGCAGCGCAGCTTGGGACTCACTTGGAACTTGCAGTCAGACACATTCACTTTCCGCGTATCCAGAGAGAAGAAGCCATTTACTAGAAGGGGAATCCTGTCTACTGCAAATGGGCTTTATGACCCCCTGGGCTACGTGGCACCTGTCACAATTCAAGGAAAGGCCTTAGTCAGGGAGCTGCCGAAAAAGCTGAATGGGATGCTCCCCTGCCAGCGCTGAAAGAGGAACAGTGGAAAATGTGGACCGACTCACTCCGTGAGCTTGAGCAGCTTCAGATTGAAAGACCCTATGTTTCTTTGTGCTCCACCAAACACAGGGAGCTCTGTGTCTTCTCTGATTCTTCCACTATGGCCATATCAGCAGTGGCCTATCTCAAAGCAACAGATGAAAATGGACACACTCACATTGGATTCGTCATGGGCAAGTCAAAGCTGGCACCTCATCCTCCACACACTGTATCACGGCTCGAACTTTGTGGTGCTGTCTTGGCTGTTGAAATGGCGGAGTTAATCAAAGAAGAACTCGACGCAGACATCCACAAGGTCACATTCTACACAGACAGCCAAATCGTATTGGGCTACATCAACAACGATAGCAGACGATTTTATATATATGTAACCAACAGAGTCACTCGCATCAGGAAGTCCACAAGCCCTGAACAGTGGCACTTTGTCAGCACTGAACACAACCCTGCAGACCATGGAACTCGTTCAGTGCCAGCAGCCATGTTGAAAGACACCAACTGGCTCAAAGGTCCAGCTTTCTTAGCCAAAGACACCCCACAACCAGAGGCATTTGAGCTAATTGACCCTGAAGCGGACATAGACATACGTCCACAGGTCCAAGCCTACATAACCAAGGCCTTTAAAGGTCAGCTGGGGTCAAACCGATTTGAACGCTTCTCCAGCTGGAAGTCACTCAGTTGAGCCGTTACCAAGCTCAATCACAAGGCCAGGTTCCTACACAAAGGACTCAATCAACAATATGAATGAGATGACACAAGCAAAGTTAATAATCATCAGAAATGCTCAACATGATGCGTTTTCTGAGGAGATCAAATGCCTTTCCAGAGGTGAAGTTGTCCCAAAGTCCAGTCTTCTGAGGAAACTGAATCCAATTGTGGACGCAGACGGCCTGCTAAGAGTTGGAGGACGGATTCCTTTGGCCGACGTACCCTGGGAGGAGAAACACCCAATCATCGTCCCCAAAAAGCACCACCTAGCAAGCTTATTGGTGAGGCATTACCATGAAAAGATTGCTCATCAGGGAAGACATCTGACAGAGGGCGCTGTTTGCTCTGCTGGACTGTGGCTGATTGGAGGCAAGAGACTGGTGTCAAGCATCATTCACAAGTGTGTAACCTGTAACAAGCTGAAAGGAAAAATGGAAGAACAAAAAATGTCAAACCTACCTGCTGAACGGCTTGACCCAGGCCCCCCGTTCACAAATGTAGGTGTTGATGTGTTCGGTCCATGGACCATAAGCACAAGGCGCACGCGAGGTGGCATAGCAGGAAATAAACGCTGGGCTGTCATCTTTACTTGCATGGTCACAAGAGCAGTACATATCGAAGTGCTAGAGTCTCTGTCCTCCTCAAGCTTCGTTAATGCTCTAAGGAGATTCACAGCTGTCCGTGGCCCTGTCCGCCTGTTCCGTTCTGACAGAGGAACAAACTTCATAGGCACATGCAAGGAACTTCAGATCAAATCTGATGACCATGAACTGACTACTTACCTTGAAAACCAAAGCAGCTCCTGGACCTTTAACCCTCCACACTCTTCCCATATGGGTGGAGTGTGGGAACGGATGATAGGCATAGCCCGCAGAATACTGGATGCACTGCTTTTAAAGACAAACACTGCCCATCTGTCTCATGAAGTTTTAGTCACACTCATGTCTGAAGTCATGGCCATTATGAACGGCAGACCCCTTGTTCCAGTGTCATCTGATCCAGACATGCCCACAGTCCTTACACCTGCCATGCTGCTAACACAGAAAGTCGACCCAGTGCTGCCCCCCACTGGAGAGTACGACCGTAAAGAGTTATACATCAAGCAGTGGAAGCAGGTACAGGCGTTGGCCGACGCATTCTGGAAACGCTGGCGTCAAGAGTACTTGGTGTCACTCCAGCCAAGGAGAAAGTGGCACGTAGACAAGCCAAACCTGAGTGAAGGAGATGTTGTGCTGCTCAAGGATGCACAGGTCAAGCGGAATGAATGGCCTGTCGGAGTGGTGTTGAATGCCATTCCCAGCAAAGACTCTAAAGTTCGCAAAGTAGATGTGAGGGTGATCAGACAGGGCACTCAACGGGTGTATTCTAGACCAGTCTCTGAAGTTGTTCTACTTGTAAAAGGGGAATAGTGTTATAACGCATTATAACAAGCGGGGAGTGTGCTGTTCTGATGTTTATTTGAAGAAAGGGAGACCTCTAGTGGTCAACTTGTAACGTAATGTTTTTGTAACAGCAGCCTTGCCGTAGTTTGACGATGCATGGTGAAGCAGCAGTCATGTATTTTTCTCTTTTATTCTGGTTGGCCAGAAAACACCTTTGCCTGTAAGTACATGTCATACAGGTATCTTGACATTGAATACTAGTAATGAAAACCCTTGTTAATGGAATTAAGTTTGTTCAGAATGTATATTTTGATCCTTTATGCTAATCGCGAGCATCTTAATGTAATTTCCCATAGACGTTAGCCCTAAGCTAACGCATGTGTTATTTGTTTGTTATGAAACGTTTTAAACAGACAATATATGAATATTGTTCTTGAACAACGTCTGTATGAGATACTGAAAGATGTATTTTGTATCTGTCCAGTTTTACAGTGCTTCCTGAGTAAAGTTTGGAAAAGAAACAAGCTGCTTCATTCTTTATGAGGGAAAACTGTTAGCTATCTGCCTAGCTGATGTACCAGGCTATACCGTGCCACACACACAAAGAAGCGGGGGCAGAATGCACATATTGAGGGACGTTCTAAATATTTTCCCTGGCTCAGACTTTTTTCTTTTTTCTATCTTGATAGAAAAACATGTGTACATCATATAACAATCTAAATCAAAGGAAAAATTCGAAAAAGCATGATATCACCACTTTAAGAGCAAAATAAACAAACATACAGTTACTATCTGCTCTACTGCAGTAACCCGTACCACCATCTACTGTACTGTAATACACTCAAACCTACTCTACTGTCATATACTAAACCAGGGGGTCCAAATTCTTCCCAGTGGAGGGCCAAAATGTAATCGTGGGGAGGCTCGTGGGCCAAAATTTAAATTTTTCAGTATATTTAGTCAAATATGCGGAAGGCGGCTGAACAGGATAGGAGCTCAACAGCGCCACCCTACCATCAATGTATCACAATGTTATTCTTGGGTCAAGAATGGAAGTGCACCAATAAATAATATTCAATGAGAGCGAGCGCAGATTCCGAGTGCTGATGGCGGAAAACAGTCATTTATGCAGTGGGTAAGGCGTGGGCCAAATAAAATCGGCCCCAAATTGGTTCTGCTACCATCTACTGTAATACACTCAACCCTACTGTACCACAATCTACTGTAATACACTCAACCCTACTGTACTACCATCTACTGTAATACACTCAACCCTATTGTAATGTACCAACACCTACTGTACTTTAATACAATCAACCCTATTGAACCAACCCTATTGGGTTGAGTGTATTACTGTACTGTAATACACTCAACCCTACTGTACTTCCATCTACTGTAATACACTGCTGTACTACCATCTACTGTATACCCTCAACCCTACTGTACTGCGCCACCATCTACTGTACCACAATCTACTGTACTGTCATACACTCAACCCTACTGTACTACCATCTACTGTAATACACTTAGCCCACTGTAATACCATCAGTGTTGGGAACATTACTTTAAAAAAAGTAACAAGTTATAGTTACTCACTACTTGTTCCAAAAAGTAACTGAGTTAGTAACTGAATCACTCTATAATAAAAGTAACTAGTTACAACTATTTGCGTTACTGTAAAAAATAAAGTTGCTATATGTTTAAGAATTTTAATTTTTCCGAGCAGTTTTCACTTGGCTTTAATGTGTTAAATGGTTGAACTGCCCATTCAAGGCCCTGATATACTTCCAACTGAATTTTAATTTGCTTGGTTGCAAAGGCTGTGGAACATCTGCCGAATACTACAGAAAATGCCAACTTTTCATCGGATTGCTCCGGCATCGCCATTTCTGCTGCCTCATCGAATCTGTTTGGTGTGTGCGTTTGCGTGTTTGTGTGGCGCGCGTGTCCTGGCTTGTGTGTGAAAACACTGGTTCCGATTGGCTACCATGAAACATGACTCTGCCTTAGCCAATTATAATCGCTTATCTCGTTGTTAACCCACACGGTCTCCTCACTAGCAGTTTGTGTTTTTGGAGCTAGGGGTGCGTTCGGATTACGCAGTTTATTCAATCAATTCATAGTAACGCACCGCATTTAACGTACAGTAACGGCATTGTAACGACGGAAACAGTAATTAGTTAAATTTCCCCGTAACAGAAAAAAAAACAGCGTTACCTAATGCCGTTCTTTTAACCAGCGTTATTACAAACACTGACTACCATCTACTGTGATATACTGAACCCTACTGAAGTGTACCACCATCTACTGTAATACACTCAACGCTACTGTTCTACCATCTACTGTAATACACTCAACCCTAGTGTACTGTTCCATCATCTACTGTACTGTAATACACTAAACCCTACTGTACCACAATCTACTGTAATACACTCAACCCTACTGTATTGACCCACAGCCTACTAGCCCCCCCCCCCCCCCCCCCCCCCCCCCCCCCAATCCTCCCTACCGGCGATGAAGCAGACCCTCCAGAGGCCTGAGTGCAGGGCCATGCGTGTCTCTGTGCTTTGGTTGAGGGGCAGCACCACGCCCTCCTCCAGGTACAGCCAGTAGTCTGTGCTGACGGCCAAGCCTAGCATGCCCAGGCCGCACACCGCAAACACGCTGCTCAGCAGGGTCAGTGCCTTGCGGCCGCACATGCCCATGGTGGAGCCCCCGGTCCACAGGGGCCCTGAAAACCGCCTCACTAGTCCAAAACACAGGATCTGTGGGGAACACAGAGACAGGATGGATCGCCCAATGGAAAACATGGTCAATCCGCCTCTCTGGATGGCTGTTGGTTTACCTTTGGGCTACATCCAAACTGAGGAGAAGCCTTCGTGTTCTTTACCTAAAAGAGAAGCATGACCCTTGGAGATGGTTGGATGATGAGTGCTACGTGTTGGGTTGAGTCCTTCTGGATGAGTCCTCCTGTGTTGAGAAAGAGAAGGGGGAAAGAGAGGGAGACCAAGACAAGAGAAAGGTACAGTAAGTGAGGATAATTCAAATGAACAAACTTCTTAACTCTCCAATGTACTCAACAGTATTTAAACTACAAAGACACACATGAACACACGCGGATAGATTAAAAGATAGTGAAAAGTAATGGATTAAAATATTGAGTGACAGAGTGTTGTAACTTGATACTGTATTAATACATACAAATCAGAATGAGTGACTGATCAGAGTGTTGTTGTACCATGGTTCTGCCCCCACAATTTTTTTTTGCTTTAGACGTCTAGTGGTTAATAACGGCATTGCATGTGTGAGTTCTGTTTCAACCCTCCTGTGTTACTATAGTTTGGTTTAATGCAAGATTCTTCTGAGAGCACAGCATGTCAGTTCCTTCTCATCTTTGTTTTCCTGAGAAAGTCTTAGGTTGAGTCTGATTTCATTGCTCATAGGAAAATCTCAGCCCTACCCCTCGCTGTTCTGCGTTCACACGCCGTGGAGCCATGTCCAAAACCCATTTAAAGGTAGCGTAAGGGGTAAAGGGGAGGGCTCACATCCCCTCAAACTTGAGATTTTCGATGGGCACACTCAAACGCTCCAGTTCTGACTTGCTCCCACAATACCTTGCCAGAAAATGGAAAATCAAGAAAAATCCTAAGCAAGATGGCGGGCAAAAAGATGCGACAGGATGGAGACCACAAATTTAAGTGTTTTCTATGTTAATAATCACACCGGGGGCTCCGCTGCAGCCCGACCGTGGGGCTTCGCAGCCCGGTCGTGGGGCATCGAATCCTGGGCGCGGGCTCCGCAGCCCGGCCGATGGCTCCGCAGCCCGGCCGCGGGCTCCGCAGCCCGGCCATGGGTAGCGGGCTCCGCAGCCCAGCCATGGACTGGGGTCAGGCTGCCCGTAGTCAGGGAGCTGCCGGGCTCATGTTGTATGATATCCATATGTTCCATGTTCTAGGGACTCCAGTTTGAAGATACGTTTTAATCCACTGCCAAATAATGCAATAATTCGTTTTTAAAAGGCTTATTAGCCTGGAGAATGGTGGATCAATGTGATGATGTTCTTTTTATAAACCAGTGTTTTTTTTCATTTATTTTGGTAAAAATATCTATTTATCTATCTATCATTATATATTGTACATAACATGTGGCCATGTAACCCAGTTATAATTCCTTCTTATTTGTTATTTGTTATGTGTTCTTTCAGGAGATCATTGAGGCCGCTGCCATCACAGAGCCCATCCCTCCATCACCTCAAGCACCTCTTCTGCATTGGTAGCCCTAAAACCCACAGGAAGAAAGATTAACCATCCATTGATGGTTTAAAACCGACCTAATTATTGATAAAATGTGATGGTTGATGCCTTTTTTGTAATGTGCAATATTAGTTCCATCACTGGTTCTTGTTTGTATGATATTTTTTAGGGGTGTGCATCTCTCCTTTATAGGACAATCAGATAAGTATCTAGATATATGTGCTACGATACGATTCAGGGACGATACATTTTAATATGGAACGATTCGATGCGATTTGATTGAATGTTCTAACGATCCGGTGCGATTTGATGAGATATGAATCAATCTGATAGATAAAGTTAACGCATTCATTTTCAATTAATTAAAATAAGCCTTCTATAAAACAGACATTGCCTACTTTCAAATATATATATGGTATAGGGACCATAGAATCGTAGGTTTTTATATTTCTTTCTTTATGCAAATAGAGTGTTTCTTCTTTAAAGTGTTCTTGTTCTTAACCGATTCTTATCTAATACCACCTTCAACATGTATCTAAGTGACATTCAAAATAAATGGTATACTACGAGGGACAGATTGTAGTATTAAAAAATCCTTTATTTAAACATGCCAATTACAAAATACACAATATAAATACCATTTCAGGTTAAACATCTTTACAATGGGGCTTGCTCGTTGCCCGAGACAATGGCAGCCAGTCTGTCCCATGTAGCATTACCAGGTGTCTGGTTATCTGCTAGTGGGTCACGGGGAGGTTGGGGGTCAAGCATTTCCAGTTGACTAATGATGACTAATGATGATGTCACAGGGTAGGGACTACCGATGACGTCACAGGGTAGGGTTGTCCCATTTGGTAGGGGAAGTAGGGTAGGGGTAGGGGGTTGTCTTAAAAATTGGGGTTAGGTTTAGGGTTGAGCAATGAGGGGTAGGGTTGAGCAATGAGCAATGAATTCGGATTCAGCCATAGTCCATAGTATTTAAGTTTAGAGCATTTGAATCACTTCTGTGGCTTAACAAATATGTTTGTTTAATTTCGTATTGTTTAACTCTACTTATAATTCGCCAATGCTAATCCTCTATGTCCCATTGAGTTACAGTGTCAAATTAGCAACGGGAATTACTAACGCGATTAAAAAGTCTCATGTTAATGGCTACTCATTTGTTTTATACTATTGCTTAGCTAATTGTAGCTTTGTATATTGTATATTCATTTACATGAGCAGATTGCAAAGTCATGTTTTGTATGTTTTTACAGTTTTACAAGTTTTGAAGTAAAAACGGAACCTTAACAAAGGCCTACACCATAACACGTTTCCTGGGCTTTTATTTCAAGGCACCAATTTCACGTTAGCTATCTGCTAAGCTAACCTAACCGAGAGCAAGAGCAGAATAGTAAAATGACTTAACTTTTAGTCTTCAATCAAAGTGAGATATAAACACTGCATACTACACAGCTCAGTATAGATTCAATAATCTATCATGGAGGATCAAATAAAAGAAAACCTCTTGCAGACACACAAGATGGGCGGCCACAGCACTCATCGTGTGCAAGACATTCTAGCCATTCTACAACAAACAGCTCTTCCGCAGCTAGAGCATGAGCTAAAGCTGAAGCTGCTCGAGTCAAGGCACAAAGAGAAGCAGACATGCTTATCCAGCAGGCAGGCTGAAGAATTTAAGAAAAAGGAAGAGATAGAAGCCAAACAGAAACGTAGGGTAGCCAAATTAAAGGCTAACCTTGACTCACTAAAACAGCAGGATGCAGGTGAATTAGCTGACACTGAGGCCAAAGTCCTAGAGGCTTATGAGGATGAAGTACCACAATGTCACAAACCTGGCTCCTTTTCCCTCATCTCAACGCACTCGTGAATACTTGCAACAACATTCTTGGAACCACGGTCAACAACAGCCCCAACTTGTGGATCGGAAACCAATCTCTTCACCAGAGCGCCAACCAAAAATGGACGCCGGTGATCATGGTTTTCATACACATTGGAGTAAGCCAACTACGCCTCATCCCAAGAATTACCAGCACAACGTCAGCATGTGAGTACAGACTATGCACAGCAAAGCCATTTTAGTCACCTAAAGTTCCAGAAGGAGAACGTAGTCCTGTTCAGACTCACTTCGCACCCACTGAAGGTAAACCTAACTACTTGTAGTCTACAGAGGCCCACATGATCAGTCAGGCATGACAGACTTAGCTTAACACCTGTTACGGAAAGAAGTGGTCAGCTCTTCACTTCTCGAGTTCAACGACAGACTAGAGAACTGGGCTTGGAAAGCTTCTTTAGACATCTCCACAATTGACCTGAACCTTTCTGCACGAGAGGAGATAGATCAGCTGAACAAATGGCTCGGGCCAGTCAGCAGAGCAGGCTAAAAGCATCCGTGCAGTCCATATCCATGATGTCAGCTTTGGGATTCAGATGGTGTGGAGGAGAAAGCTACGGCTCGGATGAAACGATAGAGAATGCTCTGTTGAAGAAATTAGAAGAATTTCCAAAGATCACAAACAAGGACAATCAGAAGCTCCGGGAGCTAGGAGATCTATTGCTAGAGCTAGATTCAGCGTTGAAAGACGGGTTCTTAACTGGGCAATCTTACCTTAACACACTCCTCGCGGAGTCAACCCCATCGCTCAAAAGCTCCCCTACAATCTCATGGAGAAATGGATCTCAGTTGGTTCAAGATACAAAGAAAACTACAGGGTACAATATCCTCCCTTCAGCGTATTTGTGAAATTTATCTAAGACCAAGCCAAGACACGAAATGACCCATCTTTTCAGAACTCACCATGGCTGGCTCACTGAGGTTTGATGAACCTCTGAAGCACATGAAACCATCTGTGTTCACCAAGAAGACCGAAGTTTCACCTGGGGCTGAATATGAGCAAAGTAACCAGGAAAGAACAGTTGAGGATCCAGTTAGACTGTGTCCAATACATAGTAAGCCCCATCCTCTCAGAAAAATTTTGTGGTTTCCGCAAAAAAAGCTTGGATGAAAGAAAAGCTTACCTTAAATATAATCACATCTGTTTCAAGTGTGCCACCTCGCTCCAGAGGTGATGTCAAAATGCACAGAAGACTACGAGGACACATTTGGCTCGGGACCCTACTCTAAAATATGTTTGGTCAGAGTCTACCTTGCAGGTCAAAGAGACAGAGCCATTGAGATCCCTTCACCCAAGATAGCATGCCATTATCCTCACCTCAAGGCATTGGTGGATAAAATCCCACCTTTCGATCTGAAAGCAGCCATTCTCCTTCTCCTCGGCAGAGACATAAAGTGTGTAAACACTACAACAGACTCAACAATACACCCTATGCTCAACAACTTGACCTTGGCTGGGTTATTGTTGGACATGTATGTCTGGGAGGAACCCACAAGCCAAGCACCATCAATGTTTACAGGACCAATGGTCTACCAAATGGAGGAAAATCGTCTCTTAGTCCATGTGCCAGTGTAAACCACAGCAAGGAGAAATTGGACAAGAAAACAGAAAGTCGAAGCTCCAGGGAACCAAACCTCCTGGACGACAACACAGATGAGCTTGGAGCCATTGTATTCCAAAGGACCAAAGATGATAAAGAGCAGATTGCAGTCTCTTCTGATCCTGATATACCAGCTGTCTTCACACCTGCCAAGCTGCTCACTCAGAAGATTGACAGTGTCTGCTCCACAAGGGAACATGGGTCTCAAGGATCTTTATACCAAACAATGGTGACAAGTCCAAGCCCCTGTTGAGACGTTCTGGAGGCAAGAGTACTTGGCAACTCTTCAGTCTTGTAAGAGGTGGACATCGGACGGATCGAACATGCAAACAGGAGGTATTGTTACCAGGAATGAGTGGCCCACGGGAACCATCGTGCAAACCATTCCCAGCCTTGATTGAAGAATTCGGGAGGCTGATGTCAAGATGATCCGACAGGGTACCCCTAAGTTGTATTGAAGACCTGTTTCAGAAGTGGTACTGCTCCTCAGTAAAGTGACTTGATGTTATAAAATATCAGGCGGGGAGTGTTTTGCCCCCACAATTTGTTTTTGCTTTAGACAGCTAGTGGTTAATAATGGCATTGCATGTGTGAGTTGCTTTTCAACCCTCCTGTGTTACCATAGTTTAGCTTAATGCAAGATTCTACTGAAGCACAGCATGTAAGTTCCTTCTCTTCTTTGTTTTCCTGAGAGTCTTAGTCCGTGAGTATTTAAGTTTAAAGCATCTTAATCATTTTTGTGGCGTAACAATTATGTTTGTTTGATTTCGTAATGTTTATGTTTACTTATAATTCGCCGATGCTAATCGCGGCAGCAATCCCTATTGAGTTACAGTGTGAAATTAGCATTGAAGCTGGCTTGATTAAAAAGTCTCATGTTAATGGCTACTCATTTATTTTATGCTATTGTTTAGCTAATCGTAGCTTTGTATATTGTATATATACATGAGCAGATATTAAAGTCATGTTTTGTTTTTACAGTTTTACAAGTTTGGAAGTAAATATGGAACCTTATCAAAGGCCTAAACCATACCACGTTTCCTGGGCTCTTATTTCAAGGCACCAACTTCATGTTAGCTATCTGCTAAGCTAACAGAGAGCAAGAGCAGAATAACCTTGATACTGTATTAATACATATGAGTCAGAATGAGTGACTGGTCAGAATGTTGCGGTACCTTGATACTGTATACATACGAGTCAGAATGAGTGACTGGTCTGAGTTTTGTTGTACCTTGATACTGTTTTTTAAGTATTTTAAGTGTATTTGAAGTGCTTTGAGCGGTTAGTCAAATCATTCATCACCTCCTCCTTCCCTGACTAACTGGACCCCGTGTAGTTTGCATACAGGGCAAACAGGTCCACAGATGACGCCATCGCCCTCACCCTCCATGCTGCCCTCTCCCATCTGGATCAGAGGAACACGTATGTGAGAATGCTGTTCATAGACTACAGTTCAACATTCAACACAATTGTGCCCTCCAAGCTCGCCGTGAAGCTTAGGGACCTCGGGCTCAACACCGCCATCTGTGGCTGAATCCTGAGCTTCCTGACGGGCAGACCCCAGGCAGTGCGGATAGGGAACGCCACATCATCCATCCTGAGTATCAACACTGGCACACCCCAGGGCTCCGTGCTCAGCCCTCTCCTCTACTCCCTGTTCATCCCTGACTGTGTGGCCACACACAGCTTCAACACCATCATCAAGTTTTCTGATGACATCCGCCTGATCACCAACGAAGACGAGAGGGCGTACCGAGAGGTCAGAACCCTGACATCTTGGTGCTAGGACAACAACCTCCATCTCAACCTCAGCAAAACCAAGGAGCTGATTGTGGACTACAGGAAGCGACAGGGAGTAGGACACACCCCCATCACCATCAACGGGACGACAGTAGAGAGGGTCAGCAGCTTCAAGTTCCTCGGGGTCCACATCAGCGAGGCCCTGACCTGGACTTACCACAACATCGCCATCACCAAGACGGCTAGACAGCGGCTCTTTTTCCTCCGCAGGCTGAGGAGGATCAACATGGACACCACGATACTGTGCAACTTTTACAGGTGTACCATAGAGAGCAGAGATGGGACAAAGTCACTGTTTGGCAAGTCCCAAGTAAGTCCCAAGTCTTAGCAGTCAAGTCCGAGTCGAGTCCCAAGTCAAGACAGGGAAAGGCAAGATGAGTCCAAGTCAAAGTCACACCAAAGCCAAGTCAAGTCCAAGTCCAAGTCCCAAACTTTTTCAAGTCCTGAACAAGTCACCATGTATTTTTACTTAATAATGTCATTATTAGGCTATTAATCATAATTTCAACATTACACTCTAATATACAGTGTCATTTCTTATCA
The DNA here is from genome assembly GCF_949987615.1 of Pollachius pollachius. Lineage (NCBI taxonomy): Eukaryota > Metazoa > Chordata > Actinopteri > Gadiformes > Gadidae > Pollachius > Pollachius pollachius. Next base: position 25,422,021 of record NC_136935.1, read on the forward strand.
ATACAGTTATAATATGTTCACTGTTTCTGTCTTTAAATGTGTTATTGTGGGGGGAGGTGTGACGTCTGGAGTATGGACAGGTTGGGAGCGCACGGGATTGGCCGGGGGGGATTGAACCTGGTTGTGAGCAGGTGTCTGCACTCAGGTCAATCAGGGAGGCTGTACTTATGTGCCTGCTTTCTGTTATAGTGGGAACGAGACCCAGGAGCGAACGGACCACGGAGGTCCGGAGCGAGCGAGTGACACTGACCAAGATCCACCGCGAGACGGCTCTAAATGTTCTTTTGTTACAGTTTAGATATTTCTGTTCCGGTTGAAAAGCAAATAAACCCATCTCCTGCGGAGAGAACGACAACCCCGCCTGCTCTCATTCCTTGAACCTGCTACAGTTATGATATGTGCATGTGCCGAAATCTTATGTTGTCTCAGAGGAGAAGTGAGAAGGACGGGGGGTTTGAATTGTATTAGTAGGCTACGGAAGGCACCACTGTGACCCTAAAGTTGGTAAAGCTGTGCCTTGACAAGTGTGGCATATGAGCTATGTTTGGATGTCTGAAAGGACTGCTTGAGTGGATGTCAGTTACAGTATGCCACAACTTTCATTAAGGAAATTGTCCTTACCACCTGCCTGTGTCTTCAGTAGTAGAAGTTGAAGTAGTAGTAGTTGTAGCTGATGTAGTAGTAGTATGGAAGAAATTAATGATTATATTCTAAGGTAAACCTTCGTTATTATAAGGCCTATATATCAAATGGTAGAAAGCATCTAAAAACGTCTCTGGACTCTTATCTAGGACTTGGCACAGTGTCAGGGAGTCTGGGGTCAGAGCGTGAGTTAGAAGCAAACACGTCACCAGAGGCTATGGGGTCAATGCGTGCTGACCTCAGCCTGGTGTTTTAGATTAGTGTTGCCAGCCACTCGCTTAAAGAAATTCATGACTGATCGGCCATGGGTGGCCGTGGGCAGACACCTCAAACAAGAAACAACTTTGTAAGTGAGGATAAAAAAGAGGCCGGGATCTGTTGACCAGCAGTGCTTTGCAAACTACTCGGCTTTGTTGTTGTCTTTTTAACGATAAAGTCTTTTTGTCATACTTGCTCTGGACCCCCTCGATTTCTTTTGCTCTCTAAGTTAGTTGAAGTGATAGAACGCGGTTATTTTCTACCACATATTTGGCGTCACAAACAGGATTGAAGAACAGAGACACACCAGCTCCGGGCCGGAGGACGGGGCACTGTCGGATCACACAACCAGAGCTCATAAAATCAAAGGTAAGCTGACTTACCATTATTCAGAAAAAGTTGTTTGATCTGTCCTTGCCCTGTCTGAATGCTGAGCAGCAGGTCAAGTGTCTCTTCAATTAAACGAACCAAAGTTATAGATAAAGAGAGAGAGAAATAGGGGAGCTCCGGGAGAGATTGACGTGCGTGCGTGCGCACATAACCATAAATGCTCTGTGGTTTGGACTGACTAACACGCTTTGTGGTTCTAAATTGATACGAGTTGTTGTTGTGGTATAACAATAAGTAGGCCTACTGTAAGTCCTGTGGCTGTCTTCTAGAGGAACGAATCAGAGAAAAAGTTCCAATAGGACAGTGCAAGCAGGCCCGCAGGTTTATGAGGACAGACCTGTAGGATTTCTGACAAAATCCCAGCTGGAGTTGGGTTGTCAATAAGAATTCGTTACTGTGGAGGAATTCATTTTATTTGAGGAGAGCTTCCTTGGGATGCCGACTAGTGAATTTTCAATTCTCATTTTGGTCTGGTTGAGCTGCAGATCCTGCACCAATTGGTGGTGAATTTCTAATTCCGATCTTGGCATTTTGAGAAAACAGGCTTCTCGCAATTTTTGAATAGATAAGTCTCGGGACTGGGACTGGTTGGGGTACCATTTGAGGTGATTGTTTAATCCTGATCTTGGTATTTTGAGAAGTTTCTTGCTTGTTCTTGATCTGGTCGAGTAGTTATGTGTTCAACCATTATTTAAGAGGAATTAGGCTGTTGGTTAAAGTGCCGTTTGAATGAGTTTAATGTGCTAATTGTGGGCCAATCGAGTTGCAGAACTTGGAACAAGTGAGAGGGCAAATTTGTAATTCTGATCTCGGCGCTGTGAGACAATAGGTTTCTTGTTTGAAATTCTGGTTGATTGATTATACGTCCGACCGTTCATGTTTTTAAGCAAAAGGCCAGCTTTAAACGCTTGGTCAACCTTTTATTTGTAATTAAAGACGAGTTAGTGACTAGTCCCACTCAGCATCTTGTACAACAAATTTGGCCGTTTTTACGATACACTATTAAAAGTTGTATAAATCATTTTCTTTCTGTATTCAAGCCGCAATAGGATTAAGTTACCTCGGAGACTTGTACGCCAAATAAATTGTATTAATAATAGTGTTTTAACACTAAAAAGATGAATATAGTACAGACGGCAGCAGAGATTTTGAGTAGAGACCGTCTATTGCTCAAAGATGAGATAAAAAAGGCCTTAGAGAAGAGGGACAGGGAAAAGTTAGTACTTTCTTTGTTCCATGAGGAGGGAGAGAGATGGCGAGCATTACAGAGGGTGGCTAGAGAAATGATAACTAATGACGAGAAGGCTCAACCACTGCCCCCAAAGGTTGAGCCCCCGCCGTACAAACCAGGATTGTACCCATTGATAACAGGCATGGTAGACATTAAAGGGGAAGTCACACTAACTGAAGGAGATAAGAAGTGTAACACACAGGAAAGGAGGGTCTCACCCATACACATGGGCTGTTATGAAGGGATTAGGAAAGTAAGGGAAGTGTGTAACAATGCTGACATTACTCCTAGTGAAAATGAGCACGGAGGAAAATGGAAAAAATGATAATGAGCAAATTTGCGGAGGGCCTTCTCCAGGAAAGAGAAAGAGAGGAAAGAGGACAGTGAAGAGAACGAAGAGTCAGAGGAGGCTAAAAAAGAAGAATAAAAATGAGGGAGAGAGTTTGAGTGTGGATGCAGGGACAGAGGAGCCTGGCTGTAGTAAAGCATTACAAAGCGCACTCGAGTTACATGAGTAGCATAGTAGAACACATGAGGAGAGAAGAGCACGCGACACGTCATCAGGAAACTATCCTATTCTAGTTGATGGACAACAGGCATTCTCTCCCCCAGTACAACAGCCTCAGAGCCAATGGTCACCTACTCCACCTGTCATACATGTACACATATATAATTCTGGGAACCCAACAAATGGAAATAGGCAGAAACAGTACAAGGGGCCCCAAGGACAGTATAAAAATAATCAACAGCAGGGATCCCAAAGACAACGCAGAGGTCCTTTAATATGTTATGGGTGCAACCAGGAGGGACATACTAAGAGAAATTGTTTGATTAACCCTTTTCCACCACAACAAGGACAGGGCAACAGCTATCAGGGAAAGCAAGAACAAGGAAACCACAAAGAGGGACAGCAGGGTCCCTCCATAGGTCAGGGATACTAGGGGTGCCCAGAGAATCCACAGGGGGAAGGTCAGCTTGTAACAATCACAAAACAGGCTGATGAGGAACCAATACTGCATGTTCTGATAAATGACAGGGATCTTGCAGGAAGTGGAGGTAGTTCAGAAAAAACAAAAACAAAGTTACCTTTGCTTTTGTTCTGAATTTTCTGTGCTATATTTGATGTGTGTGTGGTTGGTAGTGTGTCCTAAAAAAGTGAATCCTGACGGGTCAGGTCATTAGATTCGGATGAGGTTGTCATGCGTTGCAGCTCCAAGGATGACAATCAGAGAATTCTATTTTCAAGGTGTATATGGACAGAGAGGAGAGAGAGAGAGAGAGAGAGCAGGAACGCGAGTAAGAGGAAAAATACGCTGGTGGGGGCTGGACAGAAAGGTGACAGGGAGAGAGAGAGAGAGAGAGAGAGAGAGAGAGAGAGAGAGAGAGAGAGAATGAATTTACATTGTACTGAATAGATAATTTGTGTGCTTGGATGTACTTTGTACCTGGTCCCTGAATGTAACCTGTGGCCCCCCAATGGCCTGTTTTAGAAAAATCATAGAACCACCAATGGGATCGGTGACTCTGTGGTTCTGTGTGTCGCGGCAACCTTGGAGACTCTCCATCGCGTCGAAGCGCCATGTGATATAGATCAATACATCTTGGTACATAGAGCACTGGTGAAACAGTTGGATCAGAGGGAGAGTGTTTGAAGAAGGGAGAGGAATGTAAAGAACGTAGAGAGGGCGGGTGCGGACCGACCCAGAGGTAATAAATCAGGGGAGAGCCCTGTATGAGTATTAAAGTTACATGGTGATCACAGGATTTAGGAATAATTATCTAGACTCCATAGCATGAACAATTAAGATTAAAAGTTGTCTGCACACCGCTCGTCCACAGAAGCCCAGGGGTTCAATGGCGCTAGGGTAAATACAGCTGCACTCATCAAAAGAGGAGCTGATAACACCCACCCCATAGAGGACTCTGCGGGAGCGCGGTGGAAATGCACAGTACAGACCTGACGAGGTCCAAGTACCAAAATGACAGCACAAATAAAATATTTCCTAAGCCATTATGATAATAACAGACATTGTATTAAAAGTGAAAAATAAAAAAATCTAGAAATAATAATCGGCAAAACTTAAAATTAGACTAAATAACTATGATGAAATGTTATCCAAATTTCTAATTCATGTTAAACACAGTGAGAAATAGGGGTACTAAAAGCATACTGTAGATAAAACAATAAGGTTAATTAGAAAATGGAGATAATGTATTGATTCAATGTTGAATAAACTAGATAAGGACAACACAGAGAGATGTTTACCAGGCTCTCAGCAGAAGTCTAGAGAGATCTATATGGCGTGTTGGGTACATAGTAGTGAATTAAAATGTAGAAAACACTAAATGCAAGCAATAGGTAGAATAAAAGAAGATTAGGTCGTCCAACTTAAATAGTTAGTGTAGGACAATCGGGTAGGATTATGAAGGGAATTGTGATAATGAGTAACGGTTAACACAGAAGTGAGTCGCCCAATATTGAAAATGCCAGTTTTAATATTGTGATTTTTGTTTTCTTCACATCTCTGTAGTTAAGGACAATAGGTGGATTAACGCTACATCTGCTGGGAAGGGATCCTACATGCTAGGTTCTCAATTTACATTCAGAAAGTAGTGGGTTTACATTTCAAATGCCACTACTGCTGCTCCAATACTTTTATAAAATGTTAGCAATTCATGATATGATATTTTTAACTCTGATAAATTACCTTTAGATTCACCCCATCATACGCCGCCTCGCACACACAGGGTAAAGTTGTAGTTGTTGTTGTTGTAGTCGCCCTGATGTGTATCCATTACGCACACACTTGGCTGCATGGGCAAATGGGACTGAAGACTCCATCCCTCCACTTTGCAATCTATACTACCTTATGGGTGGGGATTGAATGTATCCCAGGCACGGCTTCCTGAAATAAGCCAGTATGGAAGGCTGGTTAGCCAACGATGGGTCAGATCCCACCTTGAAGCCCGGGACAACCTAAAACAGGCACAGTCACGATTACTCGGCAGGGTCACTGTAAGCACTGGCTTACTTGATCATGAAGTGACAATCTGCAACCATCATAGGAAGGGCCGGTTGGTGAAAGGTGGAGGAGGAACAAGGAGTCAGATATGTCAGCTCTGGCAGCAGAAGTGGTGGAATTGGAGCGGGGCATGTCACGTTTTATTTTATTTTAACCCTTGTGGTATAAAGGCCACTAACACATGTAAATGTTTTCAGTTTAGTGCATAACTTTGGGAACAGCGTGGGTTCAAGGCGGCTGATGGTAAACCCATCAGCATCGACCTTTGGTTTTGGATATACTGGCTTCGATTTCCCTTCCCAATCCCTTCCCAATGGTTTTAGTTTACGGATGGTTAAGGTTAGGCGTTTCAACGTTGGTTGTACCAACGGCATTGTTAGGTTTAGTTTGCTTATCATTTAATGCGCATGGTTTCGACCATTGCGCAAGGGGGGAGGTATTGAGGAGAATTAGAAAACAAGGTTTTTCTTCACCATACTTGCAAGCAATGATTGATATCCAACTAAATGAGCGTGAAGTATGTGCAAAAAACAATGTAAGAAAAACCATTACTACTCCATTGGGACACATTCCCACACCTGAAGGACCATTTAGACATTTAGTCATGGACTATGTTGATATGATTAAAAGTATAGGTGGTAAAAGGTACATGTTAGTTATCATTGACAGGTTCAGCAGATGGGTAGAAGCAGTCCCATCAAAAGACCAAAGTGTGGCTACAGTAATCAAGTTCCTGACTAGAGAAGTCATGCCAAGGTATGGAATTCCATCAGAAATAAGCTCAGACAATTGGGCAGCGTTTATTCAGAAAACACTAAAGCAAGTGATTCAGCATCTGCATGTCAAACAAAGATTAGGTTGCGTCTACCATCCTCAATCACAAGGTATGGTGGAGAGAGGAATGGGATGCTCAAGAAAAAGTACTAAATTGAATTGGATTGATGCACTACCACTGACACTAATGAGTTATCGCATGCAAACTAACAGAACAACGCATCTAACCCCACATGAAATACTTACGGGTCGCCCCATGCCTTCATCTGTCATTCGAGGGCCCCATAAAGGACCTGCACTAGAACAGTTGGAAACTGAATTAAGACGCTATGTCTGGACAACTAACTGCTCTACATAAGTTTGTAATTCCAGCGAAAGAAACACAAAGTTCCACAGTTGGAGGAGGCACCACCAAGAGGGGTGGTGCCAGGTGACCAAGGGTACCTAAGGGTGTTCAGGAGAAAGTGGAACGAGCCCAGGAGAGAAGGACCATACAAAGTCACCAACGCAACACCAACAGCCATCCAGGTGGAAGGAAGTGCCACGTGGTATCACCTCAACCACTGCACAAAAGCCACTCAACCCAGGACAAGGGCAGAGCGTGAGGAGGAGCGTGTGGAGGAGCCAGATGCAGACACGCCTGGGGCTGACCAGCTACCCCAGGACCAGACCCAGCCGAGCCAGGAGCAACAACCACACGATGATGCAGAAGATGGCGAGCCTGCTCCTGGTGCTCTACGTGTTGGGCCAGATTCCACTGGCTCAAGAACAGATCCCCAGGAAGGATGGGACTACGGAGACAACACAGACCTGGAAAAGCCAGGAATCAGGGGCTGGTACTGAAGGAAGCATAAGAGAAACACAGGACAATCCAGCCCGACACATCCAGGAATAGTTAAAAAGGAAGAGAGAATAGTTTTGTACGCTCAGATACCACCGCAAAACCAAGTTAATGAATTTGTGTTTACTTATGTCGAGTAACCAAATCACTATGTGCATTAACTTTCCACCGGATGTATGAACTAGCTCAGAGGGAAACTCAGTGTGAAGTGGATATTCAGCCAAAACCAATGCAATGGTGTTTAACAGTCAAGTCACAAAAGACATGGGACTACAACAGCGAGTATAAGTTACATATGAAAGTATATTTGCTTTTTAAAGTAGTGTCAGAAAGAACATTCAATTTTACACTAGAAACAGAAGCCCCTTGTATAACCAGAAATCAACCGGGTAAGGTCATTGAAATAGAACAAAGCAATTCACTAAAATCTTCAGATAATGACAAAGTAGACACAACCAGAGCCACCGATAAAGTAGATCAACCTCAAGTTAGAGATAATGGGACAGATTCATTGGTAACCACTAATAGATTCAATTCAATGCTAGATGTAAGTAAGATTAATGAAACTTCTGATGTCAGGGATTTAGCAAAACCTTTAGTCACTAATGTAACTCCTATTAAGAGAGGAAACAATAATACTAGCAACCACTAACGTAACTCCCATTAGAGAAGCAACAACAAACATGGGTGAGCCAATAAACAAACTAGCAACAAATGGTACAGCAGCTGCCGCTCAGAGTAAGATAAAAATAACAACAATGCTAACAGAAGTAGATGTGACCCCAACAACAATAATACCTAAAGAGGATAATATAGAAACACTGGCAACCGCAATATCAATGGTAAATTCAGAAATTATGATAAATGAGACCGCAATATGAACTTTTAAATCCAAAACTATTACGGCTGGGATCGTAACATCGCCACCAATGTCTCTTGAAGAGACTTTTGTAAAGCAGACAACCATTCCTGAGGGTAATAAGGAAGTTGAAAGCATTGGTCGCCACTCAACAACTAGAACCCTAAAACAATATAGACCTGACCCCTATGGACACGTTAGGGTAAGAACAACAGACCAGTTGTTCAGACAGGCAAAAGGAAATAGGTGGTATAAATGGGTGGAATTTACTGGGAAACAAATAGAGGCACATAACTGTTATTTTTGTAGTAAGAATCGTCAGGATGCAGTATACGTAGTAAATACTAAATACGATTTTGAATTTTGCTTAACAGAACGGAGACAGCAATAATATAACCAAGAGGTAAATTTAATTAGAACACGAAAAGAAGGTATCCAATATCAGCATAAGTACGTTATATGTTCGATGAAATGTTTTCTGTTTTTAGGATCGAGTTACCATAACAAATATCTTGAAGATAAATATGACGGAGAACCACGGAACGTAATTATGAAATGATGCCGAGAATTTGACACAACTCTATCAAAGGAAATAGGTGAAGCAACACGGCCAATACCAAAAAATTATCATATTGAAGAGGGATTAGAATGTTTTCAAAACGACGAAGTAAACAAGGATGCCAGTGATGTAGGTAGTATACCAGAGGAACAATGTAACATAATTTGGAATGTCACACTATTCGATATCAACGGGGAAAGACTGTCATATCAACCCCCTGCGATTAAAAATGTTCAGCCTTTACCAGGCTCTCAGCAGAAGTCTAGAGAGATCTATATGGAAATGTTGTGGAGCGCTAGAGCGTTCGTAAGCCAGGACAGAGAGGTGGCAGATCATTTTTGGTTCTGCGGCAATAACATTTTTCGTCCCATACTTGCCAAGATGTGGAGAGGTAGATGCGCAAAAGTGCAAGTGGTTACGGAGGTCACAATATTGCCATCAATAAATGATGTTGTCGGTAACTTAGAAGATAATAACATCAACAGGCGGAAAAGAGCATACGAAACAGACGAGAACACAAAAATTGATAGAATAGGACAACCCAAAGGCATACCCGATAAATTCAAAGTACGGAGCGAAATAGCGGCAGGATTTGAGGCACTACTGCCAGCAATCGGAATTGCTAAAAATGCGGAATGGATCAATTACATTTTTTACAATCAACAAAGTTTTATCAACTACACGGATGATGCTTTATCCGCTTTAAGCGAACAGCTGACAGCCACAAGCGCTGTGGCCTGGCAGAACAGACAGGCCTTGGATTGGCTTTTAGCAGAAAAAGGAGAAGTTTGTGCTCTTATAGGAGAAATGTGTTGTACCTTCATACCAAATAATACTGCTCCAGATGGATCATTCACACTCGCGATGAATAACCTAAAACGTTTCAGGTAGGAGTTAAAGGATAATGCAGGCCATGATCAGGGCATTTTTGAATGGCTAGAAATGAGGTTTGGAATGTGGGGAATGGTACTAGCCAAAATAGGTATAGTGCTTTTGATAGTACTAACAGTGGTAGGATTGATTTTCTGTTGTTGTATTCCCATAGTCAGATCTGTGATATCATCCAGGCTTTTTTAAGGAGATGGCCCTCGTGGTAACAGGCATAGATGAGTCGGATGATTGGGAGAAGAAGCTCTATGGGGAGATAGATCAGGATGAAACCAGGGAGGACAGCGGAATGTGAAACTCGGACACCAGGAGGGAGTCTTAGGTCACACTGGTGACCTCTCCATGTGAGCTACATCCTTTGCTAATGGAGTGAACAGATGTACATTGGGACTATTGGGCCCCAGGGCCTTATGATTGAGAACAGGAGCAGCAACTACGACAATGCCTAAAACCCCCCACATGTATCCAGCACACCAATACACGAAGATCACTAGAGCCATTCAAATGCAAGCTTGCAGACAATCTTGAACTTTTAATTTGTATTATTATGTTACCTATTTTTGAAATGTCATTTTTTGAGTATATTATTATGTCACATATTTTTGAAATGCTAATTTTCAACGCATGCTGAAAATACTATGTTATGTTTACTATGTGGGAATTCTAGTTACACATTTGATGTAATTGCATGCTGAATGTGGACAATTGTGTTGTTATGATTTAGAGGGTTTAAGGTTCCATATGAACGAGTTGCAGGGATCGTAATGTTAATATAATATAGTACATTTGATGAATCTTTTTTACCTTAAAAATCAGGTTGAAATCCCTGAGAATTGTACAGGTTGAAAGCCCTGAACATGCTTAAAGGTATTTTACTGATGATCAAATGTTGTGTTAGGGTCCAAAGACCTCACACGTAGTCTTAATGATAGTTTAATGATAGTTTAAAGTGAAAAGCGCAACACGACTGCTTTATCTTTGTTGGGATCTTAACAATCCCAAAAGGGGGATATATGGAAGAAATTAATGATTATATTCTAAGGTAAACCTTGATTATTATTAGGCCTATATATTTAATGGTAGAAAGCATCCAAAAACGTCTCTGGACTCTTATCTAGGACTTGGCACAGCGTCAGGGAGTCTGGGGTCAGAGCGTGAGTTAGAAGCAAACGTCACCAGAGGCTATGGGGTCAATGCGTGCTGACCTCAGCCTGGTGTTTTAGATTAGTGTTGCCAGCCACTTGCTTAAAGAAATTTATGACTGATCGGCAATTGGTGGTTGGCGGACACCTCAAACAAGAAACAACTTTGTACGTGAGAATATAAAAGAGGCCGGGATCTGTTGACCGGCAGTGCTTTGCAAACTACTCGGCTTTGTTGTTGTCTTTTTAACGATAAAGTCTTTTTGTCATACTTGCTCCGGACCCCTCGATTTCTTTTGCTCTCTTAGTTAGTTCTACCACAGTAGTAGCTGAAGTATAACTAGTAGTAGTAGTAGTAGTAGTAGCTGAAGTAGTAGTAGTAGTAGCTAAAGTAGTAGTAGTAGATGAAGTAGTAGTTGTAGTAGCTGAAGTAGTAGTAGTAATAGCTGAAGTAGTACTAGTAGCTGAATTTGTAGTACTAACTGTAGTAGGAGTAATGGTAGTAATGGTATTCTCTTTAAGAGAATATGCACCTTCACTTGCAACAAATAGCGTAGCCTTTGCGTGATTAAAAGTAGCCCAATAGAAGAGTAGGGTGGGAAAAAAATCGCCCAATCTGGCAACACTGCCTGAACGTCCTCAAAATGTAGCCCAATAGGGCGTAAAAACCGCCCAATCTGGCAACACTGTTGAACGTCCTCACGCTCCAGCGTCAACGTAAACGAAGCCTATATGCAACTTAAACTGTGCTTCTGAAGAAAGCATAAATTATATCGAAATTCCGTTTAGATATTATTGAAGATACGAGTGTGTAGATTTGTGACATTTTTTGAACAAAGGTAAACGGTTGAAAAATGATTTAGTTACAATGTCTTAAGTGTCAGAGGCTAGCCAGACGGCTTCAATGGCACTAACTAAAAACGCAGCCGATATGAAACTAAAACTGTTATTCTGAATGAAGTATAAATGATATCGAAATTTCGTTTTGATATTATTTAAGATTTACATTTACATTTAGGGCTTTTATCCAAAGCGACTTACAATAAGTGCATTTGTTACAATAAGTACATTTGTCATAAGAAGTGAAACAATATATCGCTGTCGGTACAGTAAAGATGTTCATAGAACCAAGTGCAAGTATTACAATCGCTAGGCTAACCCCTTCCCCGTGTAAAGCAGCGATAGCAGCTACTGTAGATGCTACACAATTAAGTACCTTGAATAAGTGCAATGTACAAGTGCCAGGACGTACAACATTCAATGGTGGCTGTGCATTGGTTTCTATGCAGAGTCGAGATGAACTCTGAACAGGTGAGTTTTGAGTCTTTTGCGGAAGCTGGTGAGCGACTCTGCGGTCCTGACATCGTTAGCTCGTTCCAACACTGAGGTCCCAAAACAGAGAAAAGTTGTGACTTCGCTGATCGACCTTTGCTTGCTCTTAGCGATGGCGGTACCAGACGTCCAGCTGAGGTAGTTGAGCGGAGGGATCGAGCTGGGGTGTGTGGCTTTACTAATGCTTGGAGGTGGGCAGGGGCAGTTCCATCGACTGCCTTGTATGCCAGTACCATCATCTTGAATCTGATGCGAGCTATTACAGGGAGCCAGTGGAGGTCTCGGAAGAGGGGGGTTACATGTGAGAACTTTGGTAGGTTGAACACGAGGCGCGCTGCCGCATTCTGGATGCGCTGCAAGGGTTTAATCGCAGAGGCAGGGAGCAGCCACTCGCTCCAGCCAGGAGCGAGTTGCAGTAGTCGAGGCGGGAGATGACCAGTGATTGGACTAGAAGCTGAGCTGCTTCCCTTGTGAGGAAGGGCCGGATCCTGCAGATGTTGTAAAGTGCAAGTCTGCAGGATCGGGCCACCGCAGTGATGTTTGCGGTGCAGCATAACTGATTGTCCAACACTACACCAAGGTTTTTGGCAGTTGGAGAAGGAGATACAGTGATGTTCTCAACAGTGACCAGTAAGTCCATGTGTGGGCAATCTTTCCCTGGTATTAGGAGGAGCTCAGTCTTGTTTAGGTTAAGCCTCAGGTGATGGGCAGTTGTCCAGGTGCTGACTTCTGCCAGACATTCAGATATGCGTGTTGCAATCAGGGCTTTGTCAGATGAGGGAAAGGAGAGAAATAGCTGAGTGTTGTCAGCATAGCAGTGATAGGAAAAGCCGTTGGATGTAAATACAGAGCCCAGAGATCTGGTGTAGAGGGAGAACAGAAGAGGCCCCAGTACAGAGCCTTGAGGGACACCTGTATCAAGCGTGCAAGGTTTGGACAAGGAGCCATTCCATGTTACCTGATAAGTGCGATTCATCAGGTAGGACGTGAACCAGGAAAGGGCAGATTCAGCTATGCCAAGCTCGGCGAGAGTGGCGAGGAGGATCTGGTGGTTCAGTGTCAAATGCTGCAGACAAGTTAAGGAGAATAAGAACCGATGAGAGGGACGAGGCTCTGGCCGCCCGGAGGGACTCAGTCACCACGAGGAGAGCCGTCTCAGTGGCGTGTGCTTTTTTGAAGCCTGACTGGTGAGGGTCAAGCAGGTTGCTAGATGAGAGATAGGAGGACAGTTGGTTAGCGACGGCACGTTCCAATGTTTTAGAGAGGAATGAAAGAAGACACACCGGTCTGTAATTCTGGATGTCAGTGGTATCAAGCGTTGGTTTTTTGAGGAGAGGCTTTATTCTGGCAGTCTTAAAAGATGTTGGAACAATGCCAGAAGTGAGGGAGGAGTTAATAAGTGCGGTTAGAAATGGCAGGATGTCGTTTGACACAGCCTGGAGGAGGGAGGAAGGGATAGTGTCAAGGGTACAGGTGACTGGATACAGGTGTAGGTTTGTCTCTACTTACTGTTTTTTTTTTTTTTCATTTTCACGGAAGTGAATGTGTCGTGGGTGTCTAGCCCTCCAGGCGGGAAATATGTTAGCTATCTAAAACAATAAATGTTTTTGACTCAAGACATGTCGAGTCATTACAAGTCAAAGAAGCAAAGTCCGAGTCAAGTCTCAAGTCAATTGCAGTCAAGTCTAAGTCGAGTCGCAAGTCATGCGTAATTTTGTCAAGTCGAGTCTGAAGTCATCAAAATCATGATTTTAGTCTGACTCGAGTCCAAGTCATGTGACTCGAGTCCACATCTCTGATAGAGAGTATCCTGACTGGCTGCATCACCGCCTGGTACGGCAGTTGCTCCGCCCTCGACCGTAAGCCCTTAGAGGTGAAAACTGCCCAGCACATTACCAGGACGGAGTTGCCTTCCATAGAGGACCTCTTCACTCAGCGGTGCAGGAAGAAGACCAACCGGATTATAAAAGACCCACATCACCCCATCAACAAACCGTTTCAGCTGCTGCCATCTGGTCGACGCTACTGCAGCTTCCGGTCTCGCACCATCAGGCCATTAGACTGCTTAACTCCTGAGCTACCTAGCTTTATGTCGACTATAACAGTCGACATCTGGATAAAAATGTCTGTTTACATTTCACTTTATGCTGCATCTATTTATACCTTAGTTATTATTATATATTAGTTATTATTATGTTTGTATTTTATTCTAATTCATGTCCAGTATTGTAGTTTTTTTATTTATTTGTTTTTTTAGGCTTAGCTCTCTTAGTTGTTTTTATTTTATACTTTTACTTTTCTTTTTCATTGTACTGTTGAAGGAGCCTGAGACTTAAGAATTTCATTGCAAGCGACTGCCTTTGTAATTGTAGTACATACGAGTCAGAGAGGGCAATCATTTGAGACATGTAAAGGCTGACAGCTGATTATTCATGATGGCGACAGCGGACATGTTGTGCGTCATTGTGTTGCTGTTGCACTCCACAGTAGCTGTGACTGTAGACAGAGGATGGGAGTATGGTAACGAGGTAGTATTGCACAATATAGAGAGCAATTACTGGTAATGGTCTGTTTGGTGTGTATATTTATAGTGTGGAATTTCAGTCACTTTTTTGTCTGGAAAAGAAATGTCAGACATTCTGCGCCTTCAAATTATTGATCGTAATTCTTGATCAGACATTGTTTGATACAGGATATTTCCTTCAATTTTACCTAATATTAAAGTTGAATTTGAAAGTATTCACATTATTTGATTTACTAATTTATCGCTACCAACAGCACAAACATGTTTTCTATGATCTCTACCCTAATCATGTAGAAAGCACACAAAGTAATCACAGCGCTCTTTTTGCTGGGGTTTTGAGCTGTGGGAAGCAAATAAGCTGCTCAGCCATATGATGGGATATGGCTTGAGAGGCAGTGAGTTACATAATCAGTTCAGAGGGCGAGAGTGAAATTAATCATATTATAAAATGTTTGTTTAATAATTATGATCTGTAGTTTACATGCTTTTTGTAAAAGAAAGCATGCACTTATAAAGACACCTTACTGTTCTCAAACTGTTAATTGCTAGGACATGTGTATCAGCAATCTCATGCCCCTGAGTCCCGAGCAGTTGTAAAGATGGCAGATATCAATAGCTTTGGTTCAGCCATACCTTTCCACGGCTGAGTCTGAGACTGACAAATGAATAAGGCTGAACAATCGTAACGCCCCGAAAAACTGAGACTGACTAATGATCAGGCCGAACAATTGTAATGACCCAAATCACTGAGACTGACTAATGAATCAGGCTGAACAAGTGTAACGACCCAAAACACTGTCAAAAGCAATAGTGGAGCAGGACATTTCTTAGTGGTCATTTGTTAACTATCTTATATTTCAGATTCCAGTGAAGTTCTAACTGTTAGTCATTGACATCACGGTAAAGAAGTGTTTGTTCATTGACTGACCAATAAGTTTATTTTCTAATTTATTATTTAGGTGCACTTGTGGAAATTGCGTCACAATAAAAAAAGTGAAAACATCTGCTGTGTAGAAATATGAAAGGTAGTAATCAGTTACACATGACTACAGCCTCAGCTTCCCCTCAGGCCCCTGTACATTACCAATATCCTGTTTTAAATGATCTATCTATTCAAACACCATTTAATTTGAAATACAGGTCTCCAGGTTCCAGTCCAGCCTTCACGCAGGGTAGACCATCCACATCCATACCTTGAACCGACAATTTAAACCCCAACACCCTGCAGAAAATCAAGATTTATACAGCTGAATGTGGTCCTTGAGTCATAGAACAGATGAAGAGTAATATTTTAAGATTTATTTCAACCAGGTTTCACTATAGCACTGGACCCAGAATATGAGTGAGGCATGTGTGATTTCAAAGGACAATGTACCAAGGTATAACTAAAAGTGTGGGTTAGATGTTATGCACATTTACACACCCTGCAGTGTGAGGCTCACAGTTGGCATGCATACTGACCCATATTACTTTGTTACTATGGGCTGACCATCATTCAATGTGGCTCTGTTACAACTGATGTGGACATGACCCAAGCAGATGGGGGCCAGTAAGGGCTTAAAAAGCCTTGAATGCTATTGACTTGCACTTCAGGATAAGGCCTGTGGTGAGCTGGCAAGGCTGTGGATGAAGCTAGCAAGCTAAAAGACAGCAAGCTAACAGCCAGCAAGCTAGTCAAATCAATCAGCTGGTAGTCTGAAAGCTACGGCTAACCAACCGTTGTGTTCTTTACATGCAATAATCAAGGTAAACTCATGAATATGTGCAAATGTGCATAGCCATGTGAAATCATAAATATTGAAGAAAAAGGATGACAAAAGAGGCATTCCCAAACCAACCACACATGAGCAACAGTCCCGCTGCCTCTGACCGACAGTGTTTTTCTTCCCCCCTAACTAAAGACTAACATGAGCACTGGAACTGCGTCAGAGACCAAATTAGCGTAATGTTCTGATAGCCTTAATGGCCCCTGGCCTAAAATGCTAATCAAAACATAAATAGCTCAATTCAAATCCTTATTAGATAAGATTACTTTTACCCTTGGTAGCACACACTTGTCCTCTTGCTAAACATTCTTGAGGGAAATTAAATCTATTCTGAAAATTGCACAACTACTTAAATTCAATCCAGTATTTATTAAAGTAATCCAATCTTATATGATTGGTATGGTTCAATAATAAAAAAAGGGATGTTAACACTACCATTACCATAAGCTGGCCTTTTCCCCTAATTAACTAAATGTCCCCTTGATTTCCCCCAACTTGTGAGTAATCATACCCACAAGTTGGGTTGGTACCGTGTTGGCAGGCTGCAACTCCACTACAACCAATACCAACACCATCATGAGAAGGTTTGTGCGGTTCACGATATATATTAAGTTAGCTGCAATCCCACTCCGTATTCACCTCAATTTCATCTTGAAAACACATTGAAAACACCTGAGCTCTAAATCCATTTGTATGCGGTCGCCACTGAGGGAGAGGGGAATGCTCAAAGAAAGCTGTTTGGTAGTATAAATTCCCACTACTAGTCAACCCCTGAATAATCAAATAAAATCCCATTGCTCCAATGCTCCATAACATCCTTATATCCTGCCCTAAGCCCCTGAAATGCTGTCCATGAAGATAATTTCTGTTTTAAGCTTGGGTTAAAACAGGTGTACTATCCATGATAAACAGTGTTGGGAGTAACTTGTTACAAAGGTAATGTGATTACTGTATTGTATTACTTTTTGCTGCAACGCGGTAATGTAAGGCATTACAAAAAAAAAAAGGTAATATTTAACTCAGTACAAATCTCAGTAACGCGCGTTACAATGCATTTTAAACCCGAAATTAACTTGTGTGTTGTTTTTATACAAATTCGCCAACACCGCGAGATTCGCAGAGGAGAAAAAAACCTGCGCAAATGTTTACTTCGACTTACTGCTAGAGGAGAAGATGACAGCAGCAGCAGAGTCGGACTCTACATTTGCAAGATGGGCATACGCTCATTATTTTCAGTTCGTCAGAGACAAGGATACGAAGAACCTTATAGTTAAGTGCACTTTGTGTGTGAAACCAAAAGATCTCTCTACCTCACGAAATAGCACAAGTAATCTAACGAAACATCTAGCGCGGTGCCATGCCAACATCAAGCTAGTAACCAAAAAAAGAAAGCAAACTAAGGATGAGAGTGGAGAAAAAACTGCTAAGCAGCAAAAACTAACATTCTCCCATTCTGCGATAATACATTTGATCAAATTGCCGCTGAGATCAAGGAAGTTTTCTCGGAATATGGCCTCACTCACGACAAAGTTACTGCATGTGTAACTGATAACAGGAGTAACTTTGTGAAATGCTTCAAGGAGTATCAGTATGTTGAGCCTGAAGAGGAGGAGGAGGAGGTGGAGGAGGGTGAAGTAGAGTTTACAGACCTTCACAATGTACTGCTTACTGCTGAAGACGAAGATGCCCAGGCTGGGCTATGTGTACTGCCTCCCCACCATAGATGCGCAGCCCATACACTTAATCTAATTGCGAACAATGAGGTTGATAAATGGTTGGCAACCAATCCAGTATCAAGAGTGGTGTACCGCAGTGCCACAGCCAAATGTTCAGCGCTGTGTACAAAGACGAGCCGCTCCACAGTCGCATCAGATTGTCTGGAAGAGGTTGGTGAGAAAAAGTTGATTGTCCCCACAGTAACACGGTGAAACTCATTCTATTATGCCTATTCACAAATTACAGAAATGCCCCTCACTAACATAAATAATCTCTGCACACAGTTTCAGATTAAATGTATGAATGACAGGGAACACCAGTTTCTCAAGGATACTGTGAAATCATGAAGCCTTTCACAGTCGCATTGGACATCCTGCAGGGTGAGGACACTTGTTTTTATGGGACGCTTCAGCTAACGCTAGAAGTTCTAATGGCCAAAACCTTAGCAAGGAGAAATGGTCTATCGCCAATGACCAATGGGTTGCCTGAGGTTATTGTGGGAGCAATCAAAACTCGATTTGCTGCTACAATTGATTCCAAAGCTGCGCTACTGGCTTCCGTCTCACTGCCCAAGTTTAAACTGCGCTGGGTAAAAGAGGAAACCAGAAGAGACCACATCACTTTACTCCTTACAACGGAGTGCCGCTCCCTTCCAACGGAGGAGCCTGCAGCCCTGATGCCTGATGCCCCTCAACCTGCCGCGGTCACTCCCAGTGAGGAGGACTTTTTCTCTTTTGATGAACAGGTCAGTGTCTCGGCTGATGCACCCATGTCAGTGGAAACAGAGATAACGTCTTACTTGAATTCTGCCCCTGTGATGGAAAGCCTCCATCTGTTTCCCAGAATTAAAAGAATCGCTCTTCGATACAATGCACCTACACCATCCAGCGCACCAGTCAAAAGACTTTTCAGTCTCGGGAGTCTTGTGCTCACTCCAAAACGAAACTGTCTTGGAGATGGACGTTTTCAGCGCCTTCTTCTGTTGCGCTATAACAGGTATTTTAGTACCGGCCTGAGTGGTTGATAGGGGGGGTGGGGGGAGGCATGCCGCCTTTCGCTGAGTTGTAGACGGGGGGGAGGGGACCGTGCCGGCCTTGCGCTGAGTTGTTGACGGCGGGGGGGAGTTGCAGTTGTTGACGGGGCTTTGCTGAGTTGTTGATGGGCCCCTGAAGGCTATATAAGTTAATTTTACCAACCTTGTTTTGCTACCTGTTTATTTATTTGGTAGTAACAGGTCCTCTGTTAAGACTTTTATTTTCATTAGTTCATGCATAGCCACTTTAATTTCATTTTTAAGCACTTTCATTGTGATTTGTAATTTTGAAAAATGCTGCTATCCCCTCAGAACATAGCCATAGCCATAGGTCTAGCTATGTCATTCATTATGCTGTGAATTCTCTGTGAATGAAAGAAAATAAAGGGATAGAAATGTAAAAAGGGTTGTGTATCTTGTTATGACTTTTTTTTACAACCTAAAGTAGTAGGCACTAGCTCTATTGATTTCAATATAAATACCTAAAGATACAGTATTTCTATTATAAAATGTGTTGCACCATGAGCCATAACTGCAACCATTATATTGTACTTTTGTTAGCCTTAAGCCTAGCTCAGTCATTATGCCAACCACATCACCTCCTGCTGTGTAATGAGCTGCATTGAACACAAGAAGATCTATTGAGAACACCAAATCCATAAAGTAATGCAAAAGTAATGTAAAAGTAGTGTAATGCCTTACAATTCAAAGACAATAATATTGTAATGTAACTAATTACTTTGAAATGACAGTAACAAGTAATAAATAATGCATTACACTTTTGAAGTAACTTGCCCAACACTGATGATAAATCTTGTTTCATCAGAGTCCCTCACCTTAAAGTTAGTCTTCCAATGGCCCAGTTGTTTAGACAAAACATTATGTAAAGCCCTCTCAAATCCAAAAAAGACTTACGGGTTACGATCTTGATAATCTTTTACCTCTACTAAAAGGTTTGATTTTGTGGTACATTGAAAGGCATCCATGCAGGAAGTATTTGTATATTTTAAAACCAAGCAGAAGACAGAGCCGAAGACAGAGGCAGAATCCCACTTTGAGCTCAATAGACAATTATGCTGATAATCTCCAAGCATGCCATTCAATCACGCTGCTGTTCTATGTAAGGACTGGGGCCAACCAGTTCATACAGGTTAGAGTATACCACAATCAAATGTTGTTTGTTGTTTGGAAAGATTATGATGTTGTGTGCCTTGTGTTGTGAGTCAAGTACTCAATGTATTTAGTCAAGCATTACAGCAGGCATTAATTAAATGCATGAATGGAAATTCTCAAGCAACCCGGTCTCACCTCAAAATGTGCAACGGTGGGTCCACACCATAAAACGTCTTTGTTTCAAAATAATGGATGTAAATTGGGAGATGCTTTTTAATGAACTTTTCTCTTCGCGTTGCTTGTGTCCAAGAAACGTGATTGTCAAGTTTCTGTCTGTAAGAACAAAACAAGATGGTTGCATTATTTTTATTTTATGCGGAAAATGTCATATTCTAAAGTTTTGGCATTAAAATGCATATTTGCAAATAAATGCATTAACATGTATAGTGAGAAAATTCTCATAATCTTTCATAATTCAGTGAAAGTAACTTGTGCTTTGTTTGTAAGTTATTATATATTCTGTCAGGTCTCGCCAGAGAATTGTTGGAGCGCAAGGCATTCTATCGTTGCTACGAGGTTGCTATGTGGTTGCTATGTGGAGGCTATGTTGTTGCTATGAGGTTGCTATGTCGTTGCTATGGACGCTGCAACCGCTGGCAGGAACACAATATATTGAACCAAATGAAAACAGGACGCTGTCAAGAAGAACATTAATGTTTAGAATGTAAAGTTCACGCTGCTGACAAGTTTATGAGTAAAATAAAATTGATAAAATAAATAAACTGCATTAAGTGCTCCAATATAGAAACAGGAGATGGAGCAAAAGATGTATCATGTGTGTAATGGGTCAAGATGCAGCCTGATGAGTTTAAACCTGCATCGTAAGACAATACAAGGTCAGTTGTCCTGATGTCAGTGCGGAGCATGTTCCACCAATGTAGCGCCATTAAAGCAAACAATCAGGATTGGGTTGAGCGGCTACTGGGGTCCCCTCATATATATACTGTAGTCATAGAGTGGAGTGGATGGGCTGGGGTTTGACCATGTCCTGGATGTAGGATGGGCCGGGGCCATTCGCAACACGGGAGACGAGTACCAGAGACTTGAATGGGATTGGAGCAGCCAGTGGTAGCCAGTGCAGGTTGCAGAGGAGTGGTGTAGTGTGGGAGAATCTGAAGACCAGCTGGGCAGCTGAATTCTGAGTAAGCTTCAAAGGATTGATAACACATGCAGTTGGACCAGCCAGGAAGGAGTGGCAGTAGTCTAGACACAAGATGAGAAGAGCCTGGACCGAAAGCCCGGTGGCCTTCTGTAAGAGGAACTGATGCAGACAATGGACATACCTTAGCTGGAAGGAAGAGCAGCTCAGTCCAGATTGAGCTTCAAGTGAGTCAACATCCCTGGAAGATGTTGGCCAGACATGCCGAAATGCATGCACCTGGGTTTCAGACCTTGGATAAGACAGAGGCAGTTGTGTGTCATCTGCATAGTTGTCTGGCCTACCCAGTGTTGTGGTGTAGAGAGAAGGGGACGGGACCCAGGACAGAACCCTGAGGTACCCCAGTAGTCACACTTCCAGGTTACCCTGGAAGTGTGATAGGTGACAATGTGAATGGAGTGAGGTCAGAGTCTGAGATTCACAGTTCTTGGAGGGTGGTGAGGAGGGTCTGGAGGTCCACCATGTGGAAGGCTGCAATGAGGTCAAAATGACTGGGAGGAGGGTCTGGAGGTCCACGGTGTGGAAGGCTAATAAGTGGTCAGAATGACGGAGAGGAGGTTCTGTAGGTCAACCGTGTGGGAGGCCGAGGAGAGGGAGGCTGTTTTCAGCTCAAAATATTGTTGACGCTTTTTGATTCAGTTCTTATTGGGCTAGACCATATGTCTCATTTTGGTGGACTTTAATGTGATGGTGTCCACTAGGCGTCCATCCAGACCCCGCCTACAATTTGCGATCATGAAGGGGGTCATGGCTCCGCTTGAGCGGTATCTACTTCTTGCTACCTTGGTGCAGTCCAGTCATCTCAACGGGGTATACGGTATATGAAGGTGTTTGTGTAAAATTAATACAATCATAAAAACGCATATCAAAGCTGAGTTGGGGATAGAAGTCATTAAGCATGTGTGACTGTGACATTGTCTGGCCTACTTAGATAGGAAATAAGTCTAAATAGGAAATAAGTGCCTTTCTTTAAGTAGTAAGTAGCCCAACTCGTGTACTTGTGTCCAACTGTGTTATATACAGTCTATGTGAAGTCGTTTTAACCTGTATTGTATCCGTGTACCTGTATATATATTAGGGATGGGTCAGAATATCGATTATTCAATTATTCGTTCCCGAGGGTCAAAGTCGACATTTGGAGCGTTAACATTTCTTCCCATTCAAATAAACAAGAATTAACTGACGGAACTAATGTTGGACACCTCGAAGGGCATTATCCCGCTTATTTATACCATGGTAACTTGCCAAAGAAAATAAATTCATATTTTCATGCGTTTTACAATCCAAATATAACGTTTTTCACAAGCCATAACTTTGTTTCCCTGGTAACGCCTGAGGGTTTGACTAATACCTGGAACAATCATTGCCCTCCCGTAAGGTTCTTATGCAACGAAAACGTTGTTCACTCCTCCAGTAAATAGGATGGACCTTAGATACGACTTGGCAACAGGAGGTATTATAGTCCGCTCAGCTATGAGCAGGAGAGCTAATGTTATGCATTGTATATAATTTATAATTCGAAATTCGTCCCAGCCTTTATACCACAGATACACTAGGGTCTATAGCAGTGGTTGTCAACCTTTTTTGGCCAAACCCCCCCCTGACCTTACCCTGATCCTCTGGCGCCCCGCCCCCCCCCCCCCCCCCAATAAAAAAAATGAAATAAACTAACAACCCCACTCACACCCGTGTTATATTGCCCGGGAACCGCAGGAACCGTGAGCACGAGCGCGGCCACGGCACTCCCGCGTCTCCCACGTGCCCCATGAATCAATGAATGGCCCTGGAACTGCGGGCACCGTGACAACAGCCCGGGCAACGCGGACACCGCGGCCAGGGAACCGTGGGCACGGCACTAAGTAACTGAGTAGCTGAGACGGTAGAGGGGTTAGAAACCAATAAATGAAAATAGACTATTTATTTCAGGTAGCCTATTTTTTCACCCCAAAAAATTGAAACCATGAAAGTTTAAAATCCTGAAAAAAAAAAATCACGTTCCCAGCGCCCCCTAGGTTGTGCGAACGCCCATGTTGAGAAACCATGGTCTAAAGCATATAACCGTGTTATCTGATTACAGTTTAATTAATTTTTCAAAATTTACTAGCTCTCGTTTTGAAGAACGAATCACCGCACCATTTGTTTCAATGGGAATCCCGACGGTCTATACTTTCAACATAAAGTGTACATATTAATAATTTGAAATTCTTCCAAGCCTTTATACCACAGATAGTATAGGGTCTATACTAGCATATAACCGCGTTTTCTGATTACAGATTAATGCATTATTCACAATTTATCAGCTCTTGTTTTGAAGGCTGAACAGACAATTTGACTGGAACTACTTAGCAGGTAGTTGTTTTTTTGTGTTTAAGTGATTTCTTGTCGATCATCCATGGTTGCCTTTGTGAATGTCGGCACACATCGAATAACAACCCAGTCTCACGGAAATACGTGACGCTGTCAAATCTATTTATTTATGATCTGGGACACGTCATTTCAATTTTTTCGTGCCAAAAAGCACAAATTTCAAACTCATGTACCTAATGTTCCTTAAGGAGTTCCGTAGGCCTACAGATAATTTATTGTTTATTTTTCTCATTTGTTTCAAGATTTTTCAACGCAAACACAGAAAAATTATCTGTGATAAATAACAATATGACAGCTTTTGGCCACCGGTTTCTACTTTCACCTTTGATTCTGAGAAATTGTGACAATTCACAGATATATTTAATGCAGGTGCGCTGCTCTGTAGGCAAACCGCGACGGAAAAAAAGGTAGCTGCTTCATCTCTTCTTTTTAGAATTGTAGGCCTATGTCTTAATGTTTATTTTATCTAGCCATCTATTGCCTTGTTTATTTGTAGGCTAAGTGGATGAAAGTCTGCATCAATGCCTCAGTGTCGCGAGCGAACGTTGCCATGAAATTTGTGGTTTTTGGCACGAAAAAATTTAAATGACGTGTCCCAGATCACGAATGAATAGATTAAATGACAGTGTCACATATTTCCATGAGACTGGGTGGCGAATAATCGATTATTCGTTCATACCACCCACTGATGGTTCGACCATGAAAAATTCACATTCACATCCCTAATATATATTATATGAATACAATATATATTATTTTAAAATAATATATATTACATTCAAATAATATGCATTGAGAACATTTAAAAACGTGAGACACATCATTGTTTAGGGCAGGGTACTTACTACTGTAATTCACCTGTTCACTTGTAATTCACTCATAACAGACTGGAGACCGGGGGCCTCATTTATAAACGTCCCTCAGTGTTGCGGAAACAGGGAGGAAATATGCGTACGCATCTTTCACTGCCAACGTTGTGATTTATAGAAAAATTCCATGAGGAAAAGAGTGTTCAGTTCAACGCATCCTTTCACCCAGGAGTAATGGTCCCGCAGTTTTACAAACAGCAATCTCCGGAGACGACAACAGGAAGTTGGTGGCGGTAATGCACCAACCCAATTTGGGTTGGAAACCGCAAATTAGCACAAAAGAAGAAGAAGAACAACAATCTATCTTTGGATACCTAACGCAAATCGCACATATCACTTCGGATTTATTTATTAATTCTATAAAAAGCACCCATTATGAAATATGAATTAAGGAAATATGTTCACACTACAACCCTTTCAAATCACAATCCTTGGCCAGACCAACTGTATTACTTACGTTTCATTAATTAGCCTGATACATACAGTGGGGCAAAAAAGTATTTAGTCAGCCACCAATTGTGCAAGTTCTCCAACTTAAAAATATGAGAGAGGCCTGTAATTTTCATCATAGGTATACCTCAGCTATGAGAGACAAAAAGAAAAAAAAAAATCTAGAAAATCACATTGTCTGATTTTTAAAGAATTTATTTGCAAATTATGGTGGAAAATAAGTATTTGGTCAATAACAAAAGGTCATCTCAATACTTTGTTACATGCCCTTTGTTGGCAATGACAGAGGTCAAACGTTTTCTGTAAGTCTTTACAAGGTTTTCACACACTGCTGCTGGTATTTTGGCCCATTCCTCCATGCAGATCTCCTCTAGAGCAGTGATGTTTTTGGGCCTTCGCTGGGCAACACGGACTTTCAACTCCCTCCAAAGATTTTCTATGGGGTTGAGATGTGGAGACTGGATAGGCTACTCCAGGTACTTGAAATGCTTCTTACGAAGCCACTCCTTCGTTGCCCGGGCGGTGTGTTTGGGGTCATTGTCATGCTGAAAGACCCAGCCACGTTTCATCTTCAGTGCCCTTGCTGATGGAAGGAGGTTTTCACTCAAAATCTCACGATACATGGCCCCATTCATTCTTTCCGTCACACGGATCAGACGTCCTGGTCCCTTGGCAGAAAAACAGCCCAAAAGCATGATGTTTCCACCCCCATGCTTCACTGTAGGTATGGTGTTCTTTGGATGCAACTCAGCATTCTTTCTCCTCCAAACACGACGAGTTGAGTTTTTACCAAAAAAGTTCTATTTTGGTTTCATCTGACCATATGACATTCTCCCAATCCTGTTCTGGATCATCCAAATGCTCTCTAGCAAACTTCAAACGGGCCCGGACATGCACTGGCTTTAGCAGGGGGACACGTCTGGCACTGCAGGATTTGAGTCCCTGGCGGCGTAGTGTGTTAGTGATGGTAGCCTTTGTTACTTTGGTCCCAGCTCTCTGGAGGTCATTCACTAGGTCCCCCCATGTGATTCTGGGATTTTTGTTCACTGTTCTTGTGATCATTTTGACCCCACAGGGTGAGATCTTGCGTGGAGCCCCAGATCGAGGGAGATTATCAGTGGTCTTGTATGTATTCCATTTCCTAATAATTGCTCCCACAGTTGATTTCTTCACACCAAGCTGCTTACCTATTGCAGATTCAGACTTCCCAGCCTTGTGCAGGTCTACAATTGTGTTTCTGGTGTCCTTTGACAGCTCTTTGGTGTTGGCCATAGTGGAGTTTGGAATGTGACTGTTTGAGGTTGTGGACAGGTGTCTTTTATACTGATAAGGAGTTCAAACAGGTGCCATTAATACAGGAAACGAGTGGAGGACAGAGGAGCCTCTTAAAGAAGAAGTTACAGGTCTGTGACAGCCAGAAATCTTGCTGGTTTGTAGGTGACCAAATACTTATTTCCACCATAATTTGCAAATAAATTCTTAAAAAATCAGACAATGTGATTTTCTGGATTTTTTTTTTCATTTTGTGTCTCATAGCTGAGGTTTACCTATGATGAAAATTACAGGCCTCTCTCGTCTTTTTAAGTGGGAGAACTTGCACAATTGGTGCCTGACTAAATACTTTTTTGCCCCACTGTATATATGTAGGCATACATTAAATTAGCCTATAGGCTATAGTAATGAATTATCCTATTGGCACAAGGCCTATAAATAATGCTCCTGGTGGCCTCTGTATTCTAACGAGCTAAAATATGGCAGCTTTGGCATTGCTCGAGGATTTGGCGAGGGGTATGATCTCAATCGTGTATTCCTTGTGCGTAGGCGTATCCATTTTCCAATGGAATGATAGGTCAGCAAAGGCTCCTTATATACTAAGAATATTCATTGATTAATTAGCATTGACCTTTTAATGACTATTATGGGAAGATGTTGGGAGGAGCATGCCGCTCGTGCACAGTATTTATAACGAGAAGAGTGCTTACAGGTGTGTTCCCCACGGTTTTATGGATCTGAATATTTTTGTGCGGACGCAGATTCTGAGGTTTTGGCGTATGAAATTTTTTAGGGAGGGTATTACGCAGAGTTTTATAAATGACGCCCCAGAGCAGAGCCCAACCCCTTACATCAACCGGGGGAAACGTTCCCTGCTGTCAGGGATCTGAGTCCACACATGGCTGGAGAACTCTGGGTCCAACAGCATTCAGAGGAGCAGCAGCCTCTCCACCAGACCAGCCTGCAGAGGACCGCTAACCTTCGTTCAAACATTTAACAAATCAGCACACTTCTATTTTCAATTATATCGAAACATAATTTTGATATCATTTATTCTTTTTTCAGAATCAGTTAAATATATTTTCAGAAGGTCTTCCATGAGACTAGGGCGTGATGAATTCACACGCTACCTTGGGCTAGAGCAAGTCACGTGATGGCATAAGTGTGGCTATCACGCTTTCTACACAAACAAAGTATCAGATGAAAGCAGAGACTCCAAGGAGTCCAACGGTAAAGGCCTCATCATCTTGTGAGATTATTTCGATGAACTAGATTATTTTATTCATGGTTTATTTGATACGGACAGATACAGTGTACATAGACAAACTGAGCACAGCTATCCAATGCAAGTATCATGGTTATAGAGGATGCTAATTTGCAACACCCATCCCTAGGTGTGAAGGAATAATATATAATAATATACTTTTCAAAGTTACTTCCACACACACGCACACACGCACGCACGCACGCACCCACGCTAGCACACACGCAAGCACACTATCAGAACAGCTCAGATATTCTATATTTTATCTCAAATGTATTCAAACTTCTAACATTAGCTATTTGTTTAACTCAAACATTCAAAAATGGTGTGCATGTTCACTCCATTTAGAACTTTCAAATCCCTTCACTTGATTTAAGCCATTTAACATTTCTTTTTCGCTTAAACTATGTGGCTTTACTAAAACAAATTTTCAACCTCACTTTGCACTACAGCACTCACTGCAATTTCTGCAGGAAATGCATTTTGTAGTTAAGAGCAAAACAAATTATAGGACTGATATCGGTATTAGCAGATAGCCAAAGCTGCAATATCGGTAGCAGCAGGAGTGTCGCTAGCAATTGAAAACATTCGGGGCTGTAGCCCAGAGTCCTTTTAAAACGGGGGTGCAGGGGTTTCTCCCCCAAGAAGATTTGAAAATTGGGCTGATGAACATGCAATTGTAACGTAGTTTGAGAAGGAAAGGAAAGACCAATCATCATGTCTGACTCACGTCGGAGCAGGCCTACTGAGTAGGTTAATGTTTACGTTAAGGATAGGAAAGTGGACTACATACACCAGCAGCCAAAATGAGACATTAGAAAAGCCTGTAGCCAAATAAACACATGTCATGCACCTACCCAATGTCAACTGGACCGGTTTGAATTCGGGTTGAATTCACTGCGGGTCTCCTGAATATGTGCAAACTAGAGCAGCACTAACCAGCAATATCGACCAGATGAGATACGCATAGAGAAAAAAATTTGCAACATTTTGCAACAAATTATTCTAAATCTGCCCATAAATAAACACGTCAGAATTTTGCAGTTTTCACTGGCTACAATATTGCATCTGTCAGTTGTTAAATTTGCTGAACAAAATGTTAAACCTCAATAATCGTTTATAGTCAACTTATATAGTCAATTCATTTAAGCTCTTAACAGCATAACCATAAAGCTTCGTCACATCGGCGGGAAAATACGGCCCATGCAAAGTACATCCATGGAATCAGCCGTTCAAAGCCAGTCTGCATGAATCGCATGACAACTGGATGGCAGAGGATGCAGACAAGGAATACACCGCAGGGGGGAACATGAGAGCCCCAGCTCGCCGCATACTAGTAGCCTGGGTGCTTTAAGTGTGGAACTAGCTGGATACGGAGCGGGTGAAAAACTCCTTAAAAGTGTGTGTGTGTCTGTGTGTGTTTGTGTGTCACTCTGTTCGAGGTTGTAAGAGTTCAATGTTGTCATTAGCTGTTACGTCTTTCTGACCAATCGCAGTTCAAGGCCGACCTGGGCTGTACCACTTCGGTAGGGGGCGCTTAATCCCCTCTAGACAAAATAGAATTGGTTGCGACGTTGACAGATTGTATGTGTTGCGTGTGTTGAGTGAGTGAGAGGTTGCAGTTGCACAGCTCAGGCTGCCGGACGGCGCTGCAAGGAACTTTTATAAACGCAATATTGTTATCCCGCAGTAATCAGCCTGGCGGCCCTGAAACGTAAACGGCCCACAGGGAATTCTCCCGACTCTCCTGATTACCACTCCGCCTGTTTGTTTGTTTGTTTGTTTGTTTGTGTGTGTGTTAGCATGCGTGCAGGCGTTGTTCGATGCCTGGTAAACATATACGGTAATATTCATACTGGTTTAAATAATACATTTGATAGTATTTCCCATCTTTGCAGAACAAGAGTTTTATTCGAAAGTTCAGTGATTGAAACAAATAAAACCCTGCGCTATTGGAGTTTTACGGTACCACTGTCATCCACCTACCCGATGTCAAGTGGACCGGGTTGAATTCACTGCGGGTCTCTCTCGTTATATCCATCTTACCAAAGATATTTTATTACTGTCCTTCTCAACATTCTCTGATCTCACTAAAAGGCTAGCAGCATGAAATAGCAATATCGACCAGATGAGATATGCATAGAGAAAATAGAATACCGACGTTGAATTTGCAACATTTTTCAACAAATTATTCTAAATCTGCCCATACATGGACACTCAGAATTTTGTGGGTTTCACTGGCTACAATGTTGCATCTGTAGCTGCTGGTAATGCAACCACAAAGAAGTATACTCTACGGGGCTATTTTCATCATTATTATGTTTTTTTTATTATTTTTTTGACGGCACAGCAATCCGGGGCTATTCCCAAAAGATCCGGGGCTATAGCCTCGAATGCCCCGGTCAAACGGTAGCGGTAGCAGAAGTGTAAAAGTGGTATTGGGACATCCCTGTGATATTTGTTCATGTTCAATTCCGACTGCTACACAGTTTCACTGTGCAATGAAAATGTTCAAACAACAATAAAGACTTGTTGTAATGCATTCATTGTGTCTACACTTGAGATAAATATTTAGAGGTTTTTTTATCACAGACACATATTGTTAGATGTTATTTTCTTTACCTTGACATGTTTCAACGGATATACTTCCGTCTTCATCAGAAGGTCACACGGGTGTATTAGTGTGATCAGCTGATGTAAACGGAGAGTGATCCACCTGTCCGTGGATCACATCGGAAGTATATCGGTCAAAACATGTCAAGGTAAAGAAAATAACATCTACCAATATATGTGTCTGTGATAAAAGAAAACTTTAAATAAAATATAGCTGCGAGCAGCAATGTGGGTGTCAAGCAGAATAGGACTCGATAAACTAATTCTGCTGGACAGACGTAATCGGCTGGGTGGCTACATGATCACCGTCTCAATAATTAGTAATAACGACAGCTGGTGGAATGAACTACAGCATTATGCGAGTACGCGTCAATGTTTACCAAATGGAAAAATCACCCCACCTAGAGGTAAGGGCACATTACCGTCTGTCTGACAGAACAAATGACACAAATACATAGGGGTGTTTGGAACAATATCCCTAACAGAGACACAATGTTAACAAGCATCCGTTCTTGAGCTGGTTCATGAAGGATCTAATCCAGTAAGAATAACAGTTTATATTGTAAGTGGGCAGAATGGTAAATAAAGTCATTGTTGTTTGACGTCCCCCTGAGGTCAAAGGTCACCAAATTGTTTGGGTGTCCCCAGAATGATGTCATGAGTCTATGTAGCAAGTTTGGCTATGATATGTTAAGTTGCTGATAACAGGCTTACTTCCTGTTTGGCGGCTTTGCCGTCAAGTTTGATTGTCTGTCACGGCCAAACGGTTTTGAATAAGAAAAAGCTGTTGGCACATTTGTTCAGCTTGGTCATCATCTATGACAAGTTCCATGATGATTGGACATAATTTGTGTCCTGTGGATATGTACTATTGATTTTGACAATTTTCAACATGGCGGCCAAATTGTGATGTTGCCATTGGAAATATTTTATTAGCTACATGGGCCGGTCTGATAGTATCACCAGACATTGGAAATTTGTTTGAAATATACTCACTCACAGAGGCGAAGCTAGACCTTTTTTTTTTACACAAGCAACGAGAGGATGGATGCTGTACAGTACACTAATGAACAGGCTCAAATGGGCTAGTGAAATAGAGCGCAACATTCCTGCAGGAAACTCTCACCTCTGATTGGTGGGTGGGCGTCTCCTGTTTGACAAATCCGAAATGCAGCTCGAGCGCACATAACATAGTTTCTGCTGCTTCGTCCGTCATAACATGCCCAGGTAATAATTCATTTTAAAACCTTGACATAATCTGTTAGATATCTATTAAATGACAGTTGACCGCAAGGCGATTCTATCTATGCCTCTTCTTGAATTGCTTCATGCTTTAGTCGGGCTTGTAATGGTCCGTACTCCGTAGCATGATAAGCTAAAGCATGATAAGCTAACACATCGGCGCCGAAGCGCTGCGGTGCGCAGTTTGCACGTCAAATGCCGCCCCTAGCACCAATAGGAAGCGTCGCGCTCCAGCACCGTTGTGATTATGTTTTGAAAGAAGCAGATCACATAGTCGGTATAGGCTATGTTACGTATTTTAAACACATAAGCTGTAATTACTATACATAGCCACAGGGGGTAGAACACATAAGCTGTAATTACTATACATAGCCACAAGGGGCAGGACACATAAGCTGCAATAACTATTTCAGCCATAGAGGGCAGCACCTTTAGAAAGGTGAGAATAGCGAAACCGGTGCGTTTTATAGGCCACGCATACTCAGTATAAAAGCAAGAATTGAAGCCCGAGGAATTTGAGAAACATCCGGCAAGCCATAGAGAGAGATAGGTAGAGAGGATTGCTGTTTGTCGCTCCGCACGTGCGTAATACAATTCCCCTCCTTCTGCTTCGTAGTTACCATACCGAAATACTTAAGTAAATAAAGTGAGTTCAAAGTGATCCTGATTAGACTATTTTCCTTGAAGAAGAACGCAACATTTGGCTGACCCCGACGTTCTGGGAAATAGCCGAGGCCCGGGGCTCGGAGGCACGCGGCCACCGCGACACTCTACAACTCTTCACAGGCGCCACAAACAAAGGTAAGCAGAACCTGTTGTCGTAAAGACCGAATCTGCATAGGATTAGATATAGCAATATTTAGGTGTAAGAGTTGTTGGAGCCACCGTCTGGTCGCGGCGCTCTCTAGTCCCGGCCCTGGGATTACAAAAGCATAACGGACATAGTTAACCGATCGCGAGAACTCAGATAGAAATTTCTTTAACTAATACTGTACAAGAAGCAGAGGGCCAGAAATGTGTTAATGGGTTAGTTTGATTTGGTATCCATCCCATATAGGCCTAATGTTTATACCGCGAGGGGACTTTTCCTCCGGTTTTTTCGTTTGAAGAGATTGTACCGTGATGCTGTTCCACGTGCAATCGTTATTCTCTATTTCTCTCTTCTCCGGGTTTCTTCGTTTGACGGTATTGGGACGTGATGCAGTTCCGCGTGCAATACTTGGTTAACACTACGCCGGTTTTTTCGTTTGAAGAGATTGTACCGTGATGCAGTTCCACTGCAATTCTCTCTCTCTTCTCTATATTGTGACGTGATGCTGTTCCACGCACAATTATTTCTCTATTCCCTATATTGTGACGTGATGCTGTCCCACGTACAATTCTCTCGCTATTCTCTATATTGTGACGTGATGCTGTTCCACGTGCAATACTTGGTTTGTTAGTACCGCATGGTCTCACGCGCCATCTTTCTCCCTTCCCCCTTCTTCAGCGACCAAAATGTGTTAATGGGTTAGCTTGATTTGGTATCCATCCCATATGGACCTAATGGTTATACCGAGATAAGACTTCTACTCGGGTTTTTTCGTTCGAATGTGTTGAGACGTGATGCTGTTTCGCGTGCTATTTTTTGGTTATTTGTTAGTACCGCAACCTCGGATACATAGTTGCATATTCTCACGTAGGCGTGGGACTCAGTTCCCCGGAGGCAATTACACATGCTTCATCGGCAACGATCCAATGCATTGTGTTTGTCTAAATACTGATTAGGACGCTTTACAGTAATTCAATTTTGTCCACAGACGCCGTCCTGTCTTGGGTGAAACACCAAGGACTTTGTGTTCAGAGGGGTTGCACCAATTTGAACGAGTAGGACCTCTTTGTTTAAAGCAACACCGCCATTTTGTAACGTGAGTGCATGTGACAGTGTTCTGTAGGACAGTAAACGCCATCTTGTTTTCTGTAAGCACCGCATGGTCACTTACCTGAAACGATAAGGACAGGCAACCATGTTGAGGTGTTGCACACCCCCCTCTCCCGAACCCCCACCCTCTTGCGCTCTCCCCCCCCTCACTACCCCCCCACCCACGCACGCTCTCTCCCCCTCCCCCACCCGCGCCCTCCCCCTCCCCCTCCCCCACCCGCGCCCTCTCCCTCCCCCACCCGCGCTCTCTGCCTCCCCCACCCGCGCTCCACCCCCTCCCCCTCCCCCACCCGCGCCCTCTCCCTCCCCCACCCGCGCTCTCTGCCTCCCCCACCCGCGCTCTCTGCCTCCCCCACCCGCGCTCCACCCCCCCCACCCCTGCGCTCGCTCTCAACCCCCCCCCCCCCACTCCCTTTCCTCTCGCTCCCCGTTATACAACCCCCTGCCCTTCTTACAGTGGTACCTGCGCGTATGATTACACTCAATGTGTATATATTGCTATTAACTACTTTTTTACGTCATCAACTACCAGACCTTTCACCCAAACAAATAGAGTTTGTTTAGTTTGTTAATAATTACGTTTGTGGTTTCGAACACCACCATATTAGTCGTGCTTCGTCAACTCGGTAGCTGAACACCCCACCTCAACGCCACCACTACTGGCCTACAACCGACATCTGCACCAACAATACCGTAACGCCTCCTTGCTCTCCAAGGAGCAACTCCCACTACACACCCACACCTAGCCCCAGTACATACACCCCATAAGAAGAAATTCATGGCCTCGCCCGACGTGCAGCCTCCCCTAAAGAAAGCCAAACTACAACTGGTAAAAGAAGAGATTACTTTCTTGGGGAAAGTAATAGGAGGGAATAGTAGAGAAATCAGCAAAGGACACAAAAGCGCAATTGGAAACTACCCAAAGCCAATCAGGGTCCAACAAATGCTAGCATTCCTAGGACTGACAGGATACAGCCGGACCTACATCCCTGATTACACCGGCGAAACAACCAATGCGGGATTTGTTTGTTATTGATAGTATTGTTTGGATGTGAGTGCAACCCGTTATTTCTGTATCACTGCACTGCCAATGGGACTGTTGATTTTTTGAGTTAGTTGTTTACAGGTTTCTTGCTGTTGACATGACCGAGTGGATGAATGAACGCCTGAAGGAGGCTCACATGATGTGCTAGTAACCTCTCTATGTGAGCCGCGCCCTTGACAAGGAGGGACAAACGTTGGGCACATGAACTACAAGTCCTGAGGACAACTAAGGAAGATCACCTGAGCCATTCACAATGTCCAAAACCCCCCACATGAACCAGCGCACCAATACATGAAGATCACCTGAGCCATTCACAATGTCCAAAACCCCCCACATGTACCAGCGCACCAATACATGAAGATCACCCGGGCCATTCAAATCTATGCAAGCCTACAGACATTTTTGAAATTTTAATTGACGTAATTTTACTTGTTTTTGTATGCTACTTGTTTTTGTATCTTTTACTTCTAATGTTTTTGCATGCTACTTGTTTTTGTATCTTTTACTTATAATGTTTTTTACATGCTGAAAATGTATATTACCAGGAAGTATTACTCCAAATTTCTATGAATGCATTTATCTATGTGCCTTTTGACCATATGATTGTATGATAACCAGGTTATATGCTTCCTATTGTGTTGTTGACAATAACCTGTATTTCCTATGAGACCCACCAAGGTAAATTCCGTTTCAGAATTAGGGGGACGCGAGGTGGTTTCTCTCCCCTCTGGAGTTTTTTCCACCTCGGTTGGTGGTGTTGATGATTTTCCTACTTTGACTATGTTTTCGGTGTGGTAAATGATGTTTATGACTTAAAATATCGTATAGTATGGTCATCTGAGATGACCAAGGAGGGACTGTTACGTATTTTAAACACATAAGCTGTAATTACTATACATAGCCACAAGGGGCAGGACACATAAGCTGCAATAACTATTTCAGCCATAGAGGGCAGCACTTTTAGAAAGGTGAGAATAGCGAAACCGGTGCGTTTTATAGGCCACGCATACTCAGTATAAAAGCAAGAATTGAAGCCCGAGGAATTTTAGAAACATCCGGCAAGCCATAGAGAGAGATAGGTAGAGAGGATTGCTGTTTGTCGCTCCGCACGTGCGTAATACAATTCCCCTCCTTCTGCTTCGTAGTTACCATACCGAAATACTTAAGTAAATAAAGTGAGTTCAAAGCGATCCTGATTAGACTACTTTCCTTGAAGAAGAACGCAACAGCTACCATAACGTTGTACCAGTTGTTTTATGACTACATATATGGCCCTGATGCCCATGATCATCTGTTTGTGCTTACAATGAAAGTCATTTTAATTCATAGTTTCTTTATGCAAATTTCTTCTTTCCATAGATGGACATACGTTCTTTTTTTAAAAGAAGTCAGCCAGGTGAGATAATATAAATCTAGCAACAAATAATGTGTTAGCCTTTATTTTTTTGTTGTTAGTTGTTATACTGTATTACTTTGTATTTTTTGCTGACAGCACGAAGAAGGGGAGATGAGGAGAGGGAGAAAAAGAGAGAGTAAGATGAAACAGGTGATAACATGATCAGGTAGTCAAGAAGACCATAATAAGCATATTTTTGACCACATTTATTGCATTTGCCCATATTTATCTACTCAATCTTTACAAACTGCTCTGTCCCACTGCACATGGACAGGTTATAGTGTAGGCCTACTTTATTTACCTCAGACATTTGCCCCTCGGCTTGTTTGCTTTATTTATTATTTTGAAAGTTTAGAACTACTTCCTTACTAAACGTTTGAATGTATGTAAAGAGCGAGATAGGAGCATGGAGAGAGTGCGAATGCAAAGAGGGCAAGAGCAGGATGGAGAGATGGGGGACACACTGAGGGTGCGAGACCTGAAAGAAAAAGGCATTGATTGTTATAGGGGCAAACAACCTCACTAACTATATAAAGAAAGCACATTATATCTAAACTTCATTTCATGGATGACTGTCTTTAAATATTTATGTTTATGTTACTAAGGAGAAAGAGAAGAGCAGGGAGAGTGTTTGGAAGGTGAGCAGCAGACCAGAGAGGTGCATGAAAAAGCACAGATAGAGGAGCAAGTGGAAGCAACAGTGTCTGCAGATATGGCTTATAATTTAGGTGATAAGGACACTGGTCCTAAACAACTGAAGCTGCCTCAGTACCCACGAGATCAGTTTGGAATACAAAAGAGAGCCTTTCAGTCTAACTGGTTCCAGAGTTTTACTTGGCTAGAATATTCATTGAGAAGAAATGCTGCATTCTGTTTTGCTTGTAGGGTGTTCGGCAAGAGATTAAAACAGGAGGAATTTGTGAATGGTGGGATCAAAAATTGGAAACATGCACTGAGCATGTTTCAGAAACATGAAACCACACAATGCCACAAAGACAGTGTACTCTGCTGGCATAGCTATAAAGCAAGTAAATCAACAGGCAGTGTTCTACAGCAAATAGAGTCTGCAAGTTCCAGTGAGATAACTGAGAGAAGGGAATACTTGAAACGTATTGTGGAAGTGACACGTATGCTGGGGAAACAGGGTATTCCATTTAGGGGTCACGATGAATCACCTGAGAGCAATAAGAGAGGGAGTTTCTTGGAGTGCATGGACCTCCTGAAAAAGTTTGACCCTTTCTTGCAAAGCTACACGCCTCCAGCAAACACAACCTATCTTTCATCTGACACTCAGAATCAAATGATACAGTGTTGTTCACAAGAGGTTACAGCAACTATTGTTCGAGAGATGAGGAAATCAAAGATGTATGCCATCATGGCCGATGAGACCAGGGACGGAAAAACAGAACAGCTGTCACTCTGTGTGAGATATGTTGCAGATGGTGCTCTAAGGGAAAGGCTCCTATCCCTTACAGACTTAAAATATGTTGATGCTGCGTCAATATGCATTGCAATTGAGAATCAATTATTAGTGAATAATATTGATGACTTGAGATGTGTGGCACAGACTTATGATGGAGCAGCTGTCATGAGTGGGGCACTGGGGGGCGTACAAGCCCATTTTCGAAAGAAGCACCCTGAAGCCATGTATGTGCATTGTTATGCACATGAATTAAATCTCGTCTTATGTCACACGTGCAGAGCAGTTTCTGAGGCCAAAGATTTTTTTGACATGCTGGAATGTCTACACTTTTTTCAATTCTTCTCTTGTGAACCACCACATTTTTGAAGAAACTCAAAAAAATCTAGGGTTGCAGCAAACTGAACTTGTCCAGTTATCCAACACACGCTGGGCATGTCAACTGCGTTCCGTGAACGCAGTACTTGCCAACTTCCCTGCCATCATTGACTGCCTCTCCACTATTAACACACCCCTTGCTGTGGGAGTGAAGGCAAAACTCTGTAAATTCTCTTCAATCTATTTGCTGTTTGTTTTCCAGTCTCTCCTCTCAGTTACAGAAGGTTTGCATAGATACCTGCAGAAGGAGACCATTGATCTTGCCCAAGCAGTGGCCTACAAAAATGCAGTGACTGATTCTCTTAAGGAGAAACGCAGCGATGCCACTGCTGCTGATCTGCATGCTCAGGCTATGGCCCTATGTGAGGCCAATGACATATCAGTGCCAGAGCCATCCTCTTTCCAGAAGAGGAAGGCAAAACGGATGGAAGACTTTGTTGTCGAGTCTTCTCGTGGGGCAGGTAGTGAGGTTAGTCATTCCTCAAGGTTAGAAGACCTAAAACAAAAAATATTCTTTCCTTGTTTAGATAGAATGATTTCAGAAATTGATAAAAGGTTTTCTGATGTGAATGAAGAATTGCTGGAAGGAATTATGGCGTGCTGTCCAACGTCTAACAAATTCCTTTCTGAGCCAGATTTGACAGCACTGGCACTTTACTATCGCATTGACCTTAAGTCAGAAGAGGTGGTGATAGCCAGAATTTTTTTGAGGCGCAGAAGAGAGGGTGGTGGTGATGTTGGGAACATGCTTGCAGTATATAACCTGCTAGATGCAGAAATGTTCCCCTCTCTCAAGGCAACTATTCAGGCTGCAATAACCATACCAGTCAGCAGCTGCAGTTGCAAAAGGTCCTTTAGTGCTTTAAGACGTCTCCATACCTGGCTCAGAAGGACCATGGAGCAAAAGAGACTCCATCACCTAGCAGTGATGTCTGTTGAGAGTGATGTTCTGGAGAAAATAGATCCTGAACGAGTGATTGATAGATTTGCCTCCTTGAAAGTGAGGCGACATAGTTTAGTGCTCCCAAAATAGTGGTCTGTCTCCAATAGTATTAGTCTAGTACAGGTTGTACTTGTTGATTTTTTTGTTGTATTTTTGTATGTTGATACAATATTCCAATATTAATTAAACAATATTTTTATTTTTATTATTTTTTTTTTTTATCCATTTTCCATATATACCATATATAGTGTACTTTGAAAACCAAAGTGTTTCAGTAACTGTGTAAATACAAAGAAAATGGGCAAATATGGTCATTTCTGAGATTCTGTCGACCAATCAACGGACGTCGTTTTAGCTCGTTTTAGAAAGAAATTGAATATACCTCAAATTTGTTATTACAGTATTACCCTCCCTTCATCCAAACAGTCTTTTTTTCTTTCATCACTTTAGTGGCTCGGAACTGCATTA
This sequence comes from Pollachius pollachius, assembly GCF_949987615.1. Classification (NCBI taxonomy): domain Eukaryota; kingdom Metazoa; phylum Chordata; class Actinopteri; order Gadiformes; family Gadidae; genus Pollachius; species Pollachius pollachius. The sequence continues at coordinate 25,460,979 of NC_136935.1, forward strand.
TTTAGCTCACACTGCCATATATTGGCTTAGACATGCAACAGCATAATAACTAAGAAAATAATGGTCACAGAATCTTGGACAGGACAAAAGAAAAATCATGGATAATATAATACTACATTTACAACAGTGTTGTCTATAACTCAGATAAAAAGATTAAGTTATAAACATTTTATTTAGAGACTAGCCAAAATGCGTTTGATCCTTTCCTCTCGGATGAAATACTTATTGGTATTATGAGTTTAACTGAGGTTAAATTGTTACAAAACGTCTGTGCTTTTCTGACAATAAACAGGCAGACTGTTCAAAAATATACAATGTGTTGGATTGATAGATAAATAGATAGATTTATCCCCCAACAGAATCAATTTAGGATCTCAGGAAATCACATCTACGATATTCAAAATCCAAAATCCTTTATATACTTCAAATACCCCTGTGGCTTCCTTGGGGCCGAGCCCACCCAAAAGTCAGAACCTAGAATCGCCCCTGCTCACTCATATACGCTGTAATTAACCCAGGTTAATTTCAGCGCCCCCTAGATGTCGACGGTCACCAAATTCACTGCGTGTCCCCATGATAATGTCATGGGTCTATGTACTAAGTTTGGTTATGATATGTCAAAGGGCTGCTGAGATTTTGGCTAACTTCCTGTTTGGCGGCTTCACGGTCAAATTTGATTGGCTGTCGTGGATGTTTCTGTGAGAAATCATTTACTAGCTACATGGGGAGGTCTAAAAGTATCACCAGACATTGAAAATTTGCTTGAAATATACTCATGTGAAGAGAGGAGTTAAAACGTCTTCATTAATTATAGCGCCCCCTAGAGGTCAATGGTCACCAAGTCATCATGGACTGTCCCCATGATGATGTCATGGGTCTATGTACCAAGTTTGGTTATGATATGTCCAAGGCCTGCTGAGATATTGGCTTACTTCCTGTTTGGCGACTTCGCAGTCAAATTTGATTGGCTGTAGCGGCCAAACGGTTTTGAATTTGAAAAATCTTTCAATGTTTTTTTATCAAGCATGGCCTGAAGATCATGTCTGCCAAGTTTTGCAATGTTTGGAGAAAATTTGTGATAGGAGATGCATTTTGAAGGTTTTTGCGAAGATGGCGGAAAATCCATCATGGCGCAAATTTGACAACATTGAGTGCGTTGAACTCGGCTTGGATCAAGGAATCCAATGATACCTTGTTTGTGAAGATTGGATGAATGGGTCGAAAGTTATAAACATTAATGCATGTCGCCCTTTGACATGTTGGTGGCGCTAGAGCTGATGAGCTAGCGACTTCAAATTTGCTTCATGGGCTAATGGGACTGTCCTGAACCGGTGTGCCAAATTTCACAAATTTACACCAAGGCAATCTATGGGCTGCCAATGGAGGTAAAATAATAATAATAGGAAATATAGCTGCGAGCAGCAATGTGGGTGTCAAGCATAATGGGACTCGATAAACTAATTCTGCCGGCCGGACGTAATCGGCTAGTTGGCTACATGACGACCGTCTCAGTAATCGGTAAACTAATTCTGCCGTACGGACGTAATCGGCTGGGTGGCTACATGACGACCGTCTCGGTAAACTAATTCTGCCGGACGGACGTAATCGGCTGGGTGGCTACATGACGACCATCTCGGTAATCGTAAACTAATTCTGCCAGACAGACGTAATCGAAGCATAATGGGACTCGATAAACTAATTCTGCCGGACGGACGTAATCGGCTGGGTGGCTACATGACGACCGTCTCGGTAATCGGTAAACTTATTCTGCCGGACGGACATAATTGGCTGGGTGGCTACATGACAGAGGCACAATATTAACAAGCATCCGTTCTTGAGGTGGTTCATGAAGCATCTAATCCAGTAAGAATTGCAGTTTATATTGTAAGTGGGCGGAGTGGTAAATAAAGTCATTGTTGTTTGACGTCCCCCTGAGGTCAAAGGTCACCAAATTGTTTGGTTGTCCCCAGAATGATGTCATGAGTCTATGTAGCAAGTTTGGCTATGATATGTTAAAGAGTTGCTGAGAACAGGCTTACTTCCTGTTTGGTGGCTTTGCCGTCAAGTTTGATTGGCTGTCACAGCCAAACGGTTTGGAACTAGAAAAAGCTGTTTGGCACATTTGTTCAGCTTGGTCTGAAGATCATATATGGCAAGTTTCATGATGATTGGACATAATCTGTGGCCTGTGGATATGTACAACTTTCAACATGGCGGCCAATTTCTGATTTTGCCATGGGAAATATTTTGTTAGCTATATGGGGCGGTCTGACAGTATCAGCATACATTGAAAATAAGTTTGAAATATACTTATGTGAAGAGAGAGGAGTTAAAACTCGTCTTTGTTAATTATAGTGCCCCCTAGAGGTCAATGGTCACCAAATTCATTGAGTATCCCTGATGTCATGGGTCTATGTAGCAAGTATGGTTATGATATGTCAAAGGGCTGCTGAGATATTGGCTAACTTCCTGTTTTGAGGCTTCGCGGTCGAATGAGAATGGCTGTCGCGGATATTTCCGTGCTAAATCATTTACTAGCTATACTGGGAGGTCTGATAGTATCACCAGACATTGAAAATTTGTTTGAAATATACTCATGTGAAGAGAGAGGAGTCAAAACACATCGACATTAAAAACAGCGACCCTAGAGGTCAAAGGTCACCAAATTCATTGAGTGTCACCATGATGAGGTCATGGGTCTATGTACCAAGTTTGGTTATGATATGTCGACGGCTTCGCTGCTTGACACCCAATAACAATAAAGACTATCTCGAATCAGAGACTGAAACGGTAGTGCAACCTTCAGTTTACCAAGTTTACAATGTCTGCACCACTAAGCTACAGCAGGCCATTGACTATAACTCCTTCAACAATCAAAAGGTTGACACTATTTAAATAGATGAACTACCATGAAGAAATGCAGGCTGCTCATGCAGGCTGATGATGGGATATTTAACAATTATTCATCTCAGGCTCCGTGAATAATGGGGAATAGCCCTCTCGACCTTCGGTCTAGGGGGCTATTCCCCACTATTCACTTCGCCTTCGGCGAATAATTGTTAAATATCCAATCATAGAACCCACACAGGTGTCCCTCATAACCCTGAAGCGGGTAAAAGTTAGCAGCAGGTTGGATATTCGACGGATATTCAGTTTTGCAATCGGATTTATCCCGCAATCGGCTTAATCAACACAATTGCACTATATTACGGGTGTAGTATGTTGAGGACAGTATAGGACAGCGTATTGACAAAAAATCACACCAAAATTAGTTGTTGCTATCGATATCTGTGCAAGAACAGCACAGTAATCTACGTTCCGTCTGCCATCTCTGTCTTAGGGACCGTCTACAAATTACACCCCACAGACTGGTGGTATAGATGTTACCATGGAATTGTTTCAGGAAAGAAATCACCATAAATCAATAAAAACACATTTTCTCATTCTGATTGCTGTAGTACTTGCCAATGGTTGGCTTTTACTTACTACGGGTCATTGTTAGTTGACATGTTGCATTAAAGCGAATGAGGATGCAATTAATAGTTTGAAATATTCACCAAAAATCAATGGAAATACATTTTCTCATTCTGATTGCTTTAGTACTTGCCAATGGTGGGCTTTTACCAACTACGAGTCATTATTTTTTGATATTTTGCATAATAGTGAAACAGGATGCAATTAATAGTTTACAATATTCACCAAAAATCAATTGAACTACATTTTCTCATTCTGATTGCTGTAGTACTTGCCAATGATGGGCTTTTACTTACTATGCGTCATTATTTGTTGACATCTTGCATTATAGAGAATGAGGATGCAATTAATAGTTTGAAATATTCACCAAAAAATCTATTAAAATAAATGTTCTCATTCTGATTGCTGTAGTACTTGCCAATGGTGGGCTTTTACTTAGTACGGGTCATTATTTGCTGAAATTTTGCATGATAGCAAATGAGGATGCAATTAATAGTTTGAAATATTCACCAAAAATCAATGGAAATACATTTTCTCATTCTGATTGCTGTAGTACTTGCCAATGGTGGGCTTTTTCTTACTGCGGGTCATTATTTGCTGACATTTTGCATTATAGCAAATGAGGATGCAATTAATAGTTTAAAATATTAACCGAAAGGAAGTTTTCCCATTCTAAGCTGCTACTTATTATGGGTGACCTTTTTTGTGAAATAGGATGGGAATAATTATGAAAAAAAAAACACCAAAGGCATTGTTAACAAGACATTTTCTAATAACAGATTAGTTAATATGGTTGTAGGCTATCTCTTAAACAAAAACAAAGCCCAGTAATGAATAAAAATACATTTTCTTATGCTTTGATGTAGTTGCCAGTGACCGTATTTGTTATAACATTATGGTATAATTTCTCAAAAATCCGTTGTCAAAATAGACATTCCCCTGTTTTGGTAACCTCATGTCCGTGGTTGAATAATGTCCCCTTACTTTGTATTTTTTCCCCTTTCATTTTGTGGAGCTTAATTTTCTTATTCGCTATTCTTTAGTTTTTTTCAACCCCTAGAGGGTAGTATGGCCCCAAAATGATCCAACTTTGTAGGATAAACAATATAGAACAAGAACTGGCCAAGAGACTTACACATTTTTTGATTGAATCTTCAAACATTCATAACTATTACAATATGTACATCCCTTTCGTCTTAAAGGAAAATTTCACAATACCATGCAGTGTCTTTCTCTGGAACACTGGCAGCTGTCATTCCAAGGCAAAATGCATGGAACCATCTGTTGCATTTACCGCATTCGATCTGTAGAAACCACAAACCAAGTCACATTAACTCCACTGCTTTTTCATGCAATTTATATTTTATCACTGAACTTGTGATGCTTACCCAATCGAATGTCTTTTGTTCGGATTTGGAAGGCCGAAGGAACTTTCAGTCCACATTGACAGCAGAAATCCATTTTGGACTCTGACATTCTTTTCACATTAAAAAAGAGCAGAAACTAATCTTTGTGAACAGATAGCGTGTGTAATTTACACATTTATACATTTTAAATGTATCATCAATTGGACATTGTATAGTAACAATGTCTTTACATTACTTTGCGGCAAGAAGCATCTCCTCTGCCATATCTTCTCTTAAACGTGCAATGTTTTTGCATTCAGAATTGATATTGAGTTCCTCTGGAATTGCTGGAAAGCTTTGGATTATTTGTCTTGCCATCTTAACAGAAAATAACAATTTTTTTGAATATATTAACAACCTGCAAAGACAGTCATGATTATTGAAATGGAAGAATCTGACACATGAAGGGTCATGGGAATAGAACAAAAGGTGGTGGTTTGAGATGGTTTACTTCACCTCCATGACAAAGACTCCACAGCTAGTTCCATCTCTCTGTGTTGTGTGGGAAATGGTGGCAGGTTTCCATGCCAAGGTCAACCAATCCTTTTGTCAGTTTAGATTAAACCTTGTCCTAAAGTATTTGCTGTTAAAAAACAGAAGTGTGACCATTGTGTGGGCCATAGTGACTGATAAAATGGGTGCTGTCATTATCTGAAAATAATAGTCTGTGAACTGACAAAGGAGAGAGGAAGATATAAAATATAGATACAAATATTTTACCGGAAGCATTTTGCTGCTTTCCTGGTCTCTTCCAGATCACTCTCAGGGTCAGCAGGATCAATGATGAATATTTGGCTTGTTGGAGCATGAAGGTACTGTCCAGGGATACACAATTTTTTTTTTTTATAATACATACATGATGAAAGAATGACCCGCCCATTACATTTCACTTTGGTGTGTCAACTCATTTTACTCACCACAAACTTCTAGTGGTTGTTGTTTAACAAATCCAATCACACCATCGTACTGATCAAAGTCCACCTATGACATTATTTAATAACAAATTAGTTTCAAATTTTGAAATTCTTCAGAACAATGTTATTAATGACAGAGTTCACACATTCATAGTCATTCTGTGCTTACAGTCTTTGCCTTGAGATTTGTGAGTTTTCTCCGGACAAAATCACACCAATGACAAAGCGATGTAACACATACAGTCGGCGCACACCCCCCATCCTTGAAAGAGTGGCTTGAATGAAAAACTCCATACATTTTGAGAAATAAATTCCCTTTTATGGACAGTAGGAAAAATTCTTTTGCATATTAATGTGTGTGAAGAAGGCATGTTCACCTACCTCACCATTAAGCAGATTGTGTGGCCTTAGTGAAATGAGGTCATTATGCCTCAGGCAAATTATTGGGTTACCATTGTTTGTCTTAACTGTTGCAAAGACAACCTCAGTCCCCTTCCTTTTCCAAAGAATCTGTGTCTAGGTCAGGTAAAAGGACAATGTCAACAAACTAGTTATTCATTACATACAATCAAACTATTTTGCAAGCACTAATCACAAATTACTCCCATAGGATCAACGAAGCAAATTACTTCATGAGTGGAAATTGCACACACAGTGTGGAGAAATACATCAAAATATATCATTAAATTAAGATGATTTAAAAATATATATATTTTAAAAACATACCTCTGACTCTTGTGCTTTTGTGCTTGATGTGGCTTCATGACTGCCATCACCATCGTCACTGGCCTCTTCTGATGGGTCCTCAGCATTGCCAGAGAGTTCCTTGTCCGAGTTTTCTCCAGGTCCTGGAACTGGACCTATTCTGCGACTTCTTTGTTTTGTTTTTCTTGTTTTAGGCATTGAGGTAGGGGCAGCATAATATTTGACCTGGATTTAGAGCTGAAACTTGCCTCCATCTGATTTTTTTTGGCCCATGTCTCTTCTGAAAGGCTGATGTCATTTATTTTGCCTTTATGGAAATCAGCTGATCTGGAAGTTCATTTCCTAGCCTGTGCTCCAAATACCTGCCATGAAGGGATGTGTGCATTTTTCTGAGGAACGCTCCAGGACACATTTGTTTCTTTTTTTAAAGGATGTGGTTCTTCACAATCCCGAACTATGCCTCCACGTGGCAATTTGTGTCCCTCGTCTCCTTCTCCTTTGTCCCTGGATTGTTGGGGCGTGGAGCATGGCGTGACAGATCCCCCAACATCAGCCCACTCCAGAGTGGATATATGGACATGTATTTGTCCAGGAGTGTTCGGACTATGGCAGGGCAGTAATAGAGATTGTCCTCCTCTTCATTTGGCTCTGAATCCACTGCTTCAGCAGCATCATCAGAGACGCGTCGGAAGACCGACGAAAACGGAGACGTGCCAACAATCGTCCTGGAATCTACGTCTTCATGGTCTTCAAAGGTCATGAAGGTCTTTGCATCGACCTGGTCCTCTGACATTACATCACAGTTAACTGACTGTAGCATCTCTGTCAGCTCCTCCACACTGTTTATTACAACAGGTGAATTACTTTTGGCAAACAAAATGATGCACAGGGCCCTGAACACCTGGATGGCCTCATTCAGACTTTGTGTGTTCTGCAGCCTGGCAAACACAAAAGTCAAAAATTCCTTGTGACCTTTGTCAGTCACATGCTTACCAATGATTCCACTAATGGCCTTGAGCACATGCACCGAACAAAGGTGGAGCACAGTATATTTCTGGATGGTCTTCATCTGCCATCTGCCCTGGCTGATAGCGAAGTATCTCCTCAGATAGGTACAAATATTTTCCTTGTTAAAGGATAGGAGAACAGCCTGCATCAGCGCCCAGCTGAAGTCTGTCTCCACTTGGTGAACTGTCAGCACAGTGAATTGTCGAACAATGTGGAGAAACTGCAAGAGCCAGTAGGCAATCGAGGGTACAGTGTGGTCGTTGGTTAGCATCTCTGCCACAGGCAAGGGGGGGTGCACCACGACCATGTCCAGGTAAAACAAGTGCATAATATAAAACACGCTTCTTCTGGTCTGGGATCTTGGATACCACACTCCCAGCGGCATCCAGGTACAGTTTTACTGGTTCCTTCCTCCTCATATGTGCAACCAAAATCCCTACCCCTGTCTCACTGTACATATGAGTGGCAAATGGGTCTGCTTGAAAATTCTGGATGTATCCAGGGAAGTTAACAAAGTCTGTTTCACATTCTCTCATAATATTCTGAGTGAGAAGCACCTCCAACACAACATTATCATGCAAGGTTAGACTTCCTGACTTTGCAAGAAATTGCTTTTAAGATGCCTCTATTAAGACATCTAGTCATGTTCCCAGCCCTTACATCCTCTTGAGGGGTTTGGCTAAGGAGTTTGTAGTAGGTGTTACTGGGCCCTGTGTGTCTGTTCCTGGTGTGTTGTTTCAGGTGACACACATTTCCATGGCGGCAAACTGTCAAAAACATTTTACTTTCTTTTATTGAGGGTTTTTTAGCCATTGACAAAGTATAAACTGCTTTGCAGGAAGGAAATGTGCACACTGCTTTTGCATGAAAGTGTGGACGATTTATTTTTCTGCTATTTGCCGGTCTGATGTGTTGGTGTTTAAAAGCAGGGACACAGCAATGATTTTGTTTGTTGAATTTCTCATACAAAACATGTGTCCAAGACTGTTTCAATTCATGATACCCTTTCTGTGCTCTAATTTTTTTCCAGGATTTTTTATCCAAACAGATTCGAAATCTTCTAGGGACAGTAACGACCCTTCGGATTTTCCTCTGTCTTTCAGAAGACGACGGAGAGGCAGCATTGTATTTGGGCTCCTCTTCCAGAGTGTTGAAGTCAGTCATTGCCTTGGATGTTTTAACCACAGACTCAGAAGAATCTTCTAAAATATGATCACTGACTTCAATCCTGTCTTCTAGGCGTCCCTGCATTTCTCTATCTGAATGACCAGAAAAAATCTCGGCCACAAACTGGATTTCCCTTTCGCTCCCAGGATGGTCAAATTGGGACATCGGATTGGAGGATGGGGAGGCAGACAGGGAGGAAATATTGTGATTGGGCTCAGGCAGATCTATTGCCTCATCCAGATTGTCCAATTCAGATATTGCCCTGGATGTTTGAACCACTGACTCAAACCCATGCGACCCATGTGTCGCTACCTCTTTTTTTTCCTGTCTTTGGATCTTTGGCAGTTGTATCTGGGCCTTTCATATTGTTATGATCACGGACTCTATCTCTGAGTCCCCTTCTATTGTTGTTCCATATCACCCACAACCAGTGTTTTGGGGATTCATTTTCATTTCCAAAGAGTGATAGGCATAACTCTGACCAAACATATGAACTGTAGGTGGCCCTGTGCAGGTTAACCAGGGAAAATAGAAAGAAATAATGTTCTTTGCAGGAAATTTTGCTAGAATAATGAATCATAGCGACGACTAGAACCACAACAAGACCAGCAACCAACGATGTGTCGTCGTGTTCGCGCGCAAAAACCGTCGTCAATTAACTAACGTGTGTGCAGGGCCGTAGCACCAAATTCTGGGCCCTATATACAAGTGGTCCTGATGGGCCCCCCCCCCCCCCCCCCGCGCAGAGTTCTTGACGGGGATGGGGGTGTGCAGGTATTAAAAGGTATGGAAGCTCATTGCATTCACATGAGTATAAAAATAATAATAATACTAATCTCATAAGTATGAGATAATATCTCATAATTACTATTATCTCGTAAAAACTATTATCTCATAAAAACTATTATCTTGTTATTACTATTATCTGGTAATTACAAACGAGATAACATGTCATTACTATTATCTTGTAATTATTTCGCAATAACGAGATACTATCTTGTCATTTCTATTATCTCATAATTATCATGCAGTGATATTTATGAGTTACTATCACGTAATTATGCGAATTACAATAATAATTACAATTGTAATTACAACAATGTAATTACAATAATTATAATATTTTTTTCAATCATGTAAATGCAATAAGCTTCCCTAAAAAGGTATTACATTCAACTTATGAATTTCTGTGTAATCCCTGACCAAGCTTTGACTCAAGTGAGTTCCAATATTAGACACAGATACAATAGTCACATTGAAAGTTTAACGAATGCACTGATATGACAGTATCCAATATAAGTTCTTACCTTAGCTATGACCTTCTTTCCCCTCAAATTGAAGTTGTCAACAAATAATGACCCGTAGTAGGTAAAAGCCCACCATTGGCAAGTACTACAGCAATCAGAATGAGAAAATGTATTCTTATAGATTTTTGGTGAATATTTGTAACTATTAATTGCATCCTCATTTGCTATAATGCAAAATATCAGCAAATAATGACCCGTAGTATGTAAAAGCCCACCATTGGCAAGTACTACAGCAATCAGAATGAGAAAAAAATATTTCTATTGAATTTTGGTGAATATTTCAAACTATTAATTGCATCCTCATTCGCTATAATGCAAAATGTCAACAAATAATGACCCGTAGTAAGTAAAAGCCCACCATTTGCAAGTAGTACAGCAATCAGAATGAGAAAATGTAGTTTTTATTGATTCTTGGTGAATATTTTAGCTATTAATCGCATCGTGTTTCACTATTATGCAAAATATCAACACATAATGTCTTGCAGTAAGTAAAAGAAAATATGTTTCAAGTGATTTGTGGTGATTTCTTTCCTGAAACAATACCATGCTAACGTCAATGCCACCAGTCTGTGGGGTGTAATTTGTAGACGGTCCCTAAAACAGATAGCAGCCAGGACGTTGATTTAAGAGCTTTTCTCGCACAGATATCGACAAGAGCAACATGTCGCTGTGATTTTTGTTGATACGGTGTCCTATTCTCTCCTCAACATACTACGGCTGACTTTAACTCGCTTAACCCTGAAGGTCTGCTCCCCTATGAACCAAGGGCAGGAGACCTATCTCCAGTCTTCTACCCGTACACTGGTATGCACGGGAGCAGACATAGAAGGATAGAAGCAGCGCAATGTTAAGGCTCTCCCCTGATGGAGCGAAACGTTGTCAAACTAAATTACCGGTTTACAGCAGAGCAAGACCAAACTCCCACAAAAGTCCACGATATGCTTAATGGTGGTAAATGGACGCTTAGTCTTCCCCAAACAATAAGGCTTACACATGGAGACATTCGAATAAACGTGGTCGTTTTAAAGTATTTACCCAAACCAACTCAGAGAAAATAAATCCCCCAAAAGTTATAAAGTAACAAATCCTCTTTGTGACGCAACAGTCTGAGGAGCGTGCTACCTTGGGTGAAGGGTGAAGAGGTTCGGCGGGGAGTCAGTCTCGCGCTCACTCCTCTCTCCTCCCGCGCGCTGTCCGTCTGGCTTTGCTCGGAGAACACAGTGGCGGGCGCAGCTTGCGTCGCGCGCGCTCTACCCAAGCAGAATACGTGCTCGTATCAATTCGACAGCACTTTAATTGCGCACTGGTGACACACACCCACCCACCCACCCACCCACCCACACACACACACACACAGTCTCCTTCCGTCAACGCAGGTGGGAACCGAACCCGTCACTTCTGTTACGTTAGGCAAGGGTTAATGAAGTAGACAGAGACGGAGCTGCAAACAACGTGTTTACTCTTGAACCGCAAGTCATCTGTGTCCCTCCTAAACGGGTCCGTGCAACAACATACATATAGCTCCGCTATATTCTTTACACAACATCTCCCCTAGGGTGGAGCTTAAACTAATACATTTTTTTTCCTTTTTTGTTTATTAAGTCTTACCCCCCTAATCTGTGTGGCATAATAAAAAAAACACTCTATGCAAAGTTTGAACAATAAATTATTATGTTTAGGGGTAGCTCAAGTGCCTCAAAGATTACGAGATTTATAAAAATGCTTTATACTAAATACTTTTAGGAGTATTTCTACAAATTTATTTTAAACAACACTATTTATTTTGAACACAGTAATAGTGAATTCTTGTTCAGTTTCTGACAACTAATATCAGTGTCCAGCAAACTCTAGATTTATTGTTTTCATGGCAGCCCGGACAGAGTCTGTTTCCTGCTATCAGGATACAATCTGCGATGGTCCTCAACAACTTGCAGCAGGAATTGCAGCTGCGTTTCATCACAGGTTAGTAATCCACTGTACTCCTGAATGAGTGCCACTCCACATTCAGCTTGGTCATTGACAACATTAAGAGACTTGACTGCTTCTGTAGCCTGCTTGTTATCATCTCTGTCCTGCCACAAGTCCGGATCAACCGCGAGAAATCCATCTGGAAGTTCCATGATTCTGATCAGTTTCATTGACTTTGCTGTTACAAAGTCTTCTAAGTTCTTGTCATTGAATGAATCCAGATGAACAGTGATTGGCTTGGAATGATTGTGCTCTTGGTTTTCTTCATTCTGCATGGCACTAACCATCCGTCTCTTGGTTGACGAACTGACCCGACTGTCGAAGAAAGCCAAGCCAACAAGTTCCTGTGACAAGTACCATAAGTGTTTGGAAAACTTGCGTGATGTTGACTTTGAAATGGCTGAATGGATTGATGAGTATTCAAGCAGTGACTTAAGTAGCAGCAGGTCATTGGCAGGAGCACCTGATGCCTGAGGAGCAGAGATCCAGGCTTTCAGGTAGACACGTACTGCGAACACACACACATCACGTAACCCTCTCTCTTCTGCGGGAGTCAGTTTGAACTGAGCCTTGAACATCCAGATCTTGAGACTGTATAGAACTTTGGACATCCAACGGGCGTGGTGCATTGAACCAGGTGACATGAATCGCACTCCTCGTGCAGGAGCAGCACCGAGAAACACAACCACGAGTTCCAAGAATTCTTTATAGTCATCTCTTGGTAGACTCTGTTCAAGATGCTTGTTGGCGTAATCAATGGTGCTTTGCTTAATGTCTTCCACAAGACCTGCCACATCATCGGCTGCAATCCCCGGTTCATACTTTGCTGTGTCAATAAATTCCCAGTATTCCTGGAACCGTTTGAAGAGTGGAACCCGGGGAGAAGATGTGGCTCCCATAAATACTTGGAACACTGCACCAATTATCAGTTCCATAATGTGGTGCCTACAAGCCAGTGACAAGAGCTCTTTCTTAAGCTTATGCTCTAGAAGGACACAGGCACCAGCAATCCGACCAGTGTTTAAGCTGGTGGTGTCAAAGCACATAGCTCGGATGCTGTCTGCTAAGCCCCAGTCTTGAATGGCTCCGAAGACAGCAGCAGCCTGAGCCTCGCCTGTTCCGGATGGAAGCTTGGCAACTGTAAGTAGCTGAGAAATTCCTTTCCCTGAAAACAATACTGGCAGACGATCAACCTTCTTTTTTCCAATTAGATCCGGAATCAGTTTGCCATCCCAATGAACAACAAGGGGAACGTTACCCTGAAACTTGGCCTTTATGTTTGCAGCTCTCTGGCCTCTGTGTTGTACTCTGTTTCGGCGAATTGAGTCTCTGTTTAGAGCAAGTTCATCAATGTTCTGCCCCAAGCTTTTGGCAGTTTATGCTATGATAAAAGCAGCCTTGCGGTCTGACACTTTTGTGCGATCTAGAGCAGCTGCGAGTTCTGGAGTAATGACAGTTTTTCGCCCCCTCTTTCTTTTTGGTGTATGCATTGTGATGTCCATCTCTTCACCATATTCTGCTAAGCTGGTTTCAGAATCAGATGAATTCAGCTCAGCGGTAGATGCTGCTGACTGTTTTATTTGTTCCATTTGATGACGCCTGGCAAGCATTTGCTCCTCTCTTTCGAACTTTTTTTTCTCTTTAGCAGCAAGCTTTTTATCTAATCCATCGACCCCCTTCTTCCTTTCTCTCGCTGGGCTAACAAGAAATCCTTGTCTTCTTGTAATACTGACGTCTTGGTCAGAGCATCAGCATGAGCGACATCAAAAAGATCTTCGAGCCTGGAAACAAAAGCTGACTCTCTCGCGAGTTGAGTTGGTGACGTTCGCGCTTTGTTCTTTTTCAGAAGTCGCCACTCTTCAAAAGTCAACTCAAGCTTAGTTTGGCAGTTTTGATGATCTCTCATTGGGATTCTAGCTTTGCGCCAAAACTTTGCTATTTCCATGATGGTAACAGCTGATGATTGTCTTATAGTCTGCTTTAGTTCAAAATGGTGATGTAGGAAGAATCCCAGAGCCATACGCAATTACGGCAACTTGCTGCCATTTAACTCGGTCACAGTCACCAAGGAGATACAGTTCGGTCTGAGATCTTGTTGGTTTTGCCACAGTTGACATTTTCAATGATGAATGAATCTGAAAGAGATGTTTATAAATGGCATCGGTTAGACCACTTGGAATAATGAATTTTAATACTGTTAAAATTTAGTTATTATTTTGTCCCATCTATACAGGTCCTTGCAGCGCTTAAAAAAATAATTGTATACTGTCCTGGCAGATACGTCACTTGTATTGTATTGTGAGACAGAAAGCTAACAGAAAGACTTAGTTGACTTGACTCAAGGTTGAGTATGTCTACTGAAATCTTGTTTTTTTGTAAAACTGCAACTAAACAATATGTTACAGTCAAATAAAATATACAACAACATGGTTTGTATTTCTCTTTCTAATATTTTCTTCTTTACAGGTTATCAACAAAAGGTACTAACTCTGTTTACAGGTTTGTAGTTAAGGTAGGTATCCAAGGTAACCATACAACATATTTCAGTAGTATTAAATTACAGGTAAGTAGAGTAAATTAGGTATTTAAATGCAGCAATGGCAACAAACCCACCAAATAATTCACTATCTAACATAAGTTAGGCTTCACAATGTGCTAACTTAGCCTTTATAATCATAGCTAAACAGTTAGCTTCCCGATTAGCATTTAGCATAGTTAGTTCGTTTTTCACTACTGAACATAAATGCTTTGAACCCTATTTTAATGCACAAAACATTATAAACAACTTAGAACAAGTTATGAACAACCATACTCACTGATAGAGCTTCTCCAAGGATTGGACAAACATCTCTGTGGTGGAGTAAAGAAACGAGAAAAAAAAAAAAAAGGAAGCAGGGAGCGAACTCTGTGACGCAAGTTGTAACGGCGTTGTTGGTCCTCCTTCGCCTGTTTTTCAGACCTTCTGAAGCCCTTGATGTTCGGCCACCGAGGACGGAGCGTTGCTGGATGTTGTGGTATGTCGGAACGAATTTGTCTTCCCATAAGAAGTTCTGCTGGGGAGTAGCCACTCTCCAACGGTGTAGCCCGATATGTCTGTAGCGCTTTTGCTTTGTCACCTCCTCCTTTCCACAATCCTTTAACTGTGGCCACCGCCCGCTCTGCCTCTCCGTTTGCCCGGGGGTATCTGGGGCTACTTGTGACATGAGTAAACCCATACTCCATGGCAAAGGACTCGAACAGTGAACAACTGTATTGCGGCCCATTGTCAGAAATGACTCGAGTAATGAGTCTCTGGTGTTCCATGGCGACCAAAAACATCCTTGAGGGCAGCTACAACAGTCACAGCTGAAGCTACCTTGAGACGGGCTACCTCTATGTACCGTGAAAAATAGTCCACTACAAGAAGATATGTCTCATTTTCCCAGAAAAACAAGTCTGAGCCGACTCGTTTCCAGGGTCTATCTTGCACAGGTGTGGTCAGCAACGGTTCTCGCTGTTCTGCCCTATGCTGTGAGCACGTGCTGCAGTTTTCCACCATCTGACTGATTTGGACAGATAGTCCTGGCCACCAGACTGACTGGCGGGCCCTCGCACTGCATTTTACGATCCCTTGGTGCCCACAGTGGAGATTATGAAGAATCTCCCATGTCATGTCACGTGGGATAACAATCCTTTGGCCTCTGAGAAGTAGCTGTCCAGTCAGTGTGATGTTACCCTTTTCAGGCCAGAAGGGGGCCAGCTCTGGGGGGAGCATATGTCTTTCTGGCCACCCCATCTCACAGTACCTGATCAGCTTCGCACAGGCCGGGTCAGTTTTCTGTCTCTCTATAATTTCTTTCAATCTGGGCTCTGTGGCAGGAAGACTTTGAGTGACCGCATCCACGAACACGGTTACCGCAGCCTTGTTCTCGCTTTCCTCCTGTGTGAAAGTATGCTCTATAGGGGCCCTTGACAATGTGTCAGCAGTTATCAAGCTTTTACCAGGCACATGTACAATGTCATAAGTAAACCTCAGCAGCCTCAGTCTAAATCTCAGCACTCTCGGAGGAAGTTCGTCGAGAGCCTTGGTGCTTAGCAATGGCACTAGTGGCTTGTGGTCTGTCTCTAATCTGAATTTCAGTCCGATGAGATAGGAGGACTGACGCTCACATGCCCACGTAGCTGCCAGAGCTTCTTTCTCTATATGTGCATAGTGTTTTTCGGTATCAGACAGTGAGTTAGGACCCCCCCAGTCCAAACGATGAGGCGTCCGCCGACACGCACATTTCAGCTGTCGGTGAGTATGCAGCCAACACCTGTGTGGAACTCAGTTCTGCTTTGAGCCTTTGAAAGGCCTCCTTCTGTGGCTCTTCCCAACACCACTCGTTCTTTCCACATAGCAGGTCTTTGATCGGGCGTGTGTAGGATGCAAGATGGGGCAAAAACTTACTGAGGTAATTTGCGATTCCCATCACTCTCTTCACCCCTTCGATATCTGTTGGTGCAGTTATCTCTTGTATTGCTTTAATCTTCCCTGGGTCAGGTGTCACCCCGTCCACAGTGACACAATGGCCCAGAAACATCATGCTGTCTTTTGCAAACTCACATTTTTCCCCATTTAGTGTCAGTCCCTCTTCCTTGAGTTTTCGTAGGACCTGACGCAGTCTCTCATTGTGCTGGGTCTCGTTCTCGCCATACACAAGTATGTCATCTGCGTGACACACTGCACCTGCGCATCCTTCCAGCATCTGAAACATGCGACGCTGAAAGTGTTCGGGCGCCGAGCTGATTCCAAACGGTAGCCTATTGAACGCATACCGCCCGAACGGGGTAACGAAAGTCGTCAGCAGCTTCCTTTCATCTGACAATGGGATTTGCCAGAAGACCGACGTGGCATCCAGCTTTGAGAAGATTTTCGCCCCAGCGAGCATTCCCAGAGTATGATCTACGGCTGGGAGAATGTGTCTCTCTCTCAGAACCCACTTATTTAAGTGTGTTAAGTCCACGCACAGCCGTATTTTTCCATTGGGCTTGGGTACGACGACAAGGCCAGCACACCATGGTGTAGGTTGTGTCACTTTGGAAACCACCCCCATGCTTTGCATATGGTCAAGCTCTGTTCTCACCTTATCACGCAGTGGGAGAGGCACACGCCGTGGAGAAGACAGGGCGTATGGGACAGCATCCGGCTCCAATGCAATCGTGTAGGGCTCCTTTAATTTTCCCAGACCCGAGAATACAGTGGGGAACTGAGTTTTGAAATCCTCCCGTTGCACTTCCACTGTATGGACACGCTTCACTAGCTTGAGAGCCATAATCACTGGGAGACCTAAAAGAGGCTTTGTCAGTTCATCAACAACATACACTTGTTGTTTAGTTGCCTTCTCTTTACTGGTCATATACCCTTCAAAACATCCTTTAACGTCCAGTCGGTGATGCCCTGGTCCATACAACACCTTACTAGGCTGCCTGAGTGTTCCATGTATTTTACTGGAATAAGTGCTGCTCGGAATTGCAGTAACTGCAGCTCCTGTATCTAGTTTGAATGCAGTCTCCTCACCGTTCAGCTGCAGCACTCCCAACCATTCTTCCTCTTCACCCGTGCGCACTTCTCCCAAAAACGCAAACTCACACAGTGTGTCCCTGTGTAATGTCATGCACACTCTTGGCTGACCTGCATTTTTTAGCGAAATGTCCTTTTTTATGGCACTTCCTACATTCCTCATTACGGGCAGGGCAGTCTTTCCAGAGGTGTCTCTTGGCATAGCCACAGTTGCCACATTCTGTGGGCTGCCTATCCGCTGTGTCATGAAATCCTTTATGCCCTTTGATGTGTTTTTTGTGTATCGCTTCAACATGCCCTGCTGAAGACTCTGCCCCTCTCAGCACAGGCTGTTGCTTTTTTACTGCTGCACTTTGTCTGACTTTTGTCATTGCCTTAGCTAATGTCAGTTCTGCGTCTAGCTGTAGACTCTCCGATAGCTTAGCATCTAGTATGCCAACCACTATTCGATCCCTTATCAGCTCTTCCCTCAGAGCCCCGAACTGACAATGTTCTGCAAGCGTGTGCACCGCTGTGATAAAAGATTCCACGCTTTCACCCGGCTGTTGACTTCGGCGATTAAAGCATGCCCTTTCATAGATCACGTTCCTCTTGCTGACACAGTGCTTTTCAAACGCATCAATCAACGACTCGTACGACTTCTTGTCGGTATCAGACAGAGGTAAAACACTGAGGATGTCTTCTGCATCGTCACCAGCTGCATACATAAAAGCGTTCACCTGGAATGTTTGTCCAGCCCTGATGCAATTCTGTAGCGTTCGAACCGCTTCATCCATCTCGGCCAGTCATTTGTATTGGAGAAGTCGAATTTATTGGGCGGGATTAGCTGTGGTGCTAACTGTTGCTGTCGGTCTTGCATCTTGTTTCTTTTTTTTTTGCTTCCCCGTATTTCCTTTCCTTTTCTTATCGCATTCCGTGTTATTGTCGTTCTACTGCCCCACTTCTGACGCAATGTTACGTTAGGCAAGGGTTAATGAAGTAGACAGAGACGGAGCTGCAAACAACGTGTTTACTCTTGAACCGCAAGTCATCTGTGTCCCTCCTAAACGGGTCCGTGCAACAACATACATATACCTCCGCTATATTCTACAACTTCTGCTCCCATTGGCTGAGCCGGTGGGACAAGCTCTCCGTGTCACTCTGACAGATTGACCTGCTAGTCTTGGGTAGACTGCAAACACCGCCTGTCCTGCCCAAACGTGCATTACATTGCATGATGAGAATTAGGTGGAAAGAGGATACTGCCCTTTCCACCTAATTCTGGTGGATTCAAAGGGGTCTGAATCCACCCCTCTATAGGTTAAACCACGCTATTGCACGCATCACTTCTTATTGGCTGACGGGGTTAGCGATACCTGCTGATTAGTTAACGTGGAGCATCTCTCAAAGGCTGGGTTAGGTGGTTGGTTTGCCCCCCAAAAAATAATTTCATTGTATTTCATGTAGGCTACGCCATCTAGGCTTCGCCTTATGGGCTTCTCCGGTGCGTGTGCTTGCGCGCACTGAAAATTTCATCTATGCACCAATCAACGTGGGCAACGCCCACATTGCCTACGGCACCATGTACAGTGGGGCAAAAAAGTATTTAGTCAGCCAACAATTGTGCAAGTTCTCCCACTTAAAAAGATGAGAGAGGCCTGTAATTTTCATCATAGGTATACCTCAGCTATGAGAGACAAAATGAAAAAAAAAAATCTAGAAAATCACTGTCTGATTTTTAAAGAATTTATTTGCAAATTATGGTGGAAAATAAGTATTTGGTCAATAACAGAAGGACATCTCAATACTTTGTTACATGGCCTTTGTTGGCAATGACAGAGGTCAAACGTTTTCTGTAAGTCTTTACAAGGTTTTCACACACTGCTGCTGGTATTTTGGCCCATTCCTCCATGCAGATCTCCTCTAGAGCAGTGATGTTTTTGGGCCTTCGCTGGGCAACACAGACTTTCAACTCCCTCCAAAGATTTTCTATGGGGTTGAGATCTGGAGACTGGCTAGGCCACTCCAGGACCTTGAAATGCTTCTTACGAAGCCACTCCTTCGTTGCCCGGGCGCTGTGTTTGGGGTCATTGTCATGCTGAAAGACCCAGCCACGTTTCATCTTCAGTGCCCTTGCTGATGGAAGGAGGTTTTCACTCAAAATCTCACGATACATGGCCCCATTCATTCTTTCCGTCACACGGATCAGACGTCCTGGTCCCTTGGCAGAAAAAAAGCCCCAAAGCGTGATGTTTCCACCCCCATGCTTCACTGTAGGTATGGTGTTCTTTGGATGCAACTCAGCATTCTTTCTCCTCCAAACACGACAAGTTGAGTTTTTACCAAAAAGTTATATTTTGGTTTCATCTGACCATATGACATTCTCCCAATCCTGTTCTGGATTAAGAACAGGATTGGGAGCCATGTATCCCAGCCTCTCAAAGGCTGGGTTAGGTAGTTGGTTTGCCCCCCAAAAAATAATTTCATTGTATTTCATGTAGGCTACGCCATCTAGGCTTCACCTTATGGGCTTCTCCGGTGCGTGTGCTTGCGCGCACTGAAAATTTCATCTATGCACCAATCAACGTGGGCAACGCCCACATTGCCAACGGCACCGTGTATAGAACGCGGGGCAGAGCAGCGTTCGTCCTCCCTTTTCTTTCAGCAATTGCTGAAAACAGTCAACTACTTTGACTATCTACGATGAAGAAACGCAGCAGTGGCGTGATGGAGCCCATCATCACGCCACTGCTGCGTGATGATGGGCAGCAGTGGCGTGATGGAGGAAAGGCCTCTCTGCTCCTCCTGCCTGGGGGCGCTTCCAGCACCAAGCCGGCGGAGCGACGGCCATTCATTCCTATGAAAACTGCTCAATGGCTCAGGGCAACATCAAGGAGAGATTTGCTTCCGCATCATGGGCGCCTAGCCACTCCCTAGTGCATGACGTGCCGAATGCAGAAATATTCTCGTTAACTAGGATTGTTAGCATTGTAGCATCATGAGCAAGAGGTCTGAACAAGCACAGTTGCATAGTTTACCGACCATGTAAATATAAGTTAATAACCCCCCCGAATGATTCAATATATATGATCTTTAAATTACACTCCTCCTGCAATCTGGACAACAATTATTATTTAACAATTAATATGCCGGGCCGAAAATTTGTTTCACTACGACTCCTTTTAGTTGCCCACTCCTCCTTCTCCTGCAAAAAATACATAAATAAAATAAATCGCTTGAGGTGGCGTTTTGAAAAGAGAAAACATACATTTTATTGGTACATGGTATAAAGATAATTATTATCCTTTGATTGATATCCAGAATTTTTTTGCGGGGACACATTACTGTTCCCCACTTGTATTGGAGTGAATAGGGATATCTACTTCTGGGACTCCATGAATCGAGGGACCTGTCCACACCCCGCTAAAACAGCTGCAATACCAGGCTTGGCCGCTGAGCATTGGTGGATTGCGGAAGTATGCACCGCTCCTGGGGGCCTGGGTCTCTTCGGCGTGCCTCCGCTTGCAGACGAGCCAGACATCACACACGTTAAGATCTGTGTTTACGGTACATTTTGAAAACAGCACATGACATTTCTTTTGAGAGGTGAAGTATCAACTTCAGGTGTGAAGTTGAAACTTTGTTTGATTTTCACTTGATTCAGAGATGAAGTTGAGCTAATTACTGTGTGTGTTCCTGAATGTGTCAGTTTGTGTGGGATATTCGCTCATAAATATGAGGGTACTGTGGATGTGATCTGTATGACATCGCCTGATTTCCCCATAAGCTCAGCCAAGGTATATACAAGGCTATTCTATGTCTCTCTCTTTGTTGCGTTTTGTTGCAATACATTTTTTTACAATAAAACTGTTGGTCAGTGACTGCCAAAATGTCTGGTGTAAAGGTAGTCATTCTTTTGAAAAAAATCCTGAGCAAGTATATAATGTGATGTATGCAGATATATGTAGTGAGCAAGCAATGTTTTTACAAGTTAAAAAAGCAAATCCACTATAAAATGTAATTTGCGTTACAATTATTAAGTGCAAATAACTAGTATATAATTTAAATCAACTCATACATTTAAGTTATCTTGATTGGGCTTTATTTTCATCAGTTAATAAATGTAAGTACAACTCACTAGTATATCAGTTAAATCAAACTATACATTTAAGTAATCTTGATTGGGCTTTATATTCAATCAGTTCATGAATGTAAGTACAACTCACTAGTTTTGTAGTTGCATCAACAAAAAAATATGTTACTTATAATGCTATTTAAGTTTAATCAACAATTGAATTTATGTAGCATTGACTAGAGGTTAAGTTATGTCACCTAACGGTTTCATGTAATATGGACTGAAGATGGAGTTGTCAAATAGTAATATCTATTTAAGTTGTTGTCTTAGTTGTCTTGACATACAATTTCAAGGCAGCATGGACACTCAAATATTTAAGTTGAAACAACAAGTTTGGATTTACAGTGTGCTGAAGTAGCTACATGTTGCTTGTTCTACTGCTGTCTGGCATTCAGAAATGTAAAATGGAAGTTTCCAATTATTACTTTTAATAAAGTATGAAGTAAACTTTAAACTTGTTTTGTATTCTTTGAAATGCAATTTTAAATGTTATTAACCTTAATTTGAAATATTAAGTTAACAACCCTGACTTACATTTTTGAGTTTTGTAAAATATAAAAATCTTAGTTGGTATAACTCTAACTTTTAAGTTTTACTAATGAAGAAAAGTAAATTATCTGAACAAAAGATTATTAGTTGGTCAAATTCTTGTCTAAAGAAGAAAATGTAATTATACAAACAAAATAATATTAGTTGATGGAACTTTTTTAAAACTCAAGATCTTTTGTTGGGCTCAAAACTCAAAAATTGATTGCAGTAAGTTGCCTTGAAATTTTGAGTTTTCTCAACTTTTTATTTTTTACAGTGTGCAAATCCTGTACTAATATTAGGTTTTATTGTACATCTTTACAAATCTATACAAATCCTGAACTAATGTCAGGCTCAATAAGTAAGCCTGTATGTTGCATTTTTACCGTTCAGATTTGCACAGCTATAGAAGCACGTTCTGATTTGGTCGTGTTGGTCATCTTGACAAATCTATAAAAAAACTGGTCATAATTGTTCAATCATGTTAAGATTTCATTCTTCAGTTTTACAAATGTCTACAAAACCTGAGCTAATGTCACCATGCTGTCCAACTCATGCACACACACAGACAATAGATATAAAAGACTACCTCAACTTAATTATTTTATTCCATTTACTGTACAGTATACCTCTATTGTTTTTTGCACATTTGTATTTTTTTAATTGTTACAGATTTGTATTCTATGTAGGGCTAATTTGTTGTTATATTGTTCTATTTGTCACCTTATTTTAATATCACTGCAACTTTTGCATTTCACTGCGTTTCTTTCCTTATTAAATTCTACATATTCTAGTGTTATCTGTGGTGCATTTTCATTTCAAGTCAGTAAAAACCCAAAGCTAATGTAATGATGACAATGACAAAAATAATGTTGGTTAAAGAAGCAAGATCTTTAATTCATTTCTGAGTTGCCCATGCCTTCACCAACGGCCCATTCTGGTAATTGACCAGGAAGCAAGCCACACTGAACAACTCACCTATGTTCCCGCATATAGACAGTTGTACGACCTTGTCGAACAGTTTGTTCCCCTTCACCCTCCTTATACACCTCTCCACATGCATTCTCAGACGTGCAATCATCTGTGTCTGCCTAATATCCTCTTGACTCATTTGTTGTTTGTTGCTGAGGAAGGCAGGCCGGTAAACCTTACAAGGAACAAGGTTGTCCACAACAAATCCTGTGTCCACCATGATCGTCATACCTAGCTTCAACAGCTTCACAATCCCTGACAGCTTGAAGATCTCGCGATCACTCATGGAGCCTGCATACAGTCCAGACACGAAGGTGAACAGCACCGTGGGGTGCCATGCCAACCATGGCCTTGGATGTAGTGTGTGATTTGTAGGTCGAGTAAACCTCACTCTGAAGGAGCAGAGAGGATGGCGTCTGACAGAATATCTCTGTACAATCAAGGACCACCTGTGTGTCCAAAAAAGCTGCAAACTCAGGTGGCAGGTGAGCTCTCACTATCCCTGGAGGAACCCAAAGGCGCTTGCTCCCCAGCAGGCAGTACAGGAAATGGGTCCATGTAGAGATTATCCGACCTGCAGTAGTGCGATGAATGTTGAACCTCGCTGCAAGGTCCCTAAAAGAAAAACCCACTGACAGGTACATCAGGAACAGTAGACAGTCGGCAATGGGTCTCAGTTTCTGTTGAGATATAACAACAAAACCCTCCGTTTAGTAACCTTGCCATATTTATTACAGAGTATAAATCAGAAAATAATACTAATATCAGCTGGCTGGCTTTTTCTTTTTAGTTAGATGTAGTTAACTCCACAAACCAACAGGGGCAGTTATGAAATAAAACAGTTAACCCTAACCCTATCCATTTTCAGTGTTACATAAACCTACAACTCTTAGCATGCACGTCATGTTACCACATTTATATCCTATCGTTCTGATGCTGGCAGAGGCGGTCTGGGTGCTGGTTATGCGAATCATCTTGTGGGTCACAGCAGGTATTTATTATTAATTATTATTATCAATTATTATTTAACAATAATTAAAATTATATATAATTTATACTGTAGTGCCGGAGGAAAAGGAGGACGTAGGCAGCGTAATAATAACCGTTTTAATCCAAAAACGCAGAGCAGAACAATCACTCGCAGCGCATGGCTAGAACTCGTGCAACCGCATAACCCGTCCCCCTAGACCCCCGTGACTCATAGCTAGTTCCCTCCCACACGATCAGTAAGAGGGGAACACGAACCCATAATGTAGTCACTACACCAGCCCCCCCAGTGTTCACCTCAATATTCAAAATCCCCGCGGCGAGGAGGGCATATGGCCCGGCCCCTACAACTGTAGGCAAAGTCAGGAGGTGCGGGAGGAGGTGTGACATCGTCCATCACATCCTCTTGTTGTGCGGGGCGGGGGGCAGCGTCGACCCGAGGGCTGCAAGCTGTGGGGGCTTGTAGGGGTTGGAGGGGGGAACGGCCACGGCGTGGCAGGGGGATAGGACGGGGGGGCGGCCCCTGAGCGGTGGCAGAGCCGAGTCCTGGGGCAGTTCAAGGTCCAAGTGAGCCGGTTTGAGGCGATCAACAGACACACACTCCGGCGTACCCCCCATATCAACCATGAAGCTCTTGGCTCCTGCCTCGATGACACGGAAGGGTCCGTCATAGGGAGGTCGTAGCGGAGCCCTGTGGCCGTCGTGGCGGATGAAAACGTAACCCGCAGACTGCAGCTCCTGGGGCACCCGCGAAGCAGGGACGCCATGCCGCGTGGTTGGGACCGGGGCGAAGGCCCTGGCGCCGTCCAGCAGGGAGGCGCGCTGAGTGGAGGTGGACCAGGGCTCCGTCGGCTTGGAGATGAAGTCACCAGGGACCCGCAGCGGCTGTCCGAACACCAGCTCAGCCGACGATGACCGGAGGTCCTCTTTGGGCGCCGTCCTGAGCCCCAGCATGACCCACGGCAGTTTGTCGAGCCAGTTGCTGTCTGTGAGGCTGGCCCGAAGGGCGGCCTTCATGGAGCGATGAAAGTGCTCCACAAGTCCGTTAGCCTGTGGGTGGTAGGCGGTAGTGCGGTGGAGCTTGACCCCCAGATTCTCTGCCACCGCCGCCCACAGCCCCAAAGTAAACTGCGGGCCGCGGTCAGAGGAGAGGTCAGCAGGAGTGCCGTAGCGGGAGACCCACACCGCGATGAACGCCCAGGCCAGGTCGGGGACTGTCGATGAGGAGAGTGGGACTGCTTCCGGCCAGCGGGTCGTCCTGTCCACCATGGTAAAGAGGTAGGTGAAGCCGTGCGATGGGGGCAGGGGTCCCACCAGGTCCACGTTGACATGGTCGAACCTCCGCTCGGGCACCGCGAACTGTTCCAGGGGGGCCTTGACATGGCGATGCACCTTGGCGCGTTGACAGGCAGTGCAAGTGTCGACCCAGGACCTCACATCCCTCTTGAGCCCGTGCCAGACGAACTTCTCTGACACCAGCCGTGAGGACGGTTTCCTACCCGGGTGAGATAAGCTGTGCACCGCCTCGAAGACGGGGCGTCTTCAGTTGGCGGGGACTACTGGCCTTGGCTGACCCATGGAAACGTCGCACAGGAGCTTGGCCCCTGTGTCACTGAAGAGCACCTCCTCCAGGCGCAGCCCTGTGTTCGACGACTTTAGAGCTTGGACGGAGGGGTCGGCAGCCTGATCCACAGCCATGCGGGAGTAGTCCAAGTTCAGCTGGACCGCACCGGCCACCGCCCTGGAGAGACAATCGGCAACCACGTTGGACTTCCCAGCCACGTGCTGGATGTCTGTGGTGAACTCGGAGATGTAGGAGAGTTGGCGCTGATGGCGGTCGGACCAAGGCTCCGTGGTTTTGGACATGGCGTGTGTGAGCGGCTTGTGGTCCACGTAGGCCGTAAACTCACGGCCTTCCAGCAAAAAACGGAAGTGTCTGACCGCGAGCCACAACCCGAGGAGCTCCCTGTCGAAGGTGCTGTACTTGCGCTCTCTGGGAGACAGCTGGCGGCTGAAGAATGCGAGTGGCTGCCAGGCATCCCCAACCCACTGCTCGTACACCGCCCCCACGGCAAAGTCTGATGCGTCCGTGGTGAGAGCAGTGGGCGCAGAGGGTGAGGGGTGGGCCAACATGGCCGCGCGGGCCAGGGCCGCCTTGGCGTCCTGGAAGGCCTTGACACGTTCCGCCGTCCAGTCGACCGGTTGTTTCAGAGCCTTGCCCTTCTGGGCCTCGTACAGTGGGTGCAGGATGTGAGCTATGTGGCGGAGGAAGCGATAGTAGAAAGTCACCATCCCGATGAACCCCTTGAGCTCGCTGACTGTGCAGGGGCGTGGGAAGGCTGCAACTGCTTCTACCTTCGAGGGTAGGGGGGTCACACCCTCCGCGGAGACCTGATGCCCGAGAAAGTCAAGGGTGTGTCGTCCGAACTCACACTTCGCCGGATTGACAATCAGCCCATGTTGGCTGAGTCGCGTGAAGAGGGTCCGGAGGTGGGACAGGTGCTCCTCTTCTGTGGTGCTCGCGACGAGGATGTCATCCAAGTAGACGAACAGGAAGGGCAGTTCCTGGAGCACCGAGTGCATGAGGCGTTGGAAGGTCTGCGCCGCGTTCCTCAGGCCGAAGGGCATCCGCAGAAACTCGAAGAGACCGAAGGGGGTGACGACGGCTGTTTTAGGGACGTCATCTGGGTGCACCGGCACCTGATGGTACCCCCGTACCAGGTCCACCTTGGAGAAGAAGCGTTTGCCCGCCAGATGCGCTGAAAAGTCCTGGATATGCGGGACTGGGTAGCGGTCAGGCTTGGACGCGTCGTTGAGGCGGCGGTAGTCCCCACATGGGCGCCACCCACCGTCTGGCTTAGGGACGATGTGCAGGGGAGACGCCCAGGGGCTGTTCGAGCGTCGAACAATGCCCACCTGCTCCATGTGCGCGAACTCCGCCCTGGCGACGGACAGCTTCTCCGGGTTGAGGCGCCTGGCCCTGGCGTGGAGGGGAGGCCCATTGGTCTCGATGTGGTGCTCCACACCATGCTTCACCGTGGGAGCGGAGAAGGTGGGCTTAGTGAGGTCAGGGAATTCGGCGAGCAGCCGAAGGTACTGGTCGCTGTCGGCGAGCGTGTTGGACAACCCGCTGTAGATCGCCTCCCCCTGCGTACAGTCGAAGGAAGCGAAAGTCTGCGAGTTGACCAGGCGCCTGTTCCCCACGTCCACCAACAGGTTGTGGGCGCACAGAAAATCAGCGCCCAGGAGGGGAAATGTGACAGCAGCGACGACAAAATCCCAGGTAAAGCGTTGTCCACCGAAGCAAACATCCACCGCTCTAGTGCCATAGGAACGGATAGGCGTGCTGTCCGCACCCACCAACT
This sequence comes from Pollachius pollachius, assembly GCF_949987615.1. NCBI lineage: Eukaryota > Metazoa > Chordata > Actinopteri > Gadiformes > Gadidae > Pollachius > Pollachius pollachius. Next base: position 25,488,436 of record NC_136935.1, read on the forward strand.
GCGGACCCGGCTCCCCCTTCGCCACCTCCGATCCCCCTGACGGAATGATGCTCCATTGGGCACCCGTGTCACAAAGGATTCTGCGACCGGAAATGGTGTCTTTTATGAAGAGCAGCCTGTTGGTGACACCAGCGCTCAGGGCTACTACCGAACGACGGCCCTGCCGTTTCCCGCCGGTCCAAAGGAGCAGGGCGAGCGGCATCGTTTGGCCTTGGCGCCAAAAGTGGCGTGGTAGAAACAATGGCCCGCAGCGTTACCCTGCTGGCCCGAGGGTCTGGCGTCGTCCTTCGCTCTCCTGCGACGGTCCGGCGGTGGAGCAGCCGCGGGAGCCAGCAGGTCCGGGGACCGTTGAGGCATGGCCAAGACGAACCGGTCTGCCTCCCTGGCCAGGGCGCGGGGTCCAACGATGGTGGTGTTAGCAAGCGCCATCCTGACCTGAGCTGGCAGTGCGCACATAAACAGCTCCGTGAAGAGGATCATGGGGTCTTCTGTACCGAGCAGGTTAAGCATCCTCTCCATACGTGCAGAGGGCCTCTCGTCTCCCAAGTCCGACATGTCAAACAAGCGGCGCACCCTCTCTGCGGTGGACAGCTCAAATGTCTCCAGGAGCAGGGCCTTGAGGCGCTCATACTTGTTTGTCGCCGGGGGGCGGACAGAAACCCCACCACAAGCGCTGCGGTGGAGCTGCCTAACATAGCCACAGCATGGTTGTACCGGTCGTCGTCGTCGGTAACGTCGCTTTTGTAGAAATGTGCCTCTACTATAGTGAACCATGCAGCAGGCGTTGAGTCCCAGAACTCTGGCAGCTTAAGAGTGGGGGTGCGCACGACCTGCGTCACCCTGACAGGAGACGGTGATGTCTGCCGCTGTGAACGTCTTCCTCGGGCGGACATGTTGCAGAATTGCAGTGTTCGCTTGTGCGGTTTTTGTAAACGAAGAAATAACAAAAACGAACGTCGGGGTCACCAATGTAGTGCCGGAGGAAAAGGAGGACGTAGGCAGCGTAATAATAACCGTTTTGATCCAAAAACGCAGAGCAGAACAATCACTCGCAGCGCATGGCTAGAACTCGTGCAACCGCATAACCCGTCCCCCTAGACCCCCGTGACTCATAGCTAGTTCCCTCCCACTCGATCAGTAAGAGGGGAACACGAACCCATAATGTAGTCACTACAATACCTTTATTAATTGACAAAATAATATAAATTATATATAACTTTAATTATTGTTAAATAATAATTGTTTCCCAGATGACAGGAGTGTAATTTAAAGATCACATATAGAGAATGTTCGGGGGGGTTAGTAACTTATACTTCCATGGTCGGTGAACAATGCGAGTGTACTCGTTCATGATGCTACAATGCTAACAATGCTAGAAAATTAGAATATTTCTGCATCCGGTACGTCACGGACTAGGTCGTGTCTAGCTGCCCATGATGCAGAAGAAAATCTCTCCTTGATGTTCCCCTGCGCCACTGAGCAGTTTTATAGAAATTAATGGGCGGCCATTTTTCAGTCCGTGATCCATTCTTTTATGTCCATGGTGCAGGCTTGAACACACACACACACTTTTAAGGAGTTTTTCGCCCGCTCCATATCCTTGCTTGCCCCAACAAGTTCGTGCAGCTTGTTGTTTTGTTTCCGGTGTAGCTAGATCCGGTGTGGTGTTGCAGTTTTTCTAACGTGACAAGTTGTTGCTAGACAGCAGGTGAAATAACTAGAATGTTTGCCAAACCAAAAGAGTTAGTCGTGCGATAAAAAAATGAACGCTGTTAAAATTGGTTTGCGTTAACGCCGTTAATAATGCGTTAAACTGACAGCACTATTTGTGACATTTACCGCGGAGACCATAGGGAAATCCGGAAATTAGTAAGGCTAACAACAAGACAACGCTTCTGTCTATTGAGTGGCAAAGTCACGCCCCTTCCGGTAGAGCCCATGGGACCTATGAGATTGAAAAATATGAATGGGTTTCAATGGGAGAAGTAATTATTTTCTGGTCCCAGTCTGGCCCCGGAATATACATATGTTGTTTGTGGATTTAAATAATAATTTTTCATGCAAAGAAAACTAAACATTTTCGTGAAGAAGTTTAATAATATTAGTTTTTTTCCAAGGGGAGGATAAAAGCATCAAAAGAGTTGAAAACCATTATAAGTTGGGGCATGTGAAGAGTTTCAGTTATGCCGATGGGAAGATTGTCGGTCTTGTCCACGCCAGTCGCAGGGAGCGTGATGGCACATACGAGACATCTTTCTCATTGGGTTTTCTCTACAGCCTTTAACTGAACAATTGCACAATAAATGGTCAAACTGTTGACATGAAAAATTATTATTTAAATCCACAAACAACATATGTGTAATGTGGGGCATATAAAGACTGGGACCAGAAGATAATTACTTTCTCTACATTGTAACCCATACATATTTTTCGATCTCATAGGTCCCATGGGCTCTACCGTAAGAGGCGTGACTTCGCCACTCTATGTGCGACCAGATAGGAATTTCTTCCTTTTTTTAGTGAGCTGGATCATTTGGATCAGCTCACCAACAAGAGCCTGCTCTTTTGGCTCCAAAATGGCTCTTCATATTACTACTTATAATTCAGCCAAATGTAGCCCGTTCTGACTTATGATTAGTATGTGTAGGCCAATAATCACCTAAATTATTCAATACATCCTTTATACTGAAGTATTCAAAAGTAAAAATTATACTTTCTAATATCAATAAATTGCTGTAGCCGATTGTTTTCATTGCATTTATAAAAAAAAAAAAGAAAGGTCAAAATGAGAATTCCCATACCGGCATGTGTCAGAAACATCTTTGTCATTAAATGTTGTCAAGGCAACATGTGCTCTCGTGAAGTGCTGTCCCAATCCCATGTATACCTATCTGAGGCCATGTGGCCTCACACACTCGCTCACTTAGCACCTGAGATCAATTAAGTCCTTAGTCCTTAGTCCTCAGGGATCACTTTGGGATTGGGCCATTGAAAGCAGGGAGACTTTAGCTTCTTTTTTTTTTAGAAGATTCTTTAGCTTGAAGTTGTTTTTATTGACAAAACATAATTTTTTTTTAATCATTTATTCATTGAATTACATAAAAAGACTCTCCATCTGAATCTGTTGTCATCATCACTGCTACTCTCATCTGAGCAGTCATGAGGTGTGAGCTGCTGGGGCAAGGGGGGCAGGGTGTGACGCACTGGTCGACACTTTCCGTTCACTAGTTCCCAGCCGTGACCAATGGAAGAAGGATGCTCTTGTAGGGTGTAATGGAGCTGGCAATATGTAAGGTAGTTTGACCTTTCCATATGAAGATTTAAAGAGTCATCAGGTGGGAGACGGATGTACTCTTATTCTTCAGTTTGTGCCATTTGGAAACTCTGGCCTGCCCGCAGCTCACATCTGCACTCTGCATCCTCTTCCGAGAGCATAGCACAGCAGTTGATTAATGCATGCTTGCGTTTAATCAGCAGATCACCTCTGACTTGCTACGAGACCTAAGCTGCTTGGACATACACATCTGTGTCCCCGCAGTCTAGAACAACAGGTCCAGTGTACTTACTGGCTCTCACCTTTGCATAGGCAGAGAGCAGCATTGTATCTGCTTCTGGATGTCTGAAGACATAGTCCCCATTAGCCACGCCAGTGCTCAGGTTGGTTGACGTTTCTCCCTCGCAGTATATGATGTCCCCATGCACATGACCCGCTTGTCTTTTCATCTGTTCCTTTACAAGTTTCTGTAGTCTGACCCTATTTACTGAATTAACCATGAGTTGGTTGAATTCAGCAGCACCTGGGAACCTGTCTTCGGGCTTGGGAAAAACATTTGGGCCTTTTGGATGTTTTGCTGCACGACAATTGTGCTCATCATTCTTGATGCTGAAAGGATGGTCATATATGTCATTGACAAGGATGATGAGATATGCGTTGGCGTGGCGTGAGAAGATCATAGCACAGATTTAATCCAAGTAGTCACCCCAGTGGTACTCTGACCGTTGCGCTTCCGAGACTCACGGTCTTCAGTTGTGGGGGTGGCAAGCCGCCAGATCAGCCCCATGTCCACAAGGCTAATGTGGTCTCTCGGTTTTTCACTTACTGGGTCTAGCTTGAAGAGCTCTAACAACTTGCTCTTCACAGTCTTGCACATTGACCCATCTACATTGTAGAGTGAAAGGCACTCCTGAGTCACTCTCCTCTCAAGGGCTGACTCAAGTTGAATCATTCCTGATCCCTCTGCAAGGTCCATAAGGGCTGCTAGCCCCAATCTCCATATGGGCAACCTTCATATGAGCACCAGATGGTGTACAGATAATTTCTCCAGCATAATTTAGCCTCTTATTCCTGTGGATGGTTTCAGTGAGAGGCTTGATCTTTGCGAACACTCACTCTTGCAGGAAGGTTTTAATATTTCATTAATTCAATATTAAACCAATGCATTTCAATCGGGTTTAGACTTGTAATTAATACGTTTCTTTTGTATTCAACGTGTCTCCTTTCATTTTTTTATCACTGTCTGGTGGCTAGTAGGCCTAGGCTATAACGTCACTCTGAGAGATATGCATGGACACATTTAACGAGGCAGGGCTATTTGAAATAATTCATTAAGTTATCATGTGTGAGAGGTAATTCCTCCTACTGAGTGTGTAGGGTGTGTATTGTATTCTTTTCAATGGGGCTGCGTCCACGTCACTTGACTGTCATGGTTGCTATTGTGGTTGCTATCGACCGCCCCCTCTGCTCCTTACATGGCTCTAAAAACCACGCGGCAACGGAGCTGCCGTCAATTGTGTTGTTTTTGCCGTAAACTAGGGTCCACTGGTTAAAAAATAGACAGATATTCCAAGGTTTCCTTAAAAAGCACCTTGGATGTTTTTATTTTCTACATTTTAAACTTCGTCTATAATCTATTTTTGAAAGCAAAAGACCAAGCTCATTGATCTAACGAGGCAGGGTTATTTGAAACAATTAATTAAATATGTGTGAGAGGTCATTCCTCCTCCTGAGTTATCTTCCTATTTATGTCTGGTGTACACTCCTACTGTCCACAAGCACCCCCCCCCCCCCCCTCCCCACATGGATTTGTAGAATTGTTGCCACGTCCCAGTGGTGGTGGTATCATATATATGAAAGAGGGCATTCAAATATACTACATTGATCAATTAGGAGGCCGAAGCCCTAAAGGAAGTGATGCAATAGGTGACTGAGTCGAGAACATTTACAAGTAAGCTATACCTTGGGGTCTCTTTTATATCAAAGGGGGTCTCAAAGGACGCATACGCATCAACCTGTGACCCCAGCCCTACAGGAAACGACTCAGCAAGTGCTCAATCTCATTGCACCTCACCCAGCGGCTCGCTTGCAAGATTTTTGCCTGAAGTTCTTCCCAGACCTACACCCTAGCCATCCAACATGAGAATCAGGCCTGAATTTCAATTTGCTTGGTTGCAAAGGCTGTGGAACAACTGCCGAATACTACAGAAAATGCCAACTTTTCATCGGATTGCTCGGGCATCGCCATTTCTGCTGCTTCACCAAGAATCAGAATCATACTCTCTTTAATAATGACAGAAAGTTATCAGAGAAATGCTCATTAACTTTTTGTTATCTCATAAGCGGTATGGTGCCGGCTCTTTTTGACCGTTTGACCCCAGACTTCAAGAACTTCGCCACAGGCCAGCTGTTTCTACACACCTTAAGCCACAAATGTACACCTCCATCCCACAAAAAATGGGGACTAGAAACTAACCTCTGTCTAATGTACATTTACTCTACTGTGGGAGGTCACGCCCCTTTCCCCACCTTTTCGAGATAGCTAGAGATGCTAAATTGTATACCCACATCGGGGTCCCGAGAACGACATATACGAGATTTGGAGTTCTAGCCCTTAGAGAAAAAAAGTTTTCCCAAATGGACTGTTATTTGGACAAAGCCTCTCAGAAGTGTTGCCTGCAAGACCTAGGGGTTCAGAATGTGGTGGAAAGACAGTTTTTGAGATAGGAAGGTCCTACCGCCCTGAAATTTGAATACCTTATTCTAGGGCCTAACTGGGACCCCCACACCCAAACTTGGCCCTGTCGGAACCCGAGGGCAGGGAGGGGGGGGGTCTGAGGTTTCAGGTTAGGGTTAGGGCCGGCTTTTTCCCAGAGACCCACAATTTTCACAGAGTAATCCCAAGATGCACCCTGGTTGAAGGTCTGATAGACAAGTTCTATCACTTGTCAACTAATTTAGATTAATTTCTAGCAACGACTTGTTGCCAATTCGTTTCAATGGAGCATTTGATGATACTTTGTGAGCCTTTCCTGTAGGGCTGTAGACAACAAGTTGATAGTGGTATGCGTCCTTTGAGACCCCCTTTGATATAAAAGAGACCCCAGGTCTATAGCTTAGTTGGTAATGTCCTCGTCACCTATTGCATCATTTCCTTTAGGGCTTCGGCCGCCTAATTGATCATTGTGGTATAATTGAATGCCCTCTTTCATACAGTGGGGCAAAAAAGTATTTAGTCAGCTACCAATTGTGCAAGTTCTCCCAGTTAAAAAGATGAGAGAGGCCTGTAATTTTCATCATAGGTATACCTCAGCTATGAGAAACAAAATGAAAAAAAAAAATCTAGAAAATCACATTGTCTGATTTTTAAAGAATTTATTTGCAAATTATGGTGGAAAATAAGTATTTGGTCAATAACAAAAAGGTCATCTCAATACTTTGTTACATGCCCTTTGTTGGCAATGACAGAGGTCAAACGTTTTCTGTAAGTCTTTACAAGGTTTTCACACACTGCTGCTGGTATTTTGGCCCATTCCTCCATGCAGATCTCCTCTAGAGCAGTGATGTTTTTTGGGCCACACAGACTTTCAACTCCCTCCAAAGATTTTCTATGGGGTTGAGATCTGGAGACTGGCTAGGCCACTCCAGGACCTTGAAATGCTTCTTACGAAGCCACTCCTTCGTTGCCCGGGTGGTGTGTTTGGGGTCATTGTCATGCTGAAAGACCCAGCCACGTTTCATCCTCAGTGCCCTTGCTGATGGAAGGAGGTTTTCACTCAAAATCTCACGATACATGGCCCCATTCATTCTTTCCGTCACACGGATCAGACGTCCTGGTCCCTTGGCAGAAAAACAGCCCCAAAGCATGATGTTTCCACCCCCATGCTTCACTGTAGGTATGGTGTTCTTTGGATGCAACTCAGCATTCTTTCTCCTCCAAACACGACGAGTTGAGTTTTTACCAAAAAGTTCTATTTTGGTTTCATCTGACCATATGACATTCTCCCAATCCTGTTCTGGATCATCCAAATGCTCTCTAGCAAACTTCAAACGGGCCCGGACATGCACTGGCTTTAGCAGGGGGACACGTCTGGCACTGCAGGATTTGAGTCCCTGGCGGCGTAGTGTGTTAGTGATGGTAGCCTTTGTTACTTTGGTCCCAGCTCTCTGGAGGTCATTCACTAGGTCCCCCCGTGTGGTTCTGGGATTTTTGTTCACCGTTCTTGTGATCATTTTGACCCCACAGGTGATTCTCCCCGAGGGAGATTTTCAGTGGTCTTATATGTATTCCATTTCCTAATAATTGCTCCCAAAGTTGATTTCTTCACACCAAGCTGCTTACCTATTGCAGATTCAGACTTCCCAGCCTGGTGCAGGTCTACAATTGTGTTTCTGGTGTCCTTTGACAGCTCTTTGGTCTTGGCCATAGTGGAGTTTGGAGTGTGACTGTTTGAGGTTGTGGACAGGTGTCTTTTATACTGATAAGGAGTTCAAACAGGTGCCATTAATACAGGTAACAAGTGGAGGACAGAGGAGCCTCTTAAAGAAGAAGTTACAGGTCTGTGACAGCCAGAGATCTTGCTGGTTTGTAGGTGACCAAATACTTATTTTCCACCATAATTTGCAAATAAATTCTTAAAAAATCAGATAATGTGATTTTCTGGATTTTTTTTTTTCATTTTGTCTCTCATAGCTGAGGTTTACCTATGATGAAAATTACAGGCCTCTCTCGTCTTTTTAAGTGGGAGAACTTGCACAATTGGTGGCTGACTAAATACTTTTTTGCCCCACTGTATATATTTTACCACCACCACTGGAACATGGCAACAATTCTCCAAATCCATATGGGGAGGGGGGGGGGGGGGGGGTGCTTGTGGACAGTAGGGGTGTACACCAGACATAAATAGGAAGCACACTCAAGAGGAGGAATGACCTCACACATATTCAATTAATTGTTTCAAATAACCCTGCCTCGTTAAATCAATGAACTTGGTGTTTTGCTTTCATGAATAGGTTATAGGCTGTGTCGTGTCAGCTGTGTATAGACGTTGACGCAGGCCAATTGAAAAGAAAAGGCCAAAAAAACGTAGGCATGTCACATGTTTAAAGCCGTTATTGTATTTAATTAATTAAATATTAAAAAATATATTATATACATATATATATAAATATACAATTATTAAGTTATATATCATTGGTAGAACATTGCTGTGTTCCAATATCCATACTATCCGTACTTACTAGCCTTAGTTTGAGTACGTAGGGCCTTCCAATTCAGATCTGGAAAAAATAAGTGTACTGAAAGGACCCGGATGGTGTACTCAAAATGTTCAAATCGCGAAGTGTGGATCGATGTACTCAACGGCAGCCATCTTAGCTACGTAGCGGAAGAGGGCGGAGCCAGGCTGAGCCAAAGTCTGCGCATTTTCCACATAGCCTGCATTAATAGTCATTTTGTAGTTTTCATAGCTTTTATAGCTTTTTATAGCTGCTAGGCGTAAAGAGTTCACCATTCAAAGCGGGATGTTTATTGCGGGGGGAGGAGCCGCGGCGGCAGTCGTGATCGTAATTTCCGGTCAGTGAACCACGGAGTATTCGGAGTGCACTGTACTGTCCGCACACACTCTCTCTTGTCTGAAAAACGCTACCATTCAAAATGCATTGGTTTACATTTCGTTCTGTGTAGCACTGAAACATTGGAGAAACGCTCCCATTCAGAATGCAATGGTTTATATTTCGTTCTGTGTAGCGTGAACAATGTCGGACAATCGTGCTCTGGGACACGATTCAATAGATTAACGTTTGTGTGCATGAGCACGAAATCGTGTGACACCGGGTTGTATGAAATACGGGTTGAGTCAGAAGTTACAGACTCGCTTTATTCTCTTGATCCTCGCTTTGCGTGCTCTTAGGAGAATTTCGGGTTCTTCAGTCTGATGTGCCCTGTGACTTAGGAGTACATTGATTGGGCTCCGCTCGCAGCTTCACCTTAGCCAATAATGTGCATGTAGGCTATGCTACGGTGTAGGCTACATGAAATAGAACGATATTTATGTTATTATAACTCTAGATCTATGATTGTAGGCGTAGCCATCTAGTTTCCCACCTGCTGTTCCCTCCAATTGCTGAAAGAATAGCGTGAAGGACGAACGCTGCTCTGCGCTGCTTTATATACAGTGGGGCAAAAAAGTATTTTAGTCAGCCACCAATTGTGCAAGTTCTCCCACTTAAAAAGACGAGAGAGGCCTGTCATTTTCATCATAGGTAAACCTCAGCTATGAGAGACAAAATGAAAAAAAAAATCCAGAAAATCACATTGTCTGATTTTTTAAGAATTTATTTGCAAATTATGGTAGAAAATAAGTATTTGGTCACCTACAAACCAGCAAGATTTCTGGCTGTCACAGACCTGTAACTTCTTCTTTAAGAGGCTCCTCTGTCCTCCACTCGTTACCTGTGTTAATGGCACCAGTTTGAACTCCTTATTAGTATAAAAGACACCTGTTCACAACCTCAAACAGTCACACTCCAAACTCCACTATGGCCAAGACCAAAGAGCTGTCAAAGGACACCAGAAACACAATTTTAGACCTGCACAAGGCTGGGAAGTCTGAATCTGCAATAGGTAAGCAGCTTGGTGTGAAGAAATCAACTGTGGGAGCAATTATTAGGAAATGGAATACATACAAGACCACTGATAATCTCCCTCGATCTGGGGCTCCACACAAGATCTCACCCTGTGGGGTCAAAATGATCACAAGAACGGTGAACAAAAATCCCAGAACCACACGGGGGGCAACCCGGTATCACGCCATTGCGTGCTCCTGCGCACGAACGTTAATCTATTGAAGCGTGTTCCCGAGCACGATAGTCCGACTTTTTGCGTGTTACACAAAACGAAATGTAAACCAATGCATTCTGAATGGGAGTGTTCTAAGACAATTAACGTTCTCCACAAAACGCTACGAGAGAGAGAGAAAGAGAGAGCGGGAGGGACAGAGAGAGAGAGAGAGAGCGAGAGAGAGGCTTCAGAAAGGGTGTGCGCAGATAGTACAGTGCACCCTAGTTATGTTTATGCCAAAACCTATATATATAATTAGGCTATAATTATATTATTTAGCGTGTAATGAGACAGATCTATAGCCAAATTGTCGAAGATGCCCGAGAATCTTTCGGGATATCAGCATGGGAAATCGGCGAATCAGACCCATGAATCTATTGTAGCGACCCTGGGACAGTTAAATAGTTTGTGTGTTATGTGTTACATTATATTTCGTTGTCCGTTATGCCAGTTGTTCTATGTGCATGTATTGTAATGTTATTCTTGTCAAACAGCGTGTGGGGCGAATCATTAGGTCAGCTGGGGGAGGGCCTTGGAAGAACAGGAGCTTGGGGGCCTGCACGCGAGTGAGACCGTGTTGCCGGGGTAACCGGGGTTTGTTTGGGTCCGGTTTTCAGCTGTTGGTTTCAATGTTGTTACAATGTTACGGGTTTCAGTGACCTGGTTTTTGGTCCATTAAAACTACCTTCAACTAATGACTCGACATGATTATGTCACCGGCGAGGTCGTTACACTATAAAGAAACACGTCATCTCAAGCGGGAGAGAAAGTTTGCGGTGCTGGTTTGTGTCACCAACCCAGCAACCCAGTCGCCAAGAAAAAACGTTGACAGTGCACGTTTCCATGAACACTGGATACGTAGCATTTCAACGTAAAAAATAGCGTGTTATACCTACAGTATCCACGTGTGCCGCTGTGGAGGCGGGTTTCGGGGTTTGGGACACGATTGTTTAGGGGGGGGGGGGGAGACTGTTGTTGACCGGGGAGGGGGGGGGGGGGGGGGGAGACACGTTTGTTGAGGGGGGGGGGGACACACGATTGTAGGGGGGGGGGGGGGGACACACCAACCCAGCAACCCAGTCGCCAAGAAAAAACGTTGACGGTGCACGTTTCCATGAACACTGGATACGTAGCATTTCAACGTAAAAAATAGCGTGTTATACCTACAGTATCCACGTGTGCCGCTGTGGAGGCGGGTTTCGGGGTTTGGGACACGATTGTTTAGGGGGGGGGTGGGGAGACTGTTGTTGACCGGGGAGGGGGGGGGGGGGGGGGGAGACACGTTTGTTGAGGGGGACGACGACACACGATTGTAGGGGGGGGGACACACGTTAGTTGAAGGGGGGGGGGGGGGGGGACACGTTTGTTGAGGGGGGGAGACACGTTTGTATCCTAACAACAAAACAAGTTAACAAAAGCCCCATTTGTCAACTGAGAACCCCAATTCCCAGAATCCCCCGCGGCTCCGGAACACGGCGTAGCTTATATTAATCTTTATTATCTGAATGGGAAATGCAATATTTTAGGACAGATACACCATTAAACGCGTTTCTAATGACATTTCTAGCGAGAAATGTACATTTTCCTTACATAATCTTCAGTCAGTGAATGTGTATGATCTTTATTAATCTTTATTATCTGAATGGGAAATGCAATATTTTAGGACAGATACACCATTAAACGCGTTTCTAATTACTTTTCTAGCGAGAAATGTACATTTTCCTTACATAATCTTCAGTCAGTGAATGTGTATGATCTTTATTAATCTTTATTATCTGAATGGGAAATGCAATATTTTAGGACCGATTCACCGTTAAACGTGTTTCTAATAACATTTCTAGCGAGAAATATACTTTTTACTTGCATAATCTTTAGTCAGTGATTGTGTCTGATCTTTAGTTTTATAGTTATTAGGATTTGATCGGCTCGCTCGCATGTTTCAACGACGTCAGGTTGCTTTCGCTAAACTAGCAGCTCACGTGCTTCCTGCGTTTGTGTTATTAAACTGTTACTTTATGTACCTTTTAATGATATCATCTTGTTAGAAACACGTATATCTGAGAGCCAACCCAGTCGCCAAAAGCATACGTTGACAGTGTACTTTTCGTGAACACTGGATTACGTCGCATTTCAACATAAAATAGCGTGTTATACACACACACACACACACACGCACGCACACGCACAGACACGCGCGCGCGCGCGCGCGCACGCACGCACGCACACACACACACACACACACACACACACACACACACACACACACACACACACACACACACACACACACATACACACACACACACACACACACACACACAGTATCTTGTACAATGATTTTTAGATTTCTTCTTTGTAAAACTTGAAAAATAAAGTAAGTTTTGGCTTTGGAAAAGTAATTATTTCCCTTATTATACAAATAGGCTATGCTGTTAAGGCTGCCGTGTTCCAATACCTGTACTTCCATGAGTATACTTAAAGGAAGTATACTATCCGTACTATCTACTACGTTAATTTTTCAGATGTGAGTGCTGTTCCAAATCGAGTACTCCGTGGTGCACTAACCGGAAATTACGATCACGACTGCCGCCGTGGCTCCTCCCCCGCAATAAACATCCCGCTTTGAAAGGTGAACTCTTTACGCCTAGCAGCTATAAAAAACTATAAAAACTAAAAAATGACTCTATTAATGCAGGCTATGTGGAAAATGCGCCGACTTTGGCTCAGCCTGGCTCCGACTCTTCCGCTACGTATACATATGTGTAATCCAGCACATATAAAGACGGGGACCAGAAAATAATTACTTTCTCTCCATTGAAACCCATTCATATTTTTCGATCTCAGAGGTCCCATGAGGGGCCTACCGGAAGGGGCGAACTTACGAGCTCTATGACGCTGCTCTCGAGCGACATATAGATAGGACTGCTAACCTTACAAGCATTCTCAAGATCGATTGTCGGCAGTAGTTCTATTCATTCTATCGCTGTAACTTTTCTCTCGTGTTGCTATGGACAAGTTGTTTGACCTGGATCTCCGTGACCCCCGCACAGAAGGAAGACACCTTGCCGTTGGGTTGATGCATGACCAATTCCTTGCAGAAGCCATGGTAACAACCTTTTGTACATTAACTGAACTTGAACTTGTACATGAAATGAATGTTTCAGTTCCTCAGAAACTCCGTCTAACAAGATGTTGGACTTAAACACACAGGAGGCTGCGGAGAATGTCAATCGGGCAAGATCTGGAGGGGATTCACCACGGAGCTCAACCAAACGGAGCGGACGCGGCAAGGCCAGAGGGAGACGTGGAGGCCGTGCGGGCCATACAGGCCGTGCAGACCGATGGAGTGGCCTAACTACAGGTTTGTTTATGTGCAAATTCAGATTAGTTTAATTTGGTGACAAACAATTACCCATGGCAATTAGGGATGGGTCAGAATTTTCTATTATTCGATTTTTCGTTCCCGTGGGTCAAAGTCGATTTGTAACATTTGGACCGTTAAAGGTTGGGTATGGGATTTGCGAAACGCCAGCAGATTTTGAAAATACACAACTCAAATGGTCCTACCCCCTCTCCTTCAACGCTGACTCTACCCATTCCAAGTACAAGTACATGGGAGCGGGGGAGAGGGAGTGCCGTACGACCGTTTGATTGACGTACTTACTGTCAAATGAGTTTCTTGCAGCAGTGCAAGCACTTGAGTGTCTGCCGTAGAGATATATTAATCTGTCATGTACTGTTTAACAGGCATGGACACTGAGGTGTTGGCACTTCCTTCAGAGGATTCCTTGCCCTTACCCAGAGCACAGCAAAATCCTCAAGAGATGTTTGGTAAATATACAGTGTTTTATTCTGAAATCCAAATACTGTATATAGAATGTAGATCATTTGGTTATATTTTATTTGCAGAACAAAACATGGAGAGTCTTTCTGCCCTACTGGATTCAAGCCCCTGTCCTGCTGAGCCTGAGAGAAGCGCAGCATCATCGTGGTCTGTTAGGCAGCAGAAAGCCTCTGACCGTTGGGAGGAAGCACGGCCGTACCACCTCAGATGCCTTTTGGAATCTGAGGCTGTTGGCAAGCCATTGTGTTGCTTCTGCCACAAGCCGGCTGTTATAAGGTTGGATGTTCATCAATCAAATAATAGAATGTATCTATGTACACTAAAAAAAGTATATCATATAAATTGAGTGACTTGACTTGAGTGTTTTGTCTGCTTAGGTGCAGAGAGTGCCTTCCGGAGCAGTGGTTTTGTGGGGCCTGCGACATGCATAACCACAGCAAACGGCCACTCCACAACAGGGACAGCGTGGTGGATGGCTTCTTTAAAGCCATTCCCCCATCCACATGTATCTCAAGAGGAGAGACTGGAATATATGCCACACATGAGCAAGGTAAGGTCTGACAAATCTACCTGTCTAGACTTCCTGATCCTTATCTTGTTTATTCAGTCTGCTGCCATATACAGAATGTTCACTTTTCTTTTCGACAGATCGCATTTTACCCACAATGCCAGCACAGCACTGCACCTGCCAGGTCCCTAGCTTCACAGTGGAAGCTGGGAAACCAGTCATCTTGATTACCATCAATGGTAGAAACCAGTTCTCTATTTAGACTTCTGTTAGTCTAATATACAATATGTGTCAATGATTATGACTAATGTTGTTTTTTTCGTTAGGGCGTCATGATTTGCATTTGCCACGTTATGTGTGCCAAACATGCCTGCAGCAGTGGGCCCCTGATGTGAGAGACCTAGTCAGGAGTGGATATTGGCCAGCTTCTGCAAATGCTTCCACAATCTACACGGTGGACCTCCTCAACACCTTTCAGGAGCTGAAGTTGATCTCACCTGGATTCTCCAGGCAAGCCCTTGCAAAAATGCTGGAACATCGCACACTGTGTGCAGGAAGAGTAAGTGACATCAGCAATACTATTTATTATGCTCACCAATATTGTCAGCAATTTTTTTTTTTTTTTTTTGACTATCTCAAAAATGTTTTCCATATTCTGATATACTTTCTAGTCTGGACAGATCAACGGGGATGCCCTGCAGAGGAGCTTTCTTGAGTTTGCATACGCCTCCTTTGAGAAAGACCAGCTCTGCTGTGATACCCCTTTCACCTGCCCTGCCTGCACACCTGAAATGGTAGCAGTGTCAGCAGATGGCAACAGGAAGCTTTATCGCTTTGGCCATACTGGAAGGTGCACTTTAAGTTCTCTTTGGTAATTGAGTCGTGACTGTAAGTGACAACAAGAGTAGGTAATGGATGTTATATATTTTTCCCCTAGATCTAATGACACTCCCTTTTTTGATGGGCTATTTCTAGCCAAAGACAGTGAGGTGTCTGATTTTGTCAACACAATACAGATGGCGGTGAAGAATGTAAGTTTAAGCTAAGTTTAAACACTCAAATAGTTCTGTTACTAAAGGAATCATTGCATTTCCTGGACTTCTAGAAGTATTCCATACTCCCTACTCTTTTGTCGTGAATTACATTAACAATATGTGTATGCACTATATTCACAGATAAAGGGGAGAGGCACATGTGGAGACTCTCAATGGGCAGCAGCAAGGGAGACCTCTAGGCGGGCCTCTAAACTGGATGAGGAAGGCGTTGAGGTTGCGGTGTGTCGGCATGGCTTCCTTTTAAAAGCCCTTAACATGTACCGAGGAGAGATATTTGCGTATCCTATGTATCTCCAAAGGGAGCTTCTCCCAAGCAAGGCACAGTTTTTTGCTATGGATGTGGCATGCAAATACTGGCCATACCTACAAAAAGTTGCTTCGGTCATTCCAGCTCTCAAGAGCCTCACAGAAATGAAGCCCTTCCTGAGCATCATGCATGCAAGAGCTCATGCTACCAAGTGTGAGGTATGTCTGTTATCTGTTATTTTCAAATGAATACGCCATGTGTTACTATAGGAATGGACAGCTTTAAGCTGAATTCCTTTTCCATAATATTTGTCCACGTTTTCCAACTGCTTCATTGGCTCTAATGAACCCCAAATCCACCCATCCTTGCAACAGATAAAATGGAGTGGTCGGAATCAGAAGGGAGCAGGCACAACTGCCGGTGAGGAGGTGGAGCAAATAAACAGCTACCTCTCCCGTTGTGCCCTGACAACAAAGTACATGTCAAAAGCAGGTAAGTCACTTTGGTCTGAGTTTATGCTATCATCTAATATTGCTCATAGATTGCAGAACATAATGTAATTCTCCTTATACCAGCACGTGTGGACATGCTAGGGTGCTCACTGTGCTCACTGTGCATGCAATGGGTTGGAACCATCACAAAGCAGAGACGCTACACAAGGCCCTCTCCACAAGATATGTGAAGGTATGTTTCATATTCATGTATGTTTTTGTGCCAGTTGTTAGGCAGACTGAGTTCCTATTGTAATTATTGTAAATATTTTAGACATCTAAAAGGGCAGAAGAAGAGGCAGAGAGGCTGTCACAACTGCAGAAGGACCTGCAGTGCTCAAATGCAATGGCTGTACAGTGGATTGCTGAAGTCAAGGAATGGGCAGAGAGCGGTGAGGACAGAACAATATACATGCCTTTTTGCAGTTTCCTTACAGACATTTGTGTTCAAACGGTAATCAAAATAATACACAATCAGTGAAGCATTAGTGCTGCAAAAATCTAGAAAACTCGGTTGCATTGTATAGAATACAGTACACTGAGCTTAATTTCACCCTAACGGATATCTACAGAGACCCCAGTAACGGGTCTGCACGTTCTCCAGCAGTCCATTGAGGGTCTCCATCTGGGTCTAAAGCAACAGAAACAAACCCTCTACCGTCAGAATGGTATGTAGGCTTTTTCTTGAGTTATCCGGTATACCTAACAATGTATCTATATTGTTTTTAATATAACCTATACAAGGTTTTTGTGTCTGCATATTACGTTTCTCCTAAACAATCTAGACAGCAACAAGCTTCGCCATCGTCTCCGAAGAAAGTTGACGGAAGACAAAAAGCGCCTTCTCCAGGAGATTGATAAATACAACAGTCTTGTTGCAGACCTCTCCAAAAGGATTGATGTGGCCTTGGTTGACCACTCTTTGGCTGGACAGAGCACTGGCGCAATATGGCCATGGGAGGACTATGGCAGTGGTATGCATTTTTCAATGCTTTTAAAATGTCATGCAGTATATCGGAATAGTGAACTATCCTGAAATGATATATTAAATATAATGGTGGTTTTGTAATATATAAAACGATTTTGGGAAAGAAACATCATTTCTAAATTCTGTTTCCATTATGGTTGCATTGCTAAATGTTATGCCAGATACTCATGTATTGATCTTAATATTTTGGATCATTAGTAACAATCGGGGTCAAGAAACGACTGCACGACCAGGAAATGCTGAAAACACGGCTGGAAGAGGAGCTCCCTATCCTGGTGTTGGAGATGGCCCAGCACTGTACGTGGTTGCAGAACCTGGGAGTGGCCCTCAAGACGGAGCTTGCAAGATACGGTAAGTTAAAGACAAGTTTTGGGGATCCCATTTAATGTATTCAATTAGTGGGGGATGTTTCAATATATATTAACGTCGTTGGGTTTTCTGTCCTCTACTTGTAGAAGATGAAAATGGACTTCACTGTCTCTTGGCAAGAAGACTTGCGGAAGTGGAAGAACGACATCAAATGGTCCTGCAGCGGTATAAGACTGCTCTAGGTCCATTGGCCTCTGTCCTCCTTGATGTTTGTGAGGAAGAGGAATGTGATCCGATGGGCCTGGTCAGTCCAGACACCAGCGAGGATGAGGAAGATGCAAGAGAACAAGCAACTTAGTTGATGGTGTGGTTTCGTGCCTCGCTTGATGTACACAAATGATCATTGTTATTGCTATGTTTAAAATAAAAAAATAAAAAAATCTATCTCTTCAATTCAAGATGGGGTGGGTGAGAATAAATAGTGCTATAACCTCACTAGCCTTATTGACATGGACACATCTGTTCCGCATAGATTTCTATGCACGAGACTTAACGGACACTTTTGTTACTGCCATGTATACAGTACATTCGGATCACATTTTAGGAAGAGATCTATGACGCATAGAAATCTATGCGGATCAGATGTGCCATGTAAACGCGGATACTATGAATTTCATTCATATATACAATTTCAGAAGTGGATGAGATACGAGAAATATCTTGTTATAATGAGAAAGAATGTCAAGGTTTGGGGGTTGATGAAAAACTATTTTGAACCTTTGTGGTATGGCAACCCAGTCGCCAAAAGCATACGTTGACAGTCACTTTAAGGACAAGTTATGAGAGAAATGCACATTAACTTTTTGTTATCTCATAAGCGGTGTGGTGCCGGCTCCTTTTGAACTTTTGACCCCAGACTTCAAAAACGTGTCCACAGGCCAGCTGTGTCTACCCACCTTAAGCCACAAATGTACACCTACATCCCACAGTAAATGGGGACTAGAAACATAACCTCTGTCATATACATTTACTCTACTGTTGGAGGTCACGCCCCTTTTTCCACCTTTTCGAGATAGCTAGAGATGCTAAAATGTTTACACACATTTCCCGGGGCCCCGTGTACGACATATCCGAGATTTGGAGTTCTAGCCCTTAGAGAAAAAAAGTTTTCCCAAATGGAGTGTCATTCGGACAAAGCCCCTCAGAAGTGTAGCCTGCAAGACCTAATGGTTCAGAATGTGGTGGAAAAAGTTTTTGAGATAGGAAGGTCCTACCGCCCTGAAATTTTAATACCTTATTCTAGGGCCTAACTGGGACCTCCGCACCGAAACTTGGCCCGGTCGGACCCCGAGGGCAGGAAGGGGGGGCCTGCCCTCGGGGTCTGACCGGGCCAAGTCTCGGACAGGAAGGGCCCCCCCTTCCTGCCCTCGGGGTCCGACCGGGCCAAGTTTCGGTGCGGAGGTCCCAGTTAGGCCCTAGAACAAGGTATTAAAATTTCAGGGCGGTAGGACCTTCCTATCTCAAAAACTGTTTTTCCACCACATTCTGAACCATTAGGGTCTTGCAGGCTACACTTCTGAGGGGCTTTGTCCAAATGACACTCCATTTGGGAAAACTTTTTTTCTCTAAGGGCTAGAACTCCAAATCTCGGATATGTCGTACACGGGGCCCCGGGAAATGTGTGTAAACATTTTAGCATCCCTAGCTATCTCGAAAAGGTCGGCAAAGGGGCGTGACCTCCAACAGTACAGTAAATGTACATAAGACAGAGGTTAGTTTCTAGTCCCCATTTTTTGTGGGATGGAGGTGTACATTTGTGGCTAAAGGTGTGTAGACACAGCTGGCCTGTGGCCACGTTTTTGAAGTCGGGGGTCAAAAGGTCAAAAGGAGCCGGCACCACGCCGCTTATGAGATAACAAAAAGTTAATGTGTGTTTCTCTCATAACTTTTTGTCATTATTAAAGAGAGGCCTGATTCTCAGATATGCATGTTGGATGGCTAGGGTGTAGGTTTGGGTAGAACTTCAGACCAAAATCTTGTAAGCGAGCCGCTGGGTGAGGTGCAACAAGATGGAGCACTTGCTGAGTAATTTCTTGTAGGGCCGGTGCGTAAGAGGGCAAACAAGATGTCCTTCAATATCTACGCTTCCAGGCGATTGCAACGGTGCCACACATGAACACATTCAAACATGTTTAATGGTAGTAATTAGCTGTCGAAATTGGAGGCCTTAATCAATAATGACCAGCTATTGATTTGCTTCCCGATAAAAGTTTGTGACAAATGACATGTTATTTAGCATCTACACATTGAGCTGAGTCCAATGACACAAAGCATGACACTCCACGGCCCTACACGGCCCCCTACACTACATGGCCCCTGTATTTTACATGGTACACCTATGGTCTAGGGCATGATCTCTGTGTGGCACAAGGTCGAGCTTGATCTCATTGGACTCAGCTGCTAATGTAGATGCTAAATAACATGTAATTTGTCAGAAAACTCCATCGGGTAGCAAATCTATAGCTGGTTATTATCTATAAAGGCCTCCAAAATCGACAGCTAATTACTACCCTGAAACATAGTCAAATATGGTCATGCATGGCACCGTTGCAATCGCCTCGAAACGTAGATGACAAATGACACCTTGTTTGCCCCGTTACGGGAAGATATTTTCATGGTATATCTTTCTATTTCCTAACCAAGCTCCATTGCCGTCTTTAACCAACGTGGTTTGCCGAGAGTCACGTGACGTTGACGCAGGCCCATTGAAAAGAAAAGGCCCAAAAAACGTAGGCATGTCACATGTTTAAAGCCGTTATTGTAATTAATTAATTTAATATTAAAATATAGGCTATTATATGTATACAATTATTACGTCGTGTAATATTCTATCTATAAGTAGACCATAACTTTTATTCAATTATCGTTATAACATGATCTGTATCTGACCATTGAACATCTTTAACCAAGTTCAGGTATAACCAGACCATATAACAAATATTTATAACATATAAACTAGGCTATACGTATAGCATATCATACATTTGGTTACAGGCCAAATTCGGTATAAATGTTACCCTCTGCTGGCCCACAACTAGATCGTCGCGTCCCTAGCAACCTGACGTCTTTGAAACATGCTAGGGAGACCATAAAACTAACTATCGAACAAAAGATCAGACACATTCACTGACTGAAGATTATGCAAGTAAAAAGTATATTTCTCGCTAGAAATGTTATTAGAAACACGTTTAATGGTCAATCTGTCCTAAAATATTGGATATATATATATATATATATATATATATATATATATGCCTAATGCCTTCAGGGCGGCGCTACTGTTCAATCAGGACAAGAACAATGAGGTACTCCCACTCTTTTATCCCTGCAACCATCAGGTTACTAAATGATGACAAAAGTAAGGAGTAGGTGGAGAGCACACCAGTGTTGCTGGGTGTTTCCGGGGGCAGGGTGGTTGTTACTGACGGGCTGAAATGAATTGTGAGTTAAATGTGTGTGTTGGACTGCCTTTGATATATGTTTTTGTCTACCTCCTATTGCTATTTATTGTATTTATTAAGTAATCTATTATGTGAGACTGGAAACTGTGAACGAAATTGCCCATTTTGGGATAAATAAAGTTTTCTAATCTAATCTAATATATATATATATATATACGTAACCATTTCCCCCAAATGCTGGGAGAACGTATCGACCCCTATTGGTGCTATTCCTCCATTCATTTAGATGGGCGGAAGAAACGTGTATCTCTTCACGCTTTGGTCAGGCATAGCGTGACACTGAACACTCCTTGCGAGGTGGACCAATGTATCTATTTCACGCCTTGGCGTGATACCGGGTTGAACAGACTGTTCTGTGTTTATGTGTGGAAAAATAACATCATTACACGGTTCCATAAAATAACATAATCAGCAAAGACAATGGTTTTATTTCCATGCTTTAAACGGCATTCGGGCTGCTAGTTTCAGCGTCCATAGCAACCATCATAGGCTTAGCCACCATGTTTTTCTGTCGAGACAAAATACGTTTTCAGACAAACGTAATTGAGAATGCCGAATAGTTCTCTGGGAACGTAATTTTCATGAGACAGGGTTGTCCTTTAGGGCTTCGGCCTCCTAATTGATCATTGATCAAAACTCTGCCCAATCCTCACCTTCTCTGACGCAGAGAAACTCGTCCACGCCTTAATCCCCTCCAGGCTTGATTACTGTAACAGCCTTCTCATCGGTACACCCTATAACACCTATGGTCCTTAGATTATTATTTATTTTATTGTGTTATTGCCCTTCGTGTTTTGTTGTAGCACTTTGAGATTATTTTTATGAAAAGTGATTTACAAATAAAATGTATTATTATTATTATTGTAGTAGGCTATATTTGAATGCCCTTTCACATATATGAAACCACCACCACACCATGGTTGGTTTGACGTAGCAGCTAACTTAATCATCCAAGAGAATCTGGTGTTTTGGTGTTGAATAAAGATCTATCAGCACAATATTTTAATAATCTGTTGTGACTAAATTGACATTCAGTAGGCCCTGCTTGCACTTGTATGTTTAAAATCAATATTTTCTATACAATATAGCCATTTGCAATTATACCTGGATGCATATCTTAAATACATTGAATGGATTAAATACTCAATTAATTGCTGCTACTACTCTATTAGCTAGAGACCCTTCAGCCCACAACTTTTGAGTTACTTTAACTTTACCCACCATGTACTGCCTACAGACTGGAATTCATATTTATATTAACTGTTGTGTCCATACATATATATATATATATATATATATATATATATATATATATATATATATATATATATATATATATATATGTGTGTGTGTGTCATTAAGCTCTTAGTGACCACATTTGAATGGCAGGGCAATCATGTATCAGGAGTAGCACCACATTCTAGAAAGACTGAAAATATGTTTTTATTTGAAGAGGGCAGGGGGACTAATTAAAATTTTTTGGCTGCCAGGACCTGGCCCACTCCTTCCCACTGAAAAGAGAACAAATAATATATCAATGAACCGTTTTGTGATGATTGGTCGAACTCCACTTACATAACACACAGTATATACCTACTTTATATTGATTCTCATCTATAAAGGCAATTACAAATCAAGCCCAATCTTTGCACATTTTTGTTCTTGAGCAATACCACACTTTCAAGTCATTTTCTAATAATTCAAGATCTAATAATGTAATAGTGTATGACACATAAGAAAGGGAATGATGAAACCACTTGATAGGAAATCTGGTTGGCAAGTGTGTTTGGTGGAAGAACTACTGTTAAACGTTAAAATAGCAGCAGCTATTTTGCACCAAGATGGTGCAAAATAATATGGTATAATATAGAATACTCGGAAAAGCAATGAAGTGGTTTAAAAAAACCCAGTGAAACAGAAAGAAACCAAATTAAATACATACCAAACTGGGCAAGGCTGCCAATCAACAAGGACTTCTTTAATGCCCTATCAAGGAAAGGAACCATAAATTCATTAGTAAGATAATAAATTCAGGGTTAGCCTATGAGTTTGATAGACAAAATGCATTGACGGTACTATTCCAAAATATTTATGCAAATTACTTGTATACATGAGTAAATTACATTTACAGTATGCACTTAATATGCATGCTCATGATCAATCAGCGAGAATGTCATTCCTACAGTTAATCACGCATGTGTTTTTGCTGGGTCTTTATGGGTCTGTCAAACCTTTCTCATCCTCTCCTTCCCGTAACTCCTTATTTCGAAGGAGTCACGACCAATATGGTAGGGGCAATCTGAAAATATAAAAAACATGTTTTTCACAACAAAACCATCTATGCTTATCCACTGGCAAATATAAAATACCGCAAATATAAAATCAATAACAGTAATTATTAATACTGTATTAATGCTGTAATCGCTGCTATGAATACACAGGAGAATAATTTACAATTCCATAATTATAAATTGTGTAAAGGGTTTGTCAGTGCTCTGATCGTTACAAACTATTTCATCTTACTCTTCGGTAAAGTCTTGTTCCTTTTTTCAAGCCCCTTCTGGCTGTGATGCTCTGTAGGAAAGAAATGTTGAGGTATTCAAACAAAGACTCAAATGGTCATAACCAACATTCTTATTACAGTCCTTTTTCCAAAATAACTACAATAAATGTAATGCTATGGTGAAAAGAATAGTAGTCAATTAGCAATTCGATCTGTACAGACATTCTGAACATACCTTTTCTCCTCCGCTTCCTCTGCACAGTAGAGACCGCTGTTGGAATGGAAAATAAAATATTACTCATTCAGGCAATGATGTTTATTTGTATGACACTTAGTACCTTCTCATGCATGCTTTAATTGAAAAATCCATACCTGGTCCTTCCGTGTCCGGGTGGGCCACCTCCTCTACCTGCAGGGCCCCCTCCTCCACCTGCAGGGCCCCCTCCTCCACCTGCAGGGCCCCCTCCTCCACCTGGAGGGCCACCTCCTCCCCCTCCTCCACCTGCACGGCCCTGTCCTCCACCTCTCCCATGTCCATGTCCATCTAGGTTGACATAAGATAACACTCACTCAAAGTCCAACAGTGGAACTTCAACAGTGCAAGTGTAAATTCAGTTTTAAAAAATATGAAATTAAGACCATACAGATCTATACACATCTATACACATAAATAACCATAAACAAACATGAAAAGAGGTTAGCACTTATACAGCTGACTTAGTATATTGTAATTTGTAGCATAATATATTGGATTATATATGCAGTATATAACAATATATAGGATTAGCCTCTTTAATTGTCATAGATATTCCTGTATGTCTTCACCTGAGTGGTCCCCCTGCCCTCTTCTGGCCCCTCTGCAGTCCCACTTGCAAAAGGGGTCCATCCTGTGCAAGTTTGAAAAGTGTTGCAAAGGGTTATTAAATTGCAAATGGCAACCAAAAAAATTGTAGCAATAGTTCCATGATAAAAATGAATGTGGTGGACAAATAACAAGATGCAGTTAGTATTTTGGTAAACAAAGCAGAGGGTGTGTGGAATTTATAAAAATAAAGAATCATACCTTGACAAATGTACTCATGGATGGAGCCCATTTTTTTGAGGGACTCCTCCGCAAATGTGGCCAAGGTGCAACGAGGTGTGAACACCTTGACCACATGGCTCTTTTTAGTGGCTTTTCCAAGCAGCAGGACAGGTTTATATCCTGCTGCTTGAAGCTTTTCGAGCTGTAAGGAAATCACAGCATGTTAATGTTTTGCCTGTAGTAATCAAAAAAGACCTACTATTCAAAGCAATAGTGATTCAGACAGTTAAAGGTAGAACATAATTAATCTGAATTGTTTACATACCAGGAGGAACATTTCCTGCTTGACAACAGCCATGTTGTGGTTCTTCTTGCGGGAAGACGCCCACTCTTCCCGCTTAGCCTCAAATTTTCTCAAGGCAATTTTGAGGCGTTCCTTTACAGGCTGGACCATTTTGCAGTGGCTGCAAACCTTTTTAGCGCAAGGCAGAATGGTTTTGCAGGAGGGGCATGTTTTACATGTGCTGCCTGGCATATTGAAAGATTACCTAATTTACAAAGACACAGACAAACCGAATAGACAGATAAACAAAACAGATTAGATACACAGATAGTAGATAGATAAGAAAGATTATAGATATAAAATATTAGCATTGGCAGAGAGATAGTTAAGATGTATGATGCTTATTTGAAGCTGCAGGGAGAAAAAAGTAAATCACTAAAAACAAACTATTTTTTACAAACAGCCGACTACATTGTGTAAATTACCTTCTAACATGATGCTGTGTATGGTACTTATCTAAGCCTTTCTCATTGTTCAATTTCAATTACTAACGAACTAGCTAGCCTACCCGAGGGACAGGTGGCGACGTAGGCCTACATTAGCCTATGAAGCAACGCTTTTGTTATCTGTTATTAGCTGTTAATACCTGTTAATATTCTTTGACAACGGCAATATAATTATTTGCACTATCAACTCCATAATCTTAGTATTTCAAGCATTCAACCGTTTTTAAATAGCAGTCAATCATAGTTGAACTTACGTCACACAAACCAGCACCGCAAATTTTCGGTCACTCCAGAGTTGACGTCTTTCTTTCAACCCGGTGTCACGCGATTGCGTGCTCCTGCGCACGACCGTGTGCGTGTGTGTGTGTGTGTTTGTGTGTGTCTGTGCGTGTGCGTGCGTGTGTGTGTGTGTGTGTATAACACGCTATTTTATGTTGAAATGCGACGTAATCCAGTGTTCACGAAAAGCACACTGTCAACGTATGCTTTTGGCGACTGGGTTGGCTCTCAGATATACGTGTTTCTAACAAGATGATATCATTAAAAGTTGCATAAAGTAACAGTTTAATAACACAAACGCAGGAAGCACGTGAGCTGCTAGTTTAGCGAAAGCAACCTGACGTCGTTGAAACATGCGACCGAGCCGATCAAATCCTAATAACTATAAAACTAAAGATCAGACACAATCACTGACTAAAGATTATGCAAGTAAAAAGTATATTTCTCGCTAGAAATGTTATTAGAAACACGTTTAACGGTGAATCGGTCCTAAAATATTGCATTTCCCATTCAGATAATAAAGATTAATAAAGATCATACACATTCACTGACTGAAGATTATGTAAGGAAAATGTACATTTCTCGCTAGAAAAGTCATTAGAAACGCGTTTAATGGTGTATCTGTCCTAAAATATTGCATTTCCCATTCAGATAATAAAGATTAATAAAGATCATACACATTCACTGACTGAAGATTATGTAAGGAAAATGTACATTTCTCGCTAGAAATGTCATTAGAAACACGTTTAATGGTGTATCTGTCCTAAAATATTGCATTTCCCATTCAGATAATAAAGATTAATATAAGCTACGCCGTGTTCCGGAGCCGCGGGGGATTCTGGGAATTGGGGTTCTCAGTTGACAAATGGGGCTTTTGTTAACTTGTTTTGTTGTTAGGATACAAACGTGTCTCCCCCCCTCAACAAACGTGTCCCCCCCCCCCCCCCCTTCAACTAACGTGTGTCCCCCCCCCTACAATCGTGTGTCGTCGTCCCCCTCAACAAACGTGTCTCCCCCCCCCCCCCCCCCCCTCCCCGGTCAACAACAGTCTCCCCACACCCCCCCTAAACAATCGTGTCCCAAACCCCGAAACCCGCCTCCACAGCGGCACACGTGGATACTGTAGGTATAACACGCTATTTTTTACGTTGAAATGCTACGTATCCAGTGTTCATGGAAACGTGCACCGTCAACGTTTTTTCTTGGCGACTGGGTTGCTGGGTTGGTGTGTCCCCCCCCCCCCCCCCCCCTACAATCGTGTGTCCCCCCCCCCCAACAAACGTGTCTCCCCCCCCCCCCCCCTCCCCGGTCAACAACAGTCTCCCCCCCCCCCCTAAACAATCGTGTCCCAAACCCCGAAACCCGCCTCCACAGCGGCACACGTGGATACTGTAGGTATAACACGCTATTTTTTACGTTGAAATGCTACGTATCCAGTGTTCATGGAAACGTGCACTGTCAACGTTTTTTCTTGGCGACTGGGTTGCTGGGTTGGTGACACAAACCAGCACCGCAAACTTTCTCTCCCGCTTGAGATGACGTGTTTCTTTATAGTGTAACGACCTCGCCGGTGACATAATCATGTCGAGTCATTAGTTGAAGGTAGTTTTAATGGACCAAAAACCAGGTCACTGAAACCCGTAACATTGTAACAACATTGAAACCAACAGCTGAAAACCGGACCCAAACAAACCCCGGTTACCCCGGCAACACGGTCTCAATCGCGTGCAGGCCCCCACCCTCCTGTTCTTCCAAGGCCCTCCCCCAGCTGACCTAATGATTCGCCCCACACGCTGTTTGACAAGAATAACATTACAATACATGCACATAGAACAACTGGCATAACGGACAACGAAATATAATGTAACACATAACACACAAACTATTTAACTGTCCCAGGGTCGCTACAATAAATTCATGGGTCTGATTCGCCGATTTCCCATGCTGATATCCCGAAAGATTCTCGGGCATCTTCGACAATTTGGCTATAGATTACACGCTATTACACGCTAAATAATATAATTATAGCCTAATTATATATATAGGTTTTGGCATAAACATAACTAGGGTGCACTGTACTATCTGCGCACACCCTTTCTGAAGCCTCTCTCTCGCTCTCTCTCTCTCTCTGTCCCTCCCGCTCTCTCTTTCTCTCTCTCTCGTAGCGTTTTGTGGAGAACGTTAATTGTCTTAGAACACTCCCATTCAGAATGCATTGGTTTACATTTCGTTTTGTGTAACACGCAAAAAGTCGGACTATCGTGCTCGGGAACACGCTTCAATAGATTAACGTTCGTGCGCAGGAGCACGCAATGGCGTGATACCGGGTTGCGGGGGGACCTAGTGAATGACCTCCAGAGAGCTGGGACCAAAGAAACAAAAGCTACCATCACTAACACACTACGCCGCCAGGGACTTAAATCCTGCAGTGCCAGACGTGTCCCCCTGCTAAAGCCAGTGCATGTCCGGGCCCGTTTGAAGTTTGCTAGAGAGCATTTGGATGATCCAGAACAGGATTGGGAGAATGTCATATGGTCAGATGAAACCAAAATAGAATTTTTTGGTAAAAACTCAACTTGTCGTGTTTGGAGGAGAAAGAATGCTGAGTTGCATCCAAAGAACACCATACCTACAGTGAAGCATGGGGGTGGAAACATCACGCTTTGGGGCTGTTTTTCTGCCAAGGGACCAGGACGTCTGATCCGTATGACGGAAAGAATGAATGGGGCCATGTATCGTGAGATTTTGAGTGAAAACCTCCTTCCATCAGCAAGGGCACTGAAGATGAAACGTGGCTTGGTCTTTCAGAATGACAATGACCCCAAACACAGCGCCCGGGCAACGAAGGAGTGGCTTCGTAAGAAGCATTTCAAGGTCCTGGACTGGCCTAGCCAGTCTCCAGATCTCAACCCCATAGAAAATCTTTGGAGGGAGTTGAAAGTCTGTGTGGCCCCAAAACATCACTGCTCTAGAGGAGATCTGCATGGAGGAATGGGCCAAAATACCAGCAGCAGTGTGTGAAAACCTTGTAAAGACTTACAGAAAACGTTTGACCTCTGTCATTGCCAACAAAGGCCATGTAACAAAGTATTGAGATGTCCTTTTGTTACTGACCAAATACTTATTTTCCACCATCATTTGCAAATAAATTCTTTAAAAATCAGACAATGTGATTTTCTAGATTTTTTTTTTTCATTTTGTCTCTCATAGCTGAGGTATACCTATGATGAAAATTACAGGCCTCTCTCATCTTTTTAAGTGGGAGAACTTGCACAATTGGTGGCTGACTAAATACTTTTTTGCCCCACTGTACATGGTGCCGTAGGGAATGTGGGTGGTGCCCATGTTGATTAGTGCATTGCTGAAATTTTCAGTGTGCACCAGCACGTGCACGGGACAAGCCCATAAGAAGAAGCCTAGACCGCTAGGCCTTCAATCATAGAACTAGAGTTATAATAACATAACTATCGATTTTGCCATCAGTATTTGTGTATGCTATAGCAGAATAAGAAATGCATGATGACACTGTAGCTAGCAATAGCTCACTTTATACTGTAGCTGGCATTAGCTCATCATGACACTGTAGCTAGAATTTGGACTAGAAGACACTGAAGCTAGCATTAGCTCACTTTACACTGTAGCTAGCATTAGCTCATTATGACACTGTAACTGGCATTAGCTCATGATGCCACTGTAGCTAGCAGTAGCTCATGATGACACTAGATGGCATTAGCTCATGATGACACTGTAGCTAGCATTAGCTCATGTTAACACTGTAGCTAGCATTAACTCACTTTACGCTGTAGCTGGCATAAGCTCATGATGACACTAGCTGGCATTAGCTCACAATGACACTAGCTGGTATTAGCTCACTTTACACTGTAGCTGGCATTAGCTAATGATAACACTGTAGCTAGCATTAGCTAATGATGACACTTTAGCTGGCATTAGCTCACGATGACACTAGCTGGAATACCTCACTTTACACTGTAGCTGGCATTAGCTCATGATGACACTATGCAAACACACACCAGTGTGATAGTGTTGATGTTCGGTGCACATTTCTCCAAGTGCATCAACAGTGCAGCACGCACCTCGGCACCGCTGATGTTAACATCTTTGGGGAAACATCTTTTGGGAAACACTGGATATGCCATGAAACAGCCTCGCTATAGGCCTTTCTTCTGCTAATAGTTCACAACACTGCAGTTCATATACATATATATACAATAGTAGCTTGCTTTAATATACAATAGTGCTTGTGTACACAGAGAGAACCATGAAGTACCAGACTAATGAAGAAGGCTGTGCTAATGTGTCTTTGTGAAATAGAGAGAAAGAGAGAGAGAGAGAGAGGAGAGGAGCTCTATATCTAAATAATATATTATACATAGATATCTATATCATATAATATATATGTAGCCCTCTCACTCAATTCTGTTTTGAATAAATTACTTTTATAGAATGTCCCTTTAACATATTTCAGTTACTGCATGGGTTGTGAAATGGTGAGAGCTACGAAACATATTTTCTGGATGGTGTACAATAAACACAATTTAAGGATGACTCTGGCTAAGATACCAAGAGGCCTGGTTAGTTTATTAATGTAACTATACTGGTAATGAGCATTAATTTCCCATGCAGTGTATTTCAACTGTTACTATAGCTTATTCAAGATGAAACAATACAAACAACATGAAAAAAACATTAGAAAGACAAGATTTGAAAGCAATATTAGACCATTTTATTTCTAAACAATATAACTCAGCTCTTTTTCCCGTTCTTTTAGATTGACTCATGAACACATGAAAAACAACTTAAAACCCTAAATACTAATACCCCGGGGTTTTTGAAAGGTTCAGTTACTGGTACCAGTGTTGGCGCGCTTGTTTGAGCTCATACAGAAATCCTCTTCAAAAGAAAAGTCTATACTCACACCCGAATCAGGACAAAAAGACACGGTAAACTCCTTGAAAAACCACCTCTTCCAAGAAGCAGCAACACGATCAGGAAACCGTCTCAATGCTCGGTCCAACACCAACTCCTTGGCAGCAGCACGTGGCAAAGTCCGTCCTTGTCCTGGCCTCTCCCGTACACGCAGTTGGTTATGCTAACCGCTAGAAAAACAGTCCCGTCCTGCGTCAGCCCCTTAGCAAAAAGCCGCCCTTCTAAAGCACGCTCGTTTACACTTTTAACAAAATAAACAAAAACTCGCGCAAACGCCCGGTTGCAAACGGTAAATAGTATAACTGTTCTTCAAGTTAACTTTAAGCTTTCTCCGACATAACGTAGTCTCTTCAGCTTCTTCTTCCAGCTTCTTTTTTCTCCCATTCCCAGACTTTTTGTTATACCCCGCCCCTCCGACAATCCGACAGGTTAATCCCCAATGACAGATAAAATGATTGATACCTGCTGTGGCAACCCGTCTCCCCAAGTGTCAGATACACGGTAGGAATAACGCGGAATGCAAGGGTTAAGCCGCAGTCGGCGTTTATTTCAACAGAATAAATAGTCTGCGTCCTCGTGCTAGGGTCTCCGTGAGCCTCAAGATCGCCGGCGTGGTGCGGAATCCCTCCGTGTCGCTTCGCCCTTCTCCCGGTCTAGCGAGTACTCCCTCCGTGTCACTTGCCCGGCGCGGTGCGGAATCCCTCCGTGTCGCTTCGCCCTGGTGCGTACTCCCTCCGCGTCACTCGCCGTTCGCCCGGTCTGGTGCTTACTCCCTCTGTGTCACTCTCCCTGTGGTGCGGACTCTCTCCGTGGCACTCTCTCGTTCGCCCGGTCTGGTGCGCCTTTTAAGCCCGGCTCCTGGTCCTTTCCCTTCCTCCGGCCAGGTGTCCCCGATTGCGCTGATTGGGGGGAGAGACGTGGTGCTCTCTGTCGCCGGCTGGAGGGTGGTGACGGTAAACCCCCGTCTACTGCGTGTCCTCGGACCCGCCCGGTCCGAGGTCCGGCGGCGGGATGCCACACTCCTCCACCGCTTGCTCAGGCCCCTGGTCGTCGGTGAAACCCGCTCAGGCAGGCATCCAGGCGTGACAGGGCGTCGGCGTTCTTGGCTCCGGCCATCCACTGCCGGGGGCGTGGTCGGTGACCAGGATGACCTCCGTCCCTAGGAGATAATACCTGATGTTCTGGAGGGCCGGGAACCACCGCGTCACTCGAGCGTTGGTGTCCTTGGCTCCGACCATCCACTTCAGGGGGGCGTGGTTGGTGACCAGGATGACCTCCCTCCCTAGGAGATAATACCTGATGTTTCGGAGGGCCCGGAACCACCGCGTCACTCGTGCGTTGGTGTCCCTGGCTCCGGCCATCCGCTTCAGGGGGGCGTGGTCGGTGACCAGGATGACCTCCCTCCGCCCTCCAGCGGCTCTGGGCTTGATAGGCACACTCGTGGTCCACTGTGATTCGCTGCAGCGGCTTGGCGGTCGACGCCTTCTTGGAGCCGGGGTCCTTGGTCACCTCCTCCATCAGGTCGTCGTCGTCGTTGTGGCCCGTGGGTCCAGTGGGGACCAGGTGGTCGTCAGAGCTCTTGTCGGGATCTGGAAGCTTCACAGGTTTACCTGTCTCCGGGAGGTCGTCCCCATCCATGTCCAGCGTGATGGCGGCTTCATTGGGGATCGACCCGGGCAGGTGGTCGTCCTCAGCTTCTTTAGCGGAGTCCCTTGCTTCGACTGACGTCTCTGCCGCTTCCGTCTATGCCTCTGCCTCCGGCTCGGTGTCGACGTCGGCCTCGAGGTCTGGCTCCAAGTCGGCCTCGAGCAGCGCCACGGCCCCTGGTTCCGGTGAGGCCGCTGGCTCAGCCTCCGCCTCAGGCTCCGTCTCCACCACAGGCTGGGTCTCGACTGACGTCTCATCGGCCTGGATTGAGGCCTCTGTCGTGGGCTCGGTGTCGATGTCGGTCTCTGGATTGGCCTCGAGCTCTGGCTCCGAGTCGGCCTCGAGCAGCGCCACGGCCTCTGGTTCCGGTGAGGCCGCGGGCTCAGCCTCCTCTGTTCGCCCTCCGGGGGACGACGGAGGCCTGGTGGCCCCGTAGGCCTGTTGAGCTCCCCTCACCCCTCTGCGGGGTGGTTCTCTCCGGCTCCGGAGTTCACGCGCCGGTTCCTGTAGCCGGGGGAGGTCGGGCAATCCTTCCCGATTAGCAGCGGCACCGGTAGGTGGGGTACGATCCCTGCCTGCGTCGTGAATACCCCGTGCGGGGTCCGGATGACAACGTGGCAGGTCTCGAACGTCCGGGTGTCCCCGTGCATGCAGGTCACCTCTAAGGGTGCGCCCTCCTTCCCGCCCGCCAAGTCGGGGCGGAGGAGAGTGACCACGCTGCCGGTATCCACGAGGGCCTGCGTGCCCCGGTTCATTACCCGCGCCGGTATGGTCGGGCTTCCTGTTTTCCCCTGTGCCCAGCAGGTCGCTCGCATGCATGGCTGCGTCTGCTGCCGGCGTGGCTCGTCTCGTGGCCCCGTGTCCCGCGGCCCCGCCTCCCGCGGCCTCATCTTGGGCGGCGTCGTCTCTGGCGGCGTCGTCTCTGGCTGCATCGGGGGGGCGGTCACGGCAGTGAGTTCGGTGCGCCGTAGTACGGCCTCGTAGAGCAGGGCCAGACTCTCCGTGGTCTCCCACTGCTGCTGCTGGGCGGGCGTCGCCGCGGTCCCATCCGGGTTCTGCATGCCGGCTGAAGGGGGCTTCCTCACAAAACCGGCCCGTAGCGCGGTCGATTTGCCTGCATTCTCCACCATATGCGGCAACCCGTCTCCCCAAGTGTCAGATACCCGGTAGGAATAACGCGGAAAGCAAGGGTTAAGCCGCAGTCGGCGTTTATTTCAACAGAATAAATAGTCTGCGTCCTCGTGCTAGGGTCTCCGTGAGCCTCTAGATCGCCGGCGTGGTGCGGAATCCCTCCGTGTCGCTTCGCCCTTCTCCCGGTCTAGCGAGTACTCCCTCCGTGTCACTTGCCCGGCGCGGTGCGGAATCCCTCCGTGTCGCTTCGCCCTGGTGCGTACTCCCTCCGCGTCACTCGCCGTTCGCCCGGTCTGGTGCTTACTCCCTCCGTGTCACTCTCCCTGTGGTGCGGACTCTCTCCGTGGCACTCTCTCGTCCGCCCGGTCTGGTGCGCCTTTTAAGCCCGGCTCCTGGTCCTTTCCCTTCCTCCGGCCAGGTGTCCCCGATTGCGCTGATTGGGGGGAGTGACGTGGTGCTCTCTGTTGCCGGCTGGAGGGTGGGGACGGTAAACCCCCGTCTACTGCGTGTCCTCGGACCCGCCCGGTCCGAGGTCCGGCGGCGGGATGCCACACTGCCTAAACAAATCCAAACCCATAAAAATAAACTGAGGGGTTCAAGGGCTCTTTAAAACATAGGCCGTTTTTTATATTTAACACAAACATCCCCAAATTAACCAGATATATGTCAACAGTATCAGTACAACTTCAGGCCCACATTAGTGACTATTTAGCATAAATTGTACATGTAGGAAAACCCCATTTAATCAAATTAGAAGGGCGCTACATATATTATCACGGTTAGGATGGAATTATAAACTATAGTGATATGTCAATTAAATATCATTTGTCTTACAACCTGGTGCATTAATGAAGTCAAATAGCACTATAGACCACCATCTAGAGTTCTACATTTCCGCCTGGACATTAAAGTATTATAACTTGTGCAGCATTGCACTCTCTCTCCCTACAAGCCTTAAACTTGGCATGACTCATTCCCATAGATAGGGGTACTGATTTATAGAGGTTTTGGGATACTATGTTATGTTTCCAAGCTGATATTCACTTTGAAAACTGGTTCTCTTTAGGCGGAGATTGTTTTTTTCATGTTCTAGTTCTGTTTTCTCTTAAACTGTACAATAAATGTTCACTTCAGAAGTCATCCCATGAGTGTTAGCTTTCATTTGATACCATTTTCATGCATATGGTCTTTGGGGTTGTGGAGATATTCAACATTTATTGTTGGCATGTCGTATTGAGAAGGAAACCAAAAAATTGGACTGAAATTGCTTGTAAAAGTCACAAAAATAATTTTTCAGCTTGACAACAACCTCACCATCTTGCCTATGGGTGTTTTCTTTTCCAGAAATATTTTTATTACAGTTCAAACAACATAAAATACAGTCTGTCATACTCATACACTATGAAGTACAATCTTACATTACTGCAATAACGCAACAAAAAAAAATTAAAAAAAAGAAAAAATAATGCTTCTTCTGTTTTAAAAAGTGGTAATCTTTACAATGTTGAGTAAACATAACTCAATACTGTACATGCAAAATACATGTTTTAAAACAAAAATAAATTCTGCTAGCCTAGAAACTGCATTAGCCACATTTTCAAAATTAATCATTTTCTTGATCCTCTGTTAAATCTAAATTTTTAACGTAGTTCATGAACGGTCTCCAGATATTTTCAAATTGTTGCTGTTTAGCTTTCAATATGTAAGTTATCCTTTCTAAAGGGAGACATGACAACAACCGTCTGATCCATTGGGTTGTGTTTGGTTTATTATCCTTTTTCCATAACATTGCAATACATGTTTTGGCATACAGCAAGCCGAGGTTTATGAATGCTCGTTTATCTTTACTATAGTTGTGTTTTTCTGGGTATAAGCCTAACAGAAAAAGCTTTGGGTCTAGTAAAATTGGTTTTGAAATGATCTCAAGTACATCTCGTACCTCTTCCCTGAACGTTTGGATTTATCTACAGTGCCATATACAATGAAACAATGTTCCTTTAAATTCCAGACATTTTGTGCAAATGTCAGGGATGCTTTTGTTTCCTGTTGATTTAAATCAACAGGTGTCACATATGTCCTCATTAACCATTTATACTGTATCAGTTTAAGACGTACATTTATAGACTTAGTGTGAGCACCAGCACAAGCTACAATCCAATCTTGATCGGAAAGATGCAAATTTTCCCTCCAGGCCTTCAATTTATACTGTGAACTTTCAGGTGAGTAAGACGTCATCAATTTGTAATACTCTGATATAATACCCTTTTTCAAACTGTATTTTGTCATAATTTTTTCCAAATTTGAGTGTAGTGGTGTAGTAAGTGCATTGTCTTGATTTGCTTTAACAAAGCTTCTTAGTTGTAGGTACTTGAAAATTTGTTTTCTATCAAGATTAAATTAAGACCTCAACTCATCAAAATACATCATGACACCCAAATCTGTCAAATAAAGATCTTTAAGCATTTTGAGTCCCTTAGAGTTCCATAAATGAAATGTTGCATCCGATCTACCTGGTACAAAGGACTGGTTACCCCATATTGGACTAAATAATGATATGATTGTGGTTCTTTGAAATATTTTTCTACACCATACCATATCTTTATCATATGTTATACAATTGTTTTTTTTGTTTGTGTCCGTAGTTTTTTTTCCTGTGTCTGAGTATATGTGTCAGGGAAGAGGTACTTTCAGACCTTCGGATCCTCCATTTCGCTCCAATGAGGGGTATCATTTGTTGAAAAATAGAACATAATAGACCTCAGCTGCACACCCCACTAGTACCATAGTCAATTTAGACATTTTAATCCCCCTCGATCAAATGGTAAATATAACAAAGACAAACAAATTCTCGCCCTTCTATTGTTCCATATGAATCCAACAAATATATATATATATTTTCGACAATATTGAAATTGTTGCAAACAAAAATTCCTCAAAAATAAGAGGAGATATTTCTTTCAAAACTAAAGGTTGTAGTAAGACCATATAGAGGCCATGCCTTTATGGAGCAAGTTGTGGAGCTCTAGGTTCAACAATGGCGACGCTATTGAAATTGTTGCTAAAATAAATCCCTTAAAAATTAGAGGAGATATATTTTTCAAAACTAAAGATTGTAGTAAGACCATATAGGGGCCATGCCTATATGTAACAAGTCTTGGAGCTTTAAATTGCACAATGGCGACGCTATTGAAATGTGACCATTGTGGTCGTTTTCAGTTTTGCAATTTGCAGACGGTCCCTAAGCTCGCAGCTGAAAGCCGACAGCTCATAGAAGCCAATGCAATTCACCGTTCTCTAAAGACGGCTCGTTTGGACGAAAACAAGGTTGTAGCTGGTTCTCTAGGTTACTACATTTAGCTAAAGGTGTAATTTGTGTCGCAACGATGTTTCAGCGATAATCTATTGAACCGCAAACTCTGAATCTGCCAATTTCTTTCCAACTTGACGGAAGTCCGGCACATTCGAACAACATGCGACAAAAACATGCGAAAGAAGGCAGATCTACTTTGTAAACAGCCAACTTATATACAACTCCTATGAAATGTGGTGCTTTACTGCAAACGACTGTATCAGTGTGTGTTATCATTATCAGTAATATAGTCGAGTTAGTCTTACCTCCAGGCAAATGCGTTAAGCGCTGTTAGTTGCAGACATCCGGTGTTTCAGTTCAACTCATGACCGTGTTAACTGGTGACCATCAGCCGAATGCGTCGCTTGTTGTCGTGGCTATGCCAGCTGTTGGAAATCGGAACCAGACACGTAGCTGTCCTTGCGAATACCTCTTTGATTTGTTTTTCAATAAAATGTCAAAAACATTCCCATCTCATTCGTATTTAGACTGTAATTCGAAGAAACTTTTCACGTACAACTGTTTTAAGCCAAAATAAATTGGAAATTAATGTTGAAAATATGATATATTACGGGATTCGAACTCATACCATTGTGGTAAAAAAGTATAACAAACTACAATTCCATTCCATTGTGCCGTTGACCCACAGGGTATTTCTCCACCGTAGCAGTAAAAATCACAAATTCTTCCTGAAAACAGGAAAGGCAGCCAGATCAACTTGTGACCCTACTATCGATGTAGTAAAGACCATGCATTGGTCGCGTTTCCAAAAATAAGACGCCTTTACATTCAGTTAATCAAAACCTAACGTTGTGTTTCCCTCCACTGATTGAAACTAGCCAATAACACTGTTATGCGCTCATTCTATCATTTCGGTCGCCTGATGTGTTGTCGTCTTACTGGATCGTCTCTGTAAGCAAAGCAGCGACTTCGGAAATCAATGTGACGCAAGGCGATAGCACTTTGAGACACAAAGTTTATTCAGATCAACAAAACATACATTACGGGATTCAAACTCATACCATTGTGGGGGGAAAATATAACAAACTACAATTCCATTCCATTGTGCCGTTGACCCACAGGGTAATTCTCTGCCGTAATAGTAAAAATCACACATTCTTCCTGGAATCAAGAAAGGCAGCCAGAGCAACTCGTGATCCTACTATCCATGTAGTTAAGACCATGCATTGGTCGAGTTTCCAAAAATAAGACGCCCTTCCAGTTAATCAAAACCTAATGTTGTGTTTCCCTCCACTGCTTGAAAATAGCCAAAAACACTGTTTGCGCTCATTCTATCATTTCGGTCGCCTGATGTGGTGTAGTTGTCCCCTTTTAATGGATCGTCTCTGTAAGCAAACCAGCGACTTCGGAAACCAATGTGACGTAAGTCACATTGCGTCACATTGACGCCTTTAACTGGATGTAAAGGCGTCTTATTTTTGGAAACGCGACCAATTCATGGTCGTAACTCTACATGGATAGTATAGTGGGGTCGTATAAGGCTCAGTCATTTCAAATTCGTGTTAAAGTTTGGTTTTCACTTCCAAGTTGAAGTTTAGGGTCTACAGAAAAATTTGAGTCCGAGTGTCAAACACACAGATGAAAAATGGCCTCTAGGGGGCGCCGCAAAATATGTAAACTGCTACAACTTTTGATTAGATTATCCAATTTTAACATATGAGGTATGTATGGATTCAGAATTAAAAGGAGAAACAGGTATACCAAGCATTTGGTGACCAGATAAAAATAAATACACTTTTATCCCAAAATATTACATGGACACAAGCGAAATTATGCTTTTTTTGGAGATAAAGTCTGGAAATGTCCTCAAAGTTGCTATGAAACATGATTTTTAAAGTTATTGTAAATAAAGGCTGTGTAATGACTCGACTGGATTTAAGATTGGTGTTCAGAATATCCCTATAGCACAAACATAGCTAGGATACCCGTACACAAATATGGCTGCATATAGCCTACGTGATATGAAGCACCCAACTTGTAGTCCTTTTGTTATTGTTGCACTTTTTAATTATTTTGCTGCTTTCATCCATGAAAAATAAGGTTATAGTAGAGTTATGCCATCTACTGCCACAAGAGGGCAGACTAGCAGACACATTTCCCTTCATTTGACAATCAAGCATCTGTGCTAATTTCTCTCTGGCAATATTGGTATGTTGAAGGTAAGAAAACAACAATGAACATGTTTGGATGCTAAGTTATGTTTTTAATGAACTTGTACGACAAATAATGTGTGATAAATTGTGAAATATCAACCATAGCTAGTAGCTAATAAATCCAAACAGTAGCTAGCATTAACATTAGTCATTATGCTAGCACCAGTTAAAGCTAACTTTAATGCTGGCAGCAGGATGGAATGAATAGGTCTACTGGGTCTTGCACTTGTGTAAATTTTAGGTTTTTAGCTGTTTATTTTACATAACATACTTAAGTTTGATTTGGTTACAAAAAGGTAAATACAAAACTATTATATTTTATCTTTCCTGTTGACAAAATACAGGAGTTCAACAAGCAGGGTATGGGCTGCTTGAATTCTGTTTTTATGAGATGGCTGAGGCAAGAAAAGGGGAATTGTGCATTCTGTGCCAAAAAGAAACTGAGGAACAACTTGTTTGCCCCCTTGCCAGTCGTAGAGTGGGAGGCTACAAAGAAATCATCAACCTTGTGAGTCAGTTTAGAGCTATTGGTGCGGCTCCCCACCCAGATGTAGATCTTCCAGATGAAGAATTGATGCAGCAGAATCGTGCATCCTGGCACAAATCATGTCGTCAGCTTTACAGATCCTCAGCATTTGAACACGCAAAAAAACGCACTGCCCGTGAG
This sequence comes from Pollachius pollachius, assembly GCF_949987615.1. Taxonomy (NCBI): domain Eukaryota; kingdom Metazoa; phylum Chordata; class Actinopteri; order Gadiformes; family Gadidae; genus Pollachius; species Pollachius pollachius. Next base: position 25,528,024 of record NC_136935.1, read on the forward strand.
GGATTGCCTGGTGTAAATAGAAGATCTTGTTGGACTGGAGAACCTGTTAACCGCAATCTATGTCTCTTCTGTGCTAAAGAAACAGATGCAGTAGACCATTCTTTCCAGAAATTATCACTTACCCAAGAGATACATGACAAGGCAGTTAAACTAGGAGAAGATCGTATTCTGGCACTCCTTGCAGAAGGAGATCTGGTTGCTATTGAAGCAAAGTATCATCTGAAATGCTACACAATGTTTAACCGCCGTTACAATGTGATTTGTAAACAAACCACAGTGAGTGAAAACCTTGAAATCACAGCAGAAAATGAATTGCTACAATTCATAAAAGAAGAAATTAGCGGGGGTAGTAGAGTCTTTGCTTTGCAAGATCTAACAGAGATGATGACTGAGAGACTGGAACAATATGGTATCCAGAAAATCGTGAACCGGACACGCCTAAAGGAAACAGACCTCAAGAACTTCCCTGATTTGACAGAGGAGAAAGGTATCAGGGACAGAGTGTTCATTATGTGTTCGAAAACTGCTAGGAAGATCATATCAGACACATCACAAACACCAGATGAAGAAGCGCACACATTACTAATGGCAGCTTCAATCCTCAGAAAAGCAGTTTTTAATCATGAAACTCCATTTAAATTTGATGGCTCATTTCCCAGTGGTTGTGAAGAGACGTCTGTTCCCCAGAAAATGAAGTATTTCTTCCGCCATCTCCTCACAGGACCCAAATCCTCAACAGATCAAGATAATTCCAGACACTCTGTCTGTGAGTCAGGTGGCCATGCTAAATATGACCTCTCTTTCAACAAACTTGAAATGTGAGCCTCCACTTGCAGTGTTCCTTGCCCTTGATTTGCATTCGGAAACAAGAAGCAAGAAGTTAGTCAATCTGCTACACAAATATAAACTCACAGTATCATATGAGAAGGTCCTCAGCATGGAAGTTTGCTTTGCACAGGCCATTGCACAACAGACCAGGAAGAATGCAGATATAGTCTGTCCTACAAATTTGCGTTGGCAAATTTTCACAGTTGCAGCCCTTGATAACTTGGATCATAATCCCACGCACTGCAAGCTCATCCTTCCATGGAACTGGGATTTCACTATTTCAGTTTCCTACATCAGAGAAGCCTGGGTTGCACCAAGAATGTCTGAAAATCAACTCAAAGAAATCAGGAGAAAGCAGCATAGTAGGACCCATCCTGCCTCATTCGTATACATCTGTACCACCTGTGGGCCGGAGCAGCCAGTGGTGAGAGGTTCATTTGATGCAGAGAGACAGCATGAGGAGGCATGGATGAAGGCAGTAAATGACATCCTCTATGTCAATTCTGATTTAGAAAGTGGCACTCCAACAAGGTGGTCTTCTGCGTGGATCAGGATGGCCTGAAGCCCTGAAAGAAGCTGGGCTAGTGAATTCAGTGGCAGCAGCCACATCATTTCTGAAGGCATCCAATGTAATGAGAACAAGATATGCCCATCAAGTTACTGTTGTGGTACTCCACAGCCTTCTACAGCGAGCCTATGAGGACAGTGGAACTGAGATGGTCCTTGAGGACTGGGTTGAGAGAGTTGCCCATGAGAGCCCAACATTCTCCTTCTGGCTGCTTGTGTACAAGTACCAACAGAGTATCTTCATGTTCATACGAGCACATCGCGAATGGAAGATCGAACTAATGGTCACAACCCTGCAGAAGCTTGTTCCTCTGTTCTTTGCTCTCGACCATCATAACTATGCCCGGTGGCTTCCAGTCTTTATAAAGGACATGGACTGTCTCCCAGATAGTATCCGGGCAGAGTTCGAAAAGGGACATTGGATGGTAACTCGCAGCAATCGACGCTTTTCAGCTATGCCGATTGACCAAGCACACGAGCAAGCCAACAAAAGGGTGAAAGGAGTGGGTGGCATAATTGGGCTCACAGAGAACCCGGACATGTTGGAACGCTGGATTGTGACAGGCCCGGAAATCAGCCGTGTCCTGGAAGAGTTTACCACTGTAAATGACAGTGATGACTCCGAATGGCGTCCTCATCACGAGGAAGGATCAGCATCACAGCAGCGTTTTCAACGTCACACCAAAGACCTGATGGAGCTGTTGCTCAGCAATGGGAATCCCTTTGAGGATTGAGAGCAGTAAAGACCTGGTTACTTTAGATAACAAGGTGTGCGAGTCTGCAGCCGCTGCAGCATCGGTCCTTAAAGTTGAGTCAATGGGACAAGAGCAGTACAACAACTTCAAAAAGAATGTGCTGGACTCACATGACACACCACTGACAGCTCCGATCAAGCGAAACAACTTGATGTTGTTCTATGAGAAGAAAACACGCAAGAAGACAGCAGCTAAACTGAGGATGCAGCACTTCAAACGTCATGCAGAGCTTTATGGGAAAGCTTTCATTGTGCTGGAAAGCCGGAGTGGGAATTTGGAAGATTTTTTCTGTCACGAGTCTTCTCCATACCCACCTGCATTGTCATGCGAAGGATCCCTCAACTCCTGTACGAAATCAGATTTGTTGTTTTACATCCTGGGGAATCCTAAGAGTGGAGGAATATCTGACAGTGAGGAGATTGTTGCACCAGATCTTTATGATTTCATTGTCATTGATGGTGGAGCACTTATCCATTCACTGCCTGGCACGACTGTCCAAGGGAAGACCTTTGAGTCCTACTTCGACAAGGTGTTCTGCCCAAGAGTTCAACGTGACCTGAAAAGATCAACACGAGTGGACATCGTCTGGGACCAGTATCGTGCATTGACAATCAAAGGAGGAACAAGAGAAAAGCGAGGATCAGGCACCCGACAACGCATCTCTGGCACTGCCAAAGTCCCAAGAGATTGGCAGGCATTTCTGGCAAATGAGGATAATAAGACAGAACTGTTTTCATTCCTGTCAACTGCGCTTGTAACAAATGGACAGTTCCCAGATGACAAAGATGTCTACATAACAGCAGATGATTGCGCCCACCATGTTGGAAACAGTCCTCCAGTGGATCGCTGCAACCACGAGGAAGCTGACACTCGTGTCCTAGTGCATCTTCTCCATGCCCTCCAAACAGCATCAGTTGGGATGGTCTATACTGGAGACACAGATGTTGTCGTAATCCTGCTGAGTAATTTCCATCATATCAAGGCTTTGAATGCAACTGCAGAAATCTGGATCTGCTTCAAAACTGGAAAGACATCAAGAATGATCTCCCTGAACACTCTCGCCACAAAACTGGGCACAGAAACATGTAAAGCCATGGCTCTCTTCCACGCATTCACCGGATCAGACAGCACATCTTCTTTCAAGTTCAGGGGTAAGCGATCCTGCTGCAAATTGATGCACGAAGTTCCACACTTGACAGAGGAGTTCACAACCATCATTGAGACTCCATTCCAAACCTCTCCAAGGCTGAAAGAAGTTGCAGTAAACTTTGTCTGTAGGCTGTACTCCAGTGAATCAAATGAGGAAAATGATGTTGATCTTCTTCGAATGAGGCTATTATCACAGAAGACGAGGGATGTTGAAAGAATCCCCCCAACAATGGATGCTTTGGATCTACATCTCAAAAGGAGTGTCTTCCAAGCAAGCATCTGGACAACAGCCCACATGTAAGTATGCACCTGTATGGATTTGAGTACTATATAATCACAAAAAAACCATGCATTTATGTATTCATTCATTTAGGTCTATCATGCCTGACAACAACCCCACTGACCATGGGTGGAAAGAAGAGGACAGCAAACTTCTTCCCATTTGGACTACGCTACCACTTGCCAAAGACGTATTCCAACTAGATGTGAAGTGTGGTTGTACAAGTACTTATACAAGTCGACCTGCCAGTTCTCGGTGCAAGTGCATGACGGCGAAGTTAAAGTGCACACGTCTGTGCAAGTGCACATGTCAGAACTTCTAAGACTGACATAGAATAAATCACAGAAGTAAATTATAGTTATCATTGTAGAGTGAAGTTCTCAGAATAAATGTTAGCCCTATGGTCCTCTGTTCATTTTTTGAATGTCAGAAAAACTATTGTTTATCTTCTCATTGTTATTGATTTACTTTCTTCCAGATATAAAGTTATTTTGTGAAAATTTCTTGTGAATAAAATGATGGCTTGTTGGCTTGTTGGATTGATTGATTGATTGATTGATTGATTGATTGACTGACTGAAAAAAGTTGAGACACCTGATCCTAAATCAATACATAGAAAGTTCATGGCTGTTACTACATTTTGCGGCGCCTCCTAGGGCATAGAATAGAAGAGTGAGGAGCATTTCAATTTCAGTTTAATCCCCACACAGTCTTGACTTGTGAAATAACATTAAAAAGTAAAATTCCTTAGCAACTGTGAGGATATTTTCAGACTTTATCTTTAAAAAAGCATAATTTCGCTTGTGTCCAAGTAATATTTTGGGCTAAAAGTGTATTTATTTTTATATGGTCACCAAATGCTTAGCATACCAGTTTCTCCTTTTAATTCTGAATCCATACATACCTCATTTGTTAAATTTGGTTAATCTAATCAAAAGTTGTAGCAGTTTACATATTTTGCGGCGCCCCCTAGAGGCCATTTTTTATTTGTGTGTTTGACACTCGGAGTCAAATTTTTCTATAGACACTAAACTTCAACTTAGAAGTGAAAACCAAACTTTAACACCAATTTGAAATGACTGAGACAAATTACACATGCATCCGACCCCACTAGTAGGGTCACGAGTTGATCTGGCTGCCTTTCAGGAAGAGTCTTCCGGTATCAGCTTGGTAGATGGAACTGCGAGGTCTCTGATAGGCGGAGATCTAGATCAGCGGGAGTGGCCTGCGAAGCTGTGCATGGTGGGAGTTGTTGTCTTCAATCCACAAGCGCCAAAAAGTCACTTTCTGCCTTTTCTCGGTCAAGACGGAACCAAATTAGAAATTTATTTTATTATTCGACTACATATGGGACCCGATTTCAATACATATTCATGTTTCCACCTGTGAAATTCCCCTTTAAGTAGTAATATAGAAGTTTTTGTATTATTCACTTTATATCGCGAAATATCACCAAATGTTTTAATTAGCTGTGACAAGGCCGGAATGGTTTGATTTAGTTTGGACTGTGGAAATCGTGATTTGATGAAAGAAGCGATTTCTCACGTTGACAACGCAACGGCGTGTCATTTATTGTTGCTCTCCAAACCGGAATAAACAAACCGCGCCGTTGTCATCACAACCAAAACAGGTCCACTTCCTTAAAGAGACAGCGTCCCTTATATTGGAACACAATAACATGTCGTGCAGAACGCACGACTGATGATAAGCAAAACAAGGATAATAAGGGAATATATATCAAGGGAAATAAATGTAACACACAGTATGGGGAATTGTTTCCATAATGTCCACTACATACGTCCCCCAAGAATTCACCATAACAAAAACAATCCAAAGTCAGCGAGGAGGAGGGCGAACAATTCGGCCACAACGACTCCTCTGCACTTGGGCGTGGGTCGAGGCCCCTGCGCACGGCGGCGGCGCCTCTGAGGCATTGGGGCGGGAGGGAGAATGGCGGTGTGAGGAAAACCTAGGCTCCACCCTCAGGGACTTGGGCCGCACCGGAGGGCGCCCACGCTTTGGAGGCTGGGCAAGCCCAACAGGCTTGTCCACATCCAGATGAGCTGGCTTAAGGCGGTCCACAGAAATGCGCTCTGCCCTACCGCCAATGTCCACCACAAAGTGCTTTACCCCCGTCTCCAAAACACGGAACGGGCCGTCGTAAGGAGGCTGCAGCGGCCCCCGGTGTGCGTCATGACGGATGAAGACGTACTCCGCTGACGAAAGACGTGGGGGCGTGTAGGATTGTGGGAGGCTGTGGCGTGAAGTAGGCACAGGCGCGAAAAGCCTAGCCCTATCCTGAAGCACTGTCCGCTGATGGGCTGAGGACCAGGGAATTGTAGAGTCAGGAACGAAATCCCCTGGAACCCGCAATGGCTGGCCATACACCAGCTCCGCTGATGAGGACTGTAGGTCCTCCTTAGGGGCAGTCCTCAGGCCCAGCATGACCCAAGGGAGCCTGTCAACCCAGCCACTGTCCTTGAGGCTGGCTCGAAGAGAGGCCTTCATAGCACGATGAAAACGCTCGCAAAGGCCTGGGGGTGATATGCAGTGGTGCGGTGAAGTTTCACACCCAGGCTGTCCGCAATGGCGTTCCAGAGCTCAGAGGTAAACTGTGAGCCCCGGTCCGAAGACAAGTCAGATGGGGTGCCCAACCGGGCAACCCAGGTACCGATGAACGCCCGCGCCATCTCAGCAGTCGTCCCTGATGTCAATGGGACAGCCTCCGGCCATCGAGTGGTCCTATCCACCATGGTGAGGAGGTAAGTGAAACCCAGGGAGGAAGGAAGAGGACCCACGAGATCCACGTTGACGTGGTTGAATCTTCGCTCCGGCACCGGGAAATGCGCCAGCGGAGCCTTGGTGTGGCGGTGAATTTTTGATCGCTGACACTCCACACAAGAGTCTGCCCAGTCACGCACATCCTTCTTGAGGCCATGCCAGACAAACTTGGCCGCCACCAACCTCTGAGATGGTTTCCTACCCGGGTGGGAAAGGCTGTGCACAGCGTCAAAAACACGTCGTCTCCATGCCGAGGGAACGACGGGCCGTGGCTCTCCAGTGGAGGCATCACAAAGCAGCATGGTGCCGCCATTGCCAAAAGCGATCTCCGACAACTGCAGTCCAGTGGCAGCAGTCTTGAGTGCCTGTACATCCAGGTCCGTGGCCTGATCGGCTGCCATGTGGGCGTAGTCAAGCCCCAGGTGGACGGCCCCCACAACGGTGCGAGAGAGGCAGTCTGCGACAAGGTTGGCTTTGCCTGCAACGTGTTGAACGTCTGTGGTGAACTCTGAGATGTAAGAGAGTTGTCGCTGTTGGCGGGCAGACCACGGCTCAGACACCTTAGCCATGGCGAACGTTAGGGGTTTGTGGTCAACAAAAGCTGTAAACTGTCGACCCTCTAGCAGTGAACGGAAATGTCGGATGGCAAGGTGAAGTGCAAGCAGCTCCCGGTCAAACGTGCTGTACTTGCGTTCAGGCGGGCGTAGCTGGCGGCTAAAGAAAGCAAGCGGTTGCCAGGCACCATCCACCCACTGCTCGTGCACACCGCCCACTGCATAGTCCGAAGCGTCTGTTGTGATGGCAATGGGCGCATCAGGTGATGGGTGTGCCAGCATCGTCGCTTTGGCCAACGCGGCCTTTGCATCCATGAACGCTTTGTCTCTCTCCGAGGACCAATCCACCAGATGTTTTGGTATTTTCCCCCTCAAGGCCTCATGCAGGGGGCACATGATTGCAGCAGCTCTGGGAATGAAGCGGTGGTAAAAGTTCACCATTCCCAGGAACTCCTGCAGGGACCTCACTGTGACGGGCCGTGGGAAGTTCGAGATCGCGTCAACCTTAGATGGGAGTGGCACGGCCCCGCCCTTGGTGACTCGATGTCCAAGGAAGTCGATGGTGGTCAACCCAAACTGGCACTTAGCTGGGTTGATGATAAGGCCGTGCTGGCTGAGACGCTCGAAGAGGATCCGCAGGTGGGCCAGGTGTTCGGTTTTGGAGGTACTGGCCACGAGGATGTCGTCCAGGTACACAAACAGGAAAGGCAGATCACGTAGTACAGAGTCCATGAGGCGCTGGAATGACTGGGCGGCGTTTTTCAGGCCGAAAGGCATCCTCAAGAACTCAAACAGTCCAAAAGGGGTGATCACTGCTGTTTTGGGCACATCGAGCTGTTGGACAGGAACCTGGTGGTATCCACGGACGAGGTCCACCTTCGAAAAAAGAACTTTGCCAGCCAGGTGTGCTGAAAAATCCTGGATATGAGGCACTGGATAGCGATCTGGCGTTGTAGCGTCGTTAAGCCTGCGGTAATCGCCGCAGGGGCGCCACCCGCCGGCGGGCTTTGGAACCATGTGGAGAGGCGAAGCCCACGGGCTGCTGGAGCGGCGGATGATGCCAAGGCGTTCCATGCTGTCAAACTCAGCCCTGGCAATGGCCAGCTTGGCTGGGTCTAGTCGTCGTGCCCGGGCGTAGACAGGCGGGCCATTGGTGGCGATGTGGTGCTCCACTCCATGCTTGGCCTTAGATGAAGAAAAGGTGGGCTGTGTGAGCACTGGAAACTCTGCGAGCAGGCGATGAAACTCGTCGGCCTGCGAGAGCACGCTAGACAGTCTGATGGAGTCCAAACCACTGAGAGCGCAGGTGTATGAAGAAAACGTGGTGGCGTCAATCAAACGACGGTTTTTGACATCCACCAGCAGCCCATAAGCGCATAGAAAGTCCGCACCCAGGAGGGGGACAGCCACTTTGGCTGTGATAAAGTCCCAGCTAAAGCGCTGACCGCCAAAACATAGTGCAACGTGTCGAGTGCCATAAGTGCGTATGGGGTTACCATTAGCAGCCTCCAGGGGGGGGCCAAATCCATCCGCCAGGATGTCCAGTGGTAATGCAGGCAGAATGCTCCTCTGTGCGCTGGTGTCACACAGGAAACGGCGCCCGGAGATGGTGTCCTGGATGAACAGCAGCCTGCCAGTGCGGCCGACACTCAAAGCCACTACTGAGCGCCGGCCCTGGCGTTTCCCGTCCCCCTGAAGCTGCAAGGTGGTAGGCATTTCTTGGCCCTGGAGCCGAATTTAGCGTGGTAAAAACACAGGCTTGTGTCAGAACGTTGCCGGTGCGAAACTGTAGCCACTGCAGTGAGCGCTGAGTCACCAGGGAGCGGGGCGGCGGTGTGAGGGACTTGGGTCGAGTTGGTTGCAATGGCGTACGCAGGATGGAGCGCAGCAGCAGTCATGCCAGGGTGTTGAACAGCCAGAAAAAACCTGTCAGCCTCCTCTGCCAGCGCGCGGCAATCAGTGATGGCAGTGTTGGCCAAAGCAGCCCGTACCTGAGACGGGAGTTGACGCAGGAAGAGCTGGACGAAGAGGAAATCAGGCCTGTGCTCTCCAAGCAGATCCAACATCCTGTCCATAAGTTCAGACGGTTTGCTGTCGCCCAAGCCTTGCAGAGAAAATAGCCGGCTAGCCCTCTCAGCATCAGAAAGTTCAAAAGTCTTCAGCAGGTGAGCCTTGAGTGCTGTATACTTATTCTCTGCAGGGGGATGTTTCAGGAGACTAACCACTCTTGTTGCTGTTGAACTGCCGAGGGCCGACACTACATAGTAGTATTTGGTGGTGTCCGCGGTAATTTCACGCAACGCGAACTGTGCCTCAGTCTGCGCGAACCAAGCAGAAGCCGACGACTCCCAGAACTCCGGGAGTTTCAATGAAACAGCATTCGTCGACATAGTTGTTCGGTGTGTCACTGGAATGCGTCCAGCAGACAAACGTCGGGGTCACCAGTGTGGAAATCGTGATTTGATGAAAGAAGCGATTTCTCACGTTGACAACGCAACGGCGTGTCATTTATTGTTGCTCTCCAAACCGGAATAAACAAACCGCGCCGTTGTCATCACAACCAAAACAGGTCCGCTTCCTTAAAGAGACAGCGTCCCTTATATTGGAACACAATAACATGTCGTGCAGAACGCACGACTGATGATAAGCAAAACAAGGATAATAAGGGAATATATATCAAGGGAAATAAATGTAACACACAGTATGGGGAATTGTTTCCATAATGTCCACTACAGGACATGAATAAAATAACATAATCACAATACAATGAAATCCGGTGTTCTATTGGCCCTACTCATATACCACAAAATTTAGGGTGTGAACGTACTGCTATTGCTAGAGGTTCGATTGCTAATGTAAACAGAAGGGGAGAAAGAGGACATCCTTGTCTGCAACCTTTACAGATTTTTATTGATTTTGAAATATTTCTATTTGTTAAGATTTCCGCTGCAGCATTTTTACATATTATCTGCACCCATTTTATGAAGCCAGTTCCACACCCAAATCTTTCTAGAATATTGAAAAGATAAGGCCATGTGACCCTATTAAAGGCCTTTTCAGCGTCTAACGTTAGAAGTGCTGTATCTGATATTTCTTTGTTAGCATAAATTATATTCAGTACTCTTCTTACGTTTTGGAAACCTTGCCTTCCTGTAATAAAACCCTATTGATCTTTATTAATGATATGTGGTAATAATGGCTATAATCGTTTTGCTAAAAGCTTACATATTATCTTCAGATCTGAGTTTAATAAACTGATGGGTCTCATGTTCTCAAATTTGTTCGAGGGTTTGCCTGGTTTTGACAGTAAAGTAATTATAGCACTGTTCATAGCTGGCGGAAGACTGCCATTCTTAAAAAGCTCTAGAAACATTTCAAGAAGTGGTATTAGTAAATTGTTCTTACATTTTTTATATAGATCAGCAGGAAGACCATCTGGTCCTGCACTTTTTCCGGGTTTCATACTATCGATAGCGTACCCAATTTCTTTTTTATTCATTTCTAAATCCATATCTGCTTTTTGTTCATTTTGGTAAAGCAAAGTTATCTAAAAACATATTTAAATTTTGTACGTTGGTTTCATTTATTGTGTCATACAATTCTTTATAATAATCTCTAAAGGCATCATTAATTTCTACAGGATCGACCACAGTTTGCCCGTTTGATATAATGGTGGTGATTGATGTTCTAGTTTGTAGTTCTTTAATCTGCCATACTAATAATTTAAGAGACTTATCGCCTTGTTCATAAAAAGATTGCTTCATTCTCAGAAGACTAGATGCAGCTCTGAAAGCAGACAACTTGTCTAGCTGTAAAAACAAGCAAATTATTTTCCATTTGTGGGTCACGTTTCTCATTGATTTTTTCCAGAAGAATCTTTATTTATGTTCCAATTGTAACCTCTCCTCACACACCTCTTTGGATTTAAAGCCTGTATAACTTATAATATGCCCTCTGAGAAAAGCTTTAAATGCTTCCCATTTTATACAAGCAGATGTTTGTGTAGAATTAATTTCAAAGAATTCTATTATCTGTTCTTTTTTCATCTTGTAACCATTTGTGCTGAAAGTGCCATCTAGGTGGATCTTTTGCCATTTGTTTATCGACATACACTAAGCAACATGGTGCATGATCTGAAACCACTATATTACCATAGTAACAGTTATTAATTTGGACCGCAGTTCTGAGGAGATCAAAAAATCCTCAATTTGAGAGTATGTCTGAAATGTGTTAGAGTGACAAGAGTAGGCTTTAGCTTGTGATTTCAATTCTCTCCATATGTCTAGCAGATTCAATTCTTTAATACAACGGTTTATAACTGTTCTACACCTGTTGTGTGATTGATCTACTCCTGTGGATCTATCCACACTGGGGTTTAATGTGCAGTTAAAGTCTCCTGCTGTTATGTGTTGTCCAGAAAATGATGATATAGAAAGGAACAGATCTAAAAAAAATGTATGATCATCAATGTTAGGACCATACAGATTTATTAGATTTAGATTTACTGATAACAACGAGCCTTGTACTATCAAATATCTTCCCCCTCTATCTTTGATTACGTAACAAACCAGGACGTTAGAACCCACATCCAACACACTGTACATAAACAATTCCCCTCTACCCACTTTCCAAAACATTCTGACTTCTGCTTTCGCTGATGATCATTCCACACCAAGTGAGGATCAGTCAGACCACTGTTTACTTTTCACTTACCAAACAATCTCTGCTTCTGCATATTTTGACCTCAATAAACACTCATCTGCAACGTTTGTAATAGGTTTGTTCTAATACATAATTTTAAGTTTTAAATTTATAAAACACCTTTTATACTTTCCCCAATGCGTAGGCTTAAGTTACCGTAAGTTCAGGGGTGCAAACTCATCAGGGATGAAAAAGGTGACAAGGACCCAAACCCCCTCGCGGAATATATATATATATATATATATATATATATATATATATATATATATATATATATATATATATATTGCATATGCTTCAATGTTATTCCAGTAAAACACAAATAAGTTGCGGCTACTTAGCTTGGATGGTTATCAACTTTCACAACCCCTTTAACTCGTCCTTGATTCTTTTCGAACAAGGGAATGAGAAATGAAGCCAGTTCTTTGTTTTTTACTTCAGTTTATTAGAATTTGACATGGGTAACTCACAGAATAAACATTTGAAATACTTCCTACTTAACTCCCTTCCCATTTGGCTCCCCCCACCCCAACCCAGCATCCCTTGACAGAAACACAACCAAATATTTAAATAAACCTTTGTATACAATATTGAACTACATACAAAACGAAATAAAATAAACATGTCAGGTACACAAAAATCTCAAATCTTTTTTGCCTTTTTTGCCTGTACCAGTACTTCCAGTGCCTTTTTCCGCTGTTGAGCGGTTATGTGCCTCAATTTGGCTTGCCTGTCCTCCTCCACTGCAGTCTTCCTGCTTTGCTCGCCACTGGTTGATGGCTGGCACTCAAACTCTACCTGCCTCTCTTTTTTTTTCAACATGGCCTGTTGTCTGCGAGCCTTGTCCAATGTTCCTGCAGTGTGGATGTTCCTGCAGAGGACCTTATCGACCCTGGAGAGCTTCACATCATCTCTCTTAAACATCTGGATGGCCGTCTGACTCCTGGACCTGAGGGCATATTTGGTTGTCTGGATAGCATTGTAGGTTGCCATGCTCATTTTGGTGCTTTTGTTGGTTATTATGTCTCCCATGGCACTGAATGATGATTCTAACATGGGTCCGTGGAAAATGGAGAGAGCCCCTCGAACCACATGGTTTAGGCCTGGGTACCTGCCAGTGTCCATCACTTTTGCCCACCAGTTCACCATGTTGTCACCATCACTGTACAGGGGAAGGGTAGAATCCACATTGAATTTCACCACTTCCAGTGGCACGTCACACTGGGGTGGCACCAAGTGGCCCATCATCCCTGGCCCTGACAGCCGCTTCAGCAGTATTCCAGTCTCTGAGTGGCCTCTTAGCAATGGGTCCAGAGCAGACAGTGCCTGTAGGGTCCTGCTGTTCAGTGGCAGCTTTTTCTGCATGTAGGCTGCTGTTGACATATATGCAGTCTTCACTGTGTCGAGAAACTGCAGCGCAATCGGATGACTTGGATTTTCTGCCTTGAGTTTCTCAGCCACCGGTCCGACATAAAACTCCCTGAGAGGCAGCATTTTGTCCCTGAACTCCATCTCCATGAGCTTCTTCGGTGTGGTGTGAAGATGCTCAGCCTTGACAAAGCATGCCATGAAGTTGGTGACCACTCCAAGCTGCTTGTCATGCAGTTTGTGGACAAGGGTTTGGCTACCCTGGAACACCATCACATACTCCTTGAGGATTGGAAGGACACCAAGGTAAGCGCTCAGCTGGAGGTTAGTGTTGAGACTCTCGAACCAGAGTTTCTTCACCACCCTCTCTTTTCTGTCCTTACCAACCTGTGTCATTCCTTTTTTGGAGAGATCCTGGTGGAAATAGTTGATCCTGGCCTTTGCCCGCTCACCAACACTATGGTCCTTGTAGATCTCCTGTAGGACTTCTTCGTAGAGGGTCTGGTCTGCCTTGCTAAGGAATCCATAGTAGAGCACCTTGTATGCCGGCAACATTCAGCGAGTGCTGATCCCCAAATCATAAACCGACAGCCACCGATGTGCCACAAACCGTTGTGGGTTCGTTCCCTGAATGCCCATAAACTCACAGATCTCAATCAGGTATTTCGACTGGTCTGAAGCCCACTGGTGGTCTGTGTGTAGGTCAGAAAAGAGCTGCTCTAGGTGGTGGCCGAAGGGGGCAGCAAACTGTTTGGCGGCATTATGGATGTGGTGGCAAGAATCTCCATCAACATCCAAGAGGTTTTGGCAGTGCGTCCCTCTGATTCTGGTCTCCAGCCCAGACTTGCTCCCACGCATGACGTTACAGGAGTCCATCATCATACTGATGAGGTTGGCAAAGGGAATGTTATGGTCATTGAAAAAGGTCACCAAGGCTGTTTCCAAATATTGAGCCGTTCCCTTTAGGACTTCAATGGAGCTAAGGTGTTCAACAACCACATGCTTAAGCTCCTGATTAAAGTAGCACACAAGAATGGACAACACCTTCTTATTTGAGTTTGATGTGCTCTCATCTAAATTAATTGAGAATGGTGTTGATCTGATGCGCTCATACGTCCTCTCGGAGAAGGTGTGCCCCAGGCCCTGGACCATCTTGTGTGAGGCAGCAGTCCGGGACAGCTTCATGCCCGTCAAAGCTGGTTTATCCCGAGCCAGTGTCTGGGCAAGCTCAACAATGACAGGAGCTACAGATAGGGGGAGGGAATGTTCTGCAATGGTTCCAAGAACCAGTGCCTGGAAAAAAAAAAATTGTTAGTATTTTATATGATACCACTTGCAAAGCACATTCTTTATTAAAAAAATGATTTCCTTGTCTGCTTATCTAGGCTTAATGTAATGATCTATGACAACAACTAGCACATACTGGCTAACCAACACTCACTTCTGCATTTGCTACCCTTTCAAAGAGTGGTACTGGCACCTTCACTCTTTCCCTCATCTGCTCAGGGCCTGGCATTGAGGAGCTCTGCTGTGATGGGCCGGGCATTGATGAGCTCTGTTGTGATGGGCCAGGCATTGATGGTCCCTGCTGTGACTGGCCCTGAGTTGTTGACACTAATATGCTACGTGTGGTCATAATGGCATGGGAGCCCTTGGTAGAATAATTTATCTCTTTGCAGCAGAGGCTGCATCGGGTATGGCCTGGTTTGTCAATTTTTTTGAAAAATTGAGAAAGTGGAAACACATATTCTACTCCCTTCACATTGCTCTTAGAGTCTAGCTTCAGCCAGGACCAGGACCATTTGCACCTTACTCCTGCCTCTAGTTGAGCCACAGTAATGGCATCCTCCTCCTCAAAATCTCTCATTCTGAAAACAAACTGAAGTGGGAGAGTGGTAAATTTGCTAGCTAGGCTTTCATACATAGAACAACTAAAATGTGCTTTACATTGCAATAAACAGGCATATTATAAAACAGTTAAGGTATAAAAAGGCATTTTCAATATTGGCTAGCTAACTACGTTGGCAAGCCAAAAGAAAAAAAAACTAACTTGACAAGGTAACCTGCATAATTACTTATTGTATTGTATATAATATACAGATTGCTTACCGTAAAACGAGAGCAGCTTCCTTAAGTGTTGTAACGTTGTCTCGCTGGACAGCCGGCATGAAGGACCGTTGTGAACAATTTTTTCTATATTTTTGCTAACAGGACGTAACGGTGCGTTTCAACGCGTAATTCCGCCTCGTCATCATTAAACAAAAGTCATTATGAAACGCAAAAAACAAATAATGATCAAATAAAATACATATTAATATGTATCTACTGATCTGTGCTTTAAATGTCATTTTTATATGATTACAATGATCCCAAACATTTTAATAATCAAAATCGCTGAATTTGACCATGTCCTGTTCATACAGAGAGGAGACTCGCGAGATGAGGCAGAGACAATCCCTCACACACTGGGTTGAGCGCATGCCTTTTGCTTTCTCATTGTTTGTCATCCCTGAAATATTCGTATTTATTTTACAATTTATATTTGTATTTTGTTATGTCGTTTGTATCCATAGAATAGGTAGTGTATTTCACGTATGTGTAGAAGCTATTTAGACATAAAACCACAGTGAAAAAGCATGGAAGGCATACCTAACCTCTGCCTCACTGAAGTGGGCTGGCGAGAGCCTGGAAAATGGACTTCCCTTCCAGTGAAGGTATAAATAATGGGAGACCAATGCCAGGGCTAAAAGGTTTGCTTCAAACGACGGAACATAAAATAACTCGATCGACTCCTCACATTGAAAGACAAACTGCTTTGAAAATATTTGGAACCTCAAGAATAGATTTGACTCTGGACGAACGGAATAAATATTAGCAAGGGGAGGTAGGGGGCTTCTCACCCCTCATTCGCTAACATTACATCGATATCAGAGTAAGCCTTTGCTCCGTTGATTTTCCATTATTTATTTTAGGTTTTTTTTTTAATGTGAAGGTATGGTAGGTACATTTAATGTTGTTTTCTCGCTTAGATTTTTCAAAGGTTCCTGAGAAATAGACACTGTACTATCCGATAACACCGTTATTGTAACCAGCAAAAATGGTTGTGATTTGCGATGCGTATGTCAGCGAACTGTCTGACATTAGCACGTTAGCCTACGTTAGAAAGCCTGACGTTTTTGAAGCGTACCAACGTCACTCCTGTCTAGTACGGCATCAAGGCAGCTACAGACCCGAAGATGACATGATTACACGGGTTGGCCAAACGAACAAGCTTGGAATAAATATTTATGACAGCTTGCATTCGCCGATTACTTGGTCGCCCCCCCCCCCCCCCCGAAATATTTTTATTGCAGATCTCCATGAATCACACAAATGACCTTTTTCGGAACAAAAACAGCGAATTTCGCCGAAAGGTGACAAGTTTGCATCCCTGAAGTTATACATACAGTGGGGCAAAAAAGTATTTAGTCAGCCACCAATTGTGCAAGTTCTCCCACTTAAAAAGATGAGAGAGGCCTGTAATTTTCCTCATAGGTATACCTCAGCTATGAGAGACAAAATAAAAAAAAATAAAAAAAAAATCAGACAATCACATTGTCTGATGTTTAAAGAATTTATTTGCAAATTATGGGGGAAAATAAGTATTTGGTCAATAACAAAAGGTCATCTCAATACTTTGTTACATGCCCTTTGTTGGCAATGACAGAGGTCAAACGTTTTCTGTAAGTCTTTACAAGGTTTTCACACACTGCTGCTGGTATTTTGGCCCATTCCTCCATGCAGATCTCCTCTAGAGCAGTGATGTTTTTGGGCCTTCGCTGGGTAACACGGACTTTCAAATCCCTCCAAAGATTTTCTATGGGGTTGAGATCTAGAGACTGGCTAGGCCACTCCAGGACCTTGAAATGCTTCTTACGAAGCCACTCCTTCATTGCTCGGGCGGTGTGTTTGGGGTCATTGTCATTCTGAAAGACCCAGCCACGTTTCATCTTCAGTGCCCTTGCTGATGGAAGGAGGTTTTCACTCAAAATCTCACGATACATGGCCCCATTCATTCTTTCCGTCACACGGATCAGACGTCCTGGTCCCTTGGCAGAAAAACAGCCCCAAAGCATGTTGTTTCCACCCCCATGCTTCACTGTAGGTATGGTGTTCTTTGGATGCAACTCAGCATTCTTTCTCCTCCAAACACGACGAGTTGAGTTTTTACCAAAAAGTTCTATTTTGGTTTCATCTGACCATATGACATTCTCCCAATCCTGTTCTGAATCATTCAAATGCTCTATAGCAAACTTCAAACGGGCCCGGACATGCACTGGCTTTAGCAGGGGGACACTTCTGCCACTGCAGGATTTGAGTCCCTGGCGGCGTAGTGTGTTAGGGATGGTAGCCTTTGTTACTTTGGTCCCAGCTCTCTGGAGGTCATTCACTAGGTCCCCCCGTGTGGTTCTGGTATTTTTGTTCACCGTTCTTGTGATCATATTGACCCCACAGGGTGAGATCTTGCGTGGAGCCCCAGATCGAGGGAGATTATCAGTGGTCTTGTATGTATTCCATTTCCTAATAATTGCTCCCACAGTTGATTTCTTCACACCAAGCTGCTTACCTATTGCAGATTCAGACTTCCCAGCCTGGTGCAGGTCTACAATTGTGTTTCTGGTGTCCTTTGACAGCTCTTTGGTCTTGGCCATAGTGGAGTTTGGAGTGTGACTGTTTGAGGTTGTGGACAGGTGTCTTTTATACTGATAAGGAGTTCAAACAGGGGCCATTAATACAGGTACCGAGTGGAGGACAGAGGAGCCTCTTAAAGAAGAAGTTACAGGTCTGTGACAGCCAGAAATCTTGCTGGTTTGTCGGTGACCAAATAATTATTTTCCACCATAATTTGCAAATAAATTCTTAAAAAATCAGACAATGTGATTTTCTGGATATTTTTTTTCATTTTGTCTCTCATAGCAGAGGTTTACCTATGATGATAATGACAGGCCTCTCTCGTCTTTTTAAGTGGGAAAACTTGCACAATTGGTGGCTGACTAAGTACTTTTTTGCCCCACTGTATATGAGCTCAATGTGTATAATGCGTATGTTTTGCATGTGTATGCATGTCGGCCACACTACAAGGTGTTTATGCGTGCAAGTGTGATTTAGCCCCCACCATTGTCCATCTGAATCTTCTTTATGAACTCTTGTACCGCAGGGGTGTTGAAAGTGTAGGTTCGTTCTTTATGTGTGACCAGCATCTTCGCAGGATGGATCACTCCACGTCGGATGCCTAGATTGCGCAGCTCCTGACGGACCGGGTCGAATTTTTTCCTCAGTTGGTGTATTCCCGTAGCCAAGTCCGGGTAAAACCGTATTTGCTGGCCCTTGTCCCGAATGTCTTTTTTAGCCCGTGCAGCAGCAACAACTGCCTGTTTGCCCTTTTAGATGAGGAACTTCACGATCAGAGTTCTCGGCGGCATCTTGGTGTCCCTCGCCGGTTCGATTTGGTGCGCCCTCTCAATGACCACTGATGATTGTAGAGCCGCATCACCCAGCACCTCCGGTATCCATTTTTCCAAAAAGAGGCACGCATCCCATCCTTCGGCCCCCTCCGGTAGGTTAACTAATCGCAGGTTATTATGTCGAGACCTGGTCTCCAAATCCAAGAGCTTGTTCTCCAGCGTTCTATTTTGTGACTCCAGCGTGTGCACTTTAGCTTGCAAGTCAACGACGTCATCCTCAGCACTAGATATTCGCAGCTCAGCCTGTGACAACTGTACATTCACTTATGTCCTTCCTCATATTTTCTATCGCCTTCAAAACTGCATCAAATCTTGACAAAAACTCCCTTTTCATAGAGCTTAAAGCAGTCAGTACTGTGCCTTCATTTTCTCCCACAAGTTCACCTTCTACGCTGGCCTCCTCGGCCTCCTCCGCTGCCACCGCCGCCATGTTGTCTTCGTTAGCTTGCTTTGATTCGCTACGAACACGGTAGTCCGTTAACTTCTACTGTGTAGGAGACGCTTGGCCCTTGTTTTTGCCACCCCTGGGCATCGCAGCATACACTCCAACACCGTTCAATTTGTTTTTGTCGCAAATGAGGGAGTTTTCAATACAAATTATAGCAGCAAAAGCAGAGCACTTTGAAACACATCTTCCTACCTGGCTGCCATAACCGGAAGTCCCTACTGGTGTCTTCTAACTAAAAAAATAGGGTGACAGCTTGTAAAAAAACATGTCCGCAAAAGTCTTAACCGAAGCCCTTTTCAGAATTGCCCCCCTGACTATAGTGCAAGTTCAATGTTCATAAAACATGTTAAAAAGAATGTCAGGTCAAGAAAGACTGTCTTTATTTTGTTTTGTATAAAAGCAAGTATTTATGTTGAGAATTCAGAAAATACTGTATTTTATTTTTTATAAAAACATGGATTTTTTCAGGAAATTGTTTTTAAGTTCAACTTAAATTGTCAGAAGATATATTGTTGACGTTACTCTTCCAATAAAGTTAGTATTGGCAAAACTGGTTGTAATCTTTTTTTTTGAGACGGCAGGGGGTGTTGTCGCAGCTAAATGTAACTGATAAAGTAACTTGTAATCTAACTTAGTTACTTTTTAAATCAAGTAATCAGTAAAGTAACTAAGTTACTATTTTAAGGAGTAACTAGTAATCAGTAAACTGATTACTTTTTCAAGGTAACTTTGGCAACACTGCTCATTTTACACCTACCGCCATTTCTAGCTACTGGGGGACCATGGGCAGGCTAGGGAAACTCATATTGATGTTAGAAAACCTCATAAAATGAAATTTTCATGCCATGGGACCTTTAACGTTTGTTTCTAATTCCAATAAAGCTTTTTTTTAATCAAGGTTAGGGTTGAATTGTGTTTTTTGAGAATTTAATTGGGAAAAAGAGAGAGAGAGAGAGAGTGAGAGAGTACATCAATGGCTACAGCAGTCACGTTGTTTTTAAAATATTTATTTGTTTATTACAAGGTTAGTATTTACGATAATTGAAACGTATATTCTGGGCCTTCAAACCAACACATGCAGCGATGAGACTTGCTTCAAACCAGAGGGCAGGTCTTTGGGAAGCCGCCCACAATACATTCTCACTACAGCTCAGAGCGGCAGGCTGCGGAGCTCCAGGGGTCCACAGGCCAGCCATCTAGGGGTCGGGTCCACACATGACACAGACCAATGAAGGAAGCCCATGTGTTTTGCATCCATGAGCTACATGACATGGCAATGACTGACATCCTTTTGCACTGATGCAACTATGGCTACATGCAAGGGTAGGAGGGTGATAGGGCTGAGCAGGTGAAGCTTCAAATGGGCTAACAGGCTGGGAGAGGCTACGACGGAGAGATGCTATCACAGAAAGTCATCAGTGTGACCAGAAGGCTAGTGCAACGCTGCTAGGATCGGGTTGTGGCATTTTCTGGTTTGGCACAAACGGAAGGTTATACAATAGGAAACACAGGGATAGAATAAATTCTTTAGAAATAAATAAAAGGGTCAATCAATATGTATATATATATATATATATATATATATATATATCATTGACAATTACAGGGAAAATGTACAGATACAACTGTTAAGATCTGACAGTAACACAACACTGACATTATAACCTAAAAACCTATAACCTCAAAAATAAGAAACAGGTCTATATAGAGCTAGAGGCCCTCCTGGCCTAGATAGAGCTAGGGCCCCACCTGGTCTAGATAGTGCTAGGGGGCGTCGTTGTCTAGATAGAGCTAGTGGCCCTTTTTGTCTAGATAGAGCTTGGGGACCCTCCTGGTCTAGAGAGAGCTAGGGGCCTGTCTGGTCTAGAGAGAGAGAGAGAGAGAGAGAGAGAGAGAGAGAGAGAGAGAGAGCGAGAGAGAGGTAAAAGGAAACAGGGCACAGATGAATCAGAGACGTAGGGGATTTAAAGAAATGATGTCAGTGTTTTGATATTTGCTGAAGCAAGATAATTGGAATAGTTGTTAGAATAACAACAATAATTACTTCTAGCTTCGTATATATAATGCATTCTTAGATTAGAACTTTTGCCTCAACATTAAACCGAACAAAATGTTAGGAAGGTAGATCAAAATGGAAACTATACATAAATTTAAAAGGGATGTTTAATTTGATCACATATTTATATATATATATATAATATATATGTACATATATTATATATATGTTCGTATATATATATATATATATATATATACCTGTACATGTACTGTATATATACATATACATATATTGTATATACATACACATACATTTGAAGTCGTATTCTCAGAGGATGTCTACCCTCTATGCATGCAGCACTTGGGTGTAAAGCCCTGGGCAGCATGCAGGTGGAGGGTTAGGGTAACCCTACCACACCCACCACACTCCCACCTTCACTACACCTGGGCAGCATGCAGGTGAAGACCACCCCCTCCACACTCACACTTTCACTACACTTGATATGAACAAGAAAAAGAAACAACCCAACAATCTATTGAAAAAAGTTCAAAACAATATTTCCTCACATTTTGATGAATCTGAATGCTTTGAAGACAACCTATATTATCTGAATTAACCATGGTATGCTTCTGTTATTTGTAATTGTTTTATAGACATAGATATATGCTAAACATAGCTAATCCAATAAAAACTCATTCAGTTGTTGGCATTAAAGATGTAAGTTGCTATACAGAATATAGGATATTTACAAAGGACTAGAGAAAGGTTGAAGTATTTTTAAATGATCTAACATAATTGAGATTCAAGACATCAGAAATTGAGGACAAAAGCATGGTAGGATACAATGTGAAGATGATTACAGAAACAATAATACATGAATTCACAAAATAAAGAAATGATGAAATAGATGAAGGAATGCTGGCACATTCCCATACAGGAGTAGTATTACTCTGTACCTCAAAAACTCAGCATGTCTGCTTGAGCTACCAGGACATGGATAATACACATGGTTTAGTATGATAATACCAAAAAAACAACATGGCTTAAAACAAACAGACAAATACGTCTTATGGCCACAGGAAGCTTATAGAGACATCCAGGCAGGACAGACAAATAGGGTCAGACATCTTGTAAACGGACCAACTGCAAACCTTTTAGCTCTAAGGATAGATCATTATATGATCTGGAGAAAGAAACATCTGCTTTGGCCACCGTACTGAACCCGGTCCATTTTAGAAAAGTCTAGAGGAGCGAGGAAGAAGCTTTCTGCTCTTATTTCAAAAAAAGTGAGCCGCATGCCGTCAACGGGGCAACATCTGCTCTACACGTTCTACATGCTGCAATAGACTAGTGTTGTCTGGTGTTCCTCTGCACTGGAACGTGTCTGGCTACAGTCCAGAGAATGTACTAAAATCGACTTTTGTCATCACCATGAGAAAAAGGGAAAGACATTTGTAAACAAAATACAGTTAGCAACACCTTAAGCAACTTTGATGTTGGCCCCTCTTCCTCCATATTTGGCTTGAGCTTGTTCCCTGTCCCAGTTGGGCTTTAGGACAGAGGATCTACTGGAGTCGTTCATGAGTCTATGTCAACAGCATAGAATCAAACCATCAGCCACCATTACCCGATAATGCATATTTTCATTAGCTCCTATCATTCTGTATATTTTAACCATACTGTTCATATCCAAGTTAAACTGTTCTTTCCTCTCAGCGCTCTTCTCTCACCTGGCTTTGTATAAATCCCCTGAAGTCTCAGACATTCTAAGTTATTTCATGTGTTTTGCAGGGCAGGGAAGCCTTGATCACTCCCCCATCCTCTAAAATAATCAACATGGTATTGTACTTCAAATACTAGAATACTATTAAAACACGTTTATAGTATGCACTTAATTTATGCGGCCAATTTGGAGTATTGCTATAATAACAAAGACATCAAAACCAAATCGATTTCCTCTGATTCTCTTGACTCTTGTATAAAAGATGTGAGGCCGTGTCTGGGCCTGGTTCAAGTGGTGGTCAGGGGTACTGGGGGTTGGCAGTAGAGGGTTGGATGTGTGGGGGTGGATGGGGTTGACCGCGGCCTCCCCCCTCACTGAGCGGTGCTGGCCTCAGGGGCGATGGGGGCAATAGGGTAGGTGAACTGGGGATTGATGAAGGAGAAGCCGTTGAAGTCCGCCTGGTCGATGTTGGCGATGACCAGCTCGTCGGGCGGGGTCAGCTGGGGCTGGGTGCGTGTGAAGAACTTGTCAAAGTTCTCAGCTGCTTTGCCACACTGCAGGAGAGGGAGGAATACGGAGAAATAGTTTGGATGAACGCCATGAAGAGAGAGACAGTGAAGCTCAAAACAGTTATGTAACAAAACTAAATACTCCAGAGGAGCTGTTCTGAAATCCTTGCAATGATGTTCACAGCTCTGCCCAAAGATGTTCACAGCTCCACTTAAAGTGCAGGCCATACTCTCGCCACCTTCATCAGCATCATCATCATCATCATCATCACCATCATCATCATCCTCATCATCATCACGAGCATAAGCAGCATCATCGCTAAGTTGCAAAGTCAACAAGTATTTTTCTTCACTGAATCCGTGGACTGTACACCTGGGGCCTGTCCCCTCACTGTCTGAGGACTGTACACCTGGGGCCTGTCCCCTCACTGTCTGAGGACTGTACACCTGGGGCCTGTCCCCTCACTGTCAGAGGGCCGTACACCTGGGCCCCCTCACTGTTTTAAGACCGTACACCTGGGCCTATCCCCCCCTGCCTCATGATCGGACCACAATCACGTGACATTCCGACACAGCTGTGATGCACTTTCACTTAATTAAAACGTTGAAAGAAATCTTCAAGAACACAACTGACCCACGTTTCCTGAATACTTGTGGTTAATATCGCCCACAGTGTGTTGACCCTACCTTTTACAGCTTAAGAACACTGCCTCTGCTGATGACCGTCTGTGACATGAGTATCTGTGTTTCCATGGTTTGGTACATCGCTCCAGAGGTCTTAACATTGCCATGAATACTCGGGTACTCCCGGTAGTTGCATGATAGAAATGCTTCTCCGGACCTTAGACTAGGGGCCTTGTGGCTCCAACTGCGGAGGGGTGGATGCAGGTGGGAAAGGCCTGTGTCAGACGGTCTGTGTGTGTATGTGTGTGGTTGTGTGTGTGTGTATGTGTGTGTGTGTGTGTGTGTGTGTTTGTGTGGTAAGGGCGGAGCCATGTTGCCATTTGCTACCTTGAGTTCTGGAAACAAGTTGCCAACCCACATTGGTCTGTGCTCAGCTCACTGGGCTCAGACAGTGTTATGTCAGAGGGAGCCCAGATTGAATAAGTTGTTCTGCAGTGGAGGTCTCACGTTGGCTCAGACACACCACAGTGAGTTCACGGAGCCTCCCTAGCATCCAACAGCTTTTACCGCTTCTGAAGCAGTTTTTTAACAATTATTAGTTAGGTTGAACAGTTTAAAGAAAACATGATTGCCCATGTTTCAATAGTTAACAATATACTCATATTATGTGGTTCATACTACATGAATTAGGACTTATTTTCCCGAGCTTAACCGTGAGCTCAGTGCTGTGCATTGACAGATGTAGCTTCCACCTCAAGGACGAACACTAGCAGGACATGTTGTGTTCAACTGACATGATGTCCTCCGTGGCTGTGACCTACTTTCGGACCCTCCCAGTTCATCCCTCTCCCTGCCTCTCTCTCGTGTCTGTCCTTGTGTCACTAGTGCAGTCTCTATTCTCTAGAGCAGTCTCTAGTCTCTAGAGCAATCACAGGTCTCCATTCTCTAGAGCAGTCTCAAGTTTATAGAGCAGTGTCTACTCTCTAGAGCAGTCACTAGTCTCTGGAGCAGTCTCTAGTTTCTACTGCAGTCTCTCTCTCACTCTCTCTCTCTCTCTCTCTCTCTCTCTCTCTCTCTCTCTCTCACACTCTCTGGTTACTCTCTCCTGGGTGTGGGCAGCATCTCATTCCCCTGGGAACCAGGACTCGTCAAGAGGCTGGGGGGAGATGATGTGTGGGTTGGAGGCAGACAGGGAACAAACAGCCCAGAACTCAGGTCCACGGCCCGTATCCCCGCGCTGCGTTGCACGCTCAACCTTTAGTTGTAATAATATAATAACATTTTGCCTGTAATGTTACAACGTATAACATTTTGCATAATAATTTTCTCATTACGTTATGAAGCAAGCATAATAATCTTCTACTTATAAGCCGGTTTAACACCTCTACATTTTTGCCCCATTTGTATATCAGGAGATTCGACCCTGAGGGTGATTCATGCTTTATATGCTATGTCGTTTAGACATCAGTTGAAACAACGGGGGGTTTTCATATATAAGGTCATTTACATTTCCTATGGAGAAAATACTACCTCAGTGGTAGTATTATTCAGGAGATTTTCAGGGTACAAATGTCAGGATAATACAGGGTCGGCTTAGCTCAGGAGGTAGAGCAGTTGCCTTGTAACCGAAAGGTCGCTAGTTCGATCCCCAGCTCCTTCTAGCTGATTGTTGATGTGTCCCTGAGCAAGACACTTAACCCTGGCTGTCACCTTGCATGGTTGACTCTGCCGTCGGTGTGTCAATGTGTATATTAACCGATGTAAGTTGCTTTGGATAAAAGCGTCTGCTAAATGCCCTAATTGTAATTGCAATGGGACAAGTTGTTCACACATACAGCCCATCAGGAGAATAGCTGGAGAATATCAGGACTTACACGTGTGTCTGAAAGCAGTTCGTGTGTGAGCATTTGAATACATTATATCAATTTATGGGTTACAGTGGTAATTGTTCAATGGAAAGTGTAGTATACTATGGGCCCTATTTTAACAATCTGAAACGCAAGTATGAAATGCGAAACGCAAGTAGCTTTGTGGGCGGATCTCTGCCGTTGTTGCTATTATACCGGCGAATAAATGACGCAAATCTAAAATCGGTTTGTCTGAAGTAGCATAATTACCCGTAGGCGTGTTTTGGGCATAACATGCAATAAACCAATGAGAGTGCCATCTTCGATCTCCTTTAAAAGCCAGCGCATTACAACTTCACGAGTTGATATTTTGACAGCACGCAGTTCCCGCTGAGACAGATGCATGACCACACGAATATCAAACTTCAAATGGCTCAATTTATGGCCAAATAGTAGGCCTAATCCACACATGGAATAGCGTTTTCTTCTACAACTTCAGAAATACTGAGCCTTCATGTAAATTTCAGCAAAGAGAACTTAACACATATTTGATATGCAGTCCTGTGGCTGCAACTGTTGATCAATTTAATGATATGTGGCAATACATTAACAAACATTGTTTGTTACCAGGATTGTATACATTATTGTAATCGACTTGTGTTCATAACATGCATGCGTCCCCCCATAAATATACATTGCCATGGACTGTATTATGCATAATGTGTTTAGTTTGCGTTTGATTAAACAGATGGGTGCACACATATTGTTGAACTGCACGCCAAACATCACCCGCATACATTCATTCCTTTAAACCTTCACTCGCGGTCAAACTAGGTTTTCTCACGATCAAATACTCATCAATCCTAAAAGTTATGGGCTTGTACACAATGTTGGTGTCAAGAAAATATGTGTTTGCAGTACGGTGTTTGCAGACTGATTTACTGACTTAAAAGTACAACTTCTTACCACTGTATCAGCTGTTATCATTTCCCCTAAAACAAGATTTTGTTTTGGAAGACTGGGATATACTTTGCTTGAGTTTATTATTGTTATTATTATTATTATTTTAACGCATGGCATTAACCTACTACAGTGTTCATTCATACAGTTCATTACTTTTTTCATAATCCACATTTCTATGCAGTTTCACATATATGAACAATCTTTGACATCATAAAATTTCAATTAGGCTAATCGTTTGCTTGTTTGTAGCCTACGTGTGTTTAAGCTTATGTTGCAGTTCCAACCTGCCATGGCACGTCAAAATAGCATCAGCAACTGCGCTATCGGCTAGTGCATTTAGACAAGGTATTTGCTGGTCAATGGCGAATTGCTTTTTGGATGACTAAAATAGCACCAAGTATCATTTGCGCCGGAACACCCCTCTGCTTTTCGACACGCCTCTCCAGGGCCAAGTTTAGTGGCGCGAGTTTGCTGCGGGGGAAAAATCTGCTTTTCGCCAGGTGCAAACTAGCAACGACACATGCGTCAGTGTAGAAAGTAAATTGCGCTGGGTGCAAGATAGGGTCCTATGCATGCAAATCAATTATTCGGTAGCCTTAACTGTTATTCAGGGATCAAAGTGCATTGACATTTAAAAAATACATGGCAACTGCAATTGGTTAGTTGAAAATAATAATTTCAAACAGCTGAAGATTGTATTCATTTACAGGAGCACCTTAGGGAAATAAAATAAGTGTTACAACAGCTAAGGCAGCAACCTACCTAACTATAGTGAAATAAAGCATGGGCTTGTGTGGGGGAGGGGGAGAGGGATAGAGGGGTGTGAGGGCAAGATAGCTGATTGTACATTTACCAACCGACGTGAGAGTTAAAGATGTTATTTTCCTCATTTTCTTTACCAGAAGAATACGTCATTGACATTAAACATCTCTTCAAGTGACCTGGCCAAGAAAGGAAGCAGTAGCCTACAGTCACACATAGCCTACACACAAAACAAAAATAAAACAACTAAAACAGTCAGCAGGGGGGAGGGGGGATAACAATATCGCAGGACATTTCGGGAGGCTCAAGGAGAAGGGTAAAATGAAGTTTGAGCAACAAAGTGTAAAGACCTTTCGGGAAGCTCAAGGAGGAGAGTAATATTACATTTTAGCAACAAAGTGTAGTCTTGTGGTGGACTCTATAGATAATAATTCACAATACTGCGTTATTGAAATGTTTCGTTCTGTGTTATAGGGACGCTGTCTCTTTAAAATCATGCGACTTGTTTGTTGATATGTCGGTCGGCACGACGTTTGAATTTAACTGTTTTTATATGATCAAATGAACGACCTAACGTTACATTGTCGATATTAGAAATTGTCTCTTCACTTCTTTTATAGCAATTCCTACAGTATATAGACAGAACGTCTTACCTGGGAGAGTTTGTCGATGGCGGGGCCGTTGAAACAGTCGGAAGGGGGGGGGGAGGATATCAACATCGCAAGACATTGCGGGATGTAATATTTAAAAATAACTAAAGTGTAGTCTATAGACATAACGTCTCAGCTGGGAGAGTGTGTAAACGGCGGGGCGTTTATCTCGATCATGCCGTTGTCTTGCAATGTCTGCGTCCGCGCCCATGTGTGTGCAGTGTGTTTCTGCGTGTGCGTGTGTGCGTGCGTGTATGCATGTGTGTGCGGTGTGTGTGTATGCGGTGTGTCTGTGCGTGCGTACGGTGTATGCGTGCATCCGTGCGTGCTCAGCCCCATCCTCTACACCCTGTTCACTCATGAACAGGGTGTAGAGGATGTGTCGCCTCCCACATAGACAACACCATCTTGAAGTTTTCGGACGATACCGCAGTGATAGGACGCATCACGGGCGGGGACGAAGCGGCCTACAGGAGGGAGGTGGCCAGTCTGGTGTCATGGTGAGAGGGCAATAACCTCACCCTCAACAAGGACAAGACCAAGGAGATGATAGTGGACATGAGGAAGAAAAGGAGTCCTCATCGGCCAATGTTCTAACCACAACTTTCAAACTACATACACTGCTGTTATGATTTGTGATTAGTTGTCATTTCAAAATATAAAAAAATGTATTCATAAGATGTCGGAAAGCAGTTGAATAGAAAGACGAGGGATGTACCGTCTCCCTCCTGGGGTGTCCTAGACCCCAGGCCTGCTTCTTCCTTCCACTCAGTCGGCTTTGCTTCTCCTTCCCAGCGACCATGCCGTTAATTGTGCATGTCCATGCATTGTGTTGTGTTGTGTTTGTATATGAACGTCTGTGTGTGTGTGTGTGTGTGTGTTTGTGTGTGTGTGGGTGTGTGTATGAGCGTGTGTGTGTGTTTGTGTATGAGTGCCTGTGTGTGTGTGTGTGTGTTTGAGTACGTGTATTAGCGTCTCTGTGCATGTTTGTGTGTGCGTGTGCATGTGTATGTGTATGTATGAGCGTCTGTGTGTGTGTGTATGAGCGTCTGTGTGTGTATGGGTGTGTGTGGGTCGGCTTAGCTCAGGAGGAAGAGCAGTTGTCTTGTAACCGAAAGGTGTGGAGTGTTGATGTGTCCTTGAGCAAGACACTTAACCCTAACTGCTCCTGACAAGCTGGCTGTCGCCTTGCATGGTTGACTCTGCCATTGGTGTGTCAATGTGTGTATTAACCGATGTAATTCGCATTGGATAAAAACTGCTAAATGCCCTAATTGTAATTGTCTTTGTGTGTTTGTGAGTGTGTGTGTGTGTGTGTGTGGTCTGAGGCGGTACATGCGCATCATGTCTGCATGCTGGCAGCAAAGCTGCTCCGCTGACACCTGCTGCCTGGGAGGCTGAACAAGCAGAAAACCCTCACTGCGACCTTTTTGACACGACACGGAGCAAAACACACATGTAAACACGCACAAATACATGTTTATACACACACACATACACACACACACAAACATGTGTACACACACACAATCACACACACACACACACACACACAGGGCAAAATTCACCTTTTCAGAGAACCAGGAGTCCTTCTGGGATGGAGAGGAAAATAATGACATGTTTAAATGAAAGTATACGGTATGTACACACATGCACCAGCAAAGATGAACAAACCCACGCATGCACCTGCACTGTGCCCAGCCCTGCCAGATAGAGACACCTGAGCCCCCTCACGCAGAAAAAAAAAGAGAAACCACCAAGACGTCAGAGTCCTGAAGCCAAGGTGACCATTGTGGACCTAATGAGGAAGGGGACTGTGAGTGTTCGGCCTGTATGACATTCAATATATGAAGTAGACCATTACCAAATAGTAAATGTCTCTAAAGCAGGGGTCACCAACCATTTTGAACCTGAGAGCTAATTCATGGGTACTGAGTCATACGAAGGGCACCCAGTTTGATACATTCTTCTGAAATAACAAATTTGCCTTTAGTTATATATATTATTATTAATGATTAATGATACTCATCTATGTGAAGACACTGATTATGTTAATGATTTCTCACAATAGTTATCAAGAATGACTTAAAAAATGTGAGAAAGAGTTGTTCAAGAATGAGTTGTGCTATTTTTAGAACAGGCCTGCGGGCGCCACATATGGTCCTTGTGGGCGCCCTGGTGCCCGCGGGCGGTGTGTTGGTGACCCCTCCTCTAAAGCAAATAAGTCTCTCAAATCACACAATCTATGATTCTATATTATTGGTTCCTATAGCTAGGCTACACAATTGAAAAGGTTAATGAAGGTTTCCATTTTGATATTCGCTTGCAAAACAGAATAGTGTGTTAAAAAAGGACCCATATCCAGGTCTATACACTGGATAGGGAATAATATTTCCACACTATTAGATTGCTGATATCGATAATCAAAAATTTCTTTCCTAATACCAAGGACATCATGTGGTATTTGGGAAATATGTGTGAAACATTGTCCAATGTGTAAACAAGTCTAATCTGAAATAAATCAGATCTCAATGAGCTTTTGAAATTAGGAAGCAGAAAAGGGGGAATATCGAAGGTCAAACTGAATTCATTATTGCGGATATCATTGTGTTTGTTCCCTGGGTCTGAAACAAACCAAACATATAAATGTCCCTTAAACTAAAAAAATCAAATGTTCGGATAGCTGTAGGCTACACCTGTAGAATAAGTGTTTTGTGGGACACCCCTCACCAGGCACGCAGCAGCAGAGCTCAACCTTAAGGATTTAATATAATTTGTTCTTTCATGTAATAATACAATAAAAAATGTGTTGCCATTATTATCTTACTACTTTAATAGCAGGCCTGTCGCACCAGTTACACAAGTTGGTCAGTGCGCATGGGCCAAGCAGCCTGCAGCTCACGAACACACACAGCACGTGCAAACTAGGGATGGGCAAAACGATTATTTTCCGGGAATCAGTTTTTTCAGTTCTGTTCACTATCACGATTTATTCGTTTGATTCGTTCGTTTGATTCGTTCGTTGAGTCAGATGGTCTCTTACTTCATTTGGCAGGGAATCGGAAATGATGGAATAAATGTTCATCAACATGCATGTAGCCTACAACTTTCTAATGTTCTGCCGAAATTACCCAGGTTAAGTGTAAATATTAAGCACATATATAAAGCATATACGTGCCTTTTTTTTCAGAATTATCCTTAATACATAATGGGGTTCAGTAAGAATTAAATGGCGTCTTCCAAGTAGTGCTAATAAGCATTGAATCACCATTGTGCAAATTCCCTACTAGACCAAACAAGACTCGTAATGGTAGGTAAAAACAATACTTTATTAAAGCATGCTTTTGTGATGTATAACAAAATAAAAAGAAAACATAAAGTTTTTGCATGATATTGAAGCCTACAGCGATCGTTAGTTAACTTGTGTGGTGGTGCCCTATCGTTTGTTTACCCATGTGCCACGGCAACGCGATTGCTACCTGCTATAGTACTCTCATTGGCTGAATCGTTGAGAATGTTTTAGACTCAATCAATATAAGGTCGCGGGGAGACGAAGCTCTGTTTGTTTGTATATTTTATTTACATGACCATATTTTTGTTATATGTTTTTAAAAAAAAAAAAAGAATGAGTTGTCTTGTTTTGGGAATCAGTTCTCGTCATTCACCTTCGGGATTCGTTCCTTCTGACCGAATCGTTCACGACCAACCCATCACTAACGCAAACGCATACATACACCGCAAGCACGCACATACACACCGCATACACACACCGCACACACATGCGCACAAATATACACGGAATTGCACACACACACGCACACACACATGCACACACACACACACAAGCACGCGCACACACCACAGCGACACTCACACAGGTAAGACGTTATGTTTTTAAACATAACGGCTCCGCCATCAACACACGCACAGGTAAGAACACACACGCACGCGCACACGCCGCAGCGACACTCGCCAAGGTAAGACGTTAAGAAAATGATCGCGTTGTAGTGTTCCTGCCCCAAAGTGTGTTCGCACATGGCCAGCTTTACACTGGCTTTAGCAGAGGCAAGCGTGCCAGAGGTGTAACACCCCTTTCCCACTGCCTCCGTCCGTTGACGGATCTCATTGACTTTGCATGGGGCGATCCCGAAATGCATTGTGGGTCCGTCCGTTCCATCGGCTCAGTCTCTTGCGTTCAGAAGATGAGAAAATGTAAACTTTTCAGGCTGCAATGGATCCGTCAGCCTATCAGATCGTGGCTCCGTCGGCAAATACCACTCCCCCATCCGTCAGACACGCCTTCAGTCGTCCGTTGATGGACGGATGCAAGTGGGTGAGCTGCGTAAGGGTGTTTGTTGGAGACCACAAGGACGGCCTGACAGACAACATTGTGTATTCAGAACTGCTCTAAGTGCACTGTGGCTGATGAAAAAGTGATACATATTACCCTGTGAACATTTTTGCAATACAATGTTACCAGTTCACTTCACTGTGTGGTTGGGTGTACTTATTTATTGTGCACTGCTTTTATCTCACACTTAATTTTTTTGGTACACTGAGAGGAGTTGCTTTAGTTTACATTGTACAGATGTGCGATGACAATCAATGAATTCTGAATCAAACTCATGACCCACTAGAGGTCGGAAACTTTAGTTATTATTATAATATACCTTATCTCCTACTAAACAATCAAGGCCTTTCCTTGTGTGACCCCTCAAACGAGAGACACTACAGCCGTTGTGTCTCTTAATATCGACTACCTGGGGAGGCATCATAGGCTCCATTGTGTTAATTACATTTCTGATCATAACTGAAATGTGACTTGATAAATACATAGATACATCTTGCGAATGCAAGGTGTAGCCTGAGATTAAATGTATGTCAGTCTAACGTCTAAGTTAGCCGTGTATTCTCACGGCTAAACACCAAGCAGTATCTGATAGGTACGGGCACGTTAGCTTTCAAAGCCACAGCGTTTATGCTTTGGATTGCCAACTGATAGTCTTGACAGTCTAACAGACTCAACTAATTGTCCTGATAGTCCAACATGCTTAACAGACAGTCCTGACAGTCTAACAGGCTCAACAGACAGATAGACCTGATAGTCCAACAGACTCAACTGATAATCCTGACAGTCCAACAGGCTCAACAGATAATCCTGACATTCCAACAGACTCAACAGATAGTCCTGAAAGTCCAACAGGCTCAACAGATAGTCCTGATAGTCCAACAGGCTTAACTCAAGTGGAAGCGATCACTATAAGATATCAAGGGCAGTTTTATCAGTGTTGATTCCCCCTGACAGCTGAGATCCCTGCCTTGGTATAGAGTAATGCTGTCAAAGATGTGTATGAAGCCCGTTCTGGCTGAAGCTGTTTGACCCCTTCGTTGGTACAGAGCAATACTGTCATATGAAGCCTGTTCTGTCTGAAGCTGTTTGACCCCTGCCTTGGTAAGGAGTAATACTGTCATATGAGCCCTGATCTGACTGAAGCTGTTTGACCCCTGCCTTGGTACGTAGTAATGCTATCAACAATGCGTATGAAGCCCTGCTGTTGGCCTGTGTGTGTGCCGTGTTTGCGTTGCATAATGGAGGATGTGATTATGATTATGATTATGATTTTTGTAATCAAATGGGAGTTACAACAATTCTGCTTCTTTTGATGATTTGCTTTGCTCAGGTTGTGTTAGAGGTATGTCATGGGAGTATGAACAAGTTCATGACACTGCCTTCAACATGATGCTCACAGGACACACTTAGAGGTTAAGGGCACTGCCTTCAACATGATGTTCACAGGACACACCTATAGCTTCAGCACACTACCTTCAACATGATGCTCACAGGATACACATAGAAAGCAGGTCAGGATACTGCTTTCAACAGGATGATCACAGGACACACTTAGAAAGAAGTTCCTCTGTTCATTTACAGAACTGCTTTTATGTGAATAGTTAAACTGAAGACATAGCTATTGTGAACTATTTGTGAATCTATGTATTTATATATATATATCTTGGTTCGCTCTAATAGTTTAACAGAAGAAATGGGAACGCTACTATAAATCAACTCTTCACCATGGCAACCACAGCGGGAACAGAGCTTCCCTCCAGCCGGTAATCTGTGCCCCGGCAGGGCACTGTCTCCTGTTTGGTAACCACATGTTCAACCACATGTTGTTGTTAAGGATAAGTTATGCAAGTGGAGAACAGATATCCGCTGACTAAGATGTGAGGATGCAGATGTCTTCTGCTGCATGTCATATGTCGAGTCAATTGTATTTGTGTTGCCCTTGCAGTTACAGTCCCCGGCTGTAACATTCTACAAACCCCAACAAAGCTCTCCCACAGAAAGGCTGTAACATTCTACAATCCCCAACCGTAGCCCTCCAAAGAGAAAAGCTGTAACATGATACCACCTCTAACCGTAGCCCTCTCAAGAGAAAGGCTGTAACATTCTCTGACCTCTAACTGCAGCCCTCCCAAGAGAAAGGCTGTAACATGATACAACCCCTAACCATAGCCCTCCCAATAGAAAGGGATTAGCATCAAAACTACTGGAGGATTGAAGGGGGAAGGATCCCACCTCTACAGGGACATAACGAGCACCACAGTGTATGAACCTTTGCACATTTAGAGTCTTTATCTCTGATAATGTTTGTTTTCGTGTGTGTCGGTGTGTCTTAACTGTGCATATGTCTTTGTGTCCCTGAATGGTTATACTCCGAGATGTCATGTTTTGTGATGAGACACAAAACCAGCTGTCTTGGCTTTGTGACGGGAGGTACAGAGTAATGCTCTGCCCTGCGTCCACTCTGCTAGGTGGACTGTGTGCTACGGGCGCTGCTTTGTATGCATGACAGAGTGGAACTCTAATCACAACTGGGTTTGCTGCCCTGTAGCTTGATGTTCTAGGCCTGCACACACACACACACACACACACACACACACACACACACACACACACACACACACACACACGTATATGGTGTGTGTGTGTGTGTGTGTGTGTGTGTATGTGTGTGTGTGTGCATGTCTGTGGTGTGTGTTTATGCATGTATGTGAATCTGAATGTGTGTTTGTCAGTAAAAGTATGTGTGTGTGTGTGTGTGTGTGTGTGTTTGTGTGTGTGTGTTTGTCTGAGAGTGTGTGTGTGTGTGTGTGGGTGTGTGTTTGTGTGGGTGTATGTGTTTGTCAGAGTGTGGGTGTATGTGTGTGTGTGTGTGTGTGTGTGTGTGGGTGTGAGTGGGTGTGTGTGAGTGGGTGTGTGTTTGTATGTGTCTCACGTCTTTGGGTTTGAAGGGGGGTTGGATCTCACGGTTGGCGAGGCGCTCCCAGTCGATGCGTCTGAAGAAGGCATGCTCCCTGATGTCCCGCTCGCCCTCCTGCCCGCAGCCCAGACGCTTGGACGGGTGCTTGGTCATCAGCTGGTCACCGGGACGACACAGGAAGGACAGCCGGTTAGAGACCACTGAAACCTGTACCGTGTTTCTTAAAATGGTAATACTATTACTACTACTTCTAATAATACTACTATACATTAATGGCTGGTTGTTACTCTTCTGCATCAACTCCATTTCTCCACCTCTCCACCCTCTGCAGTGAATGCTAACCCCTATGAGGGGATGGATATGTTTAGTCTGTTTAGTCTTGGAGTCGTCCACACATATATTGAAAAGATTTTTCACCCTTCATTTCGGAAAACATTCCTGTCCACAAACAATGTCATAGAAAATATCACCGTCCACAAAAGAACTCTATAACGATTTAAAACCCTCACACGCAACACTCACACACACTTGAAATGTGCTGGGGACAGAGACACATTCGGAAGTGCATTTTCAGAAGTGCTTTGTACATGAGGATGCAGCTTTTTTTTCTCTTTAGTGCAGGTAATGAAAGGTTCTGAAAGACGGCAAACCCATGTAGATTAATAATGAATAAAATGTATACAAAAAACTGCGATGTCTGACATGTTTAATGAAGAAAGCGTTTCCAAAAAGCATTGGACATATGATCCACTAAGTCCTGCACCAAGTACCCAATGTTGACAACGTGAAATGACATCTCTAAGCTACTAACATAAACAAAGAGAAGATAGGAAAGGTAATGAACTACGTGTTTAAGTTAAGAAGGGGCAAACGTGTGGCTATACACTACAAATGTTGTCATGGTTAAAAAAGCAAAAAATATTTGTTGCAGAGCTGAATGCTATATCACATCATGAGCTGGCTTTTCTCAATTCACAACACGCATCCATCTAATCAAACATATATAATGCCTATACATCAGGCATTCTGAACAAAACTCATGCACTCCCCACCACAATTATTCCAGAATTCAAGCAAAGCAAGAATGACCAAAAGTCACTTTGTGTCAACAACAGACTGATTCCACTGACTCAGCCATCGTCATCTCCACTATACCAAACACTGTACGAACGCAAACAGTGGATAAGTTAGGCTACTTAGTGGCTATGGCTAACATTAATTGCATGAGTTAAAACAGCTGACCACTTGAGTGCAAAAAACACAAAACCCTTCACAACATCACCAGCAAATCTTAAGCAATAAATATCGCGTCTTGACTTTATTTATGTGGCAGTGGTCTGCAGATAAAATCCTGTGGTGTAGCCTACCACATCAATTTAGTTCAACAGGTTATCGCTCCGATACTGTCCATGCTACTAGCAACCTGGTCTGGTGCTTTTTATGTATGTATTCAGACTTAAATTACTTGATTGTCTGATGCCTCATCATTGCCTCCCAGACAAAGAGTATTGGTATTAATACCTCATTCATTGTCCAAGCCAGGGTGGCAGCTCATTCAATAATAATCCATAATAATTCAACTGAAGTTTTTTTTTTTTTGTGGTGGGTACAAAATGAATCTTGACAAAAACTTGTATGTTCTATTTCATGTAGGCTACGCCGCCTAGGCATCGCCTTATGGGCATGTACCGTGTGCGTGCTCACGCACACTGAAAATTTGAACTATGCACCCATCAACGTGTGCACCGCCCACATTTCCCACGGCACCGTGTATATAAAGCTGCTTTCACACCGCGCGCGGCAACTCGCCGCCTCCATTCATTTCAATGAGGGAAGGGCGGCAGAGGGGAGGCGGTTACAAAAGCGGCTGAAAACTAGGAAGCGGTTGCCGCCCACGTGAACGCGCACAGACTTTGCCCTACCGCTCAGCTTTCCCCACGTCGAAACTTTCGGCGGCAGCAGCAGCAGCAGTCGCTTTTGAAAACGCCTGGCCCTTCACACCGCCGCGCTGAACCCTCCGGCAGCAAGGCGGTTATAAGGGCGGTTTGCCGCGCGGCGGTGTGCAAGCACCTCAAGGCGGCGCATACCGCCGCTCATCCTCCCTTTCTTTTCAGCCTTGTACTATCAACAGTTATGGCTTCAAAAATTAAATGACTTTGTGGCAGCGGCGTGGGCCAAGGAAACAGACCAACGGCCCTTTTCAGGGTCATTAAAGAGCGATTCCTTGAGAGCTGGGCCCTTTTCAGGGCCTCATTGCTCTTCCTGTCCCGCCTATCTGCCGCCGGGTGACGGGCACCTGGCGTGTTTCAGGTCTTGTCTACCCCTGCCTCCTGCGCCGCCTGCCGCGTGCTGCCTGAAGAGGGGCTCCTCTCCAGGCACCTTTTCTTTTCACCGTCGGTGGCCCTCTCTGAGGCTACCGACATTTTTAAAGCTGGAGTTCTGGACGTCGAAGACGGGGACCTCATCGAGCACGACGACTCTGCCTCCATTGACGACGTCTTTGCGGACTCTGCGTCCGGGCTCTCCCACTCCAGGGCCTCCACCTCCACGGTCGTCCCGAGGGAGAAGCCACGTCGGATGGCCGAATTATTCGGGGAGATCATGGGCGAGGCAGCGGCCATCAAGGGCATTGCTATGCCAGCCCCGCCTCCCGCCCTCATGTCGGAAGACATGCAGGGCGAGTGCTTCCGCACCCAGTCTTCCTCCCGGCGTGCTACCCAGTGTCCCCTGTTCCCACCCATTCAGCATTTCTTCACTGCTGTGGGTGGAGACCCTTCTACACTGAATGCCCCGGTGAAGGCCTTCACTGACTTTACTAAGGTGGAGGGGTGGGCTGATACTCAGGCGAGGGGGATCTCTCGCCTGGAGCCTCCCCTGGCAACGCTTCTCTGTCCAGGCGCCGGATGGTGCCCTAACGAGAAGCTGCTGCCCCCCGACTGCCTCCAGAAGCAGATTGTCGGACTGACGGAGTGTTCGTTTGTGCCACAACAACATCGCCCTGCTCTCCTCTGCGCTGGTCTCCTTTTCGGCTGGCAGGGCGGCTTACGGCCCGGAGGAAGCCGCAAGATGCCTTGCAGTTTCCGCGCCATCCTCCAGCTATGCCAGCCGATAGCCGTTTCGGCCGGTATATGGCCTGGTCCACCATGGTTCAGCGGGCCATTTGGCTCTCCCACACTGCGGTGCCGGAGCGAGAGCGGGCCAGCCTCGTCCAGGGCCCATTAGCTCTGGATGGGAAATTTGGGCCCCGGTTCTCGGAGGTGCTCGCGCACCAGTAGTCTGTCCGTGAGAATTGTTTCGGTTCGGGGCGATTCTCATGGGCTCCTCCCACCAGCAGCCCGGGAGAAAGCGGGGTCGAGCCTGGTCCCAGCATTCCAGGGGGCCGCCTTCTACCCCGATGCTGCAGCCGCCGCAGCCGCCCCAGCACCAGCGGGGGGGAGCAGCACAGCGGAGCCTTAAGTACCGCAAGCTGGCTCCCAGTTTTTCTGTACCATTGAATAAATATTCAAAAGACCGTTCGGCCGAACGGCAGTACATACTTCCTAAAGAACCCCTCTACCTCCCTCCTACAGTCTGTTGAAGGTGAGAAGACGGGTCTGCTCGCTGTGGTGACAGCTAGCGGACAGTGCCGCGATCCTAGCGGGGCGGCTAGACAACTCGTTGCTTGTTCATCGGGCACGAGTGCAGCGGCTAGACGGCTCGCTGCCTGTTCAGCGGACACGAGCGTGGAATCTAGACAGCTCGCTGTTTGTACAGCGACTACCACGCTCGCTGAGCCCCCTCCTTTTCATGGGATGTGTTGCCTGGGTTGTCCAGGGACCCTTTCGAGCATCTGTCTCAGGCCCCTTTGGATGCCCTGTCCTTTAAGACGGCGCTCTTATTGGCTTTGGTTTCTGCCAAGCGGGCCGGTGAGTTGACCTCTCTGTCTGTCAGCCCGAGCTGCTTGTTGCTTAACGAGGACAGCTCCTTTGTACTGCTCAGACCTAATCCTGCGTTCCTCCCAAAGAACATTAACAGTTCTTTCCAGTCAAGCGATATTGTGCTTCAGGCTTTTCACCCCCCGAAGTTGCATCTCCTGTGCCCGGTGCGGGCGCTGGCTATGTACGTGAAATGCTCGGTGGCCGAGCGGACAAACAGTTGTTTGTGTGTTATAGCGACGCTGGCAGGGGCCGTGCTCTCTCTAAACAACGGTTTTCTCACTGGATATGTGAGGGTGTTTGCTTAGCCTATCCTCGGCAGGGCTTAGCGCCAGCGTTGGGCGTTAAAGCTCACTCGATGCGGGGCGTCGCCGCTTCAACGGCTCTACTCAGAGGCGTTTTGGTGGAAGACATTTGCGCAGCTGCATCTTGGCCTTCCACCGGCCCCTTTGTCTGTTTTTACATGTTAGACATGTCCAGGGGCTCACTCGGCCACTCTGTGTTGGAGTCCGGGGCCCCTTCTACGGCTTAAGAATATAGGCATGTTCTGTTAAGCGGAATCGTTAAGATCCTCTCGCCGGCTGGCGAGTTGGATTTGGCTGCCAGAATTTCTCTCCCGCCGTTTTTCAAATGAAAAACGGACTAGAGGGGTTCCTATTGACTCGCCAGTTGACGAGTTGGATTCATCTGACAGTATAGCACTCCCACCGTTTTTTTCAAATGAGAAACGGACGAGAGAAATTCCTTATTGGAGAGTTGGACCCCTTAGCTCCGCTCCCGGTGGTAGTGGACCTAATGGAAACCGTAATACTCTTAGTTTTTCTTTTCCTTTTCATGGATTCCATGAAGCATGGCTTGAGCCAGAGTTTTTACAGACTCACTTTTTTCTCTTGATCATCGCCTGCTTGATCTAGGAGGAATTCTTTTTTTATTAAGCTGTTTTGCACATCCTCTGCTTTTTTGAGTCTGATGTGCCCTGGTGACTTAAATTTTTTGACTGGGGTCCAGCAGGAGTACATTGATTGGGCTTCGCTCGCATCTTCGCCTTAGCCCATATGGCGAAGCCTAGACAGCGTAGCCTACATGAAATAGAACAATAGTTATGATATTATAGCTCTAGTTCTATGATTGTAGGCGTAGCCATCTAGTTTCCCACCTGCTGTACCCTCCAAATGCTGAAGGAATAGCGTGGAGGATGAGCAGCGGTATGTGCCGCCTTATATACAGAGTACCGTGGGAAATGTGGGTGGTGCCAACGTTGATGGGTGCGTCAGTGCGCGCGAGCACGCACACGGGACAAGCCCATAAGGCGAAGCCTAGATGGCTACGCCTACAATCATAGAACTAGAGTTATAATATCATAACTATTGTACTCGTTTTGTACTCGTATTGTACTGGTTCCATACACAACATCCGAAGCATCGATTGATGAAAGATCGGAGCGTGACTTAGAGACAAATAGAAGAAATGACGAAGAAGAAAGGCGCCATGACCGACTGCGTTTCCGGAGAAAGAGAGCATCTGTTTTTGCTTCATTTCACATATAACAAAAACTTGGACAAATGTAGTTGATTTCTGTGTTTAACTGAAAAAACAGGGAGTGGAAGGACGGGACCGTATAATGTTCAGCTAACTTTTGTCAATAATAACAATAAAAAAAACATTTTCAATATATGCGCAGCTGTAAACTCATGTGTTATTTATTGTATGATGTGTACTTTTAGTGTTATGATAAGACCCATCTTTAAGCGTTCACCATGAATGACTCTGAAAAGCAGTGCCAACATTTAAATATTTTTTAACCATTCAGCGAACAAAAGGCAACAGGCTGATTATCATTTAGGGGGCCACTCAATGACATGCAAATGCAGACCGAAGCATCATCAACACGCCCATTCAAGTGGTGTGAGAAATAAAGACTTTCTACTCCTCATTCACATTTAAGGTAATTTACATTTCCTACGGAGAAAAATAATACTTACAAATGTTGGGATATGTTGTTCACACATACAGCCCATCAGGAGAATAGCAGGAGAATATCAGGATTTACACGTATGTGTGAAAGCAGCTAGTGTGAGCATTTGATTACATTATAAAATTAGTCAATTTATGTTCAGAATACTATGAATGCAAATCAATTAATCAATAGCTTTTACTGTTATTCAGGGTTCAAAGTGCATTGACATTTTTTAAATGCATGGCAACTACTATTGGTTATTGAAAATAATAATGACAAACAGCTTCTTCTGAAACTGAAAATTGCGTTAGCTACAAAAGCACCTTAGTGAAATAGACTAAGTGTAACAACAGCTAAGGCAGCAACCTACTTAATTATATAAATAAGCACGGGCTTGTGTGGGGGAGGGGGAGAGGGAGAAGTGAAGTGTGAGGGCAAGATTGTGGATTGTACGTTGGCTACCTGACATGAGAGTTTAAGATGTTTTTTTTGTTTATTTTTTTACTAGAAGAATACGTCATTGAGATTAAACATCTCCTTTTCAAATGACCCGGCCAAGACAGGCAGCAGTAGCCTACAGTCACACATAATTCACCATACTGTGTTATTGACATGTTTTCTTTCAGTGTTATAGGAACGCTATCTCGATGAGATCGTGTGAGTTGTTTATTGATATGCCGGTCGGCACGTTTTTTATATGATAAAATAAACAACAAGACGTTGCGTCAACGTGAGAATTGACCAAGTTCCGTGGTCCGGAGAGACCAGGACCATGTTTCCTGTGAAGACACTCTAAATAGCATGGTGTTAAAGGAGACATATTATGGTGTTTTCCCAACAAGTAAACATAGTATTTGAGTTCCGGAAAAAAAAAATTCAAGCTGTTTGCTGGAAATAGCCTTTAGGAAAAAAAACCTTGCGTACCTCTATTCCCCTTTGTTTCAGTCCCTTTCAGTCCCCTCCATGAAGGGCTGTTTCTGGTGTCTGTAGCTTTAATGCAAATGAGCTGCTGCCCATTGACCAATGAGCTGTCAGACTGAACCACAGCATGGAGGAGAAGGGATTGTTGCCGTTTGCGGACTCCTGGAGCTATATCTCTATATTATATAATATAATAATAATAATTATAATAATAATAATAATAATAATAATAATAATAATAATAATGACTCCTGGAGCTATATCTCTATATTATATAATATAATAATAATAATAATAATAATAATAATAATAATAATAATAATAAAAACAATATTATTTATGGGTATTTATATGATATTATATCTAATATCACCACCAAAAGCTATGTGCGCCTCAGATCATATTAAAGTCCATGAACCGCGACATGGAGGATAAAGGGATAGTACTCCAGGAGCTGAGCCGCCGGACTGCCACCAAGCTCCCCGCGCCAAAGCTGCTAGACTGCCGCCAAAGCATCGGCAGCATTCCGGCCTCCGTCAAAGCCGTCCGGCCGCAGTCCGGCAGCTGCGGCGGTGTTCTCCGGGAGCTAAACTGCCGCTGAAGATTTCCAGCTGCTCCGGCGGCAGTCCTCCGGGAGCTGAAAAGTCCGGCGGGGGTAGCTCGGCGGCAGTCCGGCAGCTCAGCTCCGGCAGTACAATCCCTTTCTCCTCCATGTCTCCTGCTCCGGACTGCCGCCGAAGCTTTGGCGGGGAGAGCTCGGCGGCAGTCCGGCAGAGAAGGGGATTGTGCTCCCGGAGCTAAGCTGCCGCCGAGTTCCCCCTGCCAGAGCTGCTCGTCCGCTGGTCCACAAAATCTTAGCTAGGCTCTGATTGGAGGGGAGTGGGGAATTGGGAGGTAATATTCAACTGTGCCCCCTTCCTACGTAGGAGGGGGCGCCGAAACTGACCCACTCGTTTGGTTACTGTAGGCGGGGTACTTTCAGAAATGCATATCTCACTCCAAAATTCATGTACAGACTTTTTTCAAAGTTTGTATGCGTGTGGGAGACCCAAAACAACACCCCAAATCCCAGGAAAAGTGTTGTTTTCATAATATGTCACCTTTAAGGTTCAGCAGGACCGGTCTGTCCACCCCAAACATCCTGGTGATCTGTGGAGGTGGCTCTGACTGCCCTCCCCACCACATGGTTGGCGTGAGTCTACCAGGTCAGCTGCTCAGGTTAGCTGAACCCAAGGTATTTGAAGGTGTCCACCCTCCAAGGGAGACCTATCCAGGTCTGAGAGGCTGCAGCCTGCACCCCTCCTGAAGTCCACAAACTCCTCCTGTTTTTGATCAACATTCATGGAGAGGTTGTCAGTCTGGCACCAGCTCCTCCCCTCCCCACGGTGAGCCCTCTTGGCGCTTCCGGAGATCAGACCCAGCAGAGCTGTGCCATCTGCAAACTTGACCAGGACGTCGCATGTGTACAGCAAGTAAAGCAGGACACAGCCTTGGGGCACAGGTGTTGAGTGTGATGATGGAGGAGAGGTGATGTGCCCTTTCTCCATTCGCGGTCTTGCCTTTGAGGAAACGATGCAACTGAAACAGCTCAGTGAGTTTGGTGTAGAGCTGAAGATCTTTGCCCGAACCTGACGGGACCCGACCGGTCGGTTTCGGTCTTAATTTCTGTCATTTTAAATAGGGTCGGGCTGGGCTCAGGCTTGCGCAGTAAAGAGGTCAGGTGACACATTTCGATTAGCACGAGAAAGATGGGAAAATGAATGCCGAGCAGCTGCTCAGGTTAGCTGAACCCAAGATATTTGAAGGTGTCCACCCTCCAAGGGAGACCTATCCAGGTCTGAGAGGCTGCAGCCTGCACCCCTCCTGAAGTCCACAAACTCCTCCTGTTTTTGATCAACATTCATGGAGAGGTTGTCAGTCTGGCACCAGCTCCTCCCCTCCCCACGGTGAGCCCTCTTGGCGCTTCCGGAGATCAGACCCAGCAGAGCTGTGCCATCTGCAAACTCGACCAGGATGTCGCATGTGTACAGCAAGTAAAGCAGGGCACAGCCTTGGGGCACCGGTGTTGAGTGTGATGATGGAGGAG
Organism: Pollachius pollachius; assembly: GCF_949987615.1. Classification (NCBI taxonomy): domain Eukaryota; kingdom Metazoa; phylum Chordata; class Actinopteri; order Gadiformes; family Gadidae; genus Pollachius; species Pollachius pollachius. The sequence goes on from NC_136935.1 coordinate 25,572,182, forward strand.
AGGTGATGTGCCCTTTCTCCATTTGCAGTCTTGCCTTTGAGGAAACGATGCAACTGAAACAGCTTAGTGAGTTTGGTGTAGAGCTGAAGATCTTTGCCCGAACCTGACGGGACCCGACGGGACCCGACCGGTCGGTTTCGGTCTTAATTTCTGTCATTTTACATAGGCTCGGGCTGGGCTCAGGCTTGCGAAGTAAAGAGGTCAGGTGACACATTTCGATTAGCACGAGAAAGATGCGAAAGTGAATGCCGAGGAGGTGAATCGAAGGCTGGCCTCTGGCAATTACGTTTTGGTTGCATCATCAAAGAAAGCAAAGTCTGAGGCATGTAAAGGTTTAGACCATGTGCATAATTAGGTAAATGAGCCAGTGGGTTACGTGAAATGCCAAAAATGCAGTGTTCTGTTAAAGTACGACAGCACAACAACAGGGAATTCATCGCTGATAAGTAGGGGTGTAACGGTACACAATAGTCACGGTTCGGTGCGGACCTCGGTTTCTATGCCACGGTACGGTACGGAACGGTTAATAGTTAAGGGGAAAATTTAAAAAAACTGCTTGTTTCTCAACCATTAGATAAGCAGCAATGAAAACATCAATAAACTTGGTTATGGCATTTGCATTTCTGAATACCCAGGCAGGGGCTGTTGAAATAGTGTTGTGAGCTGGGTTTGCACAGCTCGTTTCTTTTTCACAGCAACGGTGATAGTAACACCTGGATGGTGCCTTTTCAAATGTGCATGTTAAAGTGCTGTACGTAGACACGGAGAGCCCTCACCATAGCCGGAGAGCCTGTCGGAGACCCTCTCCGTAGCTTACGTGCGCAACCAATATTTTTGAACTATCCGTCGATGCCATGGACCTATTGGTCAACGCAACGGAGACGGCAAGGGCTGTAATTGGTCCTCTAACAAAATCATTTCCTGAATCACTTCTCCGGTTTGACTTTGCACCTTGATTACTTTATACATTGTTTACTTTGCACCTTAAGGACCAATAAAACACCAAATAAGATTTGAAAAGCTTTGGAAGTTTATTTACAACACTGCTAACATGGTTTGTAGTCAACATATAAGATAGATCGGTCGGCGAATTGCATTGCTTATCTGACATCCCGACTGAGAGCTGCTGAGCGGATTACGGAGTCGGAGTAGTATACTTTGGCTAAACGGTCCGGGTGGAACTCCGACTTCATGTTTTAAATTCCGCATCGCAAAACAAGTCTTTACATTCGCCATATTAACGCTATGTACGCCACAATTACGAATCGCGGTACACCTCTGTAACCGCACCGAAGTGCCTGTACCGTGACGGTTTGGTACAAATACGTGTACCGTTACACCCCTATTGATAAGGCATGCTGATCGAAGTTGTTCAACACATGCCACGAGTGCCCAACAACCTTCTATCACATTGTTTGTTACAGCATCAAAACCCATGCCTGCAATGGTGAAAGAAACGGTGACTGAGAAGTGTGTCAGCTTTTGCTGTAAAGGCATTATGCCTTTAAACATTGTTAATGACGAGGGATTTAAAGAGCAAGCGCAATAACTAATTCATGTCGGGCCGCACATGGGAGGGTTCCCGTAAACACTGTTATTCCCAGCCTTGTGACAATTGCAATGAGATGCACTGAAATGGCTCAAGAAAAAGGAACGCTTTGGTAAAGACACTGAAGACTTTCTTAAAGGACGGCAGAGTCGCAATGACCACAGACATGTGGATGGAGGATTATCGAAAAATTTGTTATTTGACAATCACATGCCATTTCATAAGTAAGGATATGGAACTAGTGAATACAACCCTGACAACTGCAATGTTCCCTTTGGAAGAGGCAAAGACAGGAGAAAATATCAGGAGGGAGATACTAAAACTACTGGTGACAAAGTTTGGTCTTGACGCATGCTCTCTCAGCAAAATTGTATGGGTGACTGATGAGGGGCAAACATCAAATTAGCTCTGCTGCCATACCAGAGATTGGACTGCATTGATCATGTCATTCATACGGTACTGTGCCATGGTCTAGACATTGCCGAGTTCTCCAAAGCCGACGGTGCTCCGGACATTGCAGATACCATTTCTACTGCTGAAGTACTAGTGTAGTATTTTAAACAGTCGGTTTGGCCAAAACCTATATTATTTGGCTATAGGCTTTTCTAATGTCTCATTTTGGCTGCTGGTGTATGTTGTGCACTTTCCTATCCTTAACGTAAACATTAACCTACTCAGTAGGCCTGCCTCGACGTGAGTCAGACATGACGATTGGTCTTTCCTTTCCTTCTCAAACTACGTTACAATTGCATGTTCATCAGCCCAATTTTCATATTTTCTCGAGGGAGAAACCCCCGAACCCCTGTTTTAAAAGGACTCTAGCTTCTGGGTTACAGCCCCGAATGTTTTCAATAGCTAGCGACACTCATGCATCTCTGCCAGCAGTCTGCCATTTTCGTTTGTTTTAGGTCTAATCTCAATTTTATGTAACTTTTCGTTGTATGTTGTTATTGCCAAATACCTATCTTAGTTTAGAATTTATTTTAATTTAATTTGTTAAGAAAGACTAATTGTTATATGCCCGTAGGCCTATTTAGAAGGGTAGGCTATGCCTATATAGGCCTATTTAGAGTGCTGAGATGACGACGTTACAGAAGACTTTCTCATTATATTTGTTCTAAGTGGCCTATAGCCTACGATTGTCAATAAATGTAAAGAATATATGTATATATACGACTCATTCTTGAAAAAGAGCTGCGCATATTTGAATATGTTGGGCTGAAAACGGGTTCAGTTTGTTCGGGTTTGAACGGGTTCGGGCAGATTCCTGTCGGGCTCGGGCCGGGTCGGGCCTAACTTTAAGTGCCCGATTACAGCTCTAGTTTAGCGGTGAGTTTGATGGCACAATTCCATCAAACTAACTCATGCCCCTAACCCATGCATGGGACTGGGGAGTCCTTTCACAACATTTCTCCAACAATGTGAACACTTCTGGAGATCGATCCAAGAATCACAAATCACTGAACACTTTACACATTTGTAGTATGATGACCGTTCACCTCTTTCAAAATGTTAATTCTATATGCTATTCTTCAGTACTTACTCTATATTACCCTTTTGAACATATCATATGTGATTAGCTACCCAGGCGTATGGGTAGCTAATCATATTGGAATTCAGAGTGCGTCTGAATACTATTTTTATAACATTTTTTGAACGGATGGCCCTCACAGATGTTGGGAAAATGCTCAAGACTACCAGTCTTTAGATGTGAACTTGATTTGATGCCTTAGCTCTGCTGCAGATGTTACGATTTGTCTGTTTACTGGACAATGCACTTCTCTTCCAACTCCCGTTTCCTTGTACAGCCTCTATGAGCTCCTGCTTCATGAGAACTGCAGGAGAACGGACAATCAACGGAGACACTACACAAACTGCTATCGTCATTATTGACAATACTGTGTTAACATTCAAACTGAACCATTCACACTTACAAATCCACCTATGAGCCTTTCATATCCTGTACTCTGTAATCCAAAACTGCCAACTCTGATGTCTTTTAAAGGTGTGTGGACAGATGCAGGACGGAGGTACAAGCTGGTGTGTTATAGACAACAGATACGTATCTGTCAACAGATACGAGGGCATTAGCCTTGTCCCGTCACAAAACCAACGTGGTGGTGAGAAACGGATCAGAGAACAAACCAGTACAAGAGAAAAAGGATATGTCACCGTGACAAGCAACACCTCGTCATGACTAGGACATCAACAGGTCCTGTTTCTGTTCAGAGACCAGTTGCCTCAAAATACCTGTGTCACCGGGTCCTGCTATATAACAACTACTTTACCTTGGCCTCTCAGTGTGTTTCATGATTTTTGGGGGATTTTTCACATAGCAAATGACCAAAACGATATTCAAATTGTGGGCAAAGGATGGGAGATATTTATTTGATCTGCTTATTATGCTGGTCAATTAAAGAAATCTGAAAGCTAAGTCTCAAGCAGTGGGCATGAGACACACACAATTCAACCCGTTCACATGCTTACACTCCACACTTTTCTGACGCAGAGAAATTACCAGGATAACGCCCACCAAGTTGTGCCACTATTTTTTTAACAGTGGAACAGGTAGGAATCAAGGTGGTTCCCCGTACGTATGGTGACCAGACGTCCTCTTTTGCCCGGACATGTCCTCTTTTTGAGACCTAAAAATTTGTCCGGACGGAATTTAAAAATCGTTTGAGATTTTATTAAAGCCTTAAACATGTTCACATCGAATTTGAGTTTCCTCTGAAAAATATGCCCAACATGAGGAGAACTGAAAAGAGGCCTGTTTTATATGGACAAACATTAACAAACTTATCCTACGGGGATTGAGAAAGTTTTATCTATTGAACAGAAAGATATGGAGGTAAATCTTTCTCATCGGATTTTGAAAATAAAAAGCCATTGAATTTTAAGCACTGAGTAAATATGCATTGAAATAACGTATCTGGATTTTTTGCCATTAAAGCACTGATTATTTAAACATTGAAAAAATGTATCTGAATTCTTTGCCTCTGAATTTACCTCATGATCATTTTCACCTTATTTCCAATGTTCAAAAATTCTCAATCAAATATTCAATGTTAAAAAATTCAATGTGCAAAATTCAATGTTTAAAATGAAACTTAAATATTTTCAATGCCCCAAAATTCACCATGCCAAATTCAGCTGCAAAATTCAATGTATGAAATTCAGTGTTAACATCTGGGGACCCAAGGAAGAGCAATCAATCCTAGATGCTAGATCGCGGTCAAGCAAGGAGAGCGCGCGGGAATAAGAGCGTCACTCGTTGGATACCCGACGCTGATGCGGGAAGGCATGTGCAAAGCAGGTTTTAGCCATGTCCAACGGCAATAGCTGTGATGATGGTTCTTTCTTACTTGAATCAAACATTAATTCTAAACAGCATTTTACACAGTAGTCTATAATAGGAAATGCTCAAAGGTAAATAAACGTCATTAAACACTGACTGTAGCTTTTTATGGGGAAAGAAGCAACGGTGGTGGACCGTACTAAACGCCCTATCCATTGTATGGGTCTGTAAAATGCTAATAAAATCAAATTAATTTATTAAGCACATTTAATAACAAGGGGGGGTGGGATCTTATGTTTTATTCATATTTTTGTTATATTGCACACCGGTTGTTTTTTAATACTGCAGTTTATGAAATAAACTATGCACTAATGCCTGTATGTGAAGTGTGTGTGTGATTGCAGTGACTTGGCTAGATTTGCATGCAGCGTAAGGGTAATTGAAGTGGATTAAGAGCCCAATTTATTAGTGCACCAATTTGGGGCGACGTTTGCCTACGTTTGGATTGATACTCGGGCGATCTGAAGCCCGCTGCCCAATGTGGAACGAGAGCGCAGAAACAACAGTATTGCGCACTCAGTGGCAACTGAAGCGGCAGCACGGCGTGACTCGGGGAGAAACGCCCAACAGCAACCTGATTTTAATTTGTCAGCTCGTTTTCTAAAGAACACGGCAATGCTACGTTGGTAGTGTGATGCTAGGTTTTTTTTTGATGCTGCGTTGATATTGAAATGATGTTTTTATTGTGTTGCTACGTTGGTATTGCGATGCCCTGTTGGTATTGTGATGCTACGTTTTTTTGTAATGCTACATTGGTAGTGTGATGCTACGTTGGTATTGCGATGCTACGTTGGTAGTGTGATGCTACGTTGTTTTGTGATGCTACGTTGGTTTGTGGTTCTATATTATTTTGTGATGCTACGTTGTTTTTTGATGCTACATTGGTTTTGTCCTGCTACGTTGTTTTGTGATGCAACATTTTGTGACGCTTCGTTGGTTTTGTCATGCTATGTTGTTTTGTGATGCTACGTTGGTTATGTGACGCTACGTTGGTGTAGGGATGCTACATGTTTTGTGATGCTACGTTGGTTATGTGATGCTAGGTTGTTTTATGACGCTACTCACCCCTTTGCAGATGAGCACTGCCTCCTTGGACATGGATTTGGGATAGGACACGTTGTGCTCCATGATGGACTGGAAAAGCTCGTCTTCATCCTCCCCATCAAACGGAGGCTGTGGATTACAGGACTTTATTTGATATATGTATTACATATGAATATATGTATTAATAGGAATATATGTATTTATATAGCCTCCAAACAACAGGCTTCTCTTATCTTTCCCGATATAATCAATTTTCCCCAAAAAATAAGCTGCTTTCATTAAAAAAAGATCTAATGTGATTTACCTATTTATTAATTTGAATAATTTAAGAATACACACTTTGGCTGTATACTTTCAAGAGTATTGAAAAGAAGAAGTAGTTAGCAGAGTTCTGTTCTCCTACTGTTCACACTGTTAAGGGAAGTGAAGGCTTGGGTAGGAGATGTGAGAGGAAACAGGTTTAGAGAAGTGATGGATTGAAGTTAGGAAGATAAAGGAGAGGAACCATATGAAGGAGGAGAGGCTTCAGAGCAAAATAACTGGAGCAGAAAAAGAGCGAGAGAGACAGAGAGAAAATAGAGAGCAGCCATCTCATTTATAACCCTAATGTGAGTGTTCTGACCGCCTGTAATACGCCTCATTCTTCATTTCCACTTCACTGCCCCCTCCCCCCCCCCCCCCCCCCCCCCCCCACCCCCACCCCGGAACCATGACCTCTCTAGCTCATACATAGCATGGAGAGAGAGACAGAGAGAGAGCGAGAGGGAGAGAGAGAGAGAGAGAGAGAGGGGGAGAGACAGAGAGAGAGAGCTTGTGTGCATATGTTTGGTTATATAGGTGTGTGTGTGTGTTTGTGCATGTGTGTGTGTTTGTGTGTGTACACAAACTCACTTCTTTGTGAGTTTATGTGTATTGCATATGTTTGTAATAGTGTGTATTTGCATGTATGATTTTGGGCTACAAAGCACTTGAATGTGTTGAGCACTTATGCCCTAAGTGCCAATCATCCTAGGAGTCCCTTCACAGTGGAGTGATCATTTGGGTCTGTGTGTGTGTGTGTGCCTCACCTGTCCAGCCAGCATCTCATACAGCAGGACTCCATACGCCCACCAGTCCACTGAGCGGCCGTAGGGCTGGTAGGCGATGATCTGCAACCAATAGGAAGATGTTAAGAGTGAACCTCGGGGTTAAGGGTTAAGAGTGAACCTCAGGGTTAATGGTTAAATGTTAACCTCAGGGTTAAGGGTTTAGAGTTAACCTCAGGGTCAAGAGTTAACCTCAGAGTAAAGGGTTAAGAGTTAACCTTAGGGTTAAGGATTAAGAGTTAACATCAGGGTTAATGCAAGGCAAGGCAACTTTATTTATAAAGCACTTTTCATGCACAAGGCAGACTCAAAGTGCTTCACATATAAACATTGTCATACAATAAAATAAAATAATAGATAAGTAAAAGAAGACATATGCAAAGAAATGAGTAAAATAGATCAGCATTTTAGAAAGCACAATGTATTTAAGATTAAGAGTGAACCTCAGGGTTAAAGGGTTAAGAGTTAATCCAGACCAACAACACTTTATATTGTACATACAGTATATATACTATATATATATATATATATACATATAACATAATAAGTATCACTTCAAATAGCAGTCTTGCTACATGTTGCTTCCATTACTGTATCTTTGGACAGACTTGTATGAATTAATTAGAGCTTCACTTCCCCTTTAATCAATGGGGTGGGGGTGGGTTTTGCAATTACCTGCAAACAGTCCTATATTTAATGCACACAATACACACACGCCATTCACACACTATAAACACACGCTCTGCTTACAGCCAGGGGCTGTCAGCAATAAGACACACACAACTAGGTCTCAATGTAAGAGAGAGAGAGAGAGAGAGAGAGAGAGAGAGAGAGATATCAGGAGATAAGATGACCACCATAATATCCAGAGGTTATAAAGTCTTTGGCGCCCACGTAAGGGTTTTATGTCTATTACTTTTGAAATATTGCAAAACTTCACAGCTCTCAGAATATACAACAATAACTTAAATGGTAACTAATCGTTAGTCACCAAGATTTAAATAGATGATTGTTCTTGTTCATTGACAGATCATGGACAAGAGAAAAGGCAATATCCCAGATTTCTTTAATAAAGAGCCGGACGAGGACAATGAGAAAACAGCAAGATTAACCCGTTAAACCATCTTTCCACCTCAAACAGAAGTGTTTATTCTACCTGGTAGTGAGTACCGGTGACTAGTGCTAGTCATGTCTGAGCAGCACCATCAAGTACAAGACTGCTAGATAAGGTGATGCTAGACCGCTAAATGAGGTAGTGCTAGATGAGGTGTTGCTAGACCGCTAGATGAGGTGATGCTAGATCCCTAGATGAGGTGGTGCAAGATGAGGTGGTGCTAGATGAGGTGGTGGTAAACCGTTAGATAAGGTGATGCTAGACCACTAGATGAGGTGGTGCTAGATCAATAGATAAGGGGGTGCCAGATGAGGTGGTGCTAGATGAGGTGGAGCTAGACCGCTAGATGAGGTGGTGCTAGATGAGGTGTTGCTAGACCGCTAGATGAGGTGTTGTTAGACCGCTAGATGAGGTGATGGTAGGTGAGGTGGCGCTAGATCGGTAGATGAGGTGATGCTAGATGAGGTGGTGCTAGACCGCTAGATGAGGTGGTGCTAGATGAGGTGGTGCTAGATAAGGTGGTACTAGATGTGGTGGTGCTAGATGAGGTAGTGCTTGATGAGGTAGTGCTAGATGAGGTGGTGCTAGATGAGGTAGTGCTAGATGAGGTGGTGCTCGATGAGGTGGTGCTAGATGAGGTGGTGCTAGAACGCTATATGAGGTGGTGCTAGATGAGATGATGCTAGATGAGGTGGTGCACTTTAAGTGACTCAGTGGAAGCCCTGTGTATTCTGACAGTGTTGGAGGAAAGACAGAATGCCAGTGATATTAAACAGGCACAGGTGACCACAAGGCTTGGAAGACGAGGACACCGTGTCCTGGGTCTAAAAGCACCGGATCAGGGGTCCTACAAAGGTTGAGAACGTTGAGCCAGATTTTTGTACATATGCATGATTTCATATGTTGTCAGTTCCTATTTGACGTTCAGAAGGTGATCATCAAGTTCAACATCGTGTCCTAGGAATTCAGCCTGTTGTTAAAGGGGACATATTATGAAAACAGCACTTTTCCTGGGATTTGGGGTGTTGTTTTGGGACTCTGGTTCTTCCACACGCATACAAACTTTGAAAACTCTGTACATGATTTTTTGAGTGAGATATGCATTTCTGAAAGTACCCCGCCTACAGTTACCAAACGAGCGAGTCAGTTTCGGCGCCCCCTCCTAGGTAGGAAGGGGGCACATTTGATTATTACCTCCCACGGATAATACCTCCTGCGGGTAATATGGACTTCAGTTTCATCGAGGAGGTGCAAACCACCTTGAGGCAAGGTTAGAGTTGATGACCGACCGAGAGGACTGAGCCTGTGGATGAGCCAGCTCTCGCTGGACATATGAATGTGTTATATAAACTATATGAACTCATCCACACATTCATACCCCGACGGCAGTGCTGACCAGGCCAGGCAGCGGCCAGCTTGTCGGGAGCAGTTAGGGTTAGGTCGGGATCTTGCTCAGGTAGAAGCCAGGGATCGAACCAGCAACCTTCGGGTTGTGAGGCAACCTGCTCTGCCACCTGTAGAGTAGGCTAGGGGTCCCACACCCAACTTTCACAGCCAGCAGATTCATGACCTGTGTCTGAATTGACTGAATGTTAAGGTAAATATAATATACGTTTTTATATTGTAATTCCACTAGTGTTGATCTGAAAACTGACTCAGTATCTTCCCACAGTCTAAATCCTCAGCCAACAAGGCAGTAGACCTTCCTATCATCAGGGCATGTCCAGGGGAGCCACACCCCTCAATTTGTTGATCGCTTTGAACAAATTCAACAAAAAGTGTTGACTTATCTTCAGTCCACAATATTGTATTGGCTTTAAGGACCAAGGAAAGGACTATTACAAAACTACCGCACTTCAGAGCTGTTGTTGTGGCACCCTATGGAACATCTGGGCCACCTATCTGTCTGCCAGTCCCCTGTCCATCACAGCTGCTCCCTGTCCATCACCACTGCTCGCTGTCCATCATAGCTGCTCTCTGTCCATCACAACTGCTTCTTGGCTATCCTCCGCCACTCCTCCCACCCAGTCCCCCTGCTCCTCCCACTCCCCTGCTCCTCCCACTCCCCTGCTCCACCAACTCCCCGTGCTCCTCCCACTCCCACTGCTCCTCCCAACCCCCCTGAGGACCCTGGGCTTCCTGCTGCTCTACCGCAATGGGGAGACAATGGGGGGACCACAATGGGAAGACAACAGAGGGACAATGGGTGGACCGCAATGGGGGTACAATAGGGGGACCTTAATGGGGGGACAATAGGGTTAGGGTTAGAACAGCTACGCTAGCCGAGCTACACTAGCCAACCTTCGCTAGCTGAGCAAGGCTAGCCAAGCTACGCTAGCCGCACCACGCTAGCTACGCTTCGTAAGCTGGCGCCACAGTTAGAAAGGGCTTGATTTTCAAACTGATCCTTTGATTCCTGATCGGACGGTGAGTCCACGATATTCAAGATGAAAATTAAATATTGGTTATGTTTCACAACTTGAGCTGTGATGCTGAATTGGGGAGCTACTTATAACAAACAAGGAGCTATTGTGTTCTGATGGAGAATAAAGGAGCACAAAACCGATGACAAAATGGAAAGAAAATGCAGGTGGACATGAGCTTTAAGCTTCAGCCGTCGTTCCCACGCTAAGACTCTGTACAGAAGACCCAGTGAGCCTAATCCCAGTTCCTCTGTTCGGCTCTCGTTTTCCAGCACAAGTTTCTTCAGCATCCTGGGGTCATGGAGGTTGAAACAGCATTCACTTTCAGTTCCAGCCCTGCAAAGCCAGCCTAAATAACTCATTTTGGTTTTCCAAAAGAGTTGAGGTATAGGTCTGCTGTGTGTGCTGAACACTAGCCTCCAGGCCAGAGAGCAGTTTGACCCTGACCTGGTGAGTCCACCGTGACGCCGGGTCTGGCTGTGTCAGGATGGATTGACCTCTCAGTCCCTCAAACAGCAGAGGGTTGCTCTGATATTGGGGGGGTCCACTTCAGCAGTAGTTACAGTGGTGATCGTGGAGCGCTGCAGACTGGCAGTAGTGGGGCCGGGGAGAGCGATGTATGAGGACAGATTTGAGACCCAGCATTCAGCTACATAACAGTTCAAAGCAGGGCAGCACTGTACTCATTTCCTCCAGCTGTGGGCGTTACAGCCTGTTGTTTGGTTGGAAGTTGCCTATGTAGAATCCTGCTCTGCTCTACGTCTCTGTTAATGTACTATGACATGACAATGTGTGGATGGGCTTCTATGAATATTGCATTGTGTAGTGATGCGCAAGGCTGCGTGCCGCCATGGCAACCGAGGTTGAGGATGATTGACAGTGACAGGTGTGACCAAGGCCTGCCATCCCTTCACTCATCCTAACCCTGTGACCAGCAGAGCTCCTCTGACGCCCTGTGACAGCCACACTTATGCACATGGGTGTAGGGGCATGCATGTTTGGGGGTGCGCTTGCGTCTACCTTAGCCTGTGCATGAAAATGTTTGTTTGATGTGCGTGTGGTTGTGTGTTTGATTTGTGTGTGGCTCTGTGTTGATGTGTGTTTTATGTGTGTTTGATGTGCGTGTGGCTGGTCTGCATGTGAATATGTTTTTGTGTGAGAGTTTCTAAGGGTATATGTGTGTGTGCCTAGGTGTGTGTGTGTGTGTAAATACTGCATACATTGCTTTCCCATTAGGCATAATGCTACATGACAGTTCTGGATCAAGCTGCTAGCGATGCACACGCACGCACACACGCACGCACGCACACACGCGCGCACGCAAGCGCACACACACACACGCAGAATGGGAGCCTCAGTCTGTGTGACTGGTATGACACAAAGTGTTTCCTGGTGCTGGATCAGCTTATTGTGCAGTAATATGTGGTTGATGTTGCTGTTTGATGTGGTTGATGCTGCTGTTGGAACCACCCTCTCACTTCTGTGTTCATTTATTAAGCTGCCAGGAATAACAGCAGGCAAAGATGACCAGGTAGTCTCTTGTTCTCGTTTACCAACCAGTCACCAGCTTCCAACCGGATATCTCAACACCCTACACTGGCCCCGAAGACGGGCAACGGCCCCTCTTCGGGGCCAGTGTAGCTGAATCCGAATGCTAAGTAGCTTTCGTAGTATTTTCTTTTCACCCTCCTTTTCTTTGTTTCTTTATGAGGAATCTGGCTCGTAGATGCCTCCGACTCACTGTCAATCTCTGTATTATTGGCAACCTCTGCCTCTTTTCTCTTCAGACAACCTGTTGCCATCCACCGATTAATCTTGTGGTTCAGACGGCACTGGACTTCAACGTTCCCGTCTAGTGCCACTACCCCAATGATTCTGGAACGCTCTTATCTTTGTACTAGCCTATTATAGTAATCACACGATAACTCAAATAAATGTTTTATCACTATACATCTTTTTTGTTTTTATGAGAATAATACATTATTTTATATTTTATTTAGCTTTTCCACGGACCACCTGCAGTATCGTCACGGACCACTGGTGGTCCGCGGACCACACTTTGGGAATGACTGGTCTATAGGAGTGTGTGTGTGAGCCCTTCTAGAGGCTGTGACCTCAGACCAGAGCATCAGGTGGGGGCACAGACTCAGACCAGACTGGTCATCCAATGACCTTTGTGGCAACCCGGCTCCGGCACAGCGCCGCTGACGGCCCAGGGTCTACCACCCATTTCTAACAGATGGCGCCAGAGAGCACTTTGATGCAAACGCAACTCAACGGAATGCAGAGCACCTGAGGGGCAGGTGGAGAGCATGGCCTAAATAGCCTGCTTGAAGGCTCTCTCAGGACCTCCAGGTTCTTGTGTGTGGAGAAACCGGTCTTCCTGGGTGACAGATTCCACCCAGGGGAACAGGACCGTTGATTCCTCCAAGCTGTTTTTCGGTTATTCTGAGTAAGTATCGTAATCAAGTATCGTAGCGAAATACAGTTCCTGTCGTGTTTTATTTGGCAATTTGTAAATCCGTTGAAACGGAAACCAGAACGGAACCGAAAACGGAAAGGGGGGGTGGTTGTAGTCTTTTCGCTCGGTTCTCCGTATCAACAGTAGGGCTAGAACCGAGCGAAAAGACTTCCACCACCCCCCCTTTCCGTTTCCGGTTCCGGTCAAATGCCAAATTAAACACGACAGAAACTGTATTTTACCACGATACTTGATTAGGATCATCAACGAACACCACTCACCACTCGATGAGTTTCACATTCTGAACACAAACGTTTAGGGGTGTTTTAAGGACAGGTTTGTGAATGCACATAGCCAGCCATTGTGAAGCAGGCAGGGGCGATTCGAAATTAGCCAAATACCAGAGACAGGACCAATATTCAAAATGTCGGTGTTAACCACTCTATATCATCCTATACAAACCAGAAAGGGGGCTCAATGTTCAAAACACCGGAATTGTCCTTTAAGTAAGCTCAGAATCGTGTGCTGATTGGAAGAAGGCAATTCACCCACCGAGCCGGGTTGCCACACCTTGCCACGAATATCCTCTCTCTCTCTCTCTCTCTCTCTCTCTCTCTCTCTCTCTCTCTCTCACCTCGGGTGCTATGTAGTCTGGGGTGCCACAGAAGGTGCGAGTGGTGACCTCCTCAGACATGTTCTCTTTACACATGCCGAAGTCCGCGATCTTGATGTGTCCCTCGCAATCAAGCATCACGTTGTCCAGCTTCAAGTCCCTGCATGCACACACACACACACACACACACACACACACACACACACACACACACACACACACATACATATGAATATACATACACAAAGAAATGCACACACTCCGTCATATAATTAGGGTTGATTTCTTATCTTCTATCTGTGTGTGTGCCTTTAAGTGTGTGTGCGAATGTTTGCGTATGGGCATGTTTGCATATGAGTGTGTGAATGTACACGGGTGCATTTGTGCATGCGCATGTACGTTTAGGGGCTAAGTGTGTGTGTGTGCCAGTATGCGTGCATATGCGTGTGTGGTTTTTCGTCCTTTTAAAACACCCATGTGACAGAAGGCTGGCCATACCTGTATATCACTCCTTTGCTGTGCAGGAAGAAGAGGCCCACAGCGATCTCTGCTGCATAGAAGCTGTGATGAGGAACACACAGAGACACAGCAGTTTTAACAAGTTACAGAGAACACACAGAAAACCCAGTAAAACATGATGCATGGTCTGTATAGGATTATGAGAGCATGAATTGCAACTAGGCCTGGATTAAACTTACACAGCCTGGGGCTCCTTGAACTTGCCAACTTGTTGGATGTGGTACATGAGGTCTCCTCCATTCACAAACTCCATCACAAAGTAAAGGCGATCCTAGAGGTGAAATCGAGAGTGAGAGATTGGAAAGAGAGTGAAATAAATGATAAATAATCTGTGTGCATAAACAATATTGTGTTTGTGTTCGTACCATAATAAAAAAAATAGATCAAGATCAGATAACATTCCTCTTCCTACACAAACAGAAGACTGATCCACTTCAGTCAGCAGCTTTACCTCCCTGTCAAATGTCTTCAGTGGGTCTCATAAAACGTATTATGAAAAAAGGCTTGCCAAAAGGTGAACCTAAAAAAGCTAAAAATAAACAGGAGTTGAGCAAAAGTGTGTGTAAGTCCGCCACCTTATCAAGCCTGCTCTCTAACCAGTCTGCTGGCCTGAGTATTGCTGGGCTTGGCGTTACTTTCACTCCAAATTCATTGGTACCAGAGAGCTTTGGGGTAAAATATATGCATTGTAAATTGTGAAAGAATACCTGTGCGGTTAGGAGTGCAAAGCATTTCTTTGTTACAAGCTTCTTTCATTTAATATGGTTAATGTTATGTTCTAGGACCTAGATAACAACGTAACCCTAAAGGGACACTTTTGGAATACTCAACTCAACTGTATTAACGCTCATTTTGGGTCTAAAGGACTTACATGGACAACAAGTTTTCAAATTGGTCCAGTATTGAGCAAGAACGCTGCAGCCATTATGTGCAAAATCGGACTGCAATGTTATCCATAGGGTGCATTACTTCCCATCGATACACTTCCTCTACAAGTACTTTTTTTTGCCAATGATAGTCTAAGATTATGTTCCTTCATTATGGAATGGATACCTACAGCGAGATATAGCTTGTTTCTTTACCTTTCACTTGATCCTGTCTGTTTTCTATTGTTTAACCAAGCCTTGCTCTAGGAGTCTCACTCTGAAATCTCTTGTTGCAAGATATTCCCCTAAGGTCGTTACAAACTCAACTCCCCTCTTTTAAATAACTCTAAGATATGCTTTCTGTCTTTTCTTTCCACCACAACAAGCTCTCCTCTCTCCAACTGCATCCAATTCTCTTGGCTTATCAGCGTCGCCATCTTGTCATAGTTTGACTCCGCCTCATTTCCTCTTACCAAAAAAGGGCATTGATGTGACGTCAGGGGGCGGGAGATACGCCCATCTAGGTGACGTACACCGAATTAGCTCATAGCTCATTAGTTTTTAAACGATTGGTTGGTACAGTTGACTGCAGAGGCATTTTGGCACCGGAATGAACAATAGGAATGAACGCAGTCGAGGTCAAGATGACGGAGATAGCATGCAAATTCTGAAAAGTAACCTCCTAGGCGAGGTGAGGGTCAGCGGCTAGCTGTCATTCAAGAGGCCGCGCCCCTAATTATTCATAAATTGTAACCTCCAATAAAATATTAACTAACCTGCTAAAAGAAAATTCACCCCCCTCAGTGTTGTCATGGAGATATGAACTAAACATACTGACTAGAAGGCTGTAAATAGGTTTAATAAGACTGTGAAAACGGCCTGTTTTACAAGAGAGTCAACAGAGAATTCGGTACCACCTCGTAGTGGCCACCCGGTGCTACTGCAATGTTTGTCACTTCCGCATTGCATGCTGGTAGAACTCGCTGTGGTTGGGGCGTGGTCTGGAAGCAGAAGTGAGGGAGGAAGGGAGCAGGTCCTGGGGGGAGAGGGGGGTAACTACCTCGGTCTGGAAGCAGGAATGGAGCTGGGTGAGGAAGGGAGGCTTGTCCTGCTGAGCCAGCACTCTCTTCTCCACCATGGTGCACTCCACGTCATCGTCCTGGATCACCACGTCCTTCTTCAGGATCTTGATGGCGTAAAGCTTCAGGGAGGTCTTCATCTCTGCTAGCATTACCTGGGGTGAGAGACAGACATATCCAACATATTGTTTTGTGCTCATTGGTTTTTTCTTTGTGTTTCCTTATACATAGAGAGTCATCACGCAGGCCTAAATGCATTGGTGGCCTACCTTGGCTCATTGGTAATCTCTGTGTTTCTTTGAGTCATCATGTAGGACTAAATGCGTCAGTGGCCTACCTTGGCTCAGTGGTTTTCTCTGATTTTCTTTTAGTATGTAGGCCAGGCATGTCCAAAGTCCGGCCCGTGGGCCAATCTTGGCATGGGGTTATATTTTATATGGCCCGCAGCTCCCTTACGAAAATGTATTATTTATGGCCCGCCAGCCCGCCACCGTTGCAATTTCTCTTTTCACCACATGGTGGCACCACCATTCTGGCGCTAGCCACATCCGCGACCCCCATGAACCTGACTCCTCCCCCCCACAGGTAGGCTAATAAACATTAGCAATTGCATGGACGTATTCCTACATCATGGCTGCTGTAGCTAAAAAGCGGAAGGTCAATAAAGAGGACCGTCGCTTCCAGGTGCGATGGAAATTAGAATATTTCTTCACTGAAAGCAGAAACAATTGCGTTTGCCTCATTTGCAAACAGAGTGTTGCCATTGCAAAAGTATTCAATGTGAAGAGACACTATCAGAAAACCCATGCTAATGCATTCAACAAGTTCACAGGGAGCGACTGTGCAGAAAAAGTAAAGCAGCTTTTCACCTGGGCTCGGGACTCGAGAAAACAGCACAAAACCCAGCTATGAAGTGGCGATGCTAATCGCTAAACACGGGAAGCCTTTTACAGAGGGCGAGTTTGTCAAAGACTGTGTCATGAAGATGGTGGATAACATTTGCCCCGGAAAGCAGCAAGAGCTTGCTAACATGTGTCTAGTGCGCAACACCGTGGCCCGCAGAATAGAAGAATTATCAGGGGACGTTAAGAGGCAAGTGGGTGACGGGGGAGTGGATTTGGACTTTTTTTCTTTAGCCTGTGACGAAAGCACAGACGCGTCTGAAACTGCCCAGTTACTTATTTTTTTTCAAGGAGTGGATGATGAAATGAACATAACAGAAGAGCTGCTGGACCTCCAAAGTTTAAAAGGCCAGACAAGAGGAGTGGATTTATTTGACTCGGTCTGTTCAGCTGTTGATGACTTTAAACTGCCGTGGAGTAAAGTTAGCGGCATTGTTACCGATGGTGCACCCGCTATGGCTGGGGAACACAGGGGCTTCTCAGAACTGATGTGTGACAAAGTCAGCGAACAGGGAGGCAACACTGTAAAACTACACTGCATAATTCACCAACAGGTCCTCTGCGCTAAATGTGTGAAATGTGAACATGTTATGCAACCGCGGGTAAAGGCTATTAACTTAATTCGCTCCAAGTCACTGCACCACCGTCAATTTCAGCGATTCCTACTCAACATTGATGCAGAATATGGAGACGTTATCTATCACACCGACGTGAGATGGCTCAGCCGCTCAGCCGTTCCCAACAATGGTATATGCAGTGTTGGGACTAACGCGTTATTAAGTAACGCGTTACAGTAACTACGTTACTTTTGCGGTAACGAGCACTGTAACTAATTACTTTGTCAAAATCAGTAACGCGTTATCGTTACTGCGATTTAAACAGGCTCGTTACTCGTTACTTCACGTGCATAAGGACTACAGTTTCCGTGGTGGACGTGAAGCGGACGTGAGTCCCGTGACGCAGCGACGCGCAAGTAAATGAATTAAAACAATGGCGGCAGTCGACGACGGCCCAGGCGTTGTATTTTTCTCATGGAAATATGCACATTATTTTTCCTTTCTGACAGTAAAATACATAAGGAATATTTTGGTGACC
The DNA here is from genome assembly GCF_949987615.1 of Pollachius pollachius. Classification (NCBI taxonomy): domain Eukaryota; kingdom Metazoa; phylum Chordata; class Actinopteri; order Gadiformes; family Gadidae; genus Pollachius; species Pollachius pollachius. Next base: position 25,590,290 of record NC_136935.1, read on the forward strand.
TGTCATCTTTGTGGAGGTTCGAAAACTCTAGCCACATCAAAAACTAGCAATTCTAATCTGATGAAACATCTTCAGAAACAACAGGCATCTACCAAGCTAGTTGAAAAAGACCCTGAAGGTAACACAGGTGATGCTGCTGCTAACGTCAGCTCCGCCGACGCTAAAGGAGAAGCGACTCCAGCCAAACAACAAAAGCTTGATTTTACAAAGCCTGTTGCACAGTCTATAACCCAGACACAGCTAAACGAATGATGGAGCTGTATGGACAAAGACTGATATAGACATAGACATACTAACATAGACTACTAAAGGACTTTATCCACCATTATTGATTTCATCAGTTGTTTTATTTATCTAAACAGCCAGAGTGGAGGGAATATTATTTTTGTTAAACATTAACTATGTTTGTGAGGCTGAAAGTACTTTTTATTTATTTAGTTTCTCTTTGTGAGGCTGAAAATACTTTTAAGTTTGCCCATCATTATTGATGATGAGGTCTCCAGTTGGTGGAGTTTAGCTGTTTTGAGTTAAGGTTAACTTACAAAGAACGGATAAACCTCACTGTGTTTACATTGAAAACATCTATTGTATCAGTTTTGCACTATTGATTCCTACAGTTGCTAAATGGTCTGAGGCACAGTTTAATTTTTGCACTGCCAAAACTATACTTTGTACCTGTTTCAATGGCTACGATAAATATGCCTATCAAAAGTTTCAAAACAAACTGTATGTTGTGTTTTGTTGATCCATTGCTTCATCGTAGTGATACTGGGTACAATGATCAAATTTAAAGTTGTTTTGTCGAACACTATGCCACATCAACCCCAAAATGATGTGTGTGCATTTGTAGAGGGTTGGAAAGAGTTGGAAACAATGGAAATATTTCATTTATTTGCACTTACACTACTACACTGCTATGGCACGTTCAGGTCACTATGTGGCACATTGCGCTTGTGGTAGGATAGGACTTACGTGTAAGCAAGCCAGAGGACTGGCAGCCTCCCTAGCTATCCAGTTAGGGAGGTTCTTTGCCACATTAACACAATAAGATAATTTAGAAAAAAAAAAGTTACTTTCCCTAGTAACTAGTTACCTTAAAAGTAACGAGTAACTTAAAGTAACTGAGTTACTTTTGAAAGAAATAACTAGTAACTGTAACTAAGTTACTAATTTAAAGTAACTTGCCCAACACTGGGTATATGACACCAGCACGCCCCGCCTCCTCCGTATAATTTCAAGACAAGTATTGCCGTAAATTTAAAGCTATATATATTTGGTCTTTATCGACACTATATCACAACATAACGCCGTAAATAAAGGGATTTATACGTTTCCCGTGGCCGTTCTGTTGTTAGTATATGTGCGATCTGTTTGTTGTTCCTTTTGAAATGACAGATGCTTTTGAAAACAGCCGGACTTGCTCCGGTGACGGTAGTTAGCCTAGCCACCTAAACAGGTCTGACTAATCGATAACAGAGATTTAGAGCTATAGTCTATGACTACAGAGGCAGGTCCCTATATGTACCATAGGAAGGAACTGTAGACTATGGCTAGACAGTCATCCATTTTTCCACTCGTGTTTTATCAAGGTGTCCTAGTAGCGTAGCCTATATAGCCTACTGTATGACTGCTTCAGCTCATAACTATTCAATAGGCCAAATATTAAGTTTTGCATTTGTTCTTATTGGTGTTTAACCCAAAAATTGAAGTAGACCTACAGGTTCCTATCATTTAACACTGATCCAGTGTCATAAACCTTTCTATACCGACATGATCCAGTGGTATCATGGCATATAGGCCAACCGTTTTTCCGCTGGCATACCACTCATGTAAAATGGTAATTACCATTCCGTACTGGCTCATACCGTTTTTCCACTGGCATGCCACTCATGTAAAATGGTAAGTAGGCTTCTAGGGATGTGCATTTCTGGCAAAAATACTATTCAACATTCGCTGAGAAGTATTCGAATAATGTTCGAAAATCAGTCAATCAAGAACCCCCCACGTACGCATGCACCTCGGATACACGCACACACAATGACACAGGGAGAGGCTTGTTGATTTGTATGAAATCAATCAAAATTATTAAAATATCGCTATTTATTTTACTGAACACAGCCTGCATGACGGTGAACTAGACACGTCTTTAGCACATGGCCAAATAAATTTACACGGTGTGTCTTTTTACAATTTATTTGTTACCAGCATTCGTAGTGTTGATCAGCAGAGAAATAATTTGTCCGCAAAGACAGTGACGTCGCTTAGCAACGGAAGACGCTGGGGTTGACCCGAGGTTGACCCCGGGTCGGGTCGGGGCTGGTGCCCATGTTTATTAATGTGCGCTGACCCTTATACAAAAATGAAAAATGAATCTAATTAGAAGTAGGCCTATAGAATGAAAAATAAAATAAACGTAAATCTGATGAAGAAATTATGAATTAAGCGATCCACATTTTATTTTTAATTTACTTGGTTGAAATCGAATAGGCGCAATTTAGGCCTAGTTCCGCTACAAGCCAGGAGTCACCCTGCTTGCCATGTGGTCAGTCGATGGGCCATTAGCACCTGGAAATTGTCCCCGTCATAACCCCCACCGGCTGCGACAGCCGAAGTGAAGGTTTGACGACATGGCTGGTAAGTCTTTAGTGCTTTACATGATTTTAAAGTATGCTATTCTTTCAAATAATGAAGTATCAGTCAGTATACAGTATTGTGTAATGAGTTGAAGAGGGGAAAAGCCAAAACAGGAAAAGGCCTGTAGCGCTACATAGACCACAACACAGGGTAACACTTTATATTAAAGTGCCATAATAAATAGCAAACTAATCATTACCTAACCCTTTGTTAATATTTGTTAATTGTTACTAAAATATCAATTTGGCACAAGTTAATAGTTATTTTTCACTGAACACAGAGTGTCGCTGGTTAGGGTTAGGGCCGTGTGTTAGGGTTAGGGCCGTGGGTTAGGGTTATGCAAACAACTAATATTTAATTAATGATGAGAAAACTATTAACTTGTGCCAAGTAAATATTTTAGTAACAATTAACAAATATTAAAAAAGGGTTAGGTAATGATTAGTTTGCTATTTATTATGGCACCTTATTATAAAGTGTTACCCAACACAGTAAAGAGTTTAATATTTGCATTCTATGATTTGTCATGTGTGATACAAAATAACTTGATATTTTTGCTAATATTAAATATGACTTAAGTCTTATATGCAGCGAAAATTGCCTAATAGCCTACATGTTACATTATGTTAATAGTAAATGGACTGCACATGTAGATAGAATTACATTAAAAACCATGTAGGCATAGGTTTTCTTTTTTTTTTTACCCCTTAACCCCATACCCCATACACTGCAGTGTGTGCATGTAGCCATTGTCAGAACTATTTTGCCCGTTACAGGTTCTCATCAGGGTTTTACAGACGTGGACACATTTTTGTCTTGCACTGTTGAGGAGTGTGTGTTCTGTCGGACGAAACAACTGGCCAATGACGACCACCTACGGACAAAACACCTCAAAAAGGCAATCTATTTCGTGGATCAAACCACAGGTATTGTGGTATTTGTGGGTATCGTTTACTTAGTTTAGAATGAAGAGACGGAGCTTCGCAGTATGTTGCTTTATTGCTGGAGAACTAACAGAATCCGCCACGTACACATCACATCCGGTACGCGCCTCTACTACCGTAATGACGTAAGCAGTACGTGCAAGCTTATGGTAAATATTAACATGTATTCAGACTACTGGCATGATCTGAATACTACATCACTTCTTTTTTTTTTTTAAACTTGAACTCAACGTTGTCTGTTACTTCCACTTCTGGTTACTTTGAATATTCATTAACTAACTAATTAACGTCCACTTGGTCTGTAAACAACAATAAACCATTAGGCAAACAACTGGATTGCTTCAGTCTAATGCATCACATAAATGCTTTCTCAAATATCATTTCACCTATGGAACATAGAATCAACTTTGCAAACACTTTCAAATACAAAATTTGTCTGGAGATAAATCTCTTTTTTTTTTCATTGCTGAACACTCTTTTCAAACTTTAGCAAATTCAGTCCATTTCACAGTCCATTTTTTTATTTTTTTTTCAGGCCGTATCAAAGTCCTTGAGGTACTGTGGAGGCAGTCGGTGCCTAGCAGGGTACCTTCCTAACACTGGGATTGTGTCAGCGGTGACTTCTCCATCCTCTACTTCTGTTACAGATGTGTCGCGCAGGCCATGGTTGAGCTTCTTGAAGAAGGAGGAGTTTCTTGTCACTCTGTGTCCAGTCCGCTCAGCTGTGACCATAGAGCCTTTGACGGTGATCACTCTGTACGGCTTAGGATTGTAGGCTGTAGTAAGTTTATTGTGTCTGGGTTGAGAGCACAGCACCATGTCACCAGGTCGGAGAGGGTAAGGCGCAGCGTGACGGCAAGTGTCTGAGTACGCCTTCATTTTGGCTTTGGCCTTGCGGTCTTGCGAAGATCCTCGTCTGGTCTGATAGGTGTGCTCATTGAAGGCATCTTTGTGTGCATCCTGCGGTTGAGCAGCAACTCAGCAGGTGATGTTGTTGTTGTGCTGTGTGGTGTTGCACGGTACTCCCGTAGGAATGTGTAGAGATGCTGCTTCCAGGGGATGTTTTCCATGTGGGCAACACGGAGGCACTTTCCAAGTGTTCTCATGAACCTCTCTGCAGTTGCGTTTGCCTGGGGCCATAGTGGCGTGATTTTCCGATGGTGAAACCCCATGTAGGCTGCAAACTTGCTGAACTGCTCACCGTTGAAAGGGGGGCCGTTGTCGGTCTTCACCGTTCTGGGGATGCCAAGCATCGAGAAGATCTTGTCCATGACAGGGATGACCGAATTTGCAGAGGTGGAGTGCATGACTTCCACTACAGGATACCGGGAGTACTCGTCCACGATAACTAGCAAATGTTCACCTGTCGGCAGTGGGCCGTAGAAGTCTGCACTGACATCTTGCCAGACTGTGTCGGGGAGTTCTGACATCTGCAGTGGTTCGTTGTGTGTTTCTGGTGTATTAGCTTGACATGCCAAACAGTTTCTCACCATCGCCTCAGCTTGTCGATCGATGTTTGGAAACCACACCCTCTCTCTCAGGAGTGCCTTTGTCTTTGTGATTCCCTGATGCGCCTCGTGTGCGAGCTGGAGGACCCTGTGCTCGAGTGCGGAGGGAATGACGATTCTGGAACCTTTTAGTATAATGTCATTTTCATGTAACACTGTGAGCTCGCTTTTCACATGTTCATATTGTCTCAGTACAGTGTCTTTTGTGACTGTGTGCCACGTATTGTTGCGTATGAGAGTACTGACCTTTTGTAGTGTTTCATCTTTGAGTGTCTCACACTTGATTTCATCCAGAGTCATTGCTTTTGGTGTGCTGTTATGCATGATGAAGTTCACGTATTCTTCAGCTACTTTCGTTGCACGGGTGTTCTTGGTAGGTGCTTGTGCTGGGATTGGGTGATGGGACAATTAGTCTGCCGGATTATCAGACCCTTTTCTGTATTCTACTTTGAGGTTGTACGGCTGCAACCTGACCTCGGGTTGTTCCAGATGAACTCGAGTGGCTTGTGATCCGTCACCATAGTGAACTCTTTGCCGTAGATATAGAGATGAAAATGTTCACAGCTCCATACGATTGCAAGCGCTTCACGCTCTGTCTGAGAATAGCGCCTCTCTACATCACTGAGCGCTCGGCTTGCATATGCGATGATGTGTTTCTTTTCTTTGTTCTTTTGCAGCAGTATTGCGCCAAGTCCTACTGGACTAGCGTCAACAATGAGCTCTGTTTCCCTGTTCGGGTCGAAGTACGTCATCGTGGTCTCACTGGTGAGACTCTCTCTCAGCGTGCTCAGCGCTGCGTCCTGTTCCGCACCCCACTGCCAGGGAGTGCTCTTCCTCGTGAGCTTTCTCAGCGGCTCCGTGACTGTAGCGAAGTCGGGAATGAAGCGTGAGCAGTAGTTCGCCATGCCCAAAAGGCTTCTTACCTCTGCTGCATCCTTGGGTTTGTCGGCTTGGCGTATACTGTCAACCTTCTTCGGATCAGCTGAGACGCCGCCATCTGAGAATATGAACCCGAAGAACTCTAGTCGAGTCTTGTTGAACTCGCACTTCTTGCGGTTCAGTGTGAGGCCGCGCTCTTTTAGTCGCTGGAACACAGCAGTCAGGCTCTTGTCGTGATCAGCCTGTGTCGCCCCGTAAACGATGATGTCATCGCTGAGATTCTTCACCCCGGCGCCCTGAAGTGTCTGATGGATGGCGTTCTGAAATACCTCAGCAGCTGAGGAGATGCCGAAGTTGAGGCGCTTGTACCTCCTCAGTCCCAGGTGCGTTGTGAATGTGGTAATGTACCTGCTGTTGGGATGTAATTCCAGCTGGTGGTATCCCGACGTCAGGTCCAGCTTTGAGAATACAGTTGCTCCATTCAGTTCGTGTATGACGTCGTCGATAGTGGGAGTCAGGTGGCGCTCTCTTTGGATGGCTGTGTTTGCCTGCCGCATGTCGCTACATATGCGCACCTTGTCTGGATCCTTGGGCTTTGGTGGTGTTACGATGGGCGAGACCCAGGGCGTCGGGCCTGTCACTTCCTCGATGATGTCCTCGGCTTCGAGTTTGCGTAGCTCAGCTTCAACTTTCTCACGTACATGAAAAGGAACTCTGCGATGTGGCTGACATGTTGGTTGTATGTCTGGGTCGATATGTAGTGTGACTTGAAAGTCTTTGAGCTTACCGATGCCATCAAACAGCTCGGGGTGGCTGTTCACGAGCTCATCCGCCACTGTGAGCCTCATTGGGGGAAGGCTGATAGAATGTACAATTTTGATCAACCCCAGTTCATCAGCTGTCTGGTAGCTGAGTAGGGAGCAGCCATCGCCTTTGATCACGTAGAACGTTCCATCTGTTTTGTTCTTATTCCTCGCCTCCACGCTGCCTGTGAACTTCCCCAGGATGGGCAGCGCGTCTTTGGATCCATAGGCTAGTATTCTGAGATCTGTGTGTTGGAGGCGGGGCTGGATATTCAGGTTATTAAATGTCTTTTCACTGATAATGTTTACTGCAGCACCGGAGTCAATCAGAGCTGGCACTGTGTCTCCGTTCAGCTTGATTTTTGTCAGTGGCTGCTTAGTGTCTTTATTGCTTTTAACAGTGTACGCATAACATTCATCACTGCTTGAGGATAACTCACGCTGAGCTGGTTCACTTTGTGTTTCTACCTGGTTGACTCTTTTCCTGTAGTCTTTCTTGTAGGTCCTTGTGTCTGTTTTCTGCTCAGTGTGTTGTGGTTTCGACCTACACTGTCTTGCAAAGTGGTTTTGCTTGCCACACGCTTTGCACTGTTCGCCTCTTGCAGGGCATTCGTTACTGTGTGGCCACTCGCCACCACAGTTCCTGCATAGGGTGTTGCTGCCACCTATTGGACGTTTTTGGTATGCCTCCTTCTGGGGTCGTCTATGCACTTGATTCACTGCCACAGCGAGACTAGAACCCTCTTCAATTCCTTTTGACTGTAATTCAGACAGTTCCATCGTCCTGCCGTATTCAAGGAGTTCTTTTAATGTCTTATTTGTCTCCCTCAAACCGTATTTGCGCACCCTGGAGGACGTGCAGCTTTGAATGATCTGTGATTTTCTTTCATTGTCTACATCACCAAACTCGCAGTGTTTTGCTAGCATTCGAAGTCTGGTATTATAAACATCTAAATTCTCACCAGGCAGCTGTGTGGCTTTCCTGAACACGTAGACCTCGTACTGGACATTCTTTTTCGGGGAGAAGTAGTCGGTGAGTTTCGTCTTCACATCTCCATACTTGTCTCCTTCCCCCGCCACCGTATCGTATATGTCGTGCACTCTTTCGCCGGCTAGATGCAGTAGAAGGGCTTTCAATCTTGACTCTCCGGTGATATTCACAGCCGTGGTGTAGTTCTCGAATCTCCGAAGCCACTTAGTCCATCGCGGTCCGATAGAGCTATGTTCGCTCTCGGTATCGAACGGTGGTACGGTCGGGCCATGTGCTAACATCATGTTGCCTGTCTGGATGCTAACTGACTAGCACACTTAGCAGCTTGTTACCGTAGTCTCTTTCGCTCCGAATTTTTTTTTCCGCACGCAATATTCCACTCTCCGGGGAAACGTGTAGTACTTCTCCTGGATCCTCGTCGCCAGTGTGGTATTTGTGGGTATCGTTTACTTAGTTTACAATGAAGAGACGGAGCTTCGCAGTATGTTGCTTTATTGCTGGAGAACTAACAGAATCCGCCAAGTACACATCACATCCAGCTAAAGAGAGCATACATCTTGAGAGGACGAAACATGCAGACCCATATTCACGACCTGCAAGCCTAACACTTCAGTCTTTAAAGGAAATGCATGACAAAGGTCTCATTTCAAAAGAGTGGATTGAAATGTGTGAGGAGTTACATGGCACTGCAGTTGAACATGGAGTATATACTGTTTACCCCATCATTTATGGGGATATGGGCTACTCAAAGAGATGGGTGTTCTTTTCTGTGTACACTGACAAAAGAGACAACTGGTGCAAATTTGGTCGCACAAGAGTCAGCTTTGATTCAGGGTCTGGAAGGTGGAACTGCCAATTTGGAGGGACTGGGCGATCCCATCGCTGTATTCACCGTAAGATGGCAATGTGGTGGATTTTCCAAGAGTCCACACATCTTCTCTTACCAAACTCAGAAGATCTGACAGATGGAGTAGATGACTTGGAAACAGAAATCCAGAAACCCAATGTCTGAGGCTGAAATGACTTCCTATGCTGAAAGCCACAAAAAGGTTTGTGAAATGACAGAGTATTTGTTTTCAAGCAAGAAAATTCCACCACCACAATGACCTTTCAGTGGATCTGAGAAGTAGGGAGAAGGATGCCCCCACCTGCTTCATCCCAGAGGAAAAAACATGCCCCTATTGTCCAGGGCCCACTCCACCAGATCTTTTGCAACATGAGATAATAACCAACCAGGCCACTGTGTATGGTTACACCTATATTAAAAAAGGCAAGTGCTGTAGCTAGGAAAAAGGTGTCTACTCTGTGGCTCTAACACCCATTGGTTACACACTGTGAATATTAAGTCGTTCAATGTGTCCTCTTCATTTTTTAGTTGTCTTAATTTGATCATAATATATCTACAGGTATCTCTGTTGCCCTGGTGCAGTGCCCTGTCTGCCAAAACCATGTAAGATTCCAGGAATACCAGTCCGGGTTCCATAACTTCAACGACCGTGTGTTCTTATTAGGTGTTATTATTCATTCTAAATATCTTAATTCAACTTAGTTAGTTAGTTTGTTAGTTTTTTACTATTTAATGCAAATAATGCTCTACCTCTCCCAGTGTCTAAGGTCTTTATTTGCAGCTGTCAAATTGCATGCTGTACAAATGTGTTATTAAAGTGTCTAATTCAGTTACACATTACTTATATTAGTTTTTGTGATTATTGTCTAGAGAAAAGTATGTGCCAATGTGACTACCGTAAGTATATTGCAATCATACTTTTTAAATTACTTTACAGAACAAAACTGCTCCAGGGCGCATGTTGTCAACCCTGACTTTCTTCAACGATAACTGCTTCCATCACCAGACAGTTCGAAAGGCTTTCCATCACTTTCTCGCCCTGACAAATTATGAATTCAAGTTCAGCTGCTATCAGTGTGGTGACTCTCCACCTGTGATTATTGCAGATGCCAACTGGAAAATAGCCTTTGACATCCCAGGTACATCTGCAACTTATACATGAACTATACATGGAGTTAATAATCTACATAAGTTTACTGATGTTTGCAATCTATTTAGTTATCAACCAGAACTGTTGATATGATTCTGCACTGCTGTTCCAAATCTGATTACTTTTTGCAGTTGGTACATTTACACGGCCTGATCTAGAGGAAATAACTGACAAAGACCTCAACATCGATATTGTCACAACATGGGCAAACCTGGAAAAATAACTCATTGCTGAAGGCTTTACATCGGGTTAGTTAATCTATGTAAATGTTGAACATTTTTAGACATTATCGCATAACCTTTATGAGCAAATGCACCAGCCCAGTTGTATTCATGTTGGCATACAATTTTATCTCCAAAGGAACAAATGGGGGTAATTCCCAAGAACAGCGAATTAGTTAAAATTAAAGTGTGACCAGATACTTGGTGTGTAATGAATGTATAAAATTTAGAAACTATTCCGATACATCTGAAACTTAGACTCTTTTATAAGGTGCAAGTGGACCTTATAAGTGATTATTTTCTGATTCAGTCTTTCTCTGTAGTGCTTTGGGGGAATTTCCATACTTTTCCCCATTTACAATACTTAATATTTCGCATTTAAAGTGGTCAGCACTATCATGGAGCTACAGTAAAGGAACAGTGTTACCTAGTGCACCAGGAAAACAGTACAACTTTCACCGATTTTTAGCTTGCACATAGAGTGTGCAGTACACAATAGTTTTAACAATACTAATATGTGTAATTGATACAGTATGTTGGTAATACTCATGAATATTATGATTGTATTTCAAAAATATCACCAGGCACATCAAAAATAAATCCTTATCAATCCAAACCTTCATATTCTACACTTGCTCCATGGATGGGGGAGGATGTGAGGAGGGGTGACTGTCTTCCGAAAACTGAGGTTAAGAAAGGCATGAAAAAAAGAAAAGAGGATACAAAGGTGTCGACTAAAATGGTGGACGAGGACACCATTCTGACCCTGATTGCGTCAAAGAAGGTATGCACTTTTTACATTAGTAGTAGTTATTCTAGTTAACATACTTTTCAAAACACCAACAGCCACAAAAGAGAAGCCTGCAGGAGGCCTGTGTTGCATTAGGGGTGAGTGATGAGGGATCCATCACTGACCTCATGAACCGACTGGAAGAGCTCCTAAACTACAAAGAGGTGTATCCAAATCTATTTTTGAAGTTGCAAAACACTGGAGGTGAGATAGCAAACTGAAATGTGTTTAAACCCATAATGTCTTTATTGGTCTATGTTTGTCTACAGTTGTGTTTTTGTACTTTTTTGCAGGTGGTGTATTGCGCTTTTCTTGCAGTCATGGAGTAGTTTACTATGTCAACTTTCAGCTTTGGTCTGAGTCTGCCAGGGACCATGTAGATGGTTTGTTGAGTTTTAAAGCCTTTCCAACATGCTTCATCTCCGATGTGTCTGGCCAAGTTGCCAGACACATGAACAATCGCAGCCAGCAATTGTTCTTCCAGATGAATGGAGGACGATTGTGTCCAACAACCAAGGAAAACTTGGCACTTGCAGCTGAGAAAAAACTCCAAATACAAATGCCATGGGTTGAAAACCTTAACAACCCCCTTCAACCACCATCAGTGAATGGCAATCCCTGGATATTGCCCCATCCCATTACAAGAACGATAGAGAGATTTGCACTGTACGACCGGTTCCACCAAAAAAAAACAAAAACACCAGAAGAGAGTCTGCGGAGTTTGAACTTGTGCCCTGATTTACAGTCCAAAATGAACTCATCAGTAGCAGAACAGCTGAATCGGGAATTGGCAGCTATCCGATACTCTCTTCCTCAAATGAACGAAGTGCACTTCAAACAGACCACCAGGATTATTTTGGAACTGCACAACCGCAACATAAATAGGAAATTCCTAGAAGACATGACACACCAGTCATCCATCCCCCTTACAGTGGGTCGGCTGGGCACACTTGTCTGCATGTCTTCAGCTTGGTTTACGTTTTTTCAAGATAAATGAGTACATAACACTTGGATGTGTAATGTAAGGTCGTAGAATACAAAACATTGTAACACTATAAAGTATCTGCACAACCATAAAAGTCACACAGTAGTATTTCATAATCATTTGTAATACCTTGGAGTATGTGTACTTCAAACACCAAGCATACAATATGTACGGTACAACATTTCTCTTCCATTACTTAATGAAGGGGCCTTAATTAGGAAAACACTGGTTTTAGGTGACGGTGCCTGTAGACATGTCTGCAAAATCTGTCTTAATACAAAATATGTGCCTTAGGATATTTGTATTTTCAGGGAAGACATCTAACAATGTGACATTGCCATCTACACCTACACCTACTGCAACAGACAAGGACACAGACAGCACATTTCAAGCCAACAATTACAGCATCTCAGAGGAGGACAAGGTTAGTACATAAATGTTTTACCATGAAATCCATCCCCTAAATGAGCATACCATAAATCACTTTCTGAATTGTGTACTTCATGAATATACCTTGTGTGGACTAATTAATATACTGTTGCCTATAGGTATCTTTGAAAAGTATTTTCACTGGATCTCAGGATGAGTCCCAAATTGTGAACAAAATTGGGGAAAAGTTCCCAATTTCTATAAGAGACTTGAAGAGTGTATGTCCTCTGGATGTAATAGAGGAGACCTCGCGGGTGATGCCATGGTTGACAGATGATGTATGACAGTACTGTTTATATTGAAACATCTGTTCAAAGATATATGTGTATAGTCAGTTATATCCTGCAAAAATGTATATCACTATCATTTCTAAACTACTCAGGCTGTCAATTTCGGGGTGGCACAGCTTGCACTGGACTGTAGTAAGGTAATATAAAGTAGTTCTATGTGTATGATGAAATAAATTGAATATATTTAATGTTAAATAGTATATACTATAACATGTTTGCTAATGCTAAAAGACAGTTAGCCTTTTAATCTTTTTCCCCACTGCACAGTCTGAGTTTGGGGCACTTTGACTTCATTATCTGGAGCCGTGACTGGTTAAAATATGGCAATGTCCAGGACAAATCTCTAAGAAACTTGGAGGTGGGTTTTACCTTTTTTGTTAGTTACATTGTATTTACAATTTATTGTTTTACCATTGACATTAAATGCTGAAATCACACTTGTCTCCACCACCCTAGATTGCAGACAGAATCTTTCTGCCAAAGATTGTGGGTCACAGGACCACCAAGACTGATAACCACTTCATCCTTTGGGTAGGCACAAATTAGAACACATCAACCATCACGCAAAATGTTGTCAAAGAAATGTGGTTGACGAGGATAATGTGATAAGAATGTTTAAACAAGATGTGCTACTAACAAATTTTCATGTACAATCTATGTTTATGGTACTTTGTAGCAACCAAATCAGAATTACACCACCAGAGTTCATTCATGTTTCCCTCAGTTACGCATCCAATAACATTGGAGTAGTATTGGAATATGGACTAGTGTTCATTTTACCACCCAAACACACATTCAGAAGGAACAATGCAAGACACAAACATGCTACATGTAAAATAATTTACATGAAGTCTTATTTGACAAGAATAAAAACAAATAATTTATAACTAATAACAATTATAATAACTGTATAATGTCAGACAATTTTAAGTGTAATACATGTAAAAATGTAAATTCATCTTGCACAGGAATATGGCTCTCACTGGATCATGTTTCAACACAAATAATGAATGAAACATTATGTCTAGTGTGATATGATGTGTATATATATATATATATATATATATATATATATATATATATATATATATATATATATATATATATAAATTTAGCTTTAAGTGTAAGTTAAACATTCCTGCACAATATTTAATCTTATAGGGAGACGTTGGCTGACACAGCTATCATTGTGGATACATTAGTATCCATATTCTATGTTAGACAATAAAAAAATTAAACGGGTTACACGTGCTTCTTTATGCCATAGGTACTTGACTTCCCAAACAAGGAAATCAGAGTCTATGACTCTCTACGGATATATACAACAATAAAAGATGAGGACATGGCTCTTTTGAGGTTAATTATTATAAGACTCAATTCAGACAATGTGTTTTAAGAAAATTACAATATTGAATTTATGTACAACATCTAACTATTGTCATAGAAAAATGACTCCTTATGGCTTCTTTCAAAGTAATGTTTTCAGGAACCAGGGAGGACTCCAGGGATGGAAGGTCACATTCCCAAAACAATGGAGGCAGACAGACTGCGATAACTGTGGCATTTTTGTGTGCTCAGTAAGTAAACTTGTAAATCTGTAGTATAAGCTTTTACTACTTATAAGACACACACACACACACACACACACACACACACACACTACAATAAAACACAACAATAAGAAAAATAAATAACTGCTTGTAATGTGACTATTATGTTACTCCCCCCCAAAAAGGCGGCAGAGAATGAGATGAAAAACAGAGAGGTCAGCAGCGAAGCTCTAACCCTCAACCATTGTGGGACTCTGAGGAGACACCATGCATCTGAGATGATGAAAGGCGTGAATGCTGAGGTCAGCCTCATCAAACTTTTTGCTTAGATAATTTTTAGATAAAGTAAATTCAGATATAGTAATGTGTTGTTTCTCATCACCATAGAATTTCCGACTCACGAAAGAAGACCCAGCCTAGACCCAGCCTAGACCCAGCCTGCCCGCCACATTCACCATTGCCCCCTCTACTCCCAACCATCCTCCATAAATAAACACAGATCTGTTTCTACACTTCTTTATTCAATTGTTTCTTACTTATTTTACTTGAATTTTAGTTTTAACACTTTTGACATTGTTAATTTATGTTTCCATCATGTATGCCAAACAAAAAATCCTATATATTTTGTTATACAAATGATTATGTAGCTGAATCATGAGTGGTATGCAAGTATGAACGGGCAAATACCACAGGACAGGTGTGGCCAGGAGCCAGTACGAAATGGTAATTACCATTTTACATGAGTGGCACGCCAGTGGAAAAACGGTAGGTGCCAGTATAAACTGGTAATTACCATTTTACATGAGTGGCATGCCAGTGGAAAAGCGGTAGGTGCCAGTATAAACTGGTAATTACCATTTTACATGAGTGGCATGCCAGTGGAAAAACGGTAGGTGCCAGTATAAACTGGTAATTACCATTTTACATGAGTGGCATGCCAGTGGAAAAACGGTAGGTTCCAGTGTAAACTGGTAATTACCATTTCACATGAGCGGCATGCCAGCGGAAAAACGGTGGTTCCAGTAGGAAATTGAACTTCTGATTAACATAATTGGCATGCCAGCGGAAAAACGGTTGGCCTATATGCCATGATACCACTGGATCATGTCGGTATAGAAAGGTTTATGACAATGGATCAATGTTAAATGATAGGAACCTGTAGGCCTACTTCAATTTTTGGGTTAAACACCAATAAGAACAAATGCAAAACTTAATATTTGGCCTATTGAATAGTTATGAGCTGAAGCAGTCATACAGTAGGCTATATAGGCTACGCTACTAGGACACCTTGATAGAACACGAGTGGAAAAATGGATAACTGTCTAGCCATAGGCTACAGTTCCACCCCATGGTAGATATAGGGTCCTGCCTCTGTAGTCATAGACTATAGCTCTAAATCTCTGTTATCGATTAGTCAGACCTGTTTAGGTGGCTAGGCTAACTACCGTCACCGGAGCAAGTCCGGCTGTTTTCAAAAGCATCTGTCATTTCAAAAGCAAGGACAAACAGATCGCACATATATTAACAACAGAACGGACACGAGAAACGTATAAATGCCTTTATTTACGGGGTTATGTTGTGATATAGTGTCGATAAAGACCAAATATATATAGCTTTACATTTACGGCAATACTTGTCTTGAAATTATACGGAGGAGGCGGGGCGTGCTGGTGTCATATACCATTGTTGGGAACGGCAGTTACCGTTCCTGAACGGCATATGCCGTTCCATCCGAACGGCAGTTGCTGTTCCATCCCAACGGCAGTTGCCGTTCCTGGACGACATATGCCGTTCCACCTGAACGGCAGTTACCGTTCCTAAACGGCACATGCCGTTCCTGAACGGCATACGCCATGGTAAGTCAGTGGTCGCGATGGCACATGCCATAGGCCAATAAATGATCTCGGCCCTACTGCAAAAAAGTAGTCATGAAATCATACATGTCTTCTCAAATTAACTTGGACAGCTATTCCTCACTGCTTGTTCCTTGTGTTGTTCGATATACAAGTTGTGAGAGAGACTTTTTTTCTTCTAGCATTTATTATTGTCAAATTGAAGTCTATTGCAGACTATTGCATATCGTTAAATAAAAATGATGAAATGCAATTAATTTGTATGTGACTTTATTATGGACCAAAGATATGACGGGAGAGGCATTCGGACCTCGAGGTATTTTAATTTTTCAAATATGGCCGCCTTTGAAAAAAGTTTGGCACCCCTGGGGCCTACATGCGTTGGTGGCCTACCTTGCCGAAGCTGCCTTTCCCCAGCACTGCCAGGAAGTGGAAGTCCTCCAGCTTGACCCGGTCCAGGTTGCTGGAGGGCACATAGGCAGAGTGGTTGTCGTCGTCCGGGGTGATCACCTTTTTCTGTGGTCCCAGCTTGGCCTTCTGCACCAGTGGAACACAAAGCCAACTAAGCAAACCAAATACCTCATTCAACTGGAGCAGTTTGTCAAAACTATACACATCAAATCCCACTGTTATCACCCTGTCATATTGAGGCATGGAACTAACAATCTGTGTAAAATGTCAAATCTAAAGTCAAATAAATCTTAGTACAGTAAATTCGTCCTAGACATTTAGCTTTTGTGGTCTTGATGTTATATTCTGTAATTGATCCAATATTACAGGTGAATGATCAGTCAACCATCTCATATTCCACCACATTTAATTTACGTTGGATGTTAAGTAAGGGATAATCACAGAGAGGCAGGGCAATAAACAGATTGATATCTCCGGTTCGTTGACGGCTTACCTTCCACGAGCCGGGCATATCAAACAGTTTATTGCCCTGCCTCTCTGTGATTATCCCGTTTATTCTACTTATTGCTTGCCAACATAATAAAACAATTCAAATACTTTAATAATTATGCTTTTTATTATTCATATTGCATGCTTATTAAATGTATAATCTGTTTGAGTTCATCTCCCTCAAAAGGTAGTCCCCTTTAATTACGATCGATCAAACATGTTTTGGACACCTCGAAGGGCATTATCACGCTTATACCATGGTCACTTGCCAAAGAAAATAAATGAAGATCATTCATTCATATTTTCATGCGTTTTACAATCCAAATATAAAGTTTTTCACAAGCCATAATTTTGTTTCCCTGGTAACACCTGAGGGTTTGACTAATACCTGGAACAATAATTACCCTCCCGGAAGGTTCTTATGCAACGGAAACGTTGGACCTTAGATACGACTTGGCAATGGGGGGTACTCTAGTCCGCTCAGCTATGAGCCAGAGAGCTAACGTTATGGTTTGTGCATATTTAGAATTCGAGATTTATACTACAGATACTCTAGGGTCTATATTATATAATCACGTTCTCTGATTACAGTTTAATTCATTTTTCACAATTTACCAGCTCTCTTTTTGAAGAATAATCACTGCGTCATTAGTTTCAATGAGAATCGCGACAGTCTATACTTTCATTATAAAGTGTACATATTTATAATTTGAAATTCGTCCCAGTCTTTATACCACAGACACTATAGAGTCTACAGCACATAACCGCGTTTTCTGATACAGTTTAATGCATTTTTCACAATTTACCAGTTATCGTTTTGAAGGCTGAACAGACAATTTGACTGGAACTACTTAGCAGGTGTCCATATATCAGGGATTAATGGACACCCTGCAGCTAATCAGAATTGAGAATGCCAAAAAATACAAGCGGCGTATTGATTGATCTACTATTTGATGACGCTGTGCACAGCTTGAAGCCTGTCCCCCCGCTCAACACGCTCACACCTTAAGAAGACACACAGCCCCCAGCAGCCCTCCTCGGACCAATCAGACGACTCAGGGACAAAAGAGTCGTGACACTGGCACGCCATTACGGAGCACATGTCAAATGACCGCAAACATCAACATTCACAGGACTGTTGTGTTAATATGTTTTGTCTCAACAGAGGCTGACAGTGGAAACCTGCTGCCACCTTCACGTGACGTTTCCACCCAGAGGAGTGAAGTTTTAGTTAACCGCTCATTCCCTGACAGGACAGAGTGTGTCTCCGTCTCCGCCCAGAGACCAGATCTGTCCTGAACACAGTTGTACTAGTTGATTAGCATCCCGCCTCTACGGTGAAGTATTGCATTGTTCCATAAAGGGATCTCATTACGCCTTACAGATCCCAGTCATGATGTGTTCAGTCCCAGTGAGGCTGAAACTGCCTCTCTAAGATGTCCTACCTGTTGCTAAAATGCTCTGCTTCATGAACACCTCATGCATCACACAACACTCATGCATCACACAAAAAAATACCTTTTTGCAACAGTTGAAAAGTATTTTTGATTTGTAGCTTGCAAATGGGTTCTGATGCAACAGTACGACCACACAAACACACACATTCCCAATGCCCCACACACATCCCACACAGATTCAGATTCAGACTCTTACACTCTCAAGGCCAAACCATGCTGCGCATGACCAACCACTGCCAACCGACTCACGGATCACCACCACCACACGCAGCGGAAGCCATGGATATAAAACACCAACGTCTCTCTCTCTGTGTATCGCCTCTCCCCCTGACCACGTGTTTACATCATGCTTAACCACCAGCAAGGCGGGCAAGCTACCCAAACCTCTCAGTAAGGGTTAGTTAATGTCCAGCAGCTAAAACATCACAACCCCTTCCCTGGGGGGGAGCAGAAAGCAGACAACACAGAGCCACCTTCAACATCACTGCACACCTGGAAGCTAAGCCACTGAAACCAGCCTGTCAAGTTAAGCCGAGCTGAGCCAACTGAGATGAGCCGAGCTGAGTTGAGCCAACTGAGCTAAGACAAGCTGAGCCGAGCTGAGGCAAGCTGAGCCGAGCCAAACTGAGCCGAGCTGAGCTGAGGAAGGCTGAGCCAACTCAGCAGATCCAAACCAAGCCGAGCTGAGCCAACTGAGCAGAGCTGAGCTGTGCTGAGCTGAACTGAGGCAACTTAGCATAGCTGTGCAAACTGAGCCGAGCTGAGCAGAGCTGAGCTGAGCTGAGCCGAACTGAGCCAACTGAGCGGAGCTGAGCCAACTGAGTGGAGCTGAGCCGACTGAGCTGAGCTGAGCCGAACTGAGCCAACTGAGTTGAAATGAGCCAAACTGAGCCAACTGGGCTGAGCTGAGCCGAGCTGAGCTGAGCCAGAACGCAGGAGCAGTCGCCACTCACGCAGCGCGTTCTCACGCACCTGATCATTGTCGTCCACAAAGGTCTTAGCCTGAAACCACAGTGGGAGAAAGGAACCGACATGTCCACCTCACCTTAGACCACACAGAAATACAGGGAGCTGGGATTGAAGCGAGAGAAGCCCGCTCACTCACACTTACTTTATTATCGGCATGCAAGTGATCCGAAGATCTGATGAAGGGTCCTTCATTCATTTATAATAGAACAAATAATCCAATGTAAACTGAATCCAACATTATCAAAACAGCCATAGAGACTTGGCACACACAGGCACGCAGACGGACACACAAACTTAACTGCAAACAGGACCTTGCTTAGCAATGAAATGGTGCCACCTAGTGGCAGCCCTGAGTACTGCTTGTGGTCTTAGCCCATTGCAACCATCAGTTGTACCATGTTACACATGGCCCTTTTTGTATGTTAAGTCGAACACGAGTAGTTTTTTTTTCCTGCAGACAGATGTATTCAGACCTCTTCATGTTCTAGCTCATCACCTAGCAACTGTACTTTCTAATAACTTATATTGGGGGAGAAAAAAGTAGAAAAGAGGGAGAGAAAGGAATATAAAAAGGCACAGGAAAAAATATGTGATTTATCTTTCCACAAAAGCAGGGGGGTCATTTCCACTGTTCCATCTTTATCATCACACACCCATCCTCCCAATTTCCCTTCACATTTCCAGGGACATAAGTCACATTTGGTTTGATTGGTAGTAACTATTCTGAGAGAGGGACCGGCAATGATCAAAGAGCAGAATCTGATCTGCTGGTCTGCCAACCCCGGCCAAATACACACTTCTAACCACATGATATAGAGGAGAGAGAGAGAGAGAGCGAGAGAGAGCGAGAAGGAGAGAGAGCAAGAGAGAGAGAGAGAGAGAGAGAGAGAGAGAGAGAGAGAGAGAGAGATCAAAGCAAGAACAGGACAACAAAAGAGAAAGGATAATGAGGGAGGCAGGAAGTCGAAGTGAATCAGGAGTGAGGAGAGGAAAGGAGGAGCAGGAGGGAGGGGGAGAGTTGGAGGAGGAGAGGCGATGATGAGAGCTACCTTCAGGCGATAGTTAATTTGGCAGTCCTTAGGTCAAGGGCAGGAAAGAGAAGAGAGCAGGAGAGAAGCTCAAGTATTAGATTAGACAGAGGAGACAAAGGAGACAAAGAAGGGGGGAGGTCCACACGGTGCCAGCTGCGGAAGGTGAGGAGATGCTCTGGGAAGAGTTCATTGCTGAGACAGAAGCTTTAGAGGAAGAGGCAATTAATCAGGCTATGGGGGGAGCTATGGTAAGGTGCTGGAGGGAGAAGCTAGCAGGAAACACAAGGAGAAAGTAGAAGAAGGGAAGCAATGAAGAGGAGCTAAGAGGAGAAGCCAGCTTAAACTAGGAGGAGAAGGAGGAAGAAGAAGCTAGGGGGAGAAGCAAGAAAGAAAAGCTAGGAGGAGAAGCCAGCTGGTTAAGCTAGGAGGAGAAGCAAGAAGAAGGAGTTGGAGGAGAAGCAAGAAAGATAAGCTAGGAGGAGAAGCTAGGAGGAGGAACTAGGAGGAGTAGCCAGCTGGTGAAGCTAGGAGGAGATGCTAGCATAAATAGAAGAATGCTGTATTAGATGATAGGATAAATTGGAGGATAAGCTATGAGGAGATTTGTGAGCATGTGACACTCAAATGCATTGTTGTGTCTGTCCGTGTCCATCTCGTAATTTGTTTGTGTGCATGACGGATCAGCTGACCATTACTATGACCAGCCGACAGTAAATAATACCATATCAGTAGTACTATAGTACTACTACATAACAAATTGAATTACATTGTCTTCATTATCAATCTAGGTTTTCAATTAATTTGCGTTTTTTCGGTGAATAAGCCGTTTAATGGCTGGCAAAAAGGAAAGGAGTACTTTAGCGCCATAATAATTCACCTCGTCAGTCCTTTGACAGTGGTCCTTAAATGGGACATATTATACCACCAGGTGTTAGTGTGATTAGCCTTAACAAGCCGTTTAAAAAATGTGCAGCACATTTTCAAAACGGCTTGTAATGTCTAATCAAACTCACACCTGGTGGTATAATATGTCCCCTTTAACTGGATAATTAAAGATTGTAGAATTTCTGCAACAAACAACATGTACTGCAATTAATGGATGCCCTGTGTGTGTGTGTGTGTGTGTGTGTGTGTGTGTGTGTGTGTGTGTGTGTGTGTGTGTGTGTGTGTGTGTCTCTCTCTCTGTCTGCTTATGTTATGAAAGAAAGGTGCAATAACTATTGTAGTGAGTCAATTCTTAAGATTGAGGTTATTTTGGGTATTGACATATGACATTAAATTATAAATAATGATATCAAATTCTTTGCCTTGTTCAAGCAATCTAAATGAAAGGCGCTATAAGCAATGTCGTTGTTTTGGCTGACTTCCTGTGCGTTTTTGCTGTTCACTCTAGAGTTGGCTCGGTCGCGAACGAATCAGTTCGAATGAACGAATCCTTAAGACGAACGAACCAAACTGGTTCCTCTCTCTCGTTCGCCTCGTTCGTCTCGTTCGTCTCGTTTGTCTCGTTCGTCTCGTTCGTTCTCAGACTCGACTCCTCCCAGACCCACGAGTCGCTGACTCGCTGACAGTTCATTCACTCACTGTGTGAGTGGTGAGGAGGGACCGACTGAGAGACGTCACGACTCACGAGAGCCAGCCAATCGTATGCTGTTCTAGGACTGAGTCTAGGACGCTCTCGTTGAATTTTAGTCAATGAGAGACAGAAATCAACCGGTTTAATGGGGAAAAACAAATGGGCTTAGTGAGCCAGCTATCTATTATTCACATTGGTCATCTGTTGGATGGACGTATTTAAAGGATACATTGTACATATTTATAATTTGAAATTCATCCCAGCCTTTATACCACATTTTTCACAACCTACCAGCTCTCGTTGTGAAGACTAGTCACCGCACAATTCGTTTCAATGGGAATCGTGACAGTATACTTTCAACATAAAGTGTACATATTTATCATTTGAAATTTGTCCCAGCCTTTATACCAGAAACTCTAGGGTCTATAGTGTAGCGACCCTGGGACATTTAAAGAGTTTGTGTGTTATGTGTTGCATTGTATTTCGTTGTCCGTTATGCCGGTTGTTCTATGTGCATGCATTGGAATGTTCTTCTTGTCAATCAGTGTGGGGGGCGAATCATCAGGTCAGCTGGGGGAGGGCCTTGGGAGAACAGGAGGGTGGGGGCTTGCACGTTAAAGGGACCGGGTTGGGGGGTTGCCCGGTTAACCGCTTGTTGTTAGTGTGGCTTTTTGCCGTTGGTTACGGGTTTTCAGTGACCTGGTTTGTTACATTAAAGTTCCTTCAAGTACTCATGACTGGACATCGTTATGTCACCGGCGAGGTCATTACAATAGCATATAACCGCGTTGTCTGATTACAGTTTAATTCATTTTTTACACCCTACCAGCTCTCGTTGTGAAGACTAGTCACCGCGCTATTCATTTCAATGGGAATCGCGACGGTATACTTTCAACATTAAGTGTACATATTTATCATTTGAAATTCGTCCCCCCCTTCATACCACAGATACTATAGGGTCTATAGCATATAACCACATTTTCTGATTACAGTTTAATGCATTTTTCACAATTAACCAGCTCTCGTTTTGAAGGCAGTGTTAATTTTGGCAGCAAGATTTAGTCTTGGGCTGCACAGGGTTCTATTTATGAGAGCCTAAAACACCCGGGACCCCCACCATCATTGCTAAATCAAGTCTATTATCTTGCTGATATGTTAAACATTCAATAATCAACTACACCCCCCATCCCGCTTTGTTTAGTTAAAATTGTAATGTTGACGTTTGAGAATGAGAATGAGGAAGGCGCTGAGTCTGAGCTGTTCATTCCATGATTCGATTCACCGCTACCGGAAAGTCGACTGAGCGAACGAACGAGGGAGGGGCTGAGTCTGACTGACTCAGAGAACCGTGCATGATTCGATTCACCGCAACCGGAAACTCAACTGAACGAACAAACAAACAATTCGCGAACGACTCCTCTTTGCGAACTGAACGACGCGAACTGAATCGCGGAAACAAATCACTAAATCCAACCCTAGTTCACTCCCCTCCCTCCCCCTCTATTTTTAATGCTGATTCTGACAAAAATCCAGATTTATGAAAAACCTTCTTGTCCTCATTTGTAGTGGATTATAGAAACATCCTGATCGAGGAGGTACTGCACTCTTGTATTCTGACCTTATGACCACATCTGACATCTGACATCTGGGAACATGTGCTTGAATCCCACATATCCATTAAAGACACAGTGGCCCTTTTATAAGGCCACCGTAGACATCAAACAGATCCCTTTGAGGAGCTAGACGATGGCTGAGGGAGCTCATTATTAAAGTTCTGGTTGGCCCTCATTGTGCTAAATGTCCAACATGGTTGATTGACCTTGGCACTATTTAATCAACCTGTACTAAAACACCACAACTAGGGATGTGCTGATATGATCGATTTCTATACCAACAGGAAAAGAGGCTAGACCAGTTTCATCCGTCATGAACAGTCGTTTTCACAATTAAAGAAATTGGCTGTTGATAAAGATAATGTGAGATTCCTCATTTGTCCGAAGTATCGGGACATTCCTAACTCAAACACACGACTACAGGTTGGCACATGGAGTTACTTGGTAAGCAGACAGACATCAGATTAATGAGACACAACAACAGGACGGTATAAACTACCATCTTCAGGACCAACAGACACAGCTGGAACTGTGATGCCAGACATCATCTCAAGGTGGATTAACCCTTACCTCAAACTTCAGCCTCAGTTCCTCATTCCCATCATCCTCTTCTGAGATGGGGACATTATAGTACTCTCCCTCCTCCTGGCACAACATCTTGTACCTAGAGAGGGAGAGGAGAGAGAGAGAGAGAGAAAGATCCTTTCAACATCTTGTCCAGCCCTGCCTCACAACAAGTGATGTATAGTGGCCCAGATGCACTTGACTATGAACTAATGCCCCCGAGAAATGCTGGCCCCCTCTCATTCCAGTGTATATAAAAAAGACCTGGTTTCCAACCATAAGAGCTTACGATCAGGCCTAAGCCTGCAATATGATATTGCTTAAATAAACCCATATCAGCGATAATAAAACGTATATCATTTTTCCTTTTCTCTTCCTTGCATCTGGTAAAGTAGGTGATGCAGCACAGTACATTCTCAGATGAGGAAGTGAGGTGAAAAAAAGGACAGGGTAAAGGAAGTGAGGTTTACCAGCCACAGACTGGGGACTTGATGAGCTCAGACACGCCAAATGACAGAGCCCCCATGAAGTCGTTCCTGGTGGTCCGGTCCCAGTCCCACACCTCCACAGACAGCCTGCGGTCCTTATCGGTCGGCTTGAGTTTGCTGGAGAACAGACAGGAGCAGTCGATCCAGGAACACTGTTCATCATGTGGAAGTAGGAGCGTCCACGTGATGTCACACACATTCCAAGCTGCAATCTTGGTGCTATGTGACTGCGGAAACAAGACCTAAAACTGGTGGCCGTGTGTATCAGGAAGTAGCGAGATGGCTGCTTGGAATGGGCTTGGAACTTTAAACACAAGTGGTAACCATAGTAAACAGTAGCAGCAAGACAAGTAGTACAACTTTTCATTGTGGGGGACCCAGAATGGCCACCTTGCTAGGTAAGGACCTCAACGATGTCCCATGTTACCATGAAGCTCAGTACTTACACATTCATTCATATAACTACAAGAACAACTATTTCCATCACCACTCCTACCACTACAGCTTCCGCTGCCACTACTACTCTCACAACCACTACTGTAATACTACTACTACTTCTACTACAACTCTCAATACCACTACTGAACTACTACCTCTTCTACCAGTACTACTCTCGCTACCACTACTGTCCTACTAATACTCTCACTACCACTACTGTACTACTACTACTACTACCACCACTGTACTACAACTACAGTTTCTGCTACCACTACTACTCTCACTACCACCACTATACTACTACTACTACTACTACTCCAACTACAGCTTCTTCTACCACTACTTTCAATACCACTACTACTATACTACTCCTACTACTACAACAAATTCTATACTACTTCTACTATTTCTACTATAATACTACTACTACAACCACTACTCTTACTACCACTACTACTACTACTACTACTACTACTACTACTACTACTACTACCACTACAATCTCTACTAATGCTAGAGTAATGATGTACTGACAAGTTGAAGGTCTCGTTCCAAGTGGGGTTTAGGTTGGAGCGGATGGTCTTGGTCTTCTGTTTGGTTTCGTTCTTGGGGTCCGGGATGAGCTTGAGCTTCACGTAGGGGTCTGACAGACCGTTGGGGTCCATCGGGATGAGGTTCCTCCCTTCAGTCACTGAGACACGAGAGGGGAGAGAGGGGAAGAGGGGAAGAGAGAGAGAGAGAGAGAGAGTGAAAACACATACCTCCGTATTTGGCGCTTTATTAATGGGACTGATGGCCAAACCCGGTCATAACTTCATCCCCAGTCGGTATCGACACATCATCACATTCATGTTGTTATCATCCACACTTTCAGCAAAAAGCGTGAAGCACATGGAGGAACAAAGAAGGCTGTGTGCGCTGAAAACAACGCAATAAATCTTCTTGCACTTAAAAACACAATATAATTAGTTTGGAGACCATATATTAAAGAACTGGGTGTCTTTCATGTTAAAGGTTGAAGAGGATGCAGATGGTTGCTTGCTAAAGGTAGCTTAAAGATTCACATTGCACCGCCTTAATGACGCGACGGTGTCCATATGTTTAAGAGATCGAGGGAGGACAGCGCAGAGCAACCGCAGTACCATCTGAAGCAGGCCTGTTGCCCCACTGAGAACCTCAAGACACCGATGTAATCAACCCCCATTTCAGCTCCAACTCCAACACTAAGAGGTTTTAAAAAGTATCTTTTGGGCTGAGAGTTGTAGGAAGGAGAGGGTTATCCCTATGGTTACGCCTAGTGTTGCTTTTGTCAACGAAAATTATGACTAAATATCGTCGTCAACGAACCTTTATCAAGTGAGGGAAACGAGACGAGACGCAACGTAAATGCTGGTCATGTGACAATAACTATAATTAAATACATAATGCAATATTGTTGACGAATAAAAGTGAGACTGAGGGCCCTATCTTGCATCCGGCACAATTGACTTAATCACTGGCGCATGTGTCGTTGCTAGTTTGCAACTGCCGCAGAGCGTTCCCTCCTGTGCCATACGTCAGTAAATTAGGGAATGATCTTGCGCCCCAAGGGGCGGTTCGGTGAAAGGAGGAGGCAAACACATATTTTTTTGACGTAGACATCGTGTACATGCCCATAACTTTTAGGATTGATGCGTATTTGATTGTGAGAAAACATTGTTTTACCGCAAGAGAGTGTTAAAAAGAATGAATGAATGCGGGCGCGCGTGTGTGTATGTGTAAAATAATTAATGAATGTGGGTGTGTGTGTGTGCGGCCATCTGTTTAAACACACGCAAACTAAACACGTAACGCATAATACAGTCCATGGCAATGTATATTAACGGTGGGACACATGCATATTAGGAACACAAGTCGAAAACGATAATGCATACAATACTGATAAGAAACGATGTTTATAATGTATTGCGCATATCATTAAATAAAACAACAGTTACCGCATATCATATGCTATATCATATAAGTTTTCTTTGCTGAAATTTATTTGAGGACTCAGTATTTCTGAAGTTGTGGAAGAAAACCTTATTCCATGTGTGAATTAGGCCATATTATTTGGCCATAAACTGAATTTGAAGTTTGAAATTCATGTGCATCTGTCTCATCGGAGACTGCCGACGCGCTGTCAAAATATCAACTCGTCAGATTCAAATGCGCTCATGGCTCTTAAAGGGGATGGGACCTGGCACTCTCATTGGTTTATTGCACGTTACGCCCAAACCACACCTACGGGTAATTAGGCTACTTGAGACCAACCCTTTTTAGATTTGCGCCGGGCGCAAGAGTCATTTTTTGTGCCGGTAAAATAGCAACATCGCCATAGAACCGCCCACAAAGCTACTTGCTCTTGGCGCTTCTCACTTGCGATTCAGACCGTTAAAATAGGGCCCTTAATGTGTTTTACAAAATAAAACTAAAATGTCTCTTCATTTTTGTTGACCAAAACTAGTCGAGAAAAATTTGTTTATTTTATTTATTTCTGGGGCTGTATCAGATTACGCTACTTCCTGAATCCCCGCTAGTCGCGGCATTGTTTAGATTCAGAAGACGCAGCTGTGGTGGAAGCGTTAATGAAAACTTAAGGCCCTGTCCACACTAATCCGGGTAAATATAAAAATGCACATTCGCAATGAAAACGATCTCCGTCCACACTATCGTTTTCAAACTTTACGGAATTTTTTGCATCCGCGTTCCACAGTAGTTACGTTTCCATCCAAAAGGTGAAGCGAATCTTTAGAAAGTTCGCAAAACAGAAATTCGAATTAGGTGCGTTTCCATTAAGTGGTTGGAGCGGAAAACGACACACATTCCAGGGCTTGTCGTATCCTTTATTAACATCATGTCTCTTAGGTCCTGATAAATAGTGGAATTACGTTGTTGTATTCCATCTAAAATAGCTGTTACGTTTTTTTCTTGGATGAGAGCAAGGAATAGTTTAATCTCTTCATCGGTCCACACGTATCTAGTATTTACATTGGCCATCTGTTGTACGTAATTAAAGGATATAATTAAAGGATATACAAACGGTTAAAAATAGATACATTGACGTTACAAGTTGATGTGGGCGGGGTTGCTATGGCCGGTTGTTATGCGGTAATCGGAAAGACTGTCAGTCCCGTTTGTTCAATGTTCGCTACGTCACAGCTGTTTCGAAAAGTGTCTTTACTGATTTGATACTTCAAAGTTTGCATAAAAGCAGGGGAATGGAAATGCAGCTACTGAAATGATTTGATAAACAGTTGTCATTACGCAACTCCTGACATGCCTCTCTGTTTAGATTACAGGGGCGCGATCAGCTGATTAATCATTTTCACTCACAAGCAAAAATATGGCTTAAACCAAAAGTAAAAAGGCGAGTTGTTCTTTAATATCCTCCCATGTTGAACCCACTGATGTAACGAGCAGGTGCAGCAGTCTGAAGATAATGCTGATTAACTGATGTCATGGCTGAAATCTGAAGAATCTAGAGTCTAGACAGTGTTGCATATCGCTACATTTGAAACAGGCTTTCATCAACAGCCTGTATCAAATTCCTCTTAAAACAATATCTCATCCATGTTTAAGAATGGTGAAAACCTTTCCTGAATTATAAAGCATATTGCTTCACTTTAAAATAAGGGAACATGTATTCCCTTTCTATGTATGTACACACATATATATATATATATATATATATATATATATATATATATATATATATATATATATGTGTGTGTGTGTGTGTGTGTGTGTGTAGCTGAGTGTCATTTCCCAACAAATCTGTTTAATGCAGCTATATACAAATATATACAGTGGGGCAAAAAAGTATTTAGTCAGCCACCAATTGTGCAAGTTCTCCCACTGAAAAAGATGAGAGAGGCCTGTAATTTTCACCATAGGTATACCTCAGCTATGAGAGACAAAATGAAAAAAAAAATCTAGAAAATCACATTGTCTGATTTTTAAAGAATTTATTTGCAAATTATGGGGGAAAATAAGTATTTGGTCAATAACAAAAGGTCATCTCAATACTTTGATACATGCCCTTTGTTGGCAATGACAGAGGTCAAACGTTTTCTGTAAGTCTTTACAAGGTTTTCACACACTATTTAGGCTATTTTGGTATTTTGGCCCATTCCTCCATGCAGATCTCCTCTAGAGCAGTGATGTCTTTGGGCCTTCGCTGGGCAACACGGACTTTCAACTCCCTCCAAAGATTTTCTATGGGGTTGAGATCTGGAGACTGGCTAGGCCACTCCAGGACCTTGAAATGCTTCTTAAGAAGCCACTCCTTCGTTGCCCGGGCGGTGTGTTTGGGGTCATTGTCATGCTGAAAGACCCAGCCACGTTTCATTTTCAGTGCCCTTGCTGATGGAAGGAGGTTTTCACTCAAAATCTCACGATACATGGCCCCATTCATTCTTTCCGTCACACGGATCAGACGTCCTGGTCCCTTGGCAGAAAAACAGCCCCAAAGCATGATGTTTCCACCCCCATGCTTCACTGTAGGTATGGTGTTCTTTGGATGCAACTCAGCATTCTTTCTCCTCCAAACACGACGAGTTGAGTTTTTACCATAAAGTTATATTTTGGTTTCATCTGACCATATGACATTCTCCCAATCCTGTTCTGGATCATCCAAATGCTCTCTAGCAAACTTCAAACGGGCCCGGACATGCACTGGCTTTAGCAGGGGGACACGTCTGGCACTGCAGGATTTGAGTCCCTGGCGGAGTAGTGTGTTAGTGATGGTAGCCTTTGTTACTTTGGTCCCAGCTCTCTGGAGGTCATTCACTAGGTCCCCCCGTGTGGTTCTGGGATTTTTGTTCACCGTTCTTGTGATCATTTTGACCCCACAGGGTGAGATCTTGCGTGCAGCCCCAGATCGAGGGAGATTTTCAGTGGTCTTGTATGTATTCCATTTCCTAATAATTGCTCCCACAATTGATTTCTTCACACCAAGCTGCTAACCTATTGCAGATTCAGACTTCCCAGCCTGGTGCAGGTCTACAATTGTGTTTCTGGTGTCCTTTGACAGCTCTTTGGTCTTGGCCATAGTGGAGTTTGGAGTGTGACTGTTTGAGGTTGTGGACAGGTGTCTTTTATACTGATAAGGAGTTCAAACAGGTGCCATTAATACAGGTAACGAGTGGAGGACAGAGGAGCCTCTTAAAGAATAAGTTACAGGTCTGTGACAGACAGAAATCTTGCTGGTTTGTAGGTGACCAAATACTTATTTTCCACCATAATTTGCAAATAAATTCTTAAAAAATCAGACAATGTGATTTTCTGGATTTTTTTTTTTCATTTTGTCTCTCATAGCTGAGGTTTACCTATGATGAAAATTACAGGCCTCTCTCGTCTTTTTAAGTGGGAGAACTTGCACAATTGGTGACTGACTAAATACTTTTTTGCCCCACTGTATAATGAACACAATATACATTAACTAGAAAATGCATTTCCCGGTTGAAAATTGATTAAGTTATGTCTTTAACAGTTGAAGAGCAGATGACGGCTCTGCCGTGAAAAGAAGCGCGCGATTCCAAGCTATTCTGAATATTTTAAATTGAGAATGGAGTCTCTAGGTGAAAAATTGAGGAAGGAGATCCCAAAGTTTGTAGAGAATAATAAAGAAAGAAAGAAAGAAAGAAAGAATAAAGCTTATGAAGAACAATCGTTGAGCGCTGCATGCAGCACTCAGCTGCAGTTGAAGTAGCTGAAGTAGTAGTAGTAGTAGCTGAAGTATAAGTAGTAGTAGCTGAAGTAGTAGTAGTAGTTGCTGAAGTAGTAGTAGTAGTAGCTGAAGTAGTAGCAGTAGTAGCTGAAGTAGTAGTAGTCGTAGCTGAAGTAGTAGTAGTAGCTGAAGTAGTAGTAGTAGCTGAAGTAGTAGTATTAGCTGAAGTAGTAGTAGAAGCTGAAGTAGTAGTAGAAGTAGCTGAAGTAGTAGTAGTAGCTGAAGTAGTAGGTAGTAGATGAAGTAGTAGGTAGTAACTGAAGTAGTAGTAGTAGCTGAAGTAGTAGTAGTAGCTGAAGTAGTAGTAGTAGCTGAAGTAGTAGTAGTAGCTGAAGTAGTAGACAGTAGCTGAAGTAGTAGTAGTAGCTGAAGTAGTAGACAGTAGCGGAAGTAGTAGTAGTAGTAGTAAGTAAAAAGAAATCAGAAAAGAAGCCCGCGATTTTAAGCTATTCTGAATATTTTAGAATTTGAGTCTCTAGGTGAAAAATTGAGGAAGGAGATAGGTCCCAAAGTTTGTAGAGAAGAAAGAAAGAAAGAAAGAACTAGAAATTGCATTTCCTGCAGAAAACGTGTGTGAATACTGAAAACTGAATGAAAAGCGCAAAGCGTTGCTGAAAATGAAAAAATGTGAAATGCATTGAACTGAAGAATCTGAAAGTAGTAGCTGAAGTAGTAGTAGTAGTAGTAGCTGAAGTATAAGTAGTATTAGCTGAAGTAGTAGTAGTAGCTGAAGTAGTAGTAGTCGTAGCTGAAGTAGTAGTAGTAGCTGAAGTAGTAGTAGAAGATGAAGTAGTAGTAGTAGCTGAAGTAGTAGTAGTAGTTGCTGAAGTAGTAGTAGTAGCTGAAGTAGTAGACAGTAGCTGAAGTAGTAGTAGTAGTAAGTAAAAATAAATCAGAAAAGAAGCGCGCGATTCCAAGCTATTCTGAACTTTTTAGAATTTGAGTCTCTAGGTGAAAAATTGAGGAAGGAGATAGGTCCAAAGTTTGTAGAGATGAAAGAAAGAAAGAAATAAAGAAGTAGAAATTGCATTTCCTGCAGAAAACTCGTGTGAATACTGAAGGCTGAATGAAAAGCGCAAAGCGTTGCTGAAAATGAAAAATTGTGAAATGCATTGAACTGAAGAATCTGAAAGTAGTAGCTGAAGTAGTAGTAGTAGTAGCTGAAGTATAAGTAGTATTAGCTGAAGTAGTAGTAGTAGCAGCTGAAGTAGTAGTAGTCGTAGCTGAAGTAGTAGTAGTAGCTGAAGTAGTAGTAGAAGATGAAGTGGTATAAGCTGAAGTAGTAGTATTAGTAGTAGTGGGTAGTAGCTGAAGTACTAGTAGTAGGTGAAGTAGTAGGTAGCTGCTGAAGTAGTAGTAGTAGCTGAATTAGTAGTAGTAGCTGAAGTAGTAGGTAGTAGCTGAAGTAGTAGTAGTAGCTGAAGTAATAGTGGCTGAAGTAGTAGTAGCTGAAGTAGTAGTAGAAGCTGAAGTAGTAGTAGAAGTAGCTGAAGTAGTAGTAGTTGAAGTAGTAGGTAGTAGCTGAAGTAGTAGTATTACCTGAAGTAGTAGTAGTAGCTGAAGTAGTAGGTAGTAGCTGAAATAGTTGTAGTGGATGAAGTAGTAGTAGTAATTGTTGTATTAGTTGTATTGGTAGTAGTAGTAATGGTAGTAGTAGTATTGGTAGGAGTAGTAATGGTAGTAGTAGTATTGGTAGGAGTAGAAGTAGTAGTAATGGTAGTAGTAGTGGTAGGAGTAGTAGTAGTAGAAGGCAGTATAAACGTTGAATAGCTTTAATCAAGTGAGAGATTTGAACAGGGTTCAAAATGTTAAAATTGGAATAAAGCTGTGTGTGTGTGTGTGTGTGTGTTTGTGTGTGTGTCTGTGTGTGTGTGTTTGTGTGTGTGTGTCTCTTGCATTTCCTGCAGAAAACGCGTGTGAATGCTGAAGGCTGAATGAAAAGCGCAAAGCGTTGCTGAAAATAAAAAAATGTAAAATGAATTGAACTGAAGAATCTGAAAGTAGTAGCTGAAGTAGTAGTAGTAGCTGAAGTAGTAGTAGAAGATGAAGTGGTATAAGCTGAAGTAGTAGTATTAGTAGTAGTGGGTAGTAGCTGAAGTACTAGTAGTAGGTGAAGTAGTAGGTAGCTGCTGAAGTAGTAGTAGTAGCTGAATTAGTAGTTGTAGCTGAAGTAGTAGGTAGTAGCTGAAGTAGTAGTAGTAGCTGAAGTAATAGTGGCTGAAGTAGTAGTAGCTGAAGTAGTAGTAGAAGCTGAAGTAGTAGTAGAAGTAGCTGAAGTAGTAGTAGTTGAAGTAGTAGGTAGTAGCTGAAGTAGTAGTATTACCTGAAGTAGTAGTAGTAGCTGAAGTAGTAGGTAGTAGCTGAAGTAGTTGTAGTGGATGAAGTAGTAGTAGTAATTGTTGTATTAGTTGTATTGGTAGTAGTAGTAATGGTAGTAGTAGTATTGGTAGGAGTAGTAATGGTAGTAGTAGTATTGGTAGGAGTAGAAGTAGTAGTAATGGTAGTAGTAGTGGTAGGAGTAGTAGTAGTAGAAGGCAGTATAAACGTTGAATAGCTTTAATCAAGTGAGAGATTTGAACAGGGTTCAAAATGTTAAAATTGGAATAAAGCTGTGTGTGTGTGTGTGTGTGTGTTTGTGTGTGTGTCTGTGTGTGTGTGTTTGTGTGTGTGTGTCTCTTGCATTTCCTGCAGAAAACGCGTGTGAATGCTGAAGGCTGAATGAAAAGCGCAAAGCGTTGCTGAAAATAAAAAAATGTAAAATGAATTGAACTGAAGAATCTGAAAGTAGTAGCTGAAGTAGTAGTAGTAGCTGAAGTAGTAGTAGTAGCAGTAGTAGCTGAAGTAGTAGTAGACAGCAAAATGTTAAAATTGGAATAAAGCTGTGTGTGTGTGTGTGTGTGTGTGTGTGTGTGTGTGTATGTGTGTGTGTGTGTGTGTGTGTGTGTCTCTTTAAGAGAATGGCGGAGCTATTGCGTGTGTGTTTGTGTGGATAGCTATTTATAGAACACTAGATGTCTCGTCCGCGCTACAGGCCAATGGAGTCGAACGTCTGCACTGGCGGCCATCTTGCTACAGTCAGCTGCTCACCCATTACATTGTGTTGGTATTGGTACATGTACTTTTTAAATAACCATAACTTGCT
Source organism: Pollachius pollachius (assembly GCF_949987615.1). Taxonomy (NCBI): domain Eukaryota; kingdom Metazoa; phylum Chordata; class Actinopteri; order Gadiformes; family Gadidae; genus Pollachius; species Pollachius pollachius. Next base: position 25,624,091 of record NC_136935.1, read on the forward strand.
CAATTTTCAACTGATTTTCAAACAGTTTGGTTTGTATGAACGTCAGAGATGTAGTTATGACACTGATACAAGATTATAACCACGTTAATAACGTTTGTAAGAAAACAAACAGTTTGAAAATCCGTCAAGATTTCAGCAAGATAAGAGTATTAGCGTTTGTGCAGATCACTGACTGACCACAGATTCCACCACAAAGCTTGCTTGTGGTAAGATGGCCGCCTGTGATGACGTTCTAGATGCCGCCGTAATACATCTAGTGTTCTATATCGTGTGTGCCTGAACGTGCTCACGTTCTGGCGTCAACGGAAATCAATGAGAGCAACTGAAAAATATGCCGGTTTGAAAGTAAAACTGTGATTCTGAAAAAAGTATAAATGCTATCGAAATTCCGTTTGGATAGTATTGATGATACAAATGTGTAGATTTCTTAAATGGTTTGAACGAAGGTAAACGGTTGAAAAATGATTGAGTTACGATCAGTGCTTAATTTGTAAAGTGGAAGGTCCCGGAACGCAGAGGGGGGGTGGATCCGGCGACTTAGTACAGGGGTAATGGAACAAAAAAAAAAATACACTGCCTACTAGGGTTGTGCCGATGGACGATGTCATCGTCTGTCGTGATGGCTGACTGACATCATGATGGAGGGCCACCATCGTGATGGCACGCCCCCCACCCCCCCCATGTCAGACACATACTAATCCTAGTCTCTTATATAGTTAATCTAGATACTTTGCAGGGATTGCTCTGTAAATTAAATTGAGAATATAACTGATGCATATGTATGCTATTTTAAATACGGCAGCCTTTGCCAGAGGCGTGACGGGTTTGTTTTCCGCAATCTGATCGCATTTCTCGAGGCGGATTACACAGTGCCATGTCGCCAAACTATGACTGTGCGGCTTGAGAAAATGTACAGTGAAGCAGCAGCCTCCCTCCGTGAGATCCTGCTCTTAGCGGAGAAAGTTGCCATCAATACCGATGCTTGGAAAACGGTGATTATGGAGTCATGCGTGACGTGACTTTTTTACCGACTGGGTTGTGCAGAGAGCGATCCTGTAGACCTGCTCAATACCAATGAGGCACACTGCAGGAAACATGAATTTTCGTTTCCAAATATTTATTTAAAAACGAAAATATCTGTTTTAGGGTGTGTCTGTTCAATTAAATGGTTTCATATCTTAAACAAATTCTGTTGCAAAGAGGAGGCATGCAGGATCAATATCCTAATTAAAAAGATTCAGTCGCCAACGCTCACACATTTTGCAGATTGTAAATTTACATGAGATATTGTAAACGATCACAATCCTGCTCTGTGATATTTAATTTATCAGAATTTCTGTTAACTTGTGTGTGGCGCACACACGTGGTCATGCATGGTAACCGCTTTTTCCTCTCTGTTTGCTCCTCAGATGCGCAAATTTCAAAAGCGTCGGGCGTAGTTTGTTGGCCCGCTGCTTTTCAGTGCGTCAAAAGATCTCCGACACTTTCAAATGCCGTTAAATCTTAATAAACAACATGAAATTCTTGGGATTTGTTCTGTAAATTAATATATGCATAATATTATTTTATTTTAAACATGTTTTTATTTTTTTATTTTTTTTATGAGAGGTACCGGATCTGCCCAAATAAGTACCAGAACACAGGGAGGCCAAAATTAAGAGGTGCCGGATCTTGTTCCGGCAGGATCCGGCTCAAATTAACTGGTTATGATGTCTTCAGAAGTAGGAGTGTCAGAATAGGCAGACGTCTTCAATGAAAACAGCTGAAAATGAAGCCGGTATGAAACTAAAACTATGATTTTGAAGAAAGTTTAAATGATGTCAAAATTCCGTTTGAATATTATTGAAGATACAAGTGTGTAGATTTGTTAAATGGTTTGAACGAAGATAAACGGTTGAAAATGTATTTAATTACGTGAAGTCTTAAACAGTTGAAGTACCTCCCATTGACTCCCAAAAAAGATAGTATTTTAAAAGTAGAATATCTGGAAAAATGTATAAAATATTTTTTTAAATCTGAAAAGAAGCACGCGATTCCAAGCCATTCTGATTCTTTTAATTTGAATGGAGTCTCTAGGTGAAAAATTTAGGAAAGAGATAGGTCCCAAAGTTTGTAGAGAATACGAAAGAAAGAAAGAAAGAAAGAAAGAAAGAAAGAAAGAAAGAAAGAAAGAAAGAAAGGAAGAAAAAAAACTTATGAAGAACAATAGTTGAGCGCTGCATGCAGCACTCACCTAATAAATATACAAACCAATATAAAACAAATTTGTAGCAATGGCAGAAATGTCCAGAAGATGGCGACCTAGACTGTTTAATTTCTTGTTGAACATTGCCTGTACAATTTGAATGCAATACAAGATGAGGCTACACAAAATACATGGATCGCATGTGTGTGTATGTTTACAAATTTATGGTTGGTGATAACGTTTCCCATATCTTTTAAACAAAGGAAAATACGGATTATAAACTTGTGGTGTCAAGCATGCATTATCCTGACCAGGGGCCGTATTCACAAAAAATCTTAGGGCTAAAAGTAGCTCATAAGTGGCGAATTTAGGAGAAACCCTTAAAAAAAATGGGCGTGTCAGTCTTAAATTTAGGACTCCTAATTAATTTTGCTAAGAGCAATTCACAAAGTATTTTTGGTCGAAATATGTAGCATCTAAATTGAGGAGAGATTAAAAGTCCTCGAGAGGACTCCTAACTCAGTAAGACCTATTCACAAATAATCTGAAAATGGCTGCAGCATGACAATGTTTTAGAGACAATGGAGGACTGCCAATTGATAAAGAGATGTACGCTAAATCGTGAGGATATCAAACTTGTGGTTGAATTAGTAAATAACACTCCGATATTTAGCACGGGGCAATGTTACAAATGTACCTTTAATCAACCTTAATTATTTAATATATAAAAATAAATCAATCATTATTTGTCTCATGTATTAATAGTAATACATTACTTTAAACATCATTATTTATTTCAGATAATAATAGGAATAAATGATTTCAAGTTAAACATAATATAACTACTCTTACTTATGATTACTATCTAATAATTTATTGTAAGATGATTTATTGTATTAAATTTATAATCAACTCAGTACAATTCTGGGAGTCACACCAGTTGGGCATTCGCTTGCGTTTCACGTCTTTGTCTTCGCTTTCATTCATCATGATAGGAGGACTTGAACGGCGGTATGGGCTGATATTTAAAGTGTTTAAGTGCTGGAAATATGCTCATTGGATAATAGTTTGCAGGGTGTTTTTAATTTGCTCCTTGATATAATGCAACTTACAGATTTTTATTGTTTGCTTTCTCTCTCTTTTTAACCTGCATACAACGTCATTATCGTGGTCTGCACAAACTTGTCATCATGAGTGTATTCTGCTAACTGCACTGTCCATAACTATTTGATAGGACTTCATTTGTAGCCTGTCAGAGTATTAGAGTGTTTACGGTACTCTGCTTTACGGCTGTCGTAACGTAGCTGTTGATGTTTACTCTAGTGGGTGTTACGGCAGTGGGAGGGGGCTTTTCACGTGAGTCTTGACATGTATGCTGTGGACATGAACCCGAGAGCTCCTGGATAAAGTCAGAAGTAACAACTTACCTGTGTCTGGACATTCCGTGTTTTATTACATGGTGTCAGAAGTGGCCAGTGGTTTTGCAAAGAGTGTAAATCATGGCGAAGTTCAACCCACCGGAGAGTTTTAGCTTTGATAAACCGACGGAGTGGACCGACTGGAAAAGGCGGTTCGAGAGATATCGGACGGCTACGGAGCTCAACAAGAAGTCGGGTGAAGTACAAGTGTGTTCCCTGGTGTACGCAATGGGGAGTGAAGCGGAAAATATTTTCAGGTCGTTTACTTTTACTGACCCAGGACACCAGAATAATTACAATGTAGTGATGGAGAAGTTCGACGAGTACTTTTTCCCGCGGCGGAATGTGATCCATGAGCGTGCTGTTTTCCACCAGCGCGTGCAGCGGCCTGGCGAGCCGGCAGAGACTTTCATCAGGGCTCTCTATGATTTATCAGAACACTGCGAGTTCGGGGGGGGGTAGAGATGAAAATATTCGGGACCGAATCATGGTGGGGGTTCAAGATAAAGAGCAGTCTCGTAAATTGCAGCTCATGGCGGATCTTACACTGGCGCAGACTATACAGTCTGTTCGCCAGTCAGAGACAGTGAACATGCAGATCAGCGCGCAGGCAGCAGAGGCCATGGCAGCCACGGCATACGTACAAGAGGTGCGGGGCGCGCGGAAGACGAATATAAAATGACAGCGCAACGCCGAGAGAGCGGGAAAGACGGAGCACGGGAGGAAGTGCAGCCGGTGTGGGAAAACGGAGCACAAGGATCCAGAGAGATGCCCCGCTCGCAATTCAGCTTGCAACAAATGCGGCAGGAACGGACATTGGCGGAGCCAGTGCAAAACCAAAGCGGTGAGGGAAGTAACAGAGGCAGATGAGCAGAGTGAATACTTCCTGGGATCAGTGAATGCGAACGCGAGTGATGAGTGGACAGTGCAACTTCTGCTTGGTGCAACTCCTGTTAAGTTTAAGATCGATACTGGGGCTGATGCTAGTGTAATGTGTGAAGAGACTTTCAATATGCTCATTCCAGAGAAAGAACTGAAGCAGACTAGTGTATCTTTGACCAGCCCAGGGGGTCAATTAGACTGTAAAGGACAATTTCAAGTTAACACCACATACAAGAAGAACTCATACTCATTCCCAGTGTATGTTATTAGAGGAAAGTCTGTCAACAACTTACTCAGTAGATCCACTGCAGCTGAGATGGGCCTCGTGAAACGGATCGAGGAGGTCCATGGTGCCTTTGGAGAGCATGGCACGCTCAAGACGGAGCCTGTGAGGATACAGCTCAAGGACAATGCCACCCCGTACGCGGTGCAGACTGCGCGCAGGGTCCCAATACCGCTGACGTCCAAGGTCAGGGAGGAGCTGCGCCGCATGGAGGAGTACGGCATCATAGAGGAGGTAACCCAGCCAACCGATTGGTGCGCCCCCATGGTGCCCGTGCTCAAAAAGAACGGAAAGGTTCGTATATGTGTGGATCTTAAGAAACTAAATGAACAGGTAAAGAGAGAGAGATTCATCTTACCTACACCAGAGGAGATTACAGCGGAGCTGTGTGGAGCAACGGTGTTCTCCAGCCTTGATGCAGCCTCTGGGTTCCTCCAGATTCCTCTGCACAGTGAGAGTAGCCTACTCACCACATTCATTACGCCATTTGGCAGGTACTGTTACCGGCGCTTACCATTCGGGATAACGAGCGCCCCAGAAATTTTCCAAAGGAAAATGTTGGAGACACTTCAAGGCCTACAGGGCGTCTCAGTTTACATGGATGACATTGTTGTGTATGGAAAGGACATGGAAGAGCACGACCTCCATCTCCAGAAGGTCCTGGAGAGAGTCAAGTCTGCTGGGCTCAAGCTCAATAAGGAAAAGTGTAAGCTCAGACAAGAACAGCTCAACTTCCTGGGCCAGGTGGTCGATGCCACAGGCGTGCGGCCGGATCCAGCAAAGGTGCAAGCAATCCGGGAGCTCGCTGCACCAGAGAACGTCCACGAGCTCAAACGTATCCTGGGCATGGTGAACTATCTCGGTAAATATGTGCCGAACCTGTCCACAGTGGGCCAGCCACTGTACGAGCTGCTCCGGTCCAAGACAGCTTGGACCTGGGGTCCCGCACAACACACAGCTTTTGAGAAGCTAAAAGAGCTACTGATGACATCGCCAGTATTAGTGTTTTATGACGTCAACAGACCCACCGCTGTCTCAGCTGATGCAAGCAGCTATGGGCTCGGTGGCGTGCTGTTGCAGCTCCATGGACAAAACTGGAAACCAGTCGCATACTGCTCAAGGAGGCTGACAGACGCAGAGACCAGATACGCGCAGATTGAGAAAGAGTGCCTGGCGAGTGTCTGGGCCTGTGAACGGTTTGAAAAATACCTCTACGGCCTGGAGAGTTTTGAACTTGTGACAGACCACAAGCCCCTGGTCCCACTAATGAACAGTAAAGACTTAGACAACGTTCCATTAAGGTGCCAGAGACTTCTTATGCGGCTCATGCGCTTTAAGCCAGTGGCTGCGTATGCGCCGGGGAAGACCCTTGTTGTGGCAGACACACTGTCACGGAGCCCTCTGAGCAACGCGGAGGACGGGAGAGACACACACTCTGAGGTTGAGTGCTACATTGCTGCAGTCATGGACAGCGTGCCAGCTACCCCACAGAAGATGAACAACATCAGAGCAGCTACTGCAGCTGATGAGAAGCTGCAGACAGTGATCAGGTACATTGGGTCCGGCTGGCCAGAACACGCATGCCAAGTACCAAGTAACATACGTGAGTACTTCTCTATGAGAGATGAACTTTCAGAGTATGGCGGGATGGTCGTGAGAGGAAGCCGCATCGTGATACCAGGGGCACTGAGGGCAGACATCCTTGAGAGAATCCACGACGGACATCAAGGGCTCTCAAAGTGTCGGGACAGGGCAAACGCCGCTGTCTGGTGGCCCGGCATCTCCTCACAACTGAAACACAAGGTGTTGTCATGTCAGTCCTGCTGTGAGTTGAGAAGAGCACAGCAGAAGGAGCCGTTGATCTCTACCCCGCTCCCCGACAGACCATGGCAGCGCATAGCTCTGGACCTATGTGAACATAATAAACAGAACTACTTAATCATCTCAGACTACTACTCGAGATACATCGAGATATTGCACATGACAACAACAACAAGTGCTCATGTCTCTCTGAAGCTGAAAGCTATATGCGCCCGCTACGGCATTCCAGATGTGGTCGTCAGCGACCCGCAGTTCACAAGCACAGAGTTTCGAGACCTCGCCCGTGAGCTTGACTTTGAACACGTCACCTCAAGCCCACACAACGCACAAGGCAACGGTCACGCAGAGAGGGCGGTGCAGACCGCAAAGCGAATATTGAAACAGAACGACCCTCTCATCGCACTCATGTGCTACAGGTCAACACCATGCAGCACAACTGGAGCCAGCCCAGCTGAACTACTAATGGGCCGGAAGATTCGAACGACACTGCCTACCCTCGAGAGAAACCTGCAGCCCTCATGGCCCGACGGGCAGCGCATCAGGCAGAAGGACGAGGCAGAGAAGAAGAAGCAAGCCTTCTACTACAACAGACGCCATGGGGCCAGACCCCTACCCCCACTTCAGCCTGGTGGTAACGTCCTCACCAAGCTGGACCACCAGAAATCCTGGACAGCTCCTGCAGTTGTGACCGCTGAGAGTGTCACGCCACGCTCTTACATCATCCAGACGCAGCAGGGGGCAAGACTCAGGCGCAACCGGCGCCACCTGCAGGAGATGCCTGCTCCACAGCCGCCTGGAGGCAAAGTACCTGTCTTACCTATTTGCACGGACAATCCGGACATCAATCGACAGCAGGGGGACTCCAGTGTCAGCATGCATGCTGGTGCTGAAAATCTGTCACAGACCAGGTCTGGACGGATCTCTAAGCCAGTCATCAGACTGGACTTGTGAGTTAACATGTCCTCGCACTCATGGCCTTTGGGGGGGAAGAAGGGAAAAGAGTTCCAGGCGTGGTAACCTTTAAACCACATAAAAGAGTTCCAGGTGGTAAAGCCACATAAAAAGAAAAAGAGTTCCATAGAATGTTATAAACTGATGTGTCTTAATATCAAAAGAGTTCAGTAATGCAAACTGTTATCTTATAGTGAAAAGTAATTTAATAATCGTTTGATAATCTAAAGGTTTATTGAATATAAGTACTACAGAAGACAGACCAAGGGTTGAATGTCGTTTATTGATATTTAATGAAGAATGACATTGTTTACATTTCACAAGATGTTTAATGTGGTCCTGCTTATTGCTACAGAATAGCATTGTTCTTTACAGAATGTTTATCTGTTTACTTTATTGAGGAAAGTAGAACTAAAAAGGGGAGATGTCAGAGTATTAGAGTGTTTACGGTACTCTGCTTTACGGCTGTCGTAACGTAGCTGTTGATGTTTACTCTAGTGGGTGTTACGGCAGTGGGAGGGGGCTTTTCACGTGAGTCTTGACATGTATGCTGTGGACATGAACCCGAGAGCTCCTGGATAAAGTCAGAAGTAACAACTTACCTGTGTCTGGACATTCCGTGTTTTATTACATAGCCTATGTTGCGGGGATGTTGCGGATGAGTTTCACCGAGACCGCCTGCACTCATATCAACAACCAATCACCGTACTGACCGCTTCTAAACTCGTGCACGGGAATCGACGTAAGGGGGCGTCCCTCTTAGTTCACTTTTAGGGATTTATCCTTAGTATGAGTAGGTCTCAGTGCCTTTGTGAATTACTTTTCAGAAAAAACTCCTACGTAAAAACTTTTAGTACGAGGTAGGAGCACTCCTAGCATTAAGAAAATATATAATAAAAAGCTTTCTCCAGTCTCCCCAGCATAACAAACTAACAAAGTGACGTATCAGATCCTGAGCCCCTAGATATCCTCTATGCCTAAAGCTGCTATAGCCTGTTCATATTGGGGCTGGAACCAATAACCGTCGTGAGAACACGTAATATGTTCATCATGAATATTGTTCATCAAATGCTCCCGTAGGTTTAGTTTGCAGTTCAATAATATTGAAAATCATGTCTAGTCAAATAAAAAATTAAGATAAAAAACATAAAAATGTATTATAATTATTTGGGCCCAGGGCCCAGGGCATGTCTTTGGTTATACTGGACGGGTGTTTTTTTGAGTACGCCATAAAAATAATTTGCTGATAACTTCTTGATTCCTGTGTCCACATCCTGTTTAGGATACAACTCAGGGAGGATTGCCTTTATAGACATAAATGGCTTCTTACTCTCTGTTGCCTACCAGGACTACCCGCAAAGGCACTTCAAAATGTCACACTAACGTCAAAACAAGCACACACGCTTAAACACACCCCCATCCCCCAATACACACACACACAGAGTGAATGCTACAAACATCTCAGTAAAACCCAGCAGACACACACAGAGTGAATACTACAGACAACTCAGTGAAACTCAGCTGACACAGAGTCTGGGTTCTCCTGAGCAATGAGAGGACCCTTCCTCAAGCTCAGGAAACACAAAAAGATGTAGATAATACTAGGCGTTTTAGAGAGAGAGGTCACTCCTCCGTTTTGCTACCCCCGCAGTGACCCTCCCCCAGTGTTGAGTCAGCAGAGCCCTGGAGGGAGACACCGACCACGCCCAGGCAGAGGGGCAGAACAGAGAGCCACAGGCTGCTATGTGCTGATTGGCTGGGCTCTGCACACGTCACATCACCTCTCCTCCACTCACACTCTGCATAGACCAGGGTTTCATCCTGGGGTTTCCCTGGTGCTACGGAAGGGTATGTCGTGGTACGTGGGAATTTATTCTTAAATTATACACATTTACAATAATAATACAAATAATAATTTAAAATAAATGTTGTAAAGTAAATATAGTGTCACGGCTTGTTATTTCAAAAATAGTTTAAACCTTAGTGCAGTCCATAATATGTTTGCCATTGTGTTCTTTGTGTATGCTAAATAAACACAATGGGAGTATAAGCAGCGTTGTCGACATCTTTCAACTGTCTCCCCCTGGCCACTGCTGCCTGCAGTACAACTTGTGTATCAAGGAGCGTGGCCACTGCTGCCAGCAGTAATACTTGTGTATCAAGGGGCGTGGCCATGGCTGCTGCAGTAGTACTTGTGTATCAAGGGGCGTGGCCATGACTTCCTGCAGTTATACTTGTGTATCAAGGGGCGTGGCCATTTTTGCTCAGCCACTGGATGTTTCTTTATCTATTTTTACTGTTTGCATATCAGGTGGTCGGCGACAGCTCTTGATGACAATGCAGAGGTTAAAAGTTGGCTACAGATTATCTTTTGCTGCAACGCCCAGTCAGACAGCAAACAGACTCTAAGGCGGGGTTGGAGCCACCTTGAGAATGGCCGGAGGTGCCACATTCCTGTGTTGTCCCGCCGCAGCGGGGCAGGCGCTGGTTGGGTTAGCTGTCTGTCTAGTAGTGTGTGCTTTCTGTCGCCTGGGGAGTCAACCTCCTCTCGTTTCTACAACAACGTTGCTCGAGGCTCTCTGCAGGTTGTCCAGAGGAATGTGTGTGTGCATAACTGCATATGTGTGTGTGGCTGCATGAGTGTGTATTTGCTGTGTGTGCACGTGTGTGTGTCAGTGCATTTTTGTGTGCATGCACGTTGTGTTTTTTTTGTGCTTCAGTCACTTCAGAACAGGAAACACTGTCCAGGAGAAATGCCAAAGGAGGAGAATTGCAGCTAAAGTACCTAAACCGCTAAGTAGCTTAGCTTGGTCTCCAGGTCATGTAGCTAAACCACCAGGTAGCTGAAGTAGGTCGGCAGCTAATGTAGCTAAACTACCAGACAGCTGAGGTAGGTCGGCAGCTAATGTAGCTTAACTACCAGACAGCTGAGGTAGGTCGGCAGCTTATGTAGCTAAACCACCAGGTAGCTGAGGTAGGTCTGTAGCAAAGGTAGATAAACCACCAGTTAGCTGAGGTAAGTCTGCAGCTAATGTAGCTAGCCCACCAGGTAGCTGAGATAGGTCTGCAGCCTATGTAGCTAAACCGCCAAGTATCTTAGCTAGGTCTGCAGCCTATGTAGCTAATCCATCAGGTAGCTGAGGTAGGTCTGCAGATAATGTATCTAAACCACCAGGTAATTGAGGTAGGTCGGCAGCTAATGTATCTTAACCACCAGACAGCTGAGGTAGGTCTTCTCCCTCTGCTCTGATGCTCTGATATAAAGGCTTTCTGAACAGGAGGAAAGCCATTCACATTGTGTTCTGTCAGCAAGGTCCATGAGAGAGGGTACATGCACATGTCCTGCCACCCCATGGGGCAGCCTCGTGGACTCATGACGGGATAAAAAAGGAGTAAATTCACAACAAAGTGTGGCCTCTTTAATTAAAGCTAGCTGATCTCCCAGAGAAACTGGCCAACCCAACCAGTAAAAACATGTCTGCAAAACATCAGAGATATCCACTCTTTGTTCTTCTATCTCTTACGTCGTGTTGGTTCAGGGTCTCTTTATCTCATGCTCATGCTTATTCTTGTGTGAGTTGATGCTCTTATGTACTAAACTGCAGGCTGACCAGACAAACAGACAGTTGGCAGTTGGGAAAGGTGTCAAGTTGTTCTGATTGAGACAGGAACTATCTAGGAAATATATGCATGCTTAAGACACACAACATGTCTGGGGAACACCACGGTTTACACGGGCTGCCATATTGCATTCAGTGTTGAACTCTGTTCTTAAGATGAACATGTAGTTGGTTTTAGTGCAGACAGTGTGTGCATTGCGATGAGCCCGTTTCCATGTGTGGTTTGGAGGACTGGTTTGGTGTGTGTGTGTGTGTTTGTGTGTGTGTTTGCGTGTGCATACTTGTCTTATTACGTGTGCATACTTTCTTATTGCGTTTGCGTGTGCATACTTGTCTTATTGTGATTGTGCGTGTGTGTATGTGTACACCATGGCTTCAGACTCCACTATTGACCGAGATCCAATATTGTCATGATGATATAGGATCTTAGTTCCTGTAGTCAGTGCACAATGTACAGTAAGGCAATACTGATATGACAATATGTGATCGACAACTACTGTCTGGATACATCTTTGGTTCGTAATGAAGAAAATTCAACCAGCTAGAGCTGAGCTGGATTATTGGGATATTTGTTCCTTATCTAGGTATTCAAATGTCCATTCAGGACTTGAGTGCTTCAGGTTTCTTTATGCCTGTGCATGCTTGCGGGACGCGGGTACCCTCCACGCTAATACCTCAGTAGAGGTTAAGGCACCAGACTCAGTCTGAGAACCCTCCACGCCGATGCCTCAGTGGAGGTTAAGGCACCAGTCACAGTCTGAGAACCCTCCATGCCGATGCCTCAGTGGAGGTAAAAGCACCAGTCTCAGTCTGAGAACCCTCCATGCCGATGCCTAAGTGAAGGTAAAAGCAGCCGTCTGGCCAAACAGGGGATGACCAAATTATCTTTTGTGTGTTTTGCATTTTGATATTATAAAAATGTTTCCAATACTTCAGTAGCACTTTGATAACTGCAGGTAGCAATCTTTATCCCTTAATGGCGACCAGTCACCCACAGAAGCGACAGCATGATTTCTGTTTCGCTTAATAGTGTTAGTCATGTCATGCAAGTTCCTCAAAACGGTCTGAGCTGCTTGATCGTCAGAGTAGAGCATGTTGAGGAGGTGGGTAAGCCTTGTAGCAGCATACAACCACTCTACCGGAGAGACCCAAAGACCTCCCTCTCTTCTGCTCACAAAAGTTATCTCCTATGTCGTGTGCGTGCTTAATTAGATTTCCGACCCCCTGAGATCTTTTATTGTTAGATCTGCTGAGCACCGATGGAATATGGATGTGAGCATTAGATGAGGGCAGCTTGCTGACTACTCTCCACAAGGTCCACGGCCCCCATCAAGGGGAGGTGTCACTGAGCTCTGGCTGGCTGGTGGGTTTACTGGACAGATACAGACCCTTGTTCTCCCCAGGCTACGTTAAGACTTATGACCGAGGTAGAGTATGATTTATGTCGGGGTAAACTCAGATTGGCTTGCTCAATACTGTTAATACTGGAGGGGGAGTGGCCAGATTAAAATTCAGACTGCATCACCATCGTTCGTACAGGACGGCTTATTTGGTAGTTTGGTTCTTGACCTGCTCCTTACAAGAACTCCTCACTCAGTGTTTGGCAAGCTACTTGTAACAAGTAGTGAGTTCAGATACCAGCTCCTTCACATCATGTAGCACACTGAGCCGCAGCAGCATGGCAACAGCAGTTTACTATATTAAAGCTATTTTTTTTCCATTTCGAATAAAATAACCAAAAGCAGGTGATAAGAGTGGGGGTATACACTCTCTGCTTTGTTATTTACTTTTTTGCTGGATTGTAACAGTGAGAGCTGAAAAAGTATCTATGTTCATCTATGTGTGTGTGTGTGTGTGTGTGTGTGTGTGAGTAAGTGAGTGAGTGAGTGAGTGAGTGAGTGAGTGAGTGTGTGAGTGAGTGAGTGAGTGAGTGAGACACTGGGAGTTATTCCTCTCTCCATCCCCTGCGCCATGTTCCAGTGAACAAATCTGAGACAGCCCGTGTGAGAGGGCTTTGATGATGTCATACTGGCATCGGTCCCTCATGGCGACTATGAATGTGTTGTGACTGAGCCTTCTCTTACTGAAGACCTCAGCGTTGAGCTTCAAAATGCTAAGAGAAACTGAGCTTTTGTCAACGATACCACAATCCTTGACCAAGGAAAGAGCTTGGCTACTGAGAAGGGAGAAGACTGAGAACGCAACTGCAACACTGCCAGTACGCAAGATAGATTCAGTTCAATTCAACTGGTGAAGCGGCTACTGGTAGCAATGCCGCTGCCCAGTACTTTCACCTGTCCGCTCTGTGACATGGGTTCTTTGGAGGGACCTGGACCTGAATCGTGGTTCGGCCTCACCACGATTTGATCGGTCGTGGGTCCTTCAGCGATGGATCAGGGCCAGGAGGAGACTCCCAGCCCTGCAGGGCCGGCGGTCTCCATCTTTGTACACATCAGATGTAATAAAAGGTTCTGGTGGGTGTGGCAGAGTCCAAAATGTGTCTTTTGAATCCAGGAAAAGGGTTACGATTGTGTCGCTCATGTAGAAAGTCACTAAAATCAGTTTCTGTCTGTATTGCCCTTTTGGTCCATCTGTGCTTTCTGTGTGTGAGATAAAACAATGTATCTAATGGCCAGGGCAGGACGCAGCCGGCAGACATTTCATGAAGACCCTGAGACACAGCCTTCGTTATGTGGAAGGGTTTTATAAACCAGCTTTATTTCTTCATTGGTGAATTAACATTAGCAACGTTTCCATTCATACGCCTGCTGAGGGTTTCATTAGGAGTAGCACAACACATGCGCACACAATCTTACACAAAGCCCCCATCCCCAAGCATTCACACACACACACATAATTGATTGATTGATTTTTATTGATTATTTTAATGACCACACAGCCAGGCTGGTGGAATTTGTTTTCAGTACAGCTCCTTGGTACAGGTTCCAACATTACAATAAACATTAAACATATAACATAGATAGCTGTAGAGGGATGTAAGCTGGTTTGTGTAAAGGAAGAATAGCCAGGGTGAGAGGACACAGCCTTGAGGTGTGCCTATACTGAGGAACAGAGGGGAGGATGAATTATTGTTGATCTTCACCCTCTGTTTCCTGTTCCAAAGGAAGCTGTGAATCCAGTGACAGATGCATGGTTCGATGTTCATGTCCAGTAATTTATCGAACAGTTTGGCCGGGTTTATTGTGTTAAATCCAGAGCTGAAATCCATGAACAGGATGCGGGCATATGTGTTTGCGGACTCCCGGTGGTTCAGAATGTGCTGAATTACTAAGTTGACTATGTCCTCAACTGACCTGTTGGCTCTGTATGCAAATTGGTATGGGTCAATGAGGGGGCTGGTGACAGTTTTCAGGTGATTGAGTATGATGCGCTCAAATGATTTCATGACTGCCGATGTCAAGGCAATGGGTCTGTAGTCATTGAGGCAAATGATGGTCTTGGACTTGGGAACTGGGATGATAATGGACTCTTTGAAGCAGTTTAGTACTGAGCTTTGACATAGGGAGGTGTTGAAGATGTTGGTGGAAACCCCCGCCAGTTCCGCAGCGCAGTGTTGGAGAGCGGAGGGGCTGATGTTTTCCGGGCAGGGGTTTTATTCCTCTTAAGTCCCCTGAAGGTCCTCCTCGTAGATGGTGAAGGGGGGAGGGGGAGACGGTGGAGGAGCCGGTGCCTGCTCAAACCTTCCATTGAAAAAGTTGAGTGAATCAGGAAGCTGATTTTCACTGACTGGTGTGGGGGTGAGTTTCTTTTTGTAGTTTGTCATGTTTTGGAGTTTTTTCCAGATGAAATGTGTGCCCCTAGAAGTGATTTGTTCTTCTAGTTTAGTGGCATATTTGGATTTGGCTCTTCTTATTGCAGATCTCAGTTTGTATTTGGCAACCCTATATAGATCTTTGTTTCCTGCCAGATGTGCCGAATTTTTCTCCTTTCTTATGCAATGTTCTTAAACATCATTATTATTGTAATAGACGTATGACGTCACTGCATCGCAACGTTGTGGAGGTCATCGCAGCATGGAAAACATCCCAGTCTGTGCACACAAAACAACCCCGAAGTTTCTTGATGGCTTTAGGGGACCAGCACCGGACAAGTTTTGGTGGTGTCTTGGAGGATTAAACTTTTTGCCTGTACTGTGGAATTAGCAGCAGCATTGTGTAGTCAGACCTGCCCAGCGGAGCCCTCGGGAATGCCCGGTAAGCCTCTTTGATGGTAGTATAGCAGTGGTCCAGTGTGTTGGTCCCTCTGCTGGGGCAAGTTACCTGCTGATGGTAGCCAGGGAGCTCAGACAGATTGGTCTGATTAAAGTCTCCAAGGATGATGACTGCTGTGTCCGGGTGTGAATTTTCCACTGAGGAGACGTAGTTGGCCAACTCGGCTATTGTGGTGTTGGCGTTAGCTTCAGGTGGAATGTAAACACAGATGATAATTATTGATGCAAACTCCCGTGGGAGGAATGGTGGTCTGCATTTGACAGTGAGGTACTCCAGGTGCGGGGAGAACAATTGGGTGAGTTCTGTAGAATTTGTACACCAGCGTTAATTGATCATTATGCAAACAACACCGCCTTTTGCCTTGCACGATAGTTTGGATGATCTATCGGCACAATTTAATGTGAAACCTGGAAGTCTTACCGCTTGGTCAGGTACTGATTGATCCAGCCAGGTCTCTGTCAGGCAGATGGCAGAGCATTCGCTGTAGTCTTTGGTAGTTTGAATCATAATTTGGAGTTCATCCATTTTGTGCTGGAGGGATCTTACGTTTGACAGCAGAAGGGCAGGGAGCGGTGGCCGGTAAGGGCGTCCTCTGAACCTGGCAAAGGTGCCAGAGAGGTGGCCCTTTTTGGCCGGCAGCCATGGTGTTGAGTGGCTTGAGATGTTTAAGTCCTGTAATTTCTCCTACAGCAATGATGTAGATGGGCCAAGATCACTGTGAGAGATGGATCTGAGGTTTAAGAGCTCAGGTCGGGTGTACTGGATTGAGCACGACACTTTGCAAACAAGTAACGCAGACAATAAAATAACTGACAGGAACACTGCTTGTACTGTGGCAAGCCTCACGGCTGCCATCTTGAAATCCATAATCACAAACACAAACATGCACAAACACACAAGGCAGTGTTCCCGAGCATAGGAGGTGGCTCAGAGCGGTCAGTGTGTGGAGGCCTACCTGTGACCTGCAGTCTGTCCCCACTGACTTCACACTTGAGGAACAGACGGCCGCGTCTCTCGGTAAAGTCCATCCCACAAAGGCTGGGAACGTTCATCACACACTGGTTATGGACGTTCATGTCACAGGCTGCATGGGACAAAGAGACAGCGTTAGAGAGACAGACACCGTTAGAGGGACAGACACGTTAGAGAGAAAGACACCATCAGAGAGAGAGACACCGTCAGAGCGACAGAGAGCGTTAGAGAGACAGACATCGTTGGAGAGACAGACCGACAGAGAGACAGTCACTGTTAACCCATTTGTGCCGGCTGCTGCGCAGCGCAACTTTGTATCTAGTAGATACAATGTTGCGCCGCGCAGCAGCCGGCACAAATGGGTTAAAGCAACAGACACCGTTAGAGAGACAGACACGTTAGAGAGAAAGACACCGTCAGAAGGAGAGACACCGTCAGAGAGACAGACAGCATTAGAGAGACAGACAGCATTAGAGACAGACCGATAGAGAGACAGACACCGTTAGAGAAAGTGACACCATTAGAGAGAGACACACAGTTAGAGGGAAAGACACAGTTAAAAGGAAAGAGAGACACCGTTAGAGGGACAGAGAGACAGACATTGTTAGAGGGAGAGAGACAGATCGTTAGAGGGAGGAGAACAGGAACCATTAAAGGGAGAAAGAGAAAGATTGTTAGAGGGAGGAGAGACATAAATCATTAGAGGGAGAGAGAGACTGTTTGTTAGAGGGAGAGAGAGAAAGATCGTTAGAGGGAGGAGAGACACTGTTTGAAGTAGAGATAAACAAAGATAGGTCGATAGAAAAACAGCGATAACAAGAAATGAAGACAGATAGCAAGAGATAGAGATAGAGTAAAAAAGAGAGAGAATGGGAAAGATAAAGATATCTGAAGGAAGCAGGGACACAACAATTGTTATCTTTTTAGAAATGGACCAAATGTCACTCCATTATCATGTTGAATGTTGATTATTACACTTTGGCCGTTAGTATCAGATAAGATGATGCAGTCAAGGCTCTCTTGTAGAAAATGTCCAGGGTCCATTGTGTGACCTTTAGCTGAATCACCTTGCCTGGGAAACGCTAGGAAAGGAGCTTTTATGAGATGAAAACTGATTCAACCCCACAGGATCACTATCAGTAGGCTTTACTATCAGTAAAGCCCTGTTTCTATACATTCAGCTAAACCTGGTGATGAGAAACCCCTTTCAAGTTTTATTAGAACACACATAGGTGCAAACAGTGTAGCCCCCAGTAACATTCAAATAAAAATCTATTTTATCTGAGCCTCCCTTCACCTCATCACAGCTAATGAATATATAACTCTTAACTGATGATGCTCCAAACATATCATGAGCGTTATGCAGCAGGAGCTGTACTTAACACTCTAGCAAATTGAAAGGGATACATTTTTTTATTAAGTATGGTTCAAGAATAGAACCCACTGACGGCAAACCGGAAGGACAGGTCTCTGCCAGGTGGTCCGGTTTGTGTGGTTTAAGATCGATCAAACCCAGAGCTTAATAAGCACAGGTCTAAAGCAACATAGAAATCTGCTAAACATAATTGGAATCAATTGCTTGGTGGATATACTCCTAAAAGTAGAATGGACCTGATATATTAAATAAGTCTATAGTTATGACAGAAGAGCAGTCATCACAGCTGCAAGGCTGCTTTATGAATCCATAGAAACTCCTGTGCTCATTAATGACACAAACTGGACCCCCTACCCGACTCCCCCACTTCTCCTTCGAGACCAGGGTTGAGTTCCACTTTGGGCCATTTGCTTTGACTACTTTGCTTCCATGTGCTATCCATGTAGAAATGAGGCTCTGCCAGTCTTTAGTCTGGAAAAAGAACGTCTCCAAAGGCTGGGAGCACACTGGTGGTGAAGTGTTTCCCAGTCCCATGGAAAAGCTGAGCAGGGCTCATTAAAAGCAACACTGAGGCTCTTGAGAAGCAGAGGGGTGAGAAGGTGTCCTGCTGGCGGTGCAAAGCAGACCCTCCTCACGCTTGATTAGGGCTGTTCAAGAAGCACTATTCTTCATTTCTTTGTTTAACTGTCTAAGTTGATTGGTTGATTGGATCTTATTACTAATTTCCTCGTATCTCTTATTATTACTTACTTTATTGTATTTTAATATTATTATTATTTATTATTGTGATCTATGCTGCTACTTATTTCTACTTATTTCTTACATATTTTGACTTATGTTATTTACTTTATCTTGTATTGTTGGTGCTAGGTGGCTATTGAGGAACCAAGCCTAAAGCCGAAAACACACCGGCGGCGAACCGCGTACCTCAAAACAACCGCCCCCATTATTTCCTACGTACAACCTCACACTGACGGCGGCTAGACGTGCACCAGCGCTTGTCGATGCACCGCCCCGCGATACTTCACGCCACTGTCATATTGCATAGCGTCGCTGCCCCTGAAAAGCACTTTTTTAAAGCTGTGCATTCCAGCTTGATACAAGGTCCTGTACATGTGGAGATTGTGGATGCAGTAGATGAATAATTCTACAATGCAAAAATAATGAGCAATGACAGTAAATAAAGGGACTAAACCGTAAACAAATTGCCCGACAGTACATAAAGTGACTATGAATTAAAGTGACCATTGTGAGCACAAACAGGATCATGGGCAGCAGGCCCATATGTGTAGTCAGAAAAAAACTGGTGTAACGTTATGGTAGCCTACCAACTATGTTGGTGATCTGCTGCTTTCAAAACATAATCTCAACGGCGCTGCAGCGCAACGTTTCCTATTGGTGCTAGGGTCGGCACTTGACGCGCATTGTGCACCGAGGCGCTACAGGGCCTGTGTATTTTGGGCTTAAGCCTCTTGTGTATTTGTGTGTATTTGTACAATAAGATGTAATAAAACAGAGGCTACTTGCATTTGAATCATGAACCCAAGCCTATTTGGTTGGCATTCAGTGACTCCCTCTCTAGGTTAGACACATGGCATGGCATACTAAACCTCTGATTAGCTTTTCTGGTCACCTGGTCACCTGCTGATTAAGCCTTGATGCGGCACACCTGTCTTCCGTCTGATGAACCTGAACTAAAGGGCCCCCATTCCCACCCCATAAGGAACAGAAACTAAACTGAAGGGCCTTCAGGGGGGGCCCAGCAGCCCCAGAATGAACAGAACCTGAATTGAAGGGTCTTCAGGGGGCCCCAGCAGCCCAAGAATCAGAGACGCCTGGATTGCCAGGGCTACGGTTGTCCTCAGACTCCAGAACTTACTGTCACATTTCATGCCCTGGTGGATGAGGCCGTAGAGTAGGGAGCCACAGTGGTCGCAGAAGGTTGGGCTCCCGTAGGTGTGGATCTTAAACTTGTGCTTGGTCCGGGGGTCCTGCAGAACACAGGACACAACAGTGGATGAACGATCATGTTTCAGCGTCAAAGGAACTATCGTGTTGCATGTTGCAATGCAACGATCACAAGAGCAGACGATGCAGAAAGTTTGAAGAGTTGAATAGAAACATGGGTCTGATGACGTTAGCTCAGGAGGTACCACAGGTTGCAGCTCTATCAGACAGAGTAATTCCAGTAGTGGAGCTATGGGCGGTGGTCCATTGGTCCCTGTTTTGTCGGACCGGGTCAAACCATGCAACGCTGAGATGCGTTTCCATTAGCAGTTAAAAATAGCAGTCATTTTAGGTAGACTTGTAAATCAAAATAGCTGGTTGAAATATGACAGGAAAGTCTTATTGGTTTATAAGTCTTCATAAGGCAATATTTCTTATTGTTAGATAGCTGATATTGATATTCAATGCGTTTTATATTATCATTGTCAAATGTGGAAACAAGACTAATCTGAAATGCATTGCTTCTCGATTGTCGAGTTTAAGAATTAGACTCGACAATCGACTCTCGATTGCCTCTCGATTGTCGAGTTTGAGAATTAGAGATGAGATAAGTAAGCAAAAGAGGGAGAAAATTCAACAAACTGAATTCAACATCATGGATATCATTGAAGATCCACCACAATAACATAGAGGTGGTTCAAATTTAGAAATACCTTGGTGTATTGCTTGATGACTCCCTCACCTTCAAACCCCATATTGACAATCTTAAATTGGGTTTCTTCTTGCAAATTAAATTTTGTTTCTATTTTAAGGAGAAAACGCAGCTCGTCATTACAACTTTTTTTTTAATCCATTTTTAGATTATGGGAACCTGATGTATATGAACACCTCAGCTCAATATCTAAGTAAGATTGACTGAGGTTTATAAGGTTTATTAAACTGTGGAGCCCTGACCCATCATTGTGAATTGTATTTTCGAGTGGGGTGGCCTTCTTTGTCCACCAGGAGGCGGGGACACTGGTACACTTTTATTTACAAGGCCATG
Organism: Pollachius pollachius; assembly: GCF_949987615.1. Classification (NCBI taxonomy): domain Eukaryota; kingdom Metazoa; phylum Chordata; class Actinopteri; order Gadiformes; family Gadidae; genus Pollachius; species Pollachius pollachius. Next base: position 25,644,822 of record NC_136935.1, read on the forward strand.
TTTGGGCTACTGCCCTCCTACATCTGTAATCTAATCAAACGGAAAAGTGTTGATTCTTACAGTTTGCGTTGAAATGATCAGATGTTGCTGTCTGTTCCATTTGCCCACACAGAACACGGAAAATGCTGCAAAAAGACTGGAAAATACCTGAACTGATTTCTTTGAATACTTTTGAATCCACGCTGTGAGCACTTGAGACGACCTCCTTTACTTGTAACTTTTTTTCATTTTAATTGCTGTTTGTATGTTGTAACTGTGTAACTCATGCTGTCTTTTTTGATGCCTCTTGGCCAGGACTGCCTTGAAAAATAGCTTTTTAAGCTCAATGGGACTTTCCTGGTTAAATAAAGGTAAGAAAAGTCCTATAATATCCTATAAACAAATCTATAGATTTTGAAAGCAGGCTATGATATAAAGCTGAATATTCTCTTAAATATTGTGTTGTTGTGTCATCGAATCAAGATTGGTTGAAACGCAAATCCCAGCAGAGCCGAGTCGAAGCCACCCAGCCAGGCCAGTATAGGATGATTGAAACAGGCCGCGTAGCTTCAAATCAGAATGAGTTGTCCCAGCAGAGGGCAGACCATCACTGCCATCACAATCAGTTGGTTGTAAATGGAGACTGAACAGAGATTGACTTTTCTAGGTTCCATAAAGCCTTTGGTGTGGTAGCAGTACAAATATAACTAATTAAATAATGTTGGCAAAATGTAGATTTGTTAACATATCCAACTCATAGGAAAGAGTAGCCCAGCTGGCTGCAGACTCCTCTCTCACAGAGAACCCACTGATGAGAGCCATTTGAGGCACACCAGTGGAAACCAAAACAAGAGCTAGCCCGCGTCGCCACTCCATAGAAGGCAGGCCAAAGAATAACAGATATGGATATCATTCATAAATAATTAAGCACTGACACTCAAACACAAATACACTAATAGACAGAGCTAACAGCAGCTTTTTTGTTTGGGCTGTTGGAATGTCAAAATCCTGGCATTTAGTTTGAGTCTCGGAAACCCAGAAACCGCATCAGGTTAGTGTGTGTGTCTGTGTGACTGTGTGTCTGTGTGTGTGTGTGTTCCAGTCCCATGTGGTTCCATCCCCCATCGGGTTGTTGGGTAAGACTAGAGTCGCTCGCAGTGAGGTGTTGAGAGGAGAGTCGTTTGTGTGTGCTGGCCGTGGGTCGGCCAGGCAGTCTGCAATATACAGCTGCATACAGAGCTGCTAAATCAGTGGACTATAGTTCTACTATTATCCTTACTGTATATGACCGAGACAAGGGATGATACACAGATGAGAGTACTTTAGTTATTGATGTTGATATATTGCGTGTAAAACAGAGGGGATGCATGGATGACTGTTTCCCCTGTTACATAAGTGTTGGTGTGCCACTGAGAACTTGCTATGGACGACCTGCATCCAGATGTATTGTGTCTCTCCTATTCCTTTTTCCTAGAAGGCCTCTGTGAGGATTCAGACCCTGAATCATAACAAAGCATTCAGATCCCTGGGGACAGCTCCATACCTATGTTTGGCAGCTAGCTTCACCAAATACTCTGAGGTGAAGGCTTAAATCAACCAATAGATCCACCTTCATAGATAAAGTATATCAATTGTATATATTCATCCTGTCATATTCTGTGAAAAACCCCCAAACAATAGGAAGCGTGGAGCATTCCCATAGGTCTCCTTATAGACCCTGCACTGATTACTTTCCGACCTGCGGGTGTAGCCTCATGTCCATTGGCTTCCTCAGCCTATCAGAGCTCTTTCTGGTGATCATCCAATCCAGGTTGCATTAGGGCCCTCACCCGCATCATGCAGACAATACAACTCCTGCAGACCAATGGGGAAGAAATATCTCAATCTGCCTTTTGGGCAGTTTGGAGAAAAATAGAGCAGACCATAAATCCACCAGTGGTCAATAAAGGAGAAATGCTGTAGAGACAAATCATCATTGGAGGGGACGCCCGTATCCACCATCTTCTGGTCTTCTCTGCTGGCAACAATGGACGCAGACATTTGGATCTGCTTGGAATCAAACTGTGCTTGACCTGGCTGTGCTTCTTACAGAAATGGTCAACAATAGGCATGGTTAGAAGGGCATTAGGACCTGTTCAAAGATTTTTTTAACGTGAAATATTAGTAATCAAATAGTAATTAAAGTGTATCACTTTTATTCCTAGATCCCTTTGCTCATAAAACAACATCATTGTCTCTCAGACATCTATTGTGTGGTTGATCACAAAATTGACGTTTACAGCACAAAGAGAGATGTTTCCCTCCATCTATCATATTGCAGTGAGCTGAGGAATTAAATAATTGACACTTCTTCTCAACTTGGAAGCCTTGGTTTAGGAAAATGTCACAAAAGTATAGCTTAAGTAAAAACCAATAGAGATCCATTTTCTATCTATTCTTTTTGCTTGGTTAGCCCTTCGGCAAACACATGCACTTTGTGAGTCAACGGTCAATAGAGAAGGTCCATGTTGGAAGAGGAGAAGAAGGACAGAGAAGGCGATACAAGAGAGGAGATTATTAAATGTGAAGAGACTTGAACGACACGAGAAAAAGAAAGTTGTGAAGATCAAGATGATCTGAACAGATGGAGGCTGTGGAGACTAACTAGACATATGATCTTTAGCCTTCCAGGGAGTTCACAAACCAATTAGAATCAACCCATGCAATGTTCCACCAAGCAATCAGGATATGAAGAATCCTTATCATTCTGCATTTCCTTTTCATCATTAAGAATGATTATATTATTATTCCAGCGGCCTTCAAATACTAAGAATAAGACAGGCAACCCCACCTTGAAGACAGGCAACCCCACCTTGAAGACTGGTAACCCCAGCTTGAGGACAGGCAACCCCATCTTGAGGACAGGTAACCCCACCTTGAAGAACGGTAACCCCACCTTGAGGACAGGTAACCCCACCTTGAGGAGAGGTAACCCCAACTTGAAAACAAGCAACCCCACCTTGAGGACAGGTAACCCCACCTGGAGGACATGTATCCCCACCTTGAGGACAGGTAACCCCACCTTGAGGAGAGGTAACCCCACCTTGAAGACAGGTAACCCCACCTTGAACCCTTTCCCTGAAGGAATAAGGATAAGGAAGAAAGGCAGACAGGACAGATCTGTGCACTCCCTTCTGGCAGATGTGTTCAAGGAGCTGACCAAAGTGAGCTGCGTCAAAGAATAATGTATTGTGTTCTTACTTTTACTCCACAAGGAAATACCTTTGACTGGGGATCATATTGGATTCAAAGAAGCTGCATGGTCATGCCAGGCAGAAGAAACATATTACTACAGCAACATCAACTGCAGTCGAGGCCACTCAAATTCTGGAAGCTTGCCCTTGAGGAGACCAATGGGACAATCCAATGCTTTAAGGTCTTTCATGTTCAGAGAATCAGGAGGAGCTTCTAAACTCTTCTGAATCCTCTATTTGACTCTATATTATGTAGATGTGCCCCAACTTTGTGGACTGGGCCCCAATATGTTCAGCTGAGAAGCACAGTGCTCTCAGGGCAAAGAGGCCGTACAGAGCACTGCCTTCTGGAAGCTAGGCCGGCCTCCTGGACCCTTTCAGCTCCTCCCGATGAGCCCCTCATGGTCTTTTTCTGGCCAAACACTGTTAAAGCCGGGACTTAGCAGAGGTCAACAGCAGGGTGTTGTCCACTGAGTGGATAATGCACAATGGAAGATGGCCATCGATTTGAACAAATAGCCAGAGGGCTTGACCGGCCGATAAGACTCATGGAGAGTCAAGAGATTCATGGTAGCCTCTAGGACAGGGGTTTTCAATGTTTTCCAGGCCAAGGACCCCCAAACTGATGAAGAGATGGAGCGGGGACCCCCTACTTATATATTGTATAAAATTGTGTTTTATATTAAACTGGTCCTATAGTGCCATGTATACATGTACCTTGTTGTTTTGCATTCAATACTAAGATATTCAAATAATACACAGGTTCATATATTCATGTTTTTATTTTAAACATGTGCAAAGTACAGTGAGTAGGGTGGCCATGCCACTGCCATTCATAAACATAACATAACATAGTAAACTGATACCTGCCAAGATCAACAATGTCTGTCAATTGCATGTAATCATGCATAACAGCTATTCAAATTGACATTCTTAAAACATAAATGTGGAAATGAAAATTAGTGATGCTTGTTAGCAAGGGCGTAGGAACCGGGGGGGACGGAGGGGACGTGTCCCCTCCAATATTGGAGACAGGCGCATTTGTCCCACCTAAAAATTATACCGGGGGGAGAAAAATATTTTATTTTATTTTGAAAGCGCAACACAGCGTCTTGTCACCGCTTCTTATTCTAAAAAACTGTATGATTAAGCAATTAAAGAATTGATTTGATATTTATCAGTTCATTACTGCCATTCAAAATGTGTTTTCCTTTACATTTACAAATGTATCTTTTTAGTAGAATAAAATATATTTGTGAATTCTTTCAGTGTAGTTAATTCATGACATATTTCTGTTCAAACCATTAACGGATCAGTCAGGTTTCCGATATGTGTCCCACCCAATGTTAAACTCATTCCTACGGCCCTGCTTGTTAGTGTCATTTTTTGCCTGATTCGCGGACCCCCTGTTGAAGACCTCTGCTCTAGGGGTTGTGTGTGTTTACGTGTGTGTTTAATTGTGTGTGCGGTGGCGAATCTGCGCTTATATCTGCCCTTACATGCATCCTGTTTGAGATTGACACGTGACGTCACACACACACACACACACACACACACACACACAAGATGCATCCAGAGAAAGACAGGCAGGGCCTTTAAAAAAAAAAACAGGGCCGCTGAGATCCTCCACAAGAAGTTCTCTTCTTGGGGGGGGGGGGGAGTACTTTGAACTCCCCCCACCCCCCCTCACCCCTCAGGTTTTAGCTCAGGTGATCTTCCTTTCTAACGCTCCCAATGTATCCCACTGACATCTCAGGATCAAAGTCAGTCTCAGAGGGTGAGCTGGGGATCAAAAGCATGGCGCACACACAGACACAGACACACACACACACACACACACACACACACACACACACACACACACAAACAGCTCACAGTGTGGAAGACATGCTAGTAATTATCGAAGCCGTAATGCAGTGAAGCCTTGCCCAATTAACGGGCAGCCGACTGAAGCCCTGGCCTGCTAATTAATGTCCAGTGGACATCAGGCTGAAGCATGGTTGAGTATCATGGTTTCCCCGTGTTTCCACCAGACTCCCAGAGGCAGCTGAGGCCATCACAATAGCAGGGAAGTGCTGCTCCTCAAGTGCTGCTTCAAAAATTCGGCAGACTCAGCCAAGCATTGACTTGAACGACTAGAATTAATACATACATCAGAGAAACACACCTTCGTTGAAATACTGCTTCCCACCAAAGGTGAATGAATTGGTGGTGCAGCGAGTCAACAGCATGTTGTTAGGGGTGCTGAGGCAGAAAGAGGATGCAGAACTAGGAGAACTCTCTCATGATACTCAAAACACTCACACAACACTGTTCAATTAAATTAAATTGTATATGTATAGCCCTTAATCACAGGTACAGTCTCAAAGGGCTTAACAGGCCATATATTTATGACATTGTCGGGAGTCTTAGTCTCGCCAGTAGAGGAGTCATTCCACATAAATACATACAAACCAAAACCCTCTTAAATTGAACATGTCTGTAATAAATACATTTAGTAAATGTCTAGCTGCTTTCACACGTACACGTAAGACCTGCTATTAGTCTGCTATTCTCCCGAGGGGCCGTATATGTGAATGACATCTCCTGACATTGGTATCCTGAAAACATCCTGAAAAAATACTACCCCTGAGGTAGTATTTTAGCCGGCGGAAATGTCAATTACCTTATATGTGAATGAGGAGTAGAATGTTGGCATTTGACACCATTTGAGTGGTCGTGTTGATGACGCTTCAGTCTGCATTTGCATGTCATTGAGTTGAGATGCCTTTTGTTCGCTGAATATTTTCCCTGATTTTCAGAGTCATTTGTGGTGAATGCTAAAAGATAGGTCTTTATCATAACTCTAAAAGTACACATCATACAATCAATTACAATACATGAGTTCACAATTGCACGTGTGTATAGAAAATGTTAGCTGAACATTATAGAGTCCCGGCCTTCCACTCCCTGTTATCTCAGTTAAAAACAGAAATCAACTACATTTGTCCCCGTGTGTTATATGTGAAATGAAGCAAAAAAAAGACGCTCTCTTTCTCCAGTAATGCAGTCGTTCGCGACGCCTTTCTTCTTCGTCATTTCTTCTATTTGTCTCTAACTCATGCTCCAAACTTTCATCGATCGATGCAGATGTTGTGGATGCAACTGAATATATCATGCATCGCTGCAGCAACATTTAAGATGATAGCGATGAGTTTTACCCGTTCTGCCTCGGTGCTGTCTGCGGTCAAACTAACCAAAACAAACTAGAGTGACAGCGGACCTCGACCCCACGTCATATTCCGCCCCTTGCAAGCCCGCCCCCCTAAACACCCCGTTGTTTCTACTGATTTCTGAGCGACACCGATGTCCGAATATCGGGCAACAAGAGTGAATAAGTGTGAATGACTCTGACGGTCTAACCTCCTAATATACAAATGTATCGCTATTATTATCGTTCTTTGAACAAGCTTAAAATATATCTGATAACATGAGACACCCTGGAGCTGAGCAACTACCACCTTTCACCGCCGTTTGATTTATTACCTTTAATCAGGAACAAGGGATTTGGGCGACGCATTTAACAGCCTTGCTACGCCAGGTCTGATCAGAGGGGTGGAGGAGACAGTCCCCGCTAGACAGGGGGAGGGGACAGTCCATGTCAGACAGGGGGAGGGTACAGGGGGAGGGGACATTCCCCGTTAGACAGGGGGAGGAGAGATGGGGACAGGACATGGGGACGGGACAGTCCCCTTCAGAAAGGGGGAGGGGCCAGGGGGAGGGGACAGGGGGAGGGCACAGGGAGACTGAACAGGGGGACGGGACAGTCCCCTTTAGACAGGGGGAGGGGACAGTCCCCATTAGACAGGGGGAGGGGACAGGGTGAAGGGACAGGGGGAGGGGACAGGTAGTGGGGACAGGGGGACGGGACAGTCCCTGTTAGTCAGAAGGAGGGGACAGGGGGAGGGGACAGGTGGACGGAACAGGGGGAGGGAACAGGGGGATGGGACAGGGGGACGGGAAAAGGGGAGGGGACAGTGTCTGTTAGTCCCCACTTTGCATCACAAAAGGATGCATATCCAATCACCACACATGTTGACCTCAAGAACGCAGCCCACAGGGTGGCATGGACAGAAACATGATCTACACCCTGTGATACAGACATGATAGAGAACACTCTGTATAATGACCCAGTCGACATCCTGTGATAGCCATGATAGAGAACACTCTGTGTTCCTGACCCGCTCTATACCCTGTGATACGATCATGATAGAAAACACTCTGGGCCCTATTTTAACAGTCTGAAACACAAGTGAGAAGCGCCAAGCGCAAGTAGCTTTGTGGGCGGTTCTATGGCGATGTCGCTAGTTTACGGGTTAAAAGGGTTGGTCTGAAGTAGCCTAAATACCCGTAGGTGTGGTTTGGGCGTAACGTGCAACAAACCAATGAGAGTGCCAGCTCCCATCCTCTTTAAGAGCCATGAGCGCATTTGAATCTGACGAGTTGATATTTTGACAGCGCGACTGCAGTCTCTGATGAGAAAGATGCAAATGAATTTCAAACTTCTAATGGCTCAGTTTATGGCCAAATAATACGGCCTAATTCACACATGGAATAAGGTTTTCTTCCACAACTTCAGAAATACTGAGTCTTCCAATAAATTTCAGCAAAGAAAACTTATATGATATAAAATATAATATGCGGTAACTGTGGTTCTATTTAATGATATGCGCAATACATTATAAATTCGTTTCTTATCAGTTTTGTATGCATTATCGTTATCGACTTGTGTTCCTAAAATGCATGTGTCCCCCCGTTAATATACATTGCCAGGGACTGTAATTATGCGTTAAGTGTTTAGTTTATGTGTGTTTAAACAGATGGACACACACACGCACATCCGCATTCATTAATTATTTTACACATACACACACGTGCCCGCATTCATTCCTTCTTTTTAACACTCACTTGCGGTAAAACAATGCTTTGTCACGATCAAATACTCATCAATCCTAAAAGTTATGGGCATGTACACGATGTCTGTGTCAAGAAAATATGTGTTTGCTGTACGGTGTTTTCAGATGCATTGATTTAAAAGTACAACTTATTACCGCTGTATCAGCTGTTCTTTCCCAAATAATTTACCAAGAATGTGTGGCTAGGTAGATGAGAGAAGCAAAGTGTATGCGTGAGGTGCACAAGCAACATTATGCATGTGCCCTTAAAATAGCATCTGAACAACGCGCCACTGACTTTAAACCAGATATTTCCTGGTTTGTGGCGCAAGTGGTTTCTGAAACTGCAAAATAGCACCAGGGAACGTTTGCGCCAGAACACGCCTCCTCCTTTCGCCGAACCGCCCCTTGTGGCGCAGGATCATTCCCTAATTTACCGACGCGTGGCGCAGGAGCGAGAAGAACGCTCTGCACCAGTTACAAACTAGCAACGACACATGCGCCAGTGATTAAGTCAATTGTGCCGGATGCAAGATAGGGCCCTCTGTGTTCACGACCCGCTCTACACCCTATGATACGGCCATGAAAGCTCTACAGAAGCAGGCTACACATTATCCCTTTATTTCTGTCCCTCTTTCTTCCTTTGATGAAACACTATAGCCAAAGCATCTGAAAAATATACAAAAAAACAAATAATTAAGAATTCATAAATGATAATATAACATCACCATCATAATAGCAAAGTGACTCTCTTTTGGTATGACCAGAAGCAAGGTTTGTAGCGACCAGTGCTTCGATCTGTCCTCCCACGCATGAAGTAGACTTTAATGAGTTCAAGTCATGATCTTGAATTTTCATATGTCTCCCATTGCAGTAGGAAGCCGTCTCCTTTCTCCATACCCTGGTTCAGGCTTTTTTCTCTCTCTCTCCTCCTCTATATTCATCTCTTTCTTTCACTAGACCAGGTAGGCGTGGACAGCTATTTAGCATCTCTGTAGTTTCATGTGCGTCATTTCTCCGCTTGAAAGCAGGAGAAGCATTTGAAGAGCGGACGTTGCACATAAATGTGGAGCTTCAGAGGTCATGATGAAGGCCCACAGTCTCTCATCTGCACTCTGCTTTGTCTGCTCCAGATGCAGACTCAGCCCAGTGGATCTGAGGGAGGCGGTCTCCATCACTTCATGTTTTCCTTAACATATATTATCACAAATTGCATCTATTATATTATCTATTATCTCAGAACAAACCTGACAGGCCTCTTTCCATCACACGATCCCTTCCTCCTTTGTCACTTTCCTCTGAGCAAGAGCTGCAGGCTGTCAGCAGAGGTGCCGGCCAGCTTGTCAGCAGTAGCACAGGTTAAACGTCAAGTTCAGGAGTACTTTAACACGCCAATATATAGCACTCCCACTTCCTCTTTGTCCATTCATGTGTGAACGTGTGATTCTATCAAAAGTATGTATCAATCTGTGTGTGTGCGACTGTGTGTGTGTGCGTCCGTGGGTGCGTGTGTGTCTTGCAGGGAGGGGAGAATAAAGCACTTATCTCGCTGAAGCCTGAGATTTGTGGTTGACAATGTGTCTCTGGCATCGATCTAACAGACTGAAGATAATCTGTCTGCTCTCATTTCACTCCACTTGTGATTGTGCCCAAAAAGAGAATGGAGATTTCGCTTGGAAGATTACAAATATAATATACCATTTGAATAAGCAGTATTTCAGGTTACGGTAGTCTCAAACCCAATATAGAATATCATAAGGTAAGTGCTGCATGCAGGGTTCAACTATTGTTCTTCTTAAGTTTTATTCTATCTTTCTTTCTTTCTTTATAAACTTTGGGACCTATCTCCTTCCATAATTTTTCATCTATTAAGATAATCTTGGAATCGTGTGCTTCCATTCATTTTTTTGAAACTTTTTAAGATATTCTACTTTTAAAATATATATTTTTTATGATGGAAGTCAATGGGAGGGCAGCGAAGCTGTCCGCCTATTTTTTGACACTTCTATTACTTCAGACTTCGCAACTTGGTCAATTTTTAACCGTTAACCTTTGTTCAAACATTTAACAAATCAGCACACTGTTATCTTCAACTGTATGACATAAAAGAATCACAGTTTAGGTTCAATTTCATTCGCGCTTCGTATATTTCCAGTTGGTCTCATTGACGTTGACGCTCGAGCGTGAGGATGTTCTAGATGAGAAACACAATATAAGCTTAAAAGGTTCCATTATTTCTGTTACACTTAAGCTAAAATTATTCATCGATTATAAATACAATTGTTATTTATGGGGCGTTTGTCTGTGAGGACCGTTTATATGGCTAGAGGCTAAGGTGCTAAATATCCGGGTGCAATCCCGGTGGAAGCTAAATGCTAACAACAGTGCTTGCCAATTATTATATTTTTTAATGCAAATTATAAATTTCAATAAATATATGTGAACTAATGATCTTGAGTAAAGACTAACTCATTTACTACTTATTCAACTGCATCCAATTAAGGTTCAATGTTAATACAACTGACCCTGTTTAGTTTAACCTTATGTAAAAATGCAATGGTTTAAGGCCACAAATTTCCAAGCGATTTAATAGTAGGTCAACTAATTCAGGATAAGAGTGTACACAAAAAAACTCAACGAGCAAAAAGGAATGTTCATGCAAAACTACTTACTTCAGAACACTGCTTCGAACAGCAAATTACATAAAGGTCTCAAGAACTCACTCTGCCTAGCCGAGTGATTTGCTGGGAATAAATAAATATCTACTGAAAATATTACCCAGCATTCCATTTTCTGGTCAGTTCCAAACTCTTCCGCGTAATTGAGCATTCAAGGACAGGCAGGTACAATGGAAAGAGATTCAGCTTTCCTTGCAGGTTTCTATGGGCAGGCTGTGTGTATTATTTTGATGTCACTACTTGCGTTCCACTCCATCTGACCCAGAAGAGAATGGACGGTTTGGCGAAGGGGAGGTAAAGAAAGAGATAGGGGAGGACAGGGAGAGGACAGAGCAAGTTGGAGATGAAAAGAGGCAAACCTCTAAAGGTAACTCCCCCTGCCACCCAACCATTCAGTGGTAAATATTTCCTTTCTCTCCACCCCTCCCCAACCTTTCCTCTCCTGCGCTCTTCTCTCATTATGTTCCTCACAGCTTCATCTTCCCGTCCCGGATAAAAACTGAGCTTTCAGCCTCTTTCACCGTTGAGGAGCTGGATGACAAATGTTCCTGGTCCGTTGTGGAGCGGGTTCTAAAGAACTTCAAGAGGCCGACAGTGGAGTACAGGAAGACAGCTCAGCAGCCCAGCTCCCAGGTCACGCCTCTGCCAACAGAGGGAAACACCCCTAGAACAGCCCTTTTGCTCCCTTAAATCCCCTGTTTGAATCCTTTTAGTTGTGGATAATAAACTAATGTTAACTGCTCACAATTGGTTGATTATTTAAACTCAGACATCTGGTCTCTGAAAATGATGGGTCAATATTTTCACACATGAAACATAAACACTGACATTGTTTGTATATGTCTATGTCTATCTCTATATATATATTTTTTTTTTTTCTTTATTTAAAAGGGACAGCGCACATTAATAAACATAAGCACCAGAGTTAAACATGTAAATGTGCCAGATTTAGCCATGCAGGCAAATTTTCATCTGTAGTCCCTAATATGTATATATTAGGGTTGTGCATCACTCCTTTATAAGATGATTTGATAATTATCTAGATAAATGTGATACAATACGATTCAGACACGATGCATTTTAATATGGAACGATTCGATGCCAATCAATTTGATATTATAACGATCCAGTGCGATTTGATGAGATATGTTTCATTCCGATAGATACAGTTAATATTCATTTAATGTTAACACATAACGTTAGTATTATTTAAAATAAGCCTTCTATAAAAGAGCCATTGCCTACTTTTAAATAGATATACGGTATAGGGACCATGGAATCTTTGGTTTTAATATTTGTTTCTTTATGGCATGGGGAAAAAATGGAAGACAAATTGTAGAACTATAGTAGAGATGGGCGATATGGCCTAAAATCCATATTGCGATATACATTGCAGCCTCTTGCGATAACGATATATATCACGATATAAAATCTGAACAAATTCAGAACAGGTTACATAGACCCTAAGGAAAGCCAAACTGCTAAATGTATTTAAAAAAAAGAGAAATATAGTATGTCATTTCGAGAACATTTATTGTGAAACACTGTAATCATACAACAATGTTGCTGATAAATAAAATTTGTATTGGGTTTCTTTCCTTTAGTGCAAACCATTCTAAAAGGCACTACACTTAGTTTAAGTCCTTGGTTCTTTAATGCCACCCAAGATGCAGAGAACAGGAAAAACGGGTGTCTTTCTAGATAAGGAACAGACACTGTACTGACAATTAGGGATGGGCATGATTAATTGATGATCGATCATTGATTGTTACGATTTTTGTCGATTGCGTGACATTTTTTATCGATCAAAATGAGGTTGACCCAGCCGGAGAGGGGGTCTCGGAGACGTTGCTCAACATGGAGCAAAGAGGAGACGGAACGTCTATTGGATATTTGGGTCCAATATCCAAAAGACATTCCGTCTCCTCTTTGGTCCATGTTGAGCCACCACCCGACGGTCCGACAAAAGCAAGTAAAAAGTATGCTGGAAAACATAACTTAAAAATGCCGATGCATTTAACACATTCCGAGTCAGGATGAGGGAGAAGGAGTTGGACCAGTCCGCAGATCAATGTTTATCACGCTGGATATCAATGATTGTTTACTTTCACCGGTGCTTCCCCCCCCCCCCCCCCCGCCCTTTTTCTTTAACGCTTTACCCCGCCCCAGACCTTTTTGTCCAATGATTTAACGTTCTTTACACACATGCAGTTTTGTTGACGAATTCTGGCACTGTTGCGAAAATTGAAATGTGAAAAGGAACCGCACCAAACCAAAAATTAAACATTGTATTTTGCGTCATCAACATGCATTATCGCGATAGAGCGATATAATTAAAATCTCTACCGTAGGCCATTTTTTTATCGTTTATATCGTATATCGTTTATATCACGCATTACTAAACTATAGGTCTATTTATTTATTTTTTATATACAGACTTGATCGCTGTCCTATACAATTTACAAATAGTGAGGCTTTGGCAGGCTCCCCATATGCAGAGTATGCAGAGCGCATAGGGCCCCAAATACCTGGTAGGGGCCCCAAAAATGAAGGTTGCTAAAAAATAATTCATGATAATTATTACATTATTATATTAAAAATTATATAAATTAGTTATGAAGAGGCCCAGCATTGTTTTTTCTTTAGTGGGTACCCTATCACTCAATTCGGGCAAATTACATGTTTTTCCCTAACCAATTTATGACAAATTATGCTTAGGGCCTCCAAAAGCTTAGCAGCGGACCTGGGCTTTGGTCAATATTCCCCTCCCTCTTACAAAACCCAAAGGACTTCCACATGTTTAATTTCAGATTTGCTGGTGCACTGAAAGTCATTTCACAGTTTTTCGGGCATGTTGTTGTTCTATTTTTAATATGGCTGTTTTTCGCTAGCTCACAACTTTGGTTGTTCCCTGCTCACGAGACACGGAGACGCTCATGCAAACATACAGAAACACACACACAGATCCGCCCATTCCCTTAAATTCCATTTTTCTGATCTGTATTGGAAACAGAATGAAATGAGTTGAAAATGCTGTCTTGATATCAAGCTAAAGCTTCACTCAAACGATTCGCAACATTTAAATCGGTGAAAGAAAGCCAGCTGGTAGTCAGGGTAACCAGGGTAACCCGGTCCTTGGTGTGTTCTGGCACTGGGAGCCCAGGTATGGCCAATGCATCTAGGGTTAAACATGCAGTTTCCAGACCAGCCAGGCAAAGGTTCACTGATTGTCCCTTTTTTATTTGGCATAGACATGCTAGCCTCAGTGAAGCTGCAGACTCAAATGTTCAGTGAAGTATTTTTTTTTTTCGGGTTTGGACTGTTTTTTGGTATGGCGAGCTCAGCCGCAACTAACGTTATCATTGCTAGTTTAGTTCTCAGAGCCAGGTCGCCAGCTCTATGGCTGTTGTCACAAAGGGAAGATCAAACTCTTATTGCCTGTGTGCCATGTTGTATCATAGCATACTGCCTAATGTCTTGATAGCTTTCACAATTAATAATAATTAGGCCTGTTATACATTGATCATGTATTCAATGTATGTATATATATATATATATATATATATATATATATATATATATTGCTAATTTTAAATGGCATCTAGGTTTTCCGAATTGTTCCGAGGTTAATGGAAGCAGCAATACCAGTCAAAGATAAATACAACCAGAATAACACTGATACTACTAGCTAAACACCCATACTAATAGTCAAACATTAATAGCCTACTATACCAGCCAACATTACTGTGGGAATGACCTTAAACAATCCAATTAAATAAATACATTGAAGGATCCTGTCTGCTGTGTATGACCACCTAATTTGCAACCTGGCCCAAGGTGGACCAGGTTATGGACCAGGTTATGGACCAGGTTATGGACCAGGTTATGGACTAGGTTGCACTGAGCCCTGTGTGCAGAGCTGTCAGATCGATCCCGACCTCCCTGCTACTAAACCTCCATCCATCAGACCCCCGCATCCACCCATCACGTCTCGGCTGGAGGTGACATTTGGAGCCATGACGAGAGGAAGCCCCTCCTTATTTATTGTTTTTTAAGTCATCTGCGCTCCAGGTAACCCATGGCTACCGTCACACCCCCACAGCTAGGCAACGCTTCAAAACATAGAGACACACAGACACACACACACACACACACAGATCACACATCTGCTTACGACAACATCGGCATGCAGAAATCCACTAAGACATGCACCATGCTTGTGTGTGTGTGTGTCCCATAAAATACACGATAATCAGAGTGTAGGCACGTCAATAATAGACCAAAGAAACAAAACACAGATTCCTTGAAGCAGTCAGAGTGACGAGGTAAGTTCTACATGTATGTTCTGGGAGGAGAGGCATGTGCATCTTTGTGAAGATTCAATAGGGAAAAAAGCATGAAAAGCCACCGTTGCATTCAGAATGACATAATCTGCTGAAGGTCAGCTGGCATTAAATGAGTTATCATTGCTAAGGTTCAGTTTATTTGTATTGTGTTGCAGAACTATTGATGTTTTTGTTGATGTTGATGTCTTGATGATTTGCTTCAGTTCTAGAAAAAAAGTATTATAAACCAAAGCCACTGCAACTTTATGCCGACATGTAGATATTGGAGTGATCAGCTGTAGCCTGCAGTGGAGCCTCTAGCCGTCAGTGCTAGCCCCTAGCGAGCAGGGTCGAGGTTAGCAACCATGAGGTGGAAACGTACCTCCATCATGAAGCCATGTGAGGCGCCACAGCTCATTCAGAGCGCTCTATTTTTAGCCTATAGATCGCCACCCGTCCCTCTTGGCCTTTAACTAAGGCGTGGATCCCTGAGAGGGAGGGGGGGCATCAGCACCCGGTTTCTGTGAACAAGCTATCTGCTCGTCATGCTGGCCTTCAAATGGAGGTTGTTGTTTGAATAAAGCGCAGAAGGAAGGTGTCATAACCCAGCCTGGATACAGCTGGGCATGAAGAATTGACCTTGGCTCTCTTTGCTCTTAATGACTTCGCTTTGTTAATGGACTGAGGAGCATATCTTCTCCTCACATGAATGTGTGTGAGATGGAGACCCAAGAACCTTACTAAGTAACAGATCACAGATATGCTATGCCTTATTAGGAACAAGGAATGACAACATGATTACCATATCATCTGGAAATTACATGATCAGAATCCCATGAGGCTACAATACCCAAGTGTATTATGTCTTATTGTGGTCCAGGTCAACTCCATGTCACCATGTCAGAGCTCACCAAGGGGTGATTCCAATCATGGATCACATGTGGTTGGACTCATGTCCCACTAAGCCGTTGGGGGGTGGGATGGTTTGAGAACCTGGTAGAGACCACACAGCTACTGGGCTTTACTTGCACACACACGCACACACATGCGTGGGTTTATATTACGTGCTCTCTCTTTCCAAGTATACTTCACACATTTGGAGAAATGTAGGACATTTCCATGGCAACCAGGAATCAACAGATCGACAGGCATAGGTGATGATGGACAGATAGCCAGATTTTGCATTGACTGCTCCTCAAGGAATTATCTTGGTTCCTCAAACCACTAGAAAACAAGTTTGAAACACTGAATCCTCTAGCCTTTTCACTAAAGCCCGCCCCATGCATGGTCCCTGCCTGACACGAGGACTATCCTCCATGGATGCATAGTATCCATCGCCACTGAAACATGGATCTGCATAAATAAGGTAAATAAGACTAGTCAGTTGCCTGCTGTGGTCAAATTTTGACCACGTGCCTGCTGAGGTCACATCATTCACGTAGTGCTTGGGCCTTTCCTAAGATCTTCTCAACCTTACTAGTCTGGTGCCAACACTACCGCTACATAGGAGAGAGCGTACTGGGAGACTGGTGCATGCACTGTATCAGCTGACATGGGCGTGGTTTAATGACGTAACCATGGAGCGCTTTATAACGTGGCTAAGCAGTCTGGATAAGCCAGGTCTGCCGTCTGATCCTGCAAATTTGTATTGAAATGACAAGCACTCCCTAGGCCTCTGAGGGAGGAACAATGTGCGCCGGCAATCTGAGGCTGTCTCCAGGATTGATCATCAGGCCAGCTCTCTTACACTCTCCCACACTCGTCCATTTTAGAAGAAGCTTGCAACTTCAACCATGTGGGCGAACGAGGCTTGGCAATGGAACACGACGCTGCAACAACACCAAGAAAAGAAGAAACACCTGCCCTTCAGAAAACATTCACCGGGCTCCATTTGATTAAAAAGAGATTGAGAACATCTGGGAGGAGCTAAATCATTAACCAATCTACACCAGAGTTCTTCACCAAAAGGTTGTTAGACAGTCCTAGCCTGTCTTCACAGTAATGAAACTGCTGCCAGTGGTCTCAGGGTGGCAGTGGTTCATCTCCAATGCTGGGATCACTCTGCTGAGTTAACCCTGCACAAACTGTGTGGCGGCCTGCACATGCATGCGGATACTAACAGGCATGCTTTTGGATGTGTATCTATGCTTGTTTGAGTCTGTCTGTAAGGATGTGTGGGCACATGTGCTCTGTGTGTGTGTGTGTGTGTGTGTGTGTGTGTGTGTGAATATATGTGTCTGTCACATGGTTTCATTCTGGACTAAGAGTGTTTCCTGTTGTATTAGATAGACAGATAAAGAGATAGAGAGAGAAATAAATGGATAGAAAGAACAAAAGATAGAGAAAGAACTAAAGAGATAGAGAGAGAACTAAATAGATAATGAGAACTAAAGAGATAGAGATAGAACTATAGAGATATAGAGAGAACTAAAGAGATAGAGAGAGAACTAAAGAGATAGAGAGAATTCTCACAGTGAACAATCTAGGTAAGAGGGACGGAGAGGGAGAAAGAGAGGACTTTATGGAAGGGTGCCCGAGAGAGTGGAGAATGTTCCGTGAATTGCAACACCGTTGATAGACCGATATTCTTTGTGTTCAGCCAGGATCAGACTCCATATCCTTAACACTGAGCTTAGCTGTAGGGACGGGCCAGCGCGCAAGCAGCAGACAGCGTCTTGGTCTTGTCAGTGTGAGGAGAAAGTAACGGCCATTATGTCAGCAGTGCTCCCGCTATAATCTGCAGTGTCTTTTCCTGACTGAAACGGAAACGGCTGTGAACCACCCACACCACCAAAGGTTTGCACTGCACATTACTGCATGGGACTTGGGCTGTGAGTAGGCTATGCACCGCCAGACTTACCGTCATCCACTTTATGCTAAATAGTTTCATGCTCAATAGGTTTGGATTTTTTTCTAAAAGCTAGTCTTGTTTTTTTTGTTTTTTATACATGTTTTTTGTCTTTTACCATTTATTATAACATTTCTAACATTAATAAGTTGATAACTATAAACAATTCGATCACGGTCAGAGTGTTATTTCACCTTCAAATGGTATGCAGTAATCTTATTTCATTGTTGACCGTATATTTATAAATTTATAAAACCTTTAATTATAAATTAAACAGCATCCCAGACCGATCCAGTATAAACTGGCACGTAGAGACGAAGAAGTAGAGTGAATTCTTTAGGGGAAACGCACATTCAGAAAGCGGAACATATGAAAGTATCAAGTGTTTACAGTCGAACGTGATGAAAAGTTATGTTTTTGAGACTTTACAAATAATCAGTTTGCCTGCCTGGAGTGCTTTGGATTAGAGGAACAAACGCGGTCATATCACTGAGAGCGGACATTTTGTTTTGATATCTTCCACTTGGTGGCAGGGGGCGCTGGGATGGATCCGCTCTGTTCAGAAGTAACTTCTGCATGAACGCTAGCAGCCATGAGAGGAAAGACATGACACGCCCACCATGCCTGCAGGGAGGGGAAACATCACTACTACACACACTCACTGCCCCACAACTCATAGATCACTGCCACACACACACTGCCACACAACTCATAGGTCACTGCTACACACAACCACTGCACCCGCTGTCACAAATGGTCAACAAAAGATGAAAAATAAAATATATATATATATGTATATATATATATCTGTAATGAACCTACATTTATTTATTTTTTTTAGAAATATATTTATTGAGTTTTCAAATTTTTCAACATACAGACAAATATAATTATTCACATATAAAACAAATATAAAATAAATACAAATACAAAAACAAAAACAAAGTACAAGCAAATAATAGTAAGAAGAAAAAAAGAAGAAGATGTATAAGTAATTACAACCTGCACTTTCCATACAAGGTTAAGCTTGGAAATATTGCACTTGCATCAGAAATGTCAATCTAAGCCTCAAGCAAACCCCTGGCGTGGTGGCTCTCAAGAAATCCCATAAATTGTCCCCACACTTTAAAGAAAATTTTCATTTTCCCCTTGGAGGCATATGTCAATTTTTCTAAAGCTAAACAGTTGGAGAGACTTTTGAGCCAATGGCTCACTGTCGGAGTCTCCGTACTTTTCCATGTGACTGAAATGCAGTGTTTAGCCACTAGGGAGCAAAGAATAACAATTTTTTTGTTCATACTAGACAACTTTAAATCTGGTAGAAGTACTCCAAGGATAAAAATGCGGGGGCAGACAGGCAACACAGTGCAAATCACATCTGAAATTGTTTTAATGACCTTTTCCCAAAAACATTTAACATCAGGGCAGCTCCAGATGCAGTGAAACAATATTCCCTCTTCAAGACCACACTTAATACATAAATCTAGGTTATTATTATCAAAGCGATGTAACAGAGAGGGAGTTATGTATGTACGCATGATCCATTTAAATTGTAATAGTTTATATCTGGTGTTAATAGTCTGGGTTTGTGCATCATGACAAACTCTCTTCCATTCGTCCTCAGCAATCTCTACATCCAAATCTCTAGACCAGGCCAATCTACATTTATCTGATGATTCTTTAGATTCATTCACAAGAATCTTGTATATCAAGGAGACCTGTCCACGTCCTTTAAGATGGTCAAGAACAGCCTTTTCCAGACTGGACAATGGTGGTCTATAGGGGGACTTTTTGAGTGCCGTTAAAATATAACTCCTAATTTGTAGGTATTTGAAAAAATGTTTTGAAGGGATATTATAAATTGTTTTTAAATCATCAAAGCTATAAAGCACGTCATTCTCATTATACATATCCATAACTTTACTAATCCCTCTCTCTGCCCACAATTTAAAGCCAAGGTCACTTCTGCCAGGAGCAAATCTGCAGTTTCCCCAAATCGGTGTAAAGCCTGATATATCTGGTTCTATTTTAAAGTAAGACTGGATTTTATACCAGACTCTTATAGTATTCTTGACAAATGGGTTATGAGTGTCTTTAAGCAGGTTTTTCAATGTATTAGAATACAGATAGAGCTTTAGTGGGAGAGGAGATGTAGTGGCGTTTTCTATTGTGACCCAGGGTATTGTGGAATTGTCTGAGAACCAGAACATTGCTGCACTAATTTGGGCCGCCCAATAATACCAGACAAAGTTTGGAACTTGGAGTCCTCCTCTTTCGAATGCCAAGTAAAGTAGGGTGAGTCTAAGCCTTGGTCGTTTGTTGTTCCAAATACAATTTGTTGTAATTTCTTTCAATTTGGGGAATAGATTAGATGGGGGCTGCAAAGGGATAGATTGGAATAAATATAAAAGTTTTGGTAAGATATTCATCTTAATAATGTTGACACGGCCAATCATAGAAATGGGAAGCTCTGACCATCTTTTAAGGGATTCCGATACAGATTTTAAAATTGGATTATAGTTAGTAGGAACTATGTCATTGATATCTGGCGTTACTTTTATTCCTAGATAGGTAAAGCCATGAGGCGAGTTATGAAATGTATTCACTAATGGGGGATTGTCCCTCTCAGTTTTCCTAAAAAACATAATATTTGATTTTGTGTTATTCACTTTATAACCAGAGATACTTCCAAAAGTCTCCAACAGTTTTGTAAGTGATGGTAAGGATTGCGTTAGCTGTCTCATAAAAATAACAACATCATCAGCAAAGAGGCCCAGACGATGTTCATAATTTCCAATTGTAACTCCTGTTATTAAAGGGTGAGATCTGATTGCCATTGCTAGGGGTTCGATCGACAGGACAAATAAGAGAGGTGACAATGGGCACCCCTGTCGTGTACCCCTGGTTAGGGTAAAGGGTTTTGATATAATTGTGTTCGTCAGAACTTCAGCAGTGGGATTGTTGTAGAGCAATTTTATCCATTTAATATTTTTTTCTCCAAAACCAAATCTAGGCAATATTTCAAATAGGTACGGCCATTCGACTCTGTCGAAGGCTTTTTCAGCGTCCAGGGACAGAATGGCCGCATCTCGTCTTTCCTTTTCGTTATGAACAACATTGAGCACCCTTCTTAAATTTTGAAACGCCTGTCTGCCTCTAACAAATCCATTTTGGTCTACATGAATTAGACCTGGCAGGAGATTTTCTAGCCTCCTTGCTATGACCTTAGCTATAAGCTTTGCATCAGCATTTAAAAGTGATATGGGTCGATATGATTCACATTTAGATGGTGGTTTACCAGGCTTCAGAATGTTCATAATAAGAGCTTTAGAGAGAGAAGGTGGCAAGGAATTTGTTTTGAATGCTTCTTCAAGCATGTCCAAAAAGGGAGGCAGCAGCTTATCTTTAAAAGTTTTAAATAAATCGATGGGAAGTCCATCAGGGCCCGTGGCTTTCCCCCTCTTCATATCTGCAAGTGCAATATCTAGCTCTGAAAGCTTCATGGGACTGTCGAGAAATTCCTGGTCCTCAATAGAAAGCGTTGGAAAATCAAGACTATCAAGAAAACTGGTTCTTGTGATCTTGTTCGTGTTACTAGGCAGTTCAGATTTATAAAGTTTTTCATAATATAATTTAAATCTCTCATTTATTTCCTTTTGGTCATTAGTAACAACTCCAATTGAATTTTCAATTTCGTGGATCATTTTTTCATTCTGTAATTTTTTTATTCGCCAGGCAAGCAGTTTACCAGCTTTTTCCCCTTGGTCATAGAAGGACTGCTTTAATTTATTTAAATTAGTTAGGGCCTTGTTTGCTGACTGTTCATTATAATGGGCTCTCAGTATGGTTAGTTTATGTTCAAGTGCTGGGGTATGGTTAATTATGACCTCACCTTCCAACTCTTTAATTTGGTTTTCAATTTCCATCATTTTGTTCTTGAATTGTTTAGATTTAAAGCTGGTATAACAAATTATCTGGCCTCTGATATACGCCTTAAAAGCTTCCCACCTAATTAAAGAAGAAGTTTCAGTGGTATTGACGAGAAAGAACAAATCTATGTGTTGGCCAATGGAACAAATGAAATTGTGATCCTGCAACCATTTATTATCAAATTTCCATCTGGAAGGTCCACAGAATTCTTTGGTAGCACTGTACTCAATAGATACTGTAGCGTGATCAGAGATGATTATGCTATTGTAATAACAATTTTTCACATTTGGTACTAAAGTTTTAGAAAACAGGAAAAAATCCAATCTTGAGAACGTCTTATGCGTGGTCGAATAACATGAAAATTCTCTCTTGTCTGGGTTACGCTCCCTCCAAACATCGCAAAGGCCCAACTCTCCCATGAAGTTAAGGATTATTTTCCTCGATTGATTGTGGGAGGAGTCCTGATTACCATTACGATCAAAATCGGGATTTAACGCGCAATTGAAATCCCCACCTATAATAATATCCCCTCTTAATGAGGCAAGTGTTAGGAAAATATTATTATAAAATTGTGGCTCATCTTTATTAGGTCCATAGATATTTACTAAAATAAGATGTTGACCAAAGAGAGTGCCCTGTAAAATAATGAACCTACCCCCGGGGTCTAGAGTGGTGGTATTGACCTGAAATGGAATTGACTTGTGAATTAGGATGGCAACCCCTCTAGCATGGGATGAGAAATTAGCCACAAAGACCTGACCTTGCCACCTTCTCCTTAACCTGACAACTTCACCTGAAGTTAAATGTGTCTCCTGTAGGAGTACAATTTTAGAACCTAAGTGTTTAAGCCTTGTCATAACTTGTTTTAGCTTGACCAATCTACCCAGGCCTCTGACATTCCAAGAGGATATTTTAAATAGCTGATTACTAGCCATGTAACCTTTTATAAAGAGATCTGTCAAAGGGGACCATCATGTATCTGAGTGGCTGTATCACCGTTTGCTTAACAAATTTTACAAAAGAGGTTGAAAAACAGGTCAAAATAACAATAAGACAAATTGAAAGAAAGACAAAAAGAAAAAAATAAACAAACAAACAAAAAAGCAACAGCAACATATAACATTTTGCTAGAACCTGCAAAACAACCACAGTTAACAACTGTGGCATCGACCTAACGACTGCCTTCTATCTACAGTCAAAACTAAATTATTGCACCAACTTCCTTGGCTTTTGTTGATCCTGCAGAGAGGAGCAAAAAAAATAAAACTAACTTGTTTACGCTTTATCTCTGACTCTTAGTCTATGTAATTTAATGTAAAGACCCTTTAAATATACAGGATTTCTTATGGAACTAAAATTGTAAATGTTGTTTCGCCCAGGTTGACTCAGATTAATAAAAATGACTATAGTTTAGCACAAACTAGGTGTAAATAATAGCTTATGTTTCTGCCTCTTAATATTGTTGCTCGAGACAATTTAAAGGAAGATGGAAGAAACAAACAGAAAACTATGCACTGCACAAATTAACATATAGTATATAATAACAAAATTACCACCCAAAGTATGTTATATTTGCATGTGCTTTCTAATGATTAAATAATTTGAACGTCCATGCTCACATCCCAAAAGAGGAGGAATTTCAGTCATCATTGAAATAAAGTCTAACCTAGAAAGCTACTCCAACGTTTCAGTAAATGCAGCACTTTAACATAGCCTATGCAAATACGTACTCACTTATTCAACCTCTTCTGGATGGCTACTATTGATATTTTTCCGGAGGAAGACATGCACATCTTGAGGAGACAGAAATGTGTAGTTCTTTCCACCGTGTGTGATGCGGAGCTTTGCAAGGAACTGCAAGCCGTACTGGGTTCCTTCAGAGCGGAGCCTCTGTTTCACTGCGTCATAGGCTTTCCTCTGGCGTTGCACTTCAGCGGAGAAGTCCGAAAAAAACTTCACTTGTCTGTTTTCGTACATGACTTTCCCCTTTGCTTGAGCCGCTTTCATCACACGAACTTTATCCTTGAAGTTTAAAAACTTCATGATCAACGGCCTGGGAAAGGGGGCAGAGCGCGTGGATTTTGCTGGACCGGTGGGGAAACTGGGGATACGATGAGCGCGTTCAATCCGCACCGCCGTCGGGAAATTCTCCGCACCAAGAATATCGGGGAGCCACTTCTCCAGGAAAGCTTCTGCATCCCTGCCTTCTGCGCTTTCTGGGAGGCCGATGAGACGTAGATTGGAGCGACGTGAGCGATTCTCCAGGTCCTCGTTCTTCTCAGTAAGAAATTTAACTTGCGTTTCCAATTCCGTCATCTTGGCTGTAAGCTGGGCTGCTGTATCTTCCGTGTCACTTATGCGGGTTTCA
This sequence comes from Pollachius pollachius, assembly GCF_949987615.1. Lineage (NCBI taxonomy): Eukaryota > Metazoa > Chordata > Actinopteri > Gadiformes > Gadidae > Pollachius > Pollachius pollachius. The sequence goes on from NC_136935.1 coordinate 25,669,117, forward strand.
GCTGTGGTTAACCGTCCCCTGATTGTATCCAGATCCGTTCTAATGTGTGCTATACCGTCAAGTACTTCACGATGCCGCTCTAAACTTTCTGTCTTTAGTGAATTAATGGCCGCAAGTATAGCATCTGGCTGTTGGGGACGAATGGCATGTGGAGTATCTTCATCGGAGACTGCGGCTGTGTCAGTCATAATGGTGTTGCAATTATCCGCGAGCGGGCTAGCAGCCACCTCGTCCTCGCTAGCGCGACTCTCGTTGCTAGCTAGCGTTGATCTTGTAGTTGGTAATTCAGCATTAAACTGATTTTCAGTTTTTTGTCTTGTTGAATTTTTGTTTTTTCCCATTTTGGTTTGCTTTACCCGCTTTAGCTGCCGTTCAGGACTTAAAAGGGTCTGTTTTATAATTCACTTGTCAGAGACTCACTAAGTGCGACTGTCTAGCTCAACGCCATAACCGGAAGTCCGAACCTACATTTATACTTTATTTCTACATTGTTTTGTTTTATTTTGACATGATTCTGTATTTTATTTGTGGTCATAAGGTCATCTAATTTATTTTTGTCAATCATCAGATCAACATGCGTGGTTAGGGTTAGTGATTGTTGATTGGGCCATTCCTGATTACATGCGATATATAGCGCAGAGAATTCTGCGGGGCTTGACTCTATCCGTGCCCGTGGATGCCTTATCGATTGGACGTTCGGCTTGACTCTATCCGCGCCCGTGAATGCCTTATTGTTTGGACGCACCTCATTGTTGGATTGTTTGGACGCTCTTCACTCCATCCACTCTTGTGGATGCCTTATCGTTCGTACGCTATGAAAGGCTGACTTATTGGAAGTTGCTAAATCGCTAAACCTAGTTAAGGTTAATGCAAGCTACACAAAAGCTCAGATTGCTAAGTTGATTTTTATGATGAGTCTATGTTCACAAGTGAAAACTTAGCTCAGTTTGTAGACATTGTTGGTGAGCCTCAACCTAAGCCTAGCTCTGAAACTGAGTTAAAAATACGGCTGATTCCGTTGGAGAATGACAGAGAAAAAGAATGTTCTAATGAAAGAGACAAAGAAAGACAGTTTGAACTGGATAAATGGAAATTGGAAAGAGACAGAGAGAATAGAGAAAGAGAAAGACATGAAAGAATGGAAAAAGAACGAAAGTTGATTGAACGAGAAAGAATTGAACTGGAAAGAGAAAAAATAGAAAAAACAACTTGAGTTAGCAAAGCTAGGAAAAGCAAATCCATTCAAGGCAAACAAATTCAGTGCTAGCAGAGAAGTGCCCCCTTTTGATGAGCTGGAGGTTAACAAATATTTTCAGCATTTTGAAAAAGTAGCTGAGTGTTTAAGGTGGCCTACAGAATATTGGCCCTTGATGTTACAAAGTGTTATAAAAGGAAAAGCACAACAAGCCTATTCAGCTTTGTCTGTTGATGATACCTCAAGATATGATGTGGTTAAGCAAGCCATTTTGACAGCTTACGAGCTGGTTCTAGAGGCATATAGGCAGAAATTTCGTGGTCTCAGAAAGGCTGATAGCCAGACATATGTTGAATTTGCTCATGATAAAGAGGTGTTCTTTGAGCGTTGGTGTGCATCTAGAGCTGGCAATATTGATGTCAGATTGTTGAAAGACTTGATGCTGGTTGAAGAATTTAAGCGGTGTGTTAAGGATGATATTAAGTCTTATCTTGATGAGAAAGATGCGTCCACACTACATGAAGCTGCTAAGTTTGCAGATGAGTATTCACTCACTCACAAATCTATGATAGGTTATATCCACCTAAGAAGAGTGGTTGTAAACCATATTTAGCACATGCAATGGATGTTAAAGAGAGAAGTGCTTATATTAAGAACAAGTTTAGTGACACCAAGAAGGAGGTGCCCACGGGTCCCACATGTCATTATTGTAAGAAACCAGGTCATGTTTTGTCTGAGTGCCTAACTCTTAAAAGAAAGCGGGAAAAAGAGGCCTCGCCTAACGCTTTGGTGAAGTCTTTGACAGAAATGCCTATTGAGTGTGGTTCAATGGAATCATTTTGTCCTGACAATGCTAAAAAAAAGTCGTCTGATCTTCTGAGAGAAGAGTTCCTTCCTTTCGTGTCTGAGGGATTTGTTTCTCCAAGTGAAAATTCTGCTCCTAAACCCATTCAAATTCTCCGCGATACTGGGGCTTTCCAGTCGCTTTTGTTAAGAGAGGCATTGCCCTCCTGTGGAAATGAAGACACTGAAATGGGTGACTTCATTCTTGTTCAGTGTATCGAGGGGAGAATTGTGACTACCTCTGCACTCTGTGTTTCTGAAGTCAGACTTAGTAACAGGACAAGTTAAAATGGGGCTTATGTCCAGCCTCCCTATCAAATTTTCACTTCGTTTGGTCTGACTAAGGAGATCCAATCCGATCAGGGTAGTAATTTCACCTCGGGAATGTTTCAGCAGGTTGTTTATCAGCTAGGAATTAGACAGATCACTTCAAGTGCCTATCATCCTGAGAGTCAAGGGTCGTTGGAAAGATTCCACGCCACTCTCAAAACCATGATTCCGACGTACTGCTATGAGAATGAGAAGGACTGGGATGAAGGAGTTAATTTGTTGTTGTTTGCGGCTAGGGAGTCAATTCAAGAGTCTCTGGGCTTCAGATCTTTTGAGCTGGTTTTTGGACACCAGGTAAGAAGACCGTTGGCCCTGCTGAGTGAGCAGTGGACTAACAAAGAGACTCATGTCAATCTGTTGGATTATGTCCTGAATTTCAAAGAGAGACTTCATAGAGCCTGTGCGCTAGCCAAGGATAATCTTGTGGCAACTCAAGGGAAGATGAAAACTTGGTATGACTGCAAGGCTAGGACAAGGACATTTAAGCTGCAGTCCAATCCCCCTGCAGTCCAATCCCCTGCAGGCTAGATTTCATGGTCCCTATGAAATCTATTCTAAGGTTAATGACCTCAATTACAGTGGGGCAAAAAAGTATTTAGTCAGCCACCAATTGTGCAAGTTCTCCCACTTAAAAAGACGAGAGAGGCCTGCAATTTTCATCATAGGTAAACCTCAGCTATGAGAGACAAAATGAAAAAATCCAGAAAATCACATTGTCTGATTTTTTAAGAATTTATTTGCAAATTATGGTGGAAAATAAGTATTTGGTCACCTACAAACCAGCAAGATTTCTGGCTGTCACAGACCTGTAACTTCTTCTTCTTTAAGAGGCTGTTTACCTGTATTAATGGCACCTGTTTGAACTCCTTATCAGTATAAAAGACACCTGTCCACAACCTCAAACAGTCACACTCCAAACTCCACTATGGCCAAGACCAAAGAGCTGTCAAAGGACACCAGAAACACAATTGTAGACCTGCACCAGGCTGGGAAGTCTGAATCTGCAATAGGTAAGCAGCTTGGTGTGAAGAAATCAACTGTGGGAGCAATTATTAGGAAATGGAATACATACAAGACCACTGATAATCTCCCTCGATCTGGGGCTCCACGCAAGATCTCACCCTGTGGGGTCAAAATGATCACATGAACGGTGAACAAAAATCCCAGAACCACACGGGGGGACCTAGTGAATGACCTCCAGAGAGCTGGGACCAAAGTAACAAAGGCTACCATCACTAACACACTACGCCGCCAGGGACTCAAATCCTGCAGTGCCAGACGTGTCCCCCTGCTAAAGCCAGTGCATGTCCGGACCCGTTTGAAGTTTGCTAGAGAGCATTTGGATGATCCAGAACAGGATTGGGAGAATGTCATATGGTCGGATGAAACCAAAATAAAACTTTTTGGTAAAAACTCAACTCGTCGTGTTTGGAGGAGAAAGAATGCTGAGTTGCATCCAAAGAACACCATACCTACAGTGAAGCATGGGGGTGGAAACATCATGCTTTGGGGCTGTTTTTCTGCCAAGGGACCAGGACGTCTGATCCGTGTAACGGAAAGAATGAATGGGGCCATGTATCGTGAGATTTTGAGTGAAAACCTCCTTCCATTAGCAAGGGCACTGAAGATGAAACGTGGCTGGGTCTTTCAGCATGACAATGACCCCAAACACACCGCCCGGGCAACGAAGGAGTGGCTTCGTAAGAAGCATTTCAAGGTCCTGGAGTGGCCTAGCCAGTCTCCAGATCTCAACCCCATAGAAAATCTTTGGAGGGAGTTGAAAGTCTGTGTTGCCCAGCGAAAGCCCAAAAACATCAGTGCTCTAGAGGAGATCTGCATGGAGGAATGGGACAAAATACCAGCAGCAGTGTGTGAAAACCTTGTAAAGACTTACAGAAAACGTTTGACCTCTGTCATTGCCAACAAAGGGCATGTAACAAAGTATTGAGATGACCTTTTGTTGTTGACCAAATACTTATTTTCCACCATAATTTGCAAATAAATTCTTTAAAAATCAGACAATGTGATTTTCTAGATTTTTTTTTTCATTTTATCTCTCATAGCTGAGGTATACCTATGATGAAAATTACAGGCCTCTCTCATCTTTTTAAGTGGGAGAACTTGCACAATTGGTGGCTGACTAAATACTTTTTTGCCCCACTGTACATTGTGCCAACTCCAGATAGGAGAAAGTCAAGACACTTGTGCCACATCAACATGGCACAAGTGTCCACATCAAACGCTACCATGACAGAGCTGTACAGGCTGTCTCAGTTGTTAGCCAGGATGAGAGTTCTGTAGATGATCATTGTCAGGAGGAGGAACCCTCCATCAAACCTGAAGTCATTCCTTGTAAATTGTCCAATTCTGAGATTTTGCAGAACCTTGATGTGAAAATGTCACATTTAGAGCCTTGGCAACAAGCTCAAATGAGGGACTTGGTGCTTGAGTACCAAGATTTGTTTCTTGATGTTCTTAAGAGAACACATGTAGCAGTCCATGATGTTGACATAAGTGACGCTCTACCAATCAAACAACATCCATATAGGATGAGAACTGAGAAATGTAAGTTAGCTGAAGAGGAAGTGGTTTACATGTCGAAGCACGGCATCATTCAGCCATCACACTCCAATTGGAGTTCACCATGTGTGGTTGTACCAAAGCCTGATGGCAGTACAAGATTTTGTACTGGCTATAGAAAAGTTAATGCTGTTAGCAAGACTGATGCTTTTCCAATCCCAAGGGTTGATGATTGTGTTGACAAAGTAGGGCAGTCAAAGTTTCTCACTAAGATTGATCTGTTAAAAGGTTATTGGTGTGTTCCATTAACTGAACGTGGAAGAGAAATCTCTGCTTTCGTCACACCTTCTGGGCTGTACGAATACAATGTTCTCCCATTTGGAATGAAGAATTTGCCAGCCACATTCCAAAGAATGATTCATTCTGTGATCAAAGATTTGCCCAACACCAGTGCTTACATTGATGATTTAGTGACTGGGAATGAGATTTGGGAGAATCATCTGGAGGATGTAGGAAGACTGTTTGAGAACCTGTCAGAGGCCAACTTAACAGTTAATTTGTCCAAGAGCGAATTTGGATGTGCCCATGTAACTTATCTTGGACACGTTATTGGCCAAGGTCAGGTGGTGCCTGTTGATGCTAAAGTTAAGAAAATTATGGCTTTTGCTGTTCCCACTGGTAAGAAAGCCCTGAGGCGATTCTTGGGAATGGTGGGGTATTATCGCAAGTTCTGTAAGAACTTTGCTGACGTCGCCTTACCATTAATAAACTTGCTCAAGAAGAGAGAGAATTTTGTCTGGAACGAATCTTGCCAAAAGGCATTTGACAAACTGAAGTCCATGTTATGTAATTACCCTGTACTCCAGTCTGCTGAATTTAGTAAACCATTTTCAGTGGCCGTAGATGCTAGTGATGATGCCGCTGGGGCTGTGTTGTTACAACATGATGGGAGTGACAATGTTGAAGCATCCTGTTGCATACTTTTCCAAGAAGTTCAACCGGCATCAGATAAACTATTCAACAATTGAGAAAGAGCTATTAGCTTTGATTCTAGCACTACAACATTTTGATGTTTATTTATGTACAGATCAGAAAGCCCTCATTGTATACACGGATCATAATCCCTTAGTGTTTTTGAGTAAGATGAGAAACAAAAACAGAAGATTGTTAAACTGGAGTTTAATTTAGCAAGAGTATGACATGGTAAATAAGCATATCAAAGGGAAAAGATAATGTTATTGCTGATTGTCTCTGCATAGGGTCTCCGAGAGCCTCTATTCTGTTGGGGTCTCCAGCTGTTCCCCCGTGCCACTCGTGTCCCTTCTCCCGTCCTGGTGCCCCTTTTAAAATAGCTCCTGGGCTTTTTCCTCCCTCCGGCCAGGTGTCCCCTATCTGGCTGATTGGGGGGAGAGAAGTGATGCTCTCTGTTGCCGGTTAGTGGGTGGCGGCGGTATACGCCGTCCACCACTAATCCTCGGACCCGCCCGGGCTGAGGTTTAAGGGGCAGGATGCCACAATAGACCTGTCTGAAAATTTTGATCTAGGGGATCAAAATTTTCCCTTTAAGGGTGAAGGTGTAATGAACCTACATTAATACTTTATTTCTACATTGTTTTGTTTTATTTTGACATGATTCTGTATTTTATTTGTGCAGGTCATCTAATTTATTTTTGTCAATCATCAGATCAACATGCGTGGTGACTGTTAGTGATTGGTGATTGGGCCATTCCTGATTACATGCGATATATAGCGCGGAGAATTCCGGAAGGCTTGACTCTATCCGTGCCCGTGGATGCCTTATCGTTTGGACGCGCCTTATTGTTGGATCGTTTGGACGCTCTTTACTCCCTCCGCTCTCGTGGATGCCTTATCGTTTGGACGCTCTTCACTCTCTCCGCTCTCGTGGATGCCTTATCGTTTGGACGCTCTTCACTCCCTGCGCTCTCGTGGATGCCTTATCGTTTGGACGCGCCTTATTGTTGGATCGTTTGGACGCTCTTCACTCTCTCCGCTCTCATGGATGCCCTATCATTTGGACACTCTCCGACGCTCCGTGGTCGAGATGGAAATTATTGGACTTCCTAAGCACATTCTTCTGAAAGTGAACCTTGGTGTTTAGGAAAGAGGGAAAAAGTAGTGTAACTTTGTGAACTACGAAAACCTTGATGCTGAAGTTTTTCAGATAAATATTCGAAACTCATCCATGACTCTCTGCCTGCTTTTGCTGCCATTTTAACACGTAACATATCAAATATATATATATATATATATATATAATCATGTATATATTAGATATAAATCAAATATATACATATAATTATGTATATAGACATGAATGGGATTTATTTTTTCTTACTTCATAATGGAAAAGTGAAGACAAATTCATAATAAATGGTTCTTTGACTGCACCCAGTCAATTTAAAACAAAATTCATATAATTTCTGATTGAGAGAATGAAGTGATCAAAGGAGTGATCACTTCAGGGGTGTGTTGAGGGAATGGTTTCTGTTGTGTGCCTGCTTCAGACCCATAGACAGATAAACAGACAATGGAGCCACTGCAAAACATCTTATTCTGCCATGACAGACAGACGGACAATGGAGCCACTGCAAACCTTCTCGTTTTGTAGCGCGACACAAGCAATAACTTTTATAAACGGAAGCTCAATGTACTGTCGCAGTAAGTTTTTGTAAACTGAAAAAGAGAACTTCCTGTCTTTTCCGAAACGGCCACGGTGTTGACCACGGTTTCTTTCTGCAGTTCCTGATCGTCATGTCACTTGTGATTGTTGGTAATGTGTGTCTGCGACTTGGTGAACAGGATCTTTGAGTGTCTGTAGAAGACAGAAAGTGCGTCTTGATTGCAGTTCTTTTTCAGACGGTAAAGTAAAAAAAAAAATAGGCTATCTTCCAGATAATAATGTCCTCTGGGCCTGAGGAAAGAGTAGCAATCTACGCAGCAATCAAAACCACTTTTATCCCAACTACACTGAATATGATGATAAATGATGTGTAGTAATCCATTCATCTTCTCAGCTTAGAAGATTGGACATGAGCAGCGTGTCCCTCTGATGGGCTTAGTCTGGAGTGCAGTGAGGTGGCGTATGATATTCATTGGAACACACAGAGGAGAGGCTCCTCTGCCGAGGTATCGAGAACCACTGTCTAGAGCTATCAAAACTGAATGGTCAAGCTCTGAAGAAAAACTTAAATATCCCAAAACATCATGTTCAACTAAAAGCCATGAAATATGGCTGTTGTTCATGTCCATTGGGATACATCCAGGTCAGAGTGATTTGAAAGCTCTTAAGTATAAAAACGACTGTTATAATATATATATAAATATATATATATATATATAATTAAATCTGCAAGCAGACATTTATGGGGGCCAAGCCTAAAGCAGACCATTAAGACCCTGATAGACCATTAAGACAGTGATGCAGACCATAAAGACCCTGACGAAGACCATTAAGACCTTTTTTGTTTGCATAAGGTTGAATAGCCTCAGCTTGGATCTGGCGATCCAAAAGACTTAGGAGTTGTGAGTCTTTAAAGTTTTCAATTGTCCGCTTTAGTGACCTCTATAGTCCTATATAGACGATTTTCGAAACGGCTTGTGAGGCTAATCACACTCACACCTTGTGGTATAATACCTCCCTTTAAGTACACCAAGTTTGGTGATGATTGACTGAAGTTAACCCAGCCTTTAATGACATAACCTTGATTGGGCTAATTTGGACGTCCAGCCGCCGTTTCGTAACAGGTTCTGGGTTTCCTAGGAACATTTTCACAACATGAGGAGAGACAAATGGCTACAAAATGCCATGCCTCTAGGTGAAAGCGGTCAGGAAATATGGCCCTCCAAAATCTGCATTTTTAGTTAATTGTTATAGTGGCCCCTACGGCCCGATCTGAATATAATTTGGAAAGATTTATGATGATGATGAGATTCATGATGATGATTGGTTTAAGTTAACCCCCCCCTTTTGGTGTTAAGTTAAATTTGGGCGATTTTAAGCCTGAGGCAGCCATGTTGTTATGTCAATTGACTTCACCTTACTTGATAAGTTGGAACTTTTCTCCCGAACAGCCACTAAGATTTTCCCGGTCAAATCAAACATTCCGTCTAGGAACTGCTGGGATTTTAGTCACAGGCCACGAGTCCATCTTGATGTTGATTTAAGCATTTTAAACCATGCGTTTTAAACCACCCTTTTTAGAAGTCAATGGCTCCTGGGAGCTTTAATATTTATTGTTCAGACTTCCGTTTATGTCAGATTGAAGACATTGGTCTATAGATGATATGTGCTAGAATTTTTGTCTCAGTCAGACCTAGGATCCTTAGGGGATTTAGTTGTTTTAACAAAATTCAAGATGGACGTAAATCTATCCAAAGGAAGTCATAGGTTCTTGAGGCAGATTTATTAAACATGAGGATATGCATGTGTGAACAAAGTTTCATGAATGTAAGTCAAAAAGGTCACGAGATATGCTTGTTCAAAGTTTGCATTTTTGGACAATTGCTATAGTGTCACCTTTTGGCCAATCAGTGTAATATTTCTTCTCTGTTAATCTTGAGTCAGCATCTATAGCTGTAGAAAGTTTCATAAAAAGAATGCGAGTGGTTAAGGCCTTGTAAGATAAAAACGTGGCGGAATAATAATAAACCTAAAGATTATAATAGGTTGCCTCGCACTTTGTGCTTAGCCCCCTAATTATAATCATAGGTCTTTTGATGAGTTAAATTATCCATATTGACGCATTGTACTGTAATGTTCCCTCCCAGAATCGCCTTAGTCTTTTCTATTTGATTGATTTCCTTGTAGCGTTAGATAGCTGGAGTAGAAGCAGGATGCTACAGTAATGATTCCACAGTAGGCCAATTAAAATAACCTGACCTGGTCTGATTGTCATGAAGGAGTGGCCATGAGGCTCCAACTAGTATCAGCCAGGGCAGAGTGTGATTTTCAAAACAAAAGCCATCAAGTCTTTTTCAACCGAGGGCCAATTGGACTAGGCTACGCCCTATCTCACATTTTTCTCACCACGGAACAGCTGGTCAAAGGGAAGTTGCACATTAAAACATGGAAAACGATGCCCTAACCAAAGGCTGGCAGTCGCTCTCAAGTTAAATTGCAATCCAACAGTGGCTGGTTCCTGCTCTGTGAGGGAGCAATGAGGGGCAGTGACTACAGGCAGGCAGAGCTCCAGTGGCTGGTCCCTGCTCTGTGGGCCTGCAGTGAGGGGCAGTTACTTAAGGCAAGCAGAGCTCCAGTGGCTGGTCCCTGTTCTGTGAGAGGCAGTGAGGGGCAGTGACTTCAGGCAGGCAGAGCTCCAGTGGCTGGTCCCTGCTCTGTGAGTGGCAGTGAGAGGCTGCGACTTCAGGCAGGTAGAGCTCCAGTGGCTGGTCCCTGCTCTGTGAGGGGCAGTGACTTCAGGCAGGCAGAGCTCCAGTGGCTGGTCCCTGCTCTGTGAAGGGCAGTGAGGGGCAGTGACTTCAGGCAGGCAGAGCTCCAGTGGCTGGTCCCTGCTCTGCGAAGGGCAGTGAGGGGCAGTGACTTCAGGCAGGCAGAGCTCCAGTGGCTGGTCCCTGCTCTCTTTGCCTGCAGTGAGGGGCAGTGGTGGATGGAGAGTCCAGTCTGCTGCAGTCAGCTCCACTTTATGCCCCTCGCCACATAGGTCATTGCCCTTGAGCAGAGTGGAGACAGAACAGATGGACAAAGGGAAGTTGTACGTTCAAACATGGAAAACGATGCCCTGACCAAAGTCTGGCAGTCGCTCTCAAGTTGAAGCAAGGCATCTAATTAAGAAAAGGTTGGCACTGAGGATTTCATTCCTTCTGGCCCATGTTTGAGGTTCCGTGTATGGTACCACTAACCGGCCCCGGGGAAGGGAGTTGTTTCTCTGCCCGGCCACCTGATGCTGGTCTTGGCACGTGAGGCTTCCCATATTCTTGGCAGCCGCAGAACCAGAGGCCCGTTCACTCAAATGACACGCTCTGTGACATCAGGCCCTGCCAACGCTCGGTGTCCCCCCAGCCACCTCTCTCTCTCTCTCTCTCAGCACCTCAGGGCTGAAGGAGGCGTGTGTGCTTGTATCCGTTGTTCCAACAGTGAAAATCAGGGTGAAAATGGAAAGCAGATTGTCACGGGTCATATATGAGTAAAGTGGACATAAATGATGCAATAGGCCCACTCACACACACACACACACACACACACACACACACACACACACACACACATACACAGTTTAATCTCCAGAGTCCCTGGGGTGAAATACGACGCCCACTGCATTATTGATATGGTGTGTTCTGCCCTCACTGCGGACCGCTACACACCGGGAGAGGCCCTGGGCACCGGAGTGACAACCCACCCTCTTTGTTCCTCAAAACCCAAGGCTTTTCTGCATATAGGGATTGGGACAATCAATGTCACGGTTCCTTTCGTGAGGGAACCTCAAAGGTCAACAACTAAATGGGACTCCCCCACCTCTCCCCAGTCCTTACACAGGACAACTCAGAGTGGGATTGCTCCACCTCCCCCCAGTTCTTACACGGGATTCTTCCAACTCGCCCCTTAAACAGGAAAACTCAGAGTGGGATTCCTCCACCTCTCCCCACTCTGCGGTGCACACTCTGCCGTGCACTCTGCTAATGCACACTCTCCAGTGCACACTCTGCTCCCGCACACTCTGTCATGCACACTCTGCTCGTGCACACTTTGCTTTGCACGATCTGCCAGTACACACTCTGCCTGTGCACACTCTGCTGTTCACACTCTGCCTTGCACACTCTGCCTGTGTAAAGTCTGCTAGGAGGGAGGGGTGAGGATTTCCAAAATCAAGCTGACTGGCTAGTTTCTCCAAGTTGCCTATCCTGACTTTAAAGGTATAATATGTATTGCCGCCAGGGGTCGCTCAATCAACAACCCAAGACGTAGTTTGATGACGTCGGTGCACACCGTGGGTTCATGGGAGTTGTTGTCTTCAACACCATTGCTCAATACAGCAGTGTCGGTTTGATCTCTTCATGGCCATTAGTTAAGACCAGGGGGGTCTCCATTGAGACAGGGAAATCCGATCAGATAAATCACGCCATCCTTGATCCTCTGAATAATCACAACATGTTTGCATGGTCAACATCTGTGTGGGATTTTGGAAGGTAAAAAAATCTTTGAGGTTCAAGAAAGCTATAGGCAAACCAAGTAGTGGGAGGGGCTTCAGACAAACAAAGTAGTGTGAGGGGCTAAAGATAAACCAAGTAGTAGTGGGAGGAGCTTAAGATAAACCAAGTAGTGGGAGGGGCTTAAGAAAAACCAAGTAGTGGGAGGGGCTTAAGACAAACCCATAAGTGGGAGGGGCTTAAGATAAAGATAACATTATGGATACCTATGAACCTACCTACAACCCTAAAAAAAGATAATCTTATCTAAATTAATTTCTATGAAGCAGCAATACTGATACGTATTCTTTGTTTGGGTTAGGATATCTAGCCACACTTGAGGTCAAAGTCCATTCCCTTTGTTTCGTTTTAGGGATCAGACCAGGCTGTTTCCTTAGTGCCTGCCTCCTCCTGGATCTATTAAAGGAAGGCGGGTGATCCTGGATGACATGCTGACATATCTCCAGTTACAGGGCCAGGCCGTCCTGCTGTTTGGCCACCGGGGATTCAGAGGCCAGGTGAGCAGACACAAAAATAAATCTAACATTAAAACATAAATATCGCCACAATCACGTCAAGCAGCCGGTCATCCTCCCACCGGTCAGAGGAGCACGTGAATCAGCCGATCAGCCTCCAACCACGACCACGAAGGGGGCCTGGCCGGTGTAACCCTTCTGCCTTGGTTGGCAAGAAGTGTTTTAATGAAGGATTATCTGGTAGTGAATTAGAGGACGTGGACCACGATAAGGTCGTATCCTATTTAACCTGAACTCTTCATTCGTGCGACAATGCCCAATGAAGTACTTCAATTAGGAGCTTGAAAAGGAGAACAGAAATATATAGAGCTTTCCTCAACGTGCAACGACAGAAACCTGGTGAGGAAGCGTCCACCGTCAACGCCATGACTAGGGTTGCAAAATCCCGGGAGTTTTCAAAGTTGGAAACTTTACATGGGAATTAAAAGGAATTTATGGGAATTAACAGGAATTTATGGGAATAAACGGGAATATTGTAGCATAATCTTGACTAACACAACCAGATTTCATGCAAGTAAACTTGAATATCTATGCTATTCCTCAAACCACACCCCCTACATGCACTTTGTATTCCTCCATCACATGTGCACTGATGACTTCTAGAACCCTAGACCACACTTTTGAGCCCAGAGCATATTTAACTCAAAATTCATGTTTTTGTTCTTCAATGAAAGAATAAAATAATTAGAATTTGTTAAAGTTCTACTTACAAATAAATCTGCTAAATGATGTTTTTCATAGTGTTTTTTTATAGTGTTATTTTGCATGGCGTGTCTACTTATAACAAAAAATATGTATATATATTTAGGCTTGGATATGATACAGTTTGATTAAATTACCCTAAATTCCTAGTTAATTCCCATTAATTCCCATAATTTTAATATTTTTAATATTTCCAAAATTCCCAAGCTTAACATCCCATGGTAATTTATCGGAAAGTTTCCAGAAATTTACCGGATATTTTCCACCCCTTTGCAACCCTAAGCATGACTTGGTTGCAAACTCCAGTTCTGTCATCCCACATACAAACGATTTGCCCTCTACATAGCCCTGATCAAGACACGTCTAACACCACACCACCCCCGCCTAGAAAGGAGCCCTGTCAAAAGCAGAGGAAGTCACACCTCGCCCCTCAGGCCCCTTCAAAAAACAAAACCACACCACAAGGTGAGCAGAGGGAGCAGCACTCTGTTCATGCTGCTGGATACAGGGGCGTTTGGTCCCGTGTGCCGAGTATTTGATTGATGTTACCTAGGAACGGAGAGCAAGCTGAGTCTGTATTAACATCTGCTGGTCCGGCTTGGATCACGTGTATGTGCTTGCATATCAAAACTGGGATTACATTTCCACTAATTAAATTTTTACTGTGATCTGCAGTCAGTCTCCTAACGGTGCTCTACTATGAAAAAAACAACACGTCAGCTTAGCCTCCTAACGGTGGACACCAACAGGTCAGGTTAGCCTCCAAATGGTGCTCCACTATGAAAAAACCAACAGGTCAGGTTAGCCTCCTAACGATGGACACCAACAGGTCAGGTTAGCCTCCTAACGAGGGAGGGTACTCACGTCAGTGTCGGGACCCTTGTCCGCCCCAGGACAGGAGAAGGTCACAAACTCATGGCACCTCTTGTGGACAACAAAACAGCAAACTAGAGTGGGAGAGAGAGAGAGAGAGAGAGAGAGAGAGAGAGAGAGAGAGAGAGAGAGAGAGAGAGAGAGAGAGAGACAGAGAGACAGAGAGAGAGACAGAGAGAGAGGATTAATATGTAGGGTCAACTTTTTCATCTTGAAGGAAATACACATTGGTACAATGAAGCCATCTGTGTGCATGTGTGTGTGCATACATGGTAAGGGAACTGCAGCTAGTATTGGGAGGCATCTGAACACTTCAAACCAGCTGTACTACATGCTGAACGAACACATAGTACAGACCAAATGCAGACAGACACGCACATACTTTGTACTTTAGGAGTTTGAAGTTGTAGGGTAAAGTCGTTCAGTGAGACAGAAGACAATTAAGAGTGTCTGAGCTCTCTTTGGTAGAGCGAAGAGCTTGTTGATAGGACAGGCATGTGCTTCTGAAACATCCACAAACACTTCTTGTTTGCCTTTTTGTGCTGCAACCAAGTTGACATTTGCCAGCAAACGTCTGGGTGTGTGGGCCGATCCTCTTGTTCAAGCCAGAGATTTCTCCCCCCCCCATTTAGACCTGGTATTTCAAACCAACACTTGATTTGAGAGGAAAGCATTTAAATGGCTTGTGGTGGGGGCTTTCACAATGCCTACACTTGGAATGTGGAGCAGCCAGAACACTTAGTGGGGCAGCCAGAACACGAAAACATCTTAAGTTATGCACAGCTGCATCTACCCCTGTCTCTCATCCAAAGACCTTTACATTGTTACCCACACGTACACATTATTCCAGAGAGAACTCCCAAATCAACACACACATCAATTAACTTGGACCATGCCTGTGCAAGTGAGCAGACCAAAATCAATATTCCTTTCTCATCATTACTGCCCCTCCCCCGACTCCCAGCGGACCCCTGCCCGCCCAGCCAATCAGCAACAGCGTAGCAGCAACAATTACTCATGGTGCCGGGCCGCCTCCGAGACAGCCGGGGAACACATCCCCACCATCCCCCGTTAAGCTCCTTGTTCATCCTGCAGGACTCGATAACGTGGCACACTGCAGCGCTGCTCCTCTGCCCAACAACAACGATACAGGTTTCAGAGTAAAGGACCGTCACACAGACTAAAACAAACAAATTCTAACTGTCGTTCTACCTGTGGTATAGCTAATTTATAGCTACATTTAATCAATTAAAAAGAAAAAAAAATATATATATATATATATATATACAATAACAAAAAGTTTCGAGGATTGAGGATTTCCCATGGAAGTTGTATTTTTATAAGCGGACAACACGTGGAGATAATGTGCTACCAACACAACACTGGTGTCCACTGATGACCCCCGCTAGAGAGGGAGAGGGGGTCAATGGGCAGGGCTATGATGAGCTCCATCACCATGGACACACATGGGTCCCTGGTGGGGCCCACGTTAGAGCTGCTCTGTTCTGATTGAGCTTCTTGGGCTCCTGGTTCTTCTTCACCATCCAGGGGCAATGGGCCATCAACCCGTACATCACACCAGTAACCCTAACCCTAACCCTCACATTTGTAAACCTAACCCTAACCCCTATCCCTGAATCAAAAATCTATTTTGAATCGAATTGTGACCCCAAGCTTGGCTATCAAAATGCATTGGGAGATAGGGGAAAATTCCCACCCCTTATACCCAGTGGGCAATTACCATATGAATAATTATGGGGCCATTCCTCAACGGCTGTGAGTGGCCGCTGGAAGATGCGAGGGAGGGTTTGGCTCATCCTTCCCCTCTCAGGTCTGGGATTCAGCAGTGTTGTATTGAGGATTGTGACAATCTGGGATCTGATCGTAAATTGTAAATTTGAAGCATCAATCGAAATTTGAATTTTCCTAGGCTGATATCAGACGATTCAACTAACTTAACATCAGAACTCTCTCTATAAACCAAAAGCACGTATACTCCATCTGAACTTCAAAATATATATTTTAGGACAGGTTCCACTCCAAAACACCTGATGTTTTCAACGGTCTGCGGAATGTGTGCACGTGTCGGCATGTTGAATGAAAACTTGAAAGAGGAATGAACAAAGGATCAACAGCCAGGTGCATCAGCAAACAAAGTGGAGCGGGACAGTGAAAACATCAACGGTTTCGCAGTCAACCACGTCTTTAAGGTATTTAGCAAATAATGGGTTCAGTGACCCGGACCAAATTGGGTTATAGGAACAAACGCCTGATCATCCTTATTACTGAGTGGTGAAGGTTTTTGAGATGTCTTCCACTTGATGTTGGCTGAATGGTGAGCCACTGGGCAGGAGGCAAAGCGCTATGATGAAGTCGACCTGTGCTCTGCTTGTAGAGTGATATCAGAACTAATATGTTATAAAAAAATCCTCTGCAGAATCTGCGCTCTACTGTGCATTCAAGAAGTTTCTGGTGGAGCAGAACGTCCCGCGATTAGCCCCACTGATCAGAACAAATTAATCTGGTTGGGCCGGGCAGTGTTTAACATTTTGTCACTACTGAACGCGACGCAAGAACTAATTTGTGTTGTGAGAGCGTTTTAATGTATGATGAGTAAGCAGACTCCTATTTCTCTATGCTTTCTATTCCTTTAAGTTCAGTGTCCAAAGGTGTTTTCTGTCTCTTCTTTCATTTCAATGGGACTCTCAAGTTTCAATAAATATTATAGAAATAAAAAAACGATTGACATCATTAATGAACATACTCAATATAAAATCACTACAGTTGAAGTCAACCAAAGAAAATCGAGTTAAAAAATAACCTGCACATTATCTCTAGAATAAGTTAACGAAGAGCCCTGGGCAGCGTGGCATAGCAGATGGACGACACGTAGAAAGAGGCTATTAGGTTTGGTTCTGTGTTGAGTATAATCGTCTAAATGGATGCCATGTGATTCATGTCTAGTCTATACGCCTTGATAGGCTTGGATGTTCACATGCAAGCCTATCGAGTATTAAACACCCAAGCAAACGGAGCATGCACACAGCATCAAGAATAACTATTGCCTAACGTTTTCAGATGATATGCCTGTGTCCTTTTATGCTTCTTGTTTAATAAAATACAGCCACACCGACGACTTCTGTGACATCTTGGACAAATGTTCATTAAGTTACGACTAGCAGTCTTCTTAAGTTGGGCAAGGTCAACGTTGTGAAAACTGGGGTGTTTTGACCTCTTATAAGTCTTATAGTCTATTAACCCACATGATCATTAAATTAGAAACTAGGGAGCCTTTAATATTATTTTTCTAATAAAAATGTTTTAATAATAATTTGTTATTTCTAATACAATATAGCCAATCGCTAAAAAATATTGGATTAAGAAGCGCTTCTTTCCTGATGAAAAGAAACCCAGCGATTGTTGGGATCGACCAATGAGATCCACCGATTGACTACAACTTGACACACACACACACACACACACACACACACACACACACACAAACACACACACACACTTCAGCTTTTTCACCCTAGGGCTGAATAATAATTGTATTGTACCCATTATGTCTCTTAGTTGTGTAAGAGCATAGATAAGAGATGCTCAGTGGCATTTTTCTACAGCACAGATTGGATGGGACTAGCTAGTTTGCTTTAAACCCAGTCGTCCCTTCCAGATAGGGTGTGGCAAACTTGCATTCAAAAAAGTGAGTGAGTTTGCCTGTCTCCATGGCAACAGAGTTCAAGCCATTTGTTTTCATAAGACATTAGCTTTTCTGCTCAAGAGTATAAAATCCATTAGGGGAAAATAAGTTACTTGGTGCAATATTAGATACCAGTTAATAAGTAAAACAGACCATATCAGATTCAAAACATGAGGAGAAGCAGTTCTGGATTCATTCTTACACAGCCTGTCTCTGACTCACCTTTAACTACAGTACATCATCACTGTAAAATCACTCTGGTCCCATACTTTAGTTTTCAGTCTAAATGATATATGCTTGGACAAAATCCACCAGATAATGGCAGATGGAATTGACCATTTGCCAGGTCAAAAATTCATATAAAATTCATATATATAAAATATAAAATTCTTGGGAAGTGGATTTTAGGTAAAAACACAACATTCTGAGGGATTTTTTTAACCTGGATGCACGTTGTTTGCATGTTATGTAAGGATACTTGCATACATGCATACCCTTCTCCCGAGGCCTGCGTCTGAACGGACACTTCGTCCTTCGAGCTCCCAGTGAGCTGTGATTTGAATGCCAAATCGCAGTACCTTTAAATCCTGTTTATTCATTCCACACCATTGTGCTCATTTAATCCCAAAGGTTCGCTCCAAGCCAATCAAAGACAGCCCAGAGTACTTTAAAATGTTCTTGACACAAGATGGGGGCTTAAGGCAGCTCCCTGAATCACACTACTTAGTCTACGGGTCACAGCAGGTTGATCGATCTATTGGTCTAAATAAACCAAGCCAACAGCGATCTTTAAGGGGATTGACCTGCAGGCTTAGTTTGCATATTGGATTCAGTTCCCAAGGATGCATGGAATTCCTAAAAAGGTTCAAATAAAAAAGTACACCCCAAATGTCTGTTCTGTTTCAACAAACTTCAGTTGCATTCAATGTCGACACCAACACCACACTTTTGGTAAAACAATCAATAAATGGCTAGTCTAAATGCAGATTAGGTGGATTGGTAAGGCTCCTTACACCAATCAGAGAGCCCATTATGTTCCACTCTCCAGACATAGGTGGAGGACGGTCGGTTGACGCGGTGACCACAGAGCCAGCAGGGCTGGAGATCTACACAACGCCTCACTGCTCTCCTGGACGTCACCGCTGGCTGGCTCACACAGCGAGGCCCAACCCAGCAGCGGGGCGGAGGTCATTTATTTATTTATTTATTCAAAGGGACAGTGTACATTAATCGACATGTCCATTGCATAGGACATGTAAATGTACCAGATTTAGTTATGCAAACTATTTTTCATCTGTAGTTCCTGGCAGCAAGCACAAAATATAGTTAGACAGATGATTGACATTGATATTACATGGACAAGGACACAAACTAAGATGTCAAAGACGTAATGTAACATGCCAGAATAAAAGGATTAAAAGTGAAGAGAATAACAAACAAAAAACATAAAATTGTTAAACATGGAACTCTTAAACAGTTAGTAAGCTCACAATCACAGACAAGAAGGAGGTTAGTACAGCAGTACCACACTCAAGCTAGCAAATTACCTATGGTTCCATGTTTGTTTGTACAGTAGCTATTGCTTTATGGATTTAGTAAAATAGTTTATGTTTGTCATTATCATTCCTAAATTCACTCATTCATCAATTGTTTTTCTGTATGGTATTTTGCAGTCCCCTCTAGCAGAAGAATTTTTCGATGTATTTTGATTTTTTTTTATGAACTCACTAAGTGGAGTTGGGGCTAAGCCATTGAAGATCTTCTATGCTAGTAATATATCAGCAAACGTGATCATGTTTACCCAGTTTAGGAAACCATATTTTGCTAAAATGTTACAATGGTGATAAGCATTTGATTTCTTATCTAGTGTTTTCAAAGCCTTCTCATAAAATCTTTCCAATGATTGCAAAGTAGTTCTTGATGTCTGGGTCCAGCTGATGAGGCAGTTATTTATGTGTGAGAGGATGATGGCATGCATGTTCAATTTAGATGCTTCAGTTGTTAGATTATTCCTTATATATATAAAATTGTTTAAATTGAATTTGATTCAGTTCAACCTTTTTCAATTAAGTTTTAAATGTGAGTTTTGAGTCAATTATTATACCAAGATACATATATTCATTCATAAATAATAACTTTCTCCCTGCTACTTACACAGCAGGCTCGGGATCTTTATTTGCAGACTTTGAAAAAAACATACATACAGACTTACTAATATTGAGATGTAAACATGAACTGGTCAACCAGTTAGAAACATTAACCATGGCAGCCGATAGTTCCTCTGCAGCTCCTTTCTTATTTTTAGAATGTAAATAGATGACCATGTCGTCAGCATACATCTGCAAGTTACATAAGGTGGACATGCATGAGGAAGGTCATTTATGTACAAACTAAACTGGTTATTTCTCCAAAAGTCAGAATGGGCGCATCAGTATTTATGGGAGTTGTAATGTTGCTAGATCCAGGGAGGTTCAGTGTCAATTCATTAATATAGTCAATGAAATAAGTGTTAAAAGCTGTTGCCACTTGTCTTCCCTCTATATTCAGTTCTATCGTATTGCTATTAGCACATTTTCCAGTTAATTTCATACGATTTTTTCCATTTTTCTTTTGCATTTCCCTTGGCCTCAGTGAAGGCATTAATAAAAGATGTTGCTTTAGCTTGTCTTAACTCATTTTGTGACTCTGTTTCTTAGTGTAATGAATGAACACCTTTCATGTTCTGACTTATTCTTTAGGGCCATTTTCAAAGCCTGGTCCCTCTGCTTCATAAGAGACCGTAATTTATCATTTAGACATGGTAGATACTTTCTTTGTCCAGGTTTGGATTTTACTTTTCACATAAAACCATGTTTGATACTATGGAGTTTAGAGATTAAGTATTTAAGTAGTATTTTAAGATCACTTAGCTTTGTGTAAGGGATTTTACACAGTTCTAGCTTTTTGCATGATGTTTCATTGAGCCTCCTTTTGGTAAGCTTTCTTAGGATCAGGATCATATTCTGGTCAGGCAGCCCTGTGACTAGATCATAGGATTTCCTTATTCTTTCTGGCCTACTGGTAAATACTCAGCCAATTATAGTTTGTGAGGAAGCAATTATTCTTAAAGGGCCTTCGATAACCTGCTGAAAATCCAATACATTTGGTTTCCCTTTTAACACCTTTCTCTTTGCTTTATCTAGCCAGTTGATAATAAAATCTCCCAATGAAATGATTTCATTCTTGCTATCACATTCCTTGACAAGAACATTTAATTCCTCAAAGCAGATGGCGGTCTGTAAATTCCTATAACATTGAATGACATTTGTATTAGTTGGAGGCCTATACATTCCAAGTCATAATCACGTGACCATTCTATTTGTCTACATTTATACTGTTCTTAACAAAAATTAACACACCCCCTCCCCGACCAACATGTCTATCCCGACGAAACATATTATAACCATCCACTTTTAAAATGTCACATCTCATAAAAAGTCCAAATTGGATTCATGCAGGAGATTCTGTTGGGCATGGCACTTCAAATGTTAAGATGTCCCCCTAATAATCCACTTGGTTTGACTTGGCGGTCCCAGAGTATGCGTGCCTGGTTAACTGTTTTGAAAAGTCTGAAGCCACGTTTTTTCACAATTGCAGGAATAACCCTTTTCGATGGTCCCACGCTCGTCATTTGGGCATTTAGTAGCGCATAGCAACATGAAGGGTTTACAGTTGCTGCTGATGGATTAGCGGAGAACTCACCCAGTCCGTTGACCTCGTTGGCATACTGATCATCGCCAGCCCCAGTATATCCAACGTAGGATGCAATACCATCGAGGCAAGAAGGTGTGTTCGCAGCATGTGCAGTTGAGTGATATTGGTCTCTGTCCATATCCCTCACAGTTGATCCGGGATTTGCGTGCCCGTCTCCCGCAAGTAGGAGCATGAAGAGCAGGTAACCCGTGAACTTCCAGGAAACTTTGGGAGACTTTGTGGTTTTGTTCTTGTACTTTTGCTTTTCCGTTAGCTTTTCCGTGATTAAGAGCACTGCAGTATGTAACAAATTGCCCAGTAGTCAAGCGCATGCCGGTAAATCCACTTTATTTCAATGTTTGTTATTGAAGTGGCCATTGTAGGCCTGCTACCCGAAAGTTGTTGTTGATTCAATGAGGTGACCAAACACGGTTGGACTGAATTGACCATAAGAGACAGGACATATACGCCAATCCTTGCGATGATCTTGAGATTAAGCATGTTGCTTTTAACGGTGTTACCGTATGTTGCATGGTACTGCTGGTGTAAAGAAATATTCCGGTTTCTTACAAACAGCAACGCAGCACCTGCCAAACCGCCCACCGTTTTTTCCTACTCCAGGCCGGCATACAAAACCATTCTAATGTAGGAGAATGGTTTGTAGACACACATCTCTCCTGGGACTCGGCCCAGACTTACATACAGTGTGGGAATGGAACCTCTTACTGTTTCAATCTATGCAAGCACTAACAACAGAGCACCACCAGAGCCCGTCTACGGAGTATTGTGTGAGAGAGAGAGAGCTGAGGTCATGTGTTTGAGAGATGGGAACGCCGGCTCTGTTTGCATTCATCATCTATTCAAATGAAGGCAAAGGTTGTGATAAAGGTTGGAGGAATGGGTCTTGTCAGGAGTCTTACCTCGCTAAAGTGCTGTCGGCTGTCAGCTAGTGGGCGTTTCCTAACATGCAGAACTGAACAAGCAGTCAGAACCTCAAGACCAGGAGTCATGCATTGTGATCCCCCAACGGGTGCAGAGGTAAACCTTCATACTGCCGGGATCATCAGAGCACACTTTGTGTTTCAGATATCAACAATCTTTCACTAGGTACATGGGGAACGACAGGAGGAGCGGTCAGCCAAACTGGTAGAATTGGCTTACAGGTATTAATACAATAAGCTATTACGACGCTAATTGTGAGATTGAAATGGTGTTTATTAATTGCGAATAACAGATTATGTACTATCAACAGTGTACATAAAAACACTATAATAATGAAGCAATTTTTGTCAAAATCGTGATTCGGATTAATACGCAATTAATTGTGTAGCCCTATATACAGTGGGGCAAAAAAGTATTTAGTCAGCCACCAATTGTGTAAGTTCTCCCACTTAAAAAGATGAGAGAGGCCTGTAATTTTCATCATAGGTATACCTCAGCTATGAGAGACAAAATGAAAAAAAAAAAATCTAGAAAATCACATGAGATCTGGAGACTGGCTAGGCCACTCCAGGACCTTGAAATGCTTCTTACGAAGCCACTCCTTCGTTGCCCGGGCGGTGTGTTTGGGGTCATTGTCATGCTGAAAGACCCAGCCACGTTTCATCTTCAGTGCCCTTGCTGATGGAAGGAGGTTTTCACTCAAAATCTCACGATACATGGCCCCATTCATTCTTTCCGTCACAGGGATCAGACGTCCTGGTCCCTTGGCAGAAAAACAGCCCCAAAGCATGATGTTTCCACCCCCATGCTTCACTGTAGGTATGGTGTTCTTTGGATGCAACTCAGCATTCTTTCTCCTCCAAACACGACGAGTTGAGTTTTTACCAAAATGTTCAATTTTGGTTTCATCTGACCATATGACATTCTCCCAATCCTGTTCTGGATCATCCAAATGCTCTCTAGCAAACTTCAAACGGGCCCAGACATGCACTGGCTTTAGCAGGGGGACACGTCTGGCACTGCAGGATTTGAGTCCCTGGCGGCGTAGTGTGTTAGTGATGGTAGCCTTTGCTACTTTGGTCCCAGCTCTCTGGAGGTCATTCACTAGGTCCCCCCGTGTGGTTCTGGGATTTTTGTTCACCGTTCTTGTGATCATTTTGACCCCACAGGGTGAGATCTTGCGTGGAGCCCCAGATCGAGGGAGATTATCAGTGGTCTTGTATGTATTCCATTTCCTAATAATTGCTCCCACAGTTGATTTCTTCACACCAAGCTGCATACCTATTGCAGATTCAGACTTCCCAGCCTGGTGCAGGTCTACAATTGTGTTTCTGGTGTCCTTTGACAGCTCTTTGGTCTTGGCCATAGTGGAGTTTGGAGTGTGACTGTTTGAGGTTGTGGACAGTCTTTTATACTGATAAGGAGTTCAGACAGGAGCCTTTAATACAGGTAACGAGTGGAGGACAGAGGAGCCTCTTAAAGAAGAAGTTACAGGTCTGTGACAGCCAGAAATCTTGCTGGTTTGTAGGTGACCAAATACTTATTTTCCACCGTAATTTGCAAATAAATTCTTAAAAAATCAGACAATGTGATTTTCTGTTTTTTTTTTTTTCATTTTGTCTCTCATAGCTGAGGTTTACCTATGATGAAAATTACAGGCCTCTCTCGTCTTTTTAAGTGGGAGAACTTGCACAATTGGTGGCTGACTAAATACTTTTTTGCCCCACTGTATACCAACCTCAGCAGTCACTACCAGGCCAATCCAACCTTTGCTTGAAAGTGAAACAGTGTAAACTCAGTTGATAGAACCTTTAGCAGTGGTCTCTGCCTGCTACGTTTACAGGCAGTGAAAGATACGCACTATGAACAGATAATTTTTCTTCTCCACCAGTTATTTGTCTGGAACCTAACGAATATTCAAAGCTTGAACTTATGTATTGGGGCTAGCCCTAGTGTTTGCACGTGTGCATCAGTATTTTTACCCTAACTAAGGTTTCTATTGACATGTAAACAGCGAGATGTATGTCAAAACAGTTATATGCATACATATGTATTTATGAACACAAACACAAGCTACTCTGAGAGACAGGTGGCCTTTGATAGCACATTATGAACAAGCCATGATCAATAAGCTGATAGAGTTTCCATTCCTTCTTTTCCTTCGAAGACCATTAAAGTCCTTGAGATTGATATTATATTGACAGAACAACACAGTGGGGTGACATGTTGCCGGGTTAACTTGTTTGTTGTATACTGGAATAGATTCCTGGTTATATTCAAGCAGCAAAAGATGCAACAGCAGATCGTTCTCTCTGAGTGGAACTAGCAGGCCAGTACGTTGCAGCAGAATCAATCCATCATTGGCGTCTTTGCAGTTTTTGAACAGCTGCCTAGCAGAAGTCAATTAGAGTCAATACTTGATCACTTTATAGTAAACTAATGAAATAAAATGGCACCTCTCAAAATACATAATATGGAGATATAGCCAATGAGATCTTACTGAATGAAAGAAATTATTAGCCTTACGATAATGAAATCCACCGTAAGGCTGTTAGAGGAACTACATGCTAGTCTCTATAGTGCACCAGCTACAGGCCGCTAGAGGAACTACATGCTAGTCTCTATAGTGCACCAGCTACAGGCCGCTAGAGGAACTACATGCTAGTCTCTACCCTAAACCGTCTAAATGGCGATAAAAGAACTACATGCTAGTCTCTAGTGTAAACCACCTTAAGGCCATTAGAGGAACTACATGCTAGTCTCTACCATAAACCACCTAAAGGCCATTAGAGAAACTACATGCTAATCTCTAGTGAACCCCCGTGAGGCCGTTAGAGGAACTACATGGTAGTCTCTATATGGTAGTCTCTACAGTGAACCACCAATAGGCTGTTAAAGGAATAATATTTTAGTCCCTTACACCAGAGCTTTGCAAACAGGCAATCCTGGCTGCCACTTGGATGGCAACTAGTATCTCACTGGAGAGTTGCTAATTTGATCCTGATGTGACTTGGCTAATCATTGCCAGAAGCATTCCCAAAGCAAGACGGCTCAACCCTCTCCTGCTCCTAACAAGCTGCTGGCCCGCATGGCCAAAACTGCTGGGAATGTGTGACCGTGAGTACCAATGGACGGACTGCTGTCAATGTGTGAAAATGTGTATGAAGGGTGGAGACAGAAAGTGATGGAATTCTATGCAAGAAAGTGCAGAAACCATTGGATTGCATAGGCCGAGTGGGAAAGTATTGTGAACATAAACCATGGTAGCTTTACCAAAGTGGGATATCTGGCCTTCTGTCAAGTTGTGTGTTGTGGAAGAAGGTAGATCAATAGAAGCAAGATGGCGGAGACTTAATGCAACAGATTCCTGGTTCTTAACAGGCTCATCCTCCACCTCCAGTACATGTTATTCACTTGTACATTTATCATGCACTCAGAGAAAACATGAAGTCTTAAGTATAGTCAAAGTCAAAAGTCAAAGTAATTTTTAATGTCAATTCAGCAATATGTACAGGACATACTGAGGATTGAAATTACGATACTCTCAACTCTCGGGGCTTTAGCTTTCCTCAGTTTCCTGAGAAAGCAAAGGTGCTGTTGAGTCTTCTTGGCTAGCGATGCAATGTTGATGGTCCAGGAAAGGTCTTCTGTGACGTGCACACCCAAACACTTGGTGCTGCTCACCCTCTCCACTGCAGCACCGTTGATGGTCAGAGGAGCATGCTGGGTGCGCTTTTTCCTGTAGTCTACTACAATCTCTTTTGTCTTTTCGATGTTCAGAGAAAGGTTGTTGTTTTTAAACAACAAGGCCAGGCGGCTCACCTCGCCCCTGTAGTGTGACTCATCCCGTTGCTGATGAGACCCACCACAGTTGTGTCATCCGCAAACTTGACAAACAGGTTGGAAGTGTGTGATGGAGTGCAGTCGTGGGTCAGCAGCGTGAAGAGGAGGGGCCTTAGTACACATCCTTGGGGGGCCCCCGTATTCAGTGTGATGGTGCTGGATGTGTTTCTGCTGACCCTAACAGCCTGTGGTCTTCCAGTCAGGTAGTCTAACAGCCAGTTGCACAGTGAGGTGTTCAGCCCCAGCCGGTCCAGTTTGTGAATAAGTTGTTGGGGGATGATGGTGTTGAATCCTGAGCTAAAATCAATGAACAGCATTGTAACATAGGGGTCTTTTGCATACAGGTTTGTGAGAGGTAGATGACCAGGTCATCAGGAGGGGGAGGGGACTTTTTATGCAGGTGTGGTGTTCTGTACTTCGAAGCCAGCGAAGAAGGTGTTCAGCTCATTCAGCAGAGAGATGGTGCTATCACAGGTCCGCGGTGAGGGCTTGTAGTCTGTGATGATCTGTAAGCCCTGCCACAGGCTCCGTGTGTCTCCGCTGTTGCTGAAGCGGTGGGAAATCTTCTTGGAATACTGCCTCTTAGCATCTCTGATGCCGCGGGACAGGTTGGCCCTAGCTGTTCTCAGGCCCTCCACATCTCCTGCTGTGACGGCAGCGTTCCGAACCTTCAGGAGTCTGTACACCTTCCCCGTCAGCCACGGCTTCTGATTGGCCCACACGGTGATGGTCTTCAGTTCTGTTACATCCTCAATGCACTTGGTGATGTAGGCAGTGACAGTGTCGCTGTATTCCTGGAGGTCAGTGGAGTCATAATGGGTGGCAGCCTGCTTAAACATATTCCAATCGGTTGAAACAGTCCTTGAGTGCCTCTGCAGACTCTTCAGGCCACACATGTAATTGCTTGCAGACAGGTTGGGTGACCTTAAAGAATGGTCTGTATGCTGGCATCAGCATAACAGTGATGTGGTCAGAGGCACCGAGGTGGGGGAGGGTAAAGGCCTTGTATGCTCCTCTCTGGGTGGTGTAAACATTATCCAAAATGTTATTTCCTTGAGTTGGAAAGTTGATATGTTGGTGTATTTAAAAAAAGAATAGTCTTTGGCTTTTGGCATGGTTAAAATCCCCAGCCAAGATGAGAAAAGCATCGGGGTGGGCTGTCTGCTGCTCACTGATGTGCAGGTATAGTTCATTCAGTGCTTTGCTCCTGTTGTTGCTATTGCAGCTCAGAGGTATGAAAACAGCAACGAGCAGTATGGCTGTAAAATCCCTCGGTAGATAGATGGTCGACACTTAATAGTCATGAACTCACCTAGGAGCGAACAGTGTTTGAGGACTACGTCAGCGCTGTGACATCAGGCATCATTTATGTAAACACAGAGCCTCCCGCCTCTGGTCTTACCTCCTTCAATGAGAGCTCTGTCTGGAGCACACCGTAGCCTCGTATCTCTTCAGCTTGATTTTTTTTTTTTTTTTCTCAGATTTTTTTGAGTTCAACTCAAAAAAATTGGATCTGCCGACCTCGAGCAAAAACTCACGGCTGTATGAGTGCTTCAGGACAGGTTGACGCAACAAAGACGTACAAAAACACTGCGACTCGCAAAACAAACTTGAAAGCACCATTCTGACGGGGCAGAGAGAAGCCGCAGCGTGTGCACGCACCGCAACACAAGTATAGAATAATACATGACTGGATTCTTCTAAAGGACTTCATTCACCTTTTTAATGCAATATAGCATTATTACATATGAGGGATTCATGTTAGGTCATCATATATAGAGCTATAAATATAGTTTACGGGTAACACACACACACACACACACACTGGGCCCTATCTTGCATCCAGCGCAATTGACTTTCTACACCGACGCATGTGTCGTTGCTAGTTTGCAACTGGCGCAGATCGTTTTTTTCCCTCCACAGGCACGCGTCGCTATATTAGGGAATGATCTTGCACCTCAAGGGGAGGTTCAGCGAAAGGAGGAGGCGCATTCTGGCGCAAACGTTCCCTGGTGCTATTTTGCAGTTTCAGAAAACAAGTCCGCCACAAACCAGGAAATACCTGGTTTAAAGTCAGTGGTGCGTTGCTCAGATGTTATTTTAAGGGCGGATGCATAATGTTGCTTGTGCATCTCGCGCATACACTTTGCTTCTCTCATCTACCTAGCCACACATTCTTGGTAAATTATTTGGGAAAGAACAGCTGATACAGCGGTAATAAGTTGTACTTTTAAATCAATGCATCTGCAAACACCGTACAGCAAACACATATTTTCTTAACACAGACTTCAAGTACAAGCCCGTAACTTTTAGGATTGCTGAGTATTTGATCGTGAGAGAACATTGTTTTACCGCGAGTGAGTGTTAAAAAGAATGAATGAATGCGGGAGCGCGTGTGTGTATGTGTAAAATAATTAATGAATGCGGGCACGCTTGTGTGCATCCATCTTTTTAAACACACGCAAACTAAACACGTAATGCGTGCTACAGTCCATGGCAATGTATATTAATTGGGGGACACATGCATATTAGGAACACAAGTCGATAACGATAATGCATACAATACTGGTAAGAAACGATGTTTGTTAATGTATTGCGTATATCATTAAATAGAATCATAGTTACCGCATATCATATGTGTGTTAAGTTTTCTTTGCCGAAATTTATTTGAGGACTCAGTATTTCTGAAGTTGTGGAAGAAAACGCTATTCCATGTGTGAATTAGGCCATATTATTTTGCCATAAACTGAGCCATTTGAAGTTTAAAATTCATGTGGTCATGCATCTGTCTCATCGGAGACTGCAAACGTGCTGTCAAAATATCAACTCGTCAGATTCAAATGCGCTCATGGGGATGGGAGATGGCACTCTCATTGGTGTATTGCACGTTACGCCCAAACCACACCTATGGGTAATTAGGCTACTTCAGGGCAACCCTTTTTGGATTGCGTCGGGCACAAGAGTAATTTATCCGCCGGTAAAATAGCAACATCTCCATAGAACCGCCCACAAAGCTACTTGCGTTTGGCGCTTCTCACTTGCGTTTCTAACTTGACAGCATTCGACCGCGGTAGAAAACCACAAACACCTCCTGCTTGAAGCAACAATATAGAGGTAAAACACTCTTGTATTTTTATGGATTCAAAGTTACGGTGCACTCATCTACTAAATAAATACACTTCGAAGAATGAGTTAAATTCATGAATGGAAGTCTGTAGACAGTTTTACTTAAACAGGTCAGTCATGTGGCTTTAGTAAGATCAGCAAGAGCTTTAATTTGACTACTGTAATCCTGTATCCTGCACAGCTACAAGGATGTGGTCACTAGGAACTGTGTTCGCTTTCTCAGCCTTGCTATGTGTGCACTTCTTTCTCTTTCTTTGCACAATAAAAAAAAGAGTGAGAGTGAGACAGGATTTTTGGCATAACGGGTGATGGAATTACTCTGCAAGGCGAGGGAGGGCAGTTTAGAGAGGATGCAGATGACGCAGCAATCACCTTCTAGATGATGGGTCATCTGCAGTGATCACTAAATGATGGGTCATCTTAAGTGACCACTAGATGATGAGTCATCTTCAGTGATAACCAGATGATGGGTCATATTCAGTGATCACTGGATGATGGGTCATCTAGGTAATCATTAGATGATGGGTCATCTTCAGTATTCACTACATGATTGGTTATCTTTATTTATCACTAGATGATGGGTCAGCTTCAGTGATCACTAGATGATGGGTCAGCTTCAGTGATCACTAGATGATGGGTCCTCTTCAGGACTGATCAGCCCAGAGGACCTCAGACAGAGAAGCTTTTCTAGGGACAGCAGAGGAAATCATCCCTACCCGTTTCCCCTGAAGCCAGGTTCAAGTGACTTGTGGCGTGCGGAGTGGAGGAGAGGAGTGTGATCCTCTCTTTGGCAGTCTGTACAGTACAGAATGAGGGGTGTGCCAGAAGACTACAATACACACTCTGCTGTCGAAATTGGACCGACAACCAACAATTACATTAAACCTCAGGACCAGATGGTCTGAAATCTCTCCCCAATTACAATACACAGGAGGAGGTTTAAATCAGAGCAGCAGAGCGTGTGTGTGCGTGTGTGTGTGTGTGTGTTTATGTGTTTGTGTGTGTGTGTGTGTGTGTGTGTGTGTGTGTGTGTGTGTGTGTGTGTGTGTGTGTGTGTGTGTGTGTGTGTGTGTGTGTGCTTGCGTGTGAGTATGTGTGTGTGAGCGTGTGTGCGTGTGTACATGTATGTTGTATACTGAGATCAGTTTTAATTGAACTGGAGTATTGTACAGAAAAGCAAATTTCATTTCTGTGTGTCTGTGTGTCTGTGTGTATGTAAGTGTATGAGTGAGTGAGGGAGTACGGGCATGTCTTTTGGTGGATTTTGATTGTTTTCTTAGCTTAGCCAGACTGCTAAAGGCTAGTGTAGCCAAAGTCAATGACGGTTATGCCCAGGCGCTGTGTTGACATTGTCGATGGCAGAAAAATGTATGGATCTACTTTATGAAATTACTTATTGAGCTGCATTGATTCTAGAAGATAATGAGGTATGGCTGAAACCCACCCACACGTGCGTGCCCACACACACACACACACACACACACACACACACACACACACAGCTCTAGAATATGAGAGTTCAATAAAAATGTACTTCTTAGTATGCAGAACACAATGTACACGTCTTGTGGCATCCCGCCGCCGGACCTCGGACCGGGCGGGTCCGAGGACACGCAGTAGAAGGGGATTTACCGTCGCCACCCTCCAGCCGGCGACAGAGAGCACCACGTCTCTCCCCCCAATCAGCGCAATCGGGGACACCTGGCCGGAGGAAGGGAAAGGACCAGGAGCCGGGCTTAAAAGGCGCACCAGACCGGGCGAACGAGAGAGTGCCACGGAGAGAGTCCGCACCACAGGGAGAGTGACACGGAGGGAGTAAGCACCAGACCGGGCGAACGGCAAGGGACGCGGAGGGATTCCGCACAGCGCCGGGCAAGTGACACGGCGGGAGTACTCGCTAGACCGGGAGAAGGGCGAAGCGACACGGAGGGATTCCGCACCACGCCGGCGATCTAGAGGCTCCCGGAGACCCTAGCACGAGTATACAGACTATTTATTCTGTTGAAATAAACGCAGACTGCGGCTTTAACCCCTGCTTTCCGTGTAATTCCTACCGGGTATCTGATACTTGGGGAGACGGGTTGCCACAGTCTATACATACTTTCTCAGGTATTTAATTGTTTGGCAGTATAAAGTGAATCAGCCATGGTGGTGGTTTACGGGACGTCTATCCTGTGTTGGGTTACTGGGGGCCGTGACCTCAGACGACCCCTCTCATGTTAGGGGCGACAGACCGCCTACTGTGGGGGAAAACACTGGGGCCGACTGACTGAGGAGGAAAGTTCCTCACGGAGCAGCGGCAAAGGGACTGAAGCCCAACAGCGAGATGCTCCTCACCGCTCCTGAATCTCTGTCCCACTCACACTGTGGAGTTCATTTTAAAAAGCACCAAAGCGTGTGATGGCAACACGTCTCTGAATAAGGGCGGACGGGGAGCCGGAGGAATTGGAAGGAAGAGAAGGCAGAGAGAGATGGAAACAAGTTGTTATTAATAGAATGGAAGAAGGGTTGCTGCATATAGCAGGGACACCAGATAATGGGCCGGGCATGAAGCTTGCGATGGAGGAAGAGAGGAGAAAAAATAAAAGGTGTTGGTAGGGAGAGAGAAAGAAGCCGGGGGGCTAAAATAGAAGAGTGAAAGAAGGGGTGTTACATTAGTACCATCAAAATCTTCACAATATGGACTATGTTACCGTGGCCATTTCCATATATATATTCATACAAATCTATACCTAATCATTTCAATGTCTACACTGAGTATCACACCATGCAAAATTCCTATGTTGTAAAGACAATTCCAATGAGTAAAATATATTTATATTTCTACATATTACTGAGTATAAAGTATTAAGAATGACTGCCATTAAAATCAAACCGACCTGCAAACAACACCTAGAGTGTGTCTGTGTCCAATCCTGAGGGGAGGTACGACACACAGGAGCGGGAATTCTGTGTGTGTGTGTGTGTGTGTGTGTGTGTGTGTGTGTGTGTGTGTGTGTGTGTGTGTGTGTGCGTGCGTGCGTGCGTGCGTGCGTGCGTGCGTGCGTGCGTGCGTGCGTGCGTGCGTGCGTGCGTGCGTGCGTGTGTGCGTGCGTGTTTAAATGCACTTAATGATTGTCCTCACACACAGACACACACTATTGTGCCGTTAGATGAATGTTGCGTAACATCATGAGGTCGAGTGCAGGTCCTCTGTCCTTTACACATCAGCTCTGGTCCCTCCGCCCAAAAGGCCCCACCCCTACACCTCAGTTCTGGTCCCTCACCCCAACAGCCCCCCACCCCCCAATTGACCACCCTCACACTCTCAAAGGGCAGCTCTACGTGTGTGTGCACGTGGCTGCCTGTTTGTGGTTGTGGTGTAATATCCTGTGCCTGTTGGCCTAGTATCTGTCTTCCCTTCAGTTTTGTGCACAGCCCTGTGTTGTTGAGACGCTGTATCAAAAAGGTTTGTTCATCCAACATCACCAATAGCTTGCCGGATAGTTCTATAATATTGACCCCAGAGGCCTCAGAATGCATCATGGGATTTGTAGTTGGCAATATTCTGCCATATTAGGAGGACTCAAGAAGTTGTGGTACTTTCAGATTCTAAACCAACGTAAATACAATTTAACCTAGGCGAGAACTCATTAGATTACTTTATTAAACCAACGTAAGTATAATGTAGCCTAGGCTATGGAGCTAAGTTAACTCATTACATTGCAGTACCTCACAGCAGCACCCAGCAGCACCCAGTACCTCACAGCAGCACCCAGCAGCACCCAGCAGCACCTAGTACCTCCCAGCTACACCCAGCAGCACCCTGCAGCACCCGGCAGCAACCAGCAGTACCCGGCAGCACCCTGCAGCACCAAGCAGCACCCAGTACCTCCCAGTAGCACCCAGCAGCTCCCAGCAACACCCAGCAGCACCTGGCAGTACCCATTACCTCCCAGAAGCACCCAGCAACCCCAGCAGCACCCAGTATCTCCCAGCAGCCCGAGGCAGCACACAGCAGCCCCAAGCAGCACTGAGCAGCACCCAGTACCTCCCAGCAGCCCGAAGCAGCACCCATTACTTTCCAGCAGCACCAAGCAGCAGCCAGTACCTCCCAGCAGCCCGAAGCAGCACCCAGCAACCCCAAGCAGCGCTGAGCAGCACCCAGTACCTCCCAGCAGCCCGAAGCAGCACCCATTACTTTCCAGCAGCACCCAGCAGCACAGAGTACCTCCCAGCAGCCCCAAGCAGCACCCGGCAGCACCCAGCAGCAACCAGCAGCACCTGGCAGAACCCAGTACCTCCCAGCAGCACCCAGCAGCTCCCAGCAGCACCTGGCAGCACCCTGCAATACCCAGCAGCACCTGGCAGCACCCAGTACCTCCCAGCAGCCCCAAGCAGCACCCATTACCTTCCAGAAGCACCAAGCAGCACAGAGCTGTTGTTGCTGTGAACAGGTAATATTCAACCAATATTCACACTCTGAAGAGACCCATGGAGAGATTGCAGCGGTAGAGAGCCAGGCTAACACAGAGGGACATGTTGAAGTCCTTACGGGGTAGGGTTGAGAGGGTAGGGTAGAGAGGGCATGTAGAGAGGTTAGTGTAGAGGGTAGGGTAGAGGGTAGGGTAGAGAGGGTAGGGCGGAGGGTAGGGTAGAGAAGATAGGGTAGGGTAGAGAGGGTAGGGTAGAGAGGGTAGGGTGGAGGTGGTAGGGTAGGGTAGAGAGGGTAGGGTAGAAAGGGAAGGGTAGGGTAGATAGGGTAGGGTAGGGTAGAGAGGGTAGGGAATAGAGGGTAGGGTAGAGAGGGTTTTTATTATTTTATTTTGTCCTTGCAGAAAATTATTCCGCGCCATACGTCTGATATACACTCATTGACAGAAAGGGACAATACAGAAGACAGCTAGACAGGATAGACAAAAAAAACCTCAACCCCCACCCACCCCCCCCCCCCCACAACACAACACCAGGACGAAAGACATAGACCCCACTAGACATCATAAATAGGAGGGTAAAGTGCAGTTATGCAAACTTGTAACAATCCAGAGAGAGGGGAAGTACATGGTGCTATTTAAAGTGCTGTCTTGCAAGTAAGTTCTTGTTTAGCAGTGCAATGCCAGGGTAGGGTAGGGTAGAGGCGGTAGGGTAGAGAGGGTAGTGTAGAGGATAGGGTAGAGAGGGTAGGGTAGAGGGGGTAGGGTAGAGGGGGTAGGGTAGAGGGGGTAGTGAAGAGGGTAAGGTAGATAGGGTCGTGTAGAGGGTAGGGTTGAGAGGGTAGGGTAGGGTAGAGAGGGTACGATAGGGTAGAGAGGGTATGGTAGAGAGGGGAGGGTAGGGTAGAGAGAGTAGGGTAGAGATGGTAGAGTAGAGCGGGTAGGGTAGGGAGCCAGGCCAACAGAGAGGGAAATGTCGGTAAAATAGGTCTAATGATTCAAGCCACATGCATGCACACCGTCCGAGAGTGAGAAAGATACCAGGAAAAAAAGGCACACACACACACACACACACACACACACACACACACACACACACACACACACACACACACACACACACACACACCCTTTACACACTTTACACACACACAAGTGTGTGTGTAAAGACAGTGGTGATTACCAGCTTATGACTTCCTGTCATGCAACCTAACAGACAATAGTGAAGGAAGCAGGAAGTAGGTGGAAATTACTAATGACATGTCAGAGCAGTGGTGATATACATACCTATAGAGAGAGATAGATTTCAAATTTCAGATTTATATTATTTATCTGACAGAGAAAGTGCCTGCAGCTGATGTTCACCACAATAATTATTCTGACGGCCTGGGGCCCTTAGAGACCGGCCTGGGGCCCCTGGAGACTGGCCTGGTGTCCTAAGAGATGGCCTGGGACCCTTAAGAGTACGGCCTGGAGCCCCTTGAGACCGGCCTGGGGCCATTATAGAATAGCTAGGGGCCCTTAGAGACCGGCCTGGGGCCATAATAGAATAGCCAGGGGCCCTTAGAGACCAGCCTTGGGCCATTATAGAATAGCCAGGGGCCCTTAGAGACCGGCCTGGGGTCCCTGGAGACCGGCCGGGGGGCCCTTAGAGACCAGCCTGGGACCCTAAGAGACTGGCCTTTGGCCCCTGGAGACCAGCCTGAGACCTGGGGCCCTTTGGGACTGGTCTCGGGCCTGATGTTCTGCGGACAAGTCTGGGGCCTTTAGAGACCGGGCTGGGGCCTTTGGGGACCGGCCTGGGGCCCTTGGAGACTGGCCTGGGGCCTGACGGTCTGGGGGCCAGCCTAGGGCTCTTGGAGACTGGCCTGGGGCCCTTGGAGACCTGCCTGGGGCTTAATGGTCTGGGGGTCGGCCTGGGGCCTAGGTCCCCTGGGGCCCTTGGGGACCGGCCTGGGGCTCTTGGAGACCGGCCTGGGGCCTGATGGTCTGGGGGCCGGCCTGGGTCTCTTGCAGCCCGGCCTCGGGCCCTTGGGGACAATGTCAAGACTCTTAACTAACTAGAAGTCAAGACTCTTAACTCACTAGACGTCCGGACTTAGCTTGATCCCTAAGAACTAGATCTGCCTTCCTGCTGGGAGCCACCAGCACAGAGCCAGGACATTCCTGTTTCCAAGCTATGCAAAGCGTAAAATGATCCGCTTTGCGGCAGCTCTGTGGGCAGAGCCCGCAGCAGAAACACTGTGATGACATCATCATAGAGCTGTGGGTTACGTGACTCTGGGAACATGACAGCAG
Source organism: Pollachius pollachius (assembly GCF_949987615.1). Lineage (NCBI taxonomy): Eukaryota > Metazoa > Chordata > Actinopteri > Gadiformes > Gadidae > Pollachius > Pollachius pollachius. The sequence goes on from NC_136935.1 coordinate 25,705,336, forward strand.
TAGGGTCAGGAAGACTATGGTTCTGACAAGACTTACAGAGCAGACCTCATATTGCTACACACTGAAATATAGTAGTACTTATAGAGTATAGCTAATACTGCAGAACTATAGTAGTAATTACAGTACATACCTAATACTACAGACCTATAGTAGTATACCGCTACGGTGTTTGGCACATTTCATAAACAACATCGCTCATCATAACGCTGATAACACTTACACAACAAAAGTACTAAATAAGTATTCTTGGGTCCTAACCATGGGGATAACATGCCCCCCTTTTTCCGAAAACTCACAGCCCAAAACACAATTTTAGTGTTCTAAAGCAGTGGGTTAACTGGATTTTTAAGTTGACAGGCTGAACTTTAACCTACATAATTACTTTTGTAAAACCAGTTGCTTACAGTGAGGGTGTTCTCCACGCTGACTGGAAGTTGAGCTAGCAGTTAACGTGAGCAAACGAGTGGCACGAGGCGGTCTGTCAGCAGCAGCAGAGTTCAGCCGACAAAGCAGACAGACGGCGTGACCCACCCAACTCTGCCTCTCATTGATAGCTTTGATGATTTGTAGACTTCCCCCCCCCCCCAGCATTACTGTGTCATAACATGCAAAGAGAAAAAAGTCTGATCTGAAACAGAGAACCAACCAACCGAACAGCAATGGAACAAAATTACAAAGGACAACACACCACAGGTTTAGTACCCATTGAAACCCTAACAAGGAGGGAATGGCAGCCATACATGAGAGTCAATCCTGTTGTTGGCAGAGGAGGTGAGCTGAACCTGGCCTGTGAAGTAAGCAGAGTGTGGTCCGTGCTGATTGGTGTTTCATTAAATGCCTAATCTCAGAGAAACATGCTGTGGGTCTGTAATGGCATAACAGTCGTTTATCAGTAGTGGTAGTGTGCACATCCCCACCGGGGAGGTGCAGGGTAAAACGGCTGGATACAACTTAAAAGAATGAGTACGGAATAGTCATACATATCTTTTAGGCAAATTTGTTTCTGCATCTATTTTCAACAGGCCACAATCTATGTGTATATGTAATAGCTATTTTAACAGTTCAGTGATTTGATACAACATTTAACAGGACGTAAAAAAAGGTTTATTAGCATACACACCCACACACACACACACACACACACACACACACACACACACACACACACACACACACACACACACAGAGGGTGCTGTGTTCTAAGGAGAGTGATGACAGGAGACACCTCAGATGGCAGGAAAACAACATTCACATCTCCGATCTGCCGTGAGTCACAGTGACTGACCAATCAGACGCTGGCCTTGGTGCTGGATGTGTCTGGTGGCATGTGTTGTGACAGGGTACAACAGGGAACGACCCACAGACTGCCAGGGATGCGGGAGTCATGTTCTCAATGGAACCAGTACAAAGCCAGTCATGTTCTCAATGGAACCAGTACAAAAACATCTGCTTGCATTCTCTTCCTCCATTGGTTCCATGATCACATGATGAGTCGCAGGAAATACACCAAAGCTTAAAATATACGGTATCAAGAAACTAGAATGGAGTGAAGACCTGAGCTCGGCAAGGATGGTAATATCTTGAGGTAATATACAATATTCCGGTAGATTCTGGTTAGTATAATAAAAATCATACTCAATTGGGGGTTTCTTTTCATTACGAGATAAGGTTAACTTATCCAACTTAACTAATGCAGAGATTGAAACTTAATGCATTGGTGCTCACTGCAGAGCCAGATGAGTGAAACTAGTCCGCTCTACCTCTCTGGACCTGGACAACCTTCTGGACCATGTCCATATCTCTTAACCTAGTTCACCTCTCTGTACCAGGTCCACCACTCTGAACCAGGTCCCCCTCTCTTGACCTAGTCCCGCTCCATCTCTCTGGACCCGCTCCACCTCTCTGGACCTGGACCACCTCTCTGACCCAGGACCACCTCTCCCGACCAGGTCCACCTCTCAGGACCTGGTCTGCCGCTCTGGACCTAGTCCCGTTTCACCTCTCTGGACCCGCTCGATCTCTCTGGATCTGGTCCACCTCTCTGGACCTGGTCCATCGCTATCTCTCTGGACCAGGCCCAAATCCACCTCTCTGTACCTAGTCCCGCGCAACCTCTCTGGACCCGCTCCACCTCTCTAGACCTAGTCCATCTCTCTGGACCTAGTCCGGCTCCACCTCTCTGGTCCCGCTCCACCTCTCTGGATCTAGTACGGCTCCACCTCTCTGGACCCGCTCCACCTCTCTGGACCTAGTCCACCTCTCTGGAGCTAGTCCCACTCCACCTCTCTGGACCTAGTCCAGCTGATGGGTTTTACACCTGCCAATCCACATGCCACTGGAACCTGTAGCCACATGCTACTGGAACCTGTAGCAATATGCTACTGGAACTTGTAGCTAGATGCTATTGGGCCTGCAGTCAGCAGCTGCTCCCAGAACATGTACATTGAGAAAGAGTAAAATCAATCTCTGGTTCTTTAAGTCAACCACCTGGACGTTCTTATTCAAAAATCAAGCATGCAACAAGGTAAAACGGCTTCCACTTTCTAAAGCAAGAATATCCTCTTCCAATGCCATTTCCATCAAGGTTTCATCATGGTTTCCAGCTGTGGTAAATCAACACTTCAAACCTAATAATGAATCCTTACAATCTGAACCGTCTCAAAATTAAGGGGGCGTGGCAGCAGATTGGTAAGGTCACAGGGGAAACATAAAGTTAAATCCTTCTCCGTTTGTGCCATCAAACTACCTTGGGTATTTTAAATTATAGTTGGTTTGAAGGTTTCTCCATTAGTCTGTCCATTATTAACCTTAAGTTTTTTGTTAGTTGCCATGTTCTGCACTGTTCTAAGAAACCATGAGTATTGAACTGGTTAGTAACTTACCCTGTGGGGTTATTCACATTCGATTGGCTGGTCAATTTATAGCCAATCATCTACCCAGTGTAACCACTTGGTGTCATTAATCATTACCTCAGGTACCACCTTGAAGACATTGAACACATGTGCAGTACCATGACTCATGTACATTCCTGTTGGTGCACAGGTGTGTTGCTGATGCCTGTGCTACAGGTATAGAGCCGTAAGAGCCCATTCACAGAGGCATCCTCATAGGACAAACACAGGAGAGGACACCACTGGGGATACTAGGGGCCTCCGCCTTCTACTCATCATTCCATTAAACGTAACCAAAGACCCAAGAGCCAGCCGCGGTGATGTTGGACGAGAGGGTAGGAGCCAGCAGGGCTAGAGGCCTGGTAAGTAGAGGGTAGACCACTGCTAGAGACGTGGTCAGTAGAGGGTAAGAGGGCTAGAGGCCTGGTCAGTAGAGGGTACAGTAGGGCTTGAGGCCTGGGGCCGTATTCACAAAGCTTTTTATCCTACCACTAGGAGTGCTCTTAACTTGCGCTAAAAGGACTTTTTTCTTCAAAGTAATTCACAAAGCTGCTGAGACCTACTCATACTAAGGATAAATCACTAAGAGTGAACTAAGAGTGACACCCCCTTTCGTTGATTCTCGTGGACGAGTTTAGAAGCGGTCACTACGGTGATTGGTTGGTCTCCGTGAAACTCTTCCACAACATCCCCGCAACATAGGCTACAAATGAAGTCCTATCAAATCATTATGGACAGTGCAGTTAGTAGAATACAGGCATGAAGACACGTTTGTAAAGAACACGATAATGACGTTGTATTCACGCTAAAGAGAGAGGGAAAGCAAACAATAAAAATACGTAATTGCATTATATAAAGGAGGTAATTAAAAGCACCCTGCAAAATATTATCCGCTAAGCATGTTTCCAGCACTAAACACTTTTAATATCAGCACATACCACCGTTCAAGTCCCCCTATCATGATATATTGAAAGCGAGGACAAAGACGTGAAATGCAAGCGAAAGCCCAACTGGTCCCAGGACCAATTGCTACCGAGCTGATTATAAACTTAATATAATAAAACATCTTACAATAAATTATTAGATAGTTATCATAAGTAAGAGTAGTTTTTTACTTGAAACTTACATTGCTACTGTTTAAATAATGATCATTATTATTAAATTGATTTATTCCTATTATTATTTGAAATAAGTAATGATGATTTAAGTTATACACTACTATTAATACATGAGTCAAATAATGATGGTTTAAGTGATTTATTTATATATTAAACAATAAAGGATGATTAAAGGTACATTTGTAACATTAAAGGGATACTTCGCCGATGGAGATATGAAGGTTATGTGAAGTAAATAATTCTATGTATTATAAATGTGCAAAAAAAATAGAAATCGGTTCATCCTAGCCTGAGAAAAGGCAGAAAGTGTCTCTCTGGCTCAAAAGTAAGAAATCCTCCAACTACCACAGTGCATTGCGCTCGCTGCACCGCCCAGCTGTTTCCGTTTGGAGGGGGAAGGACCCATGGTCCTAGCGCGAATGGTAGCACGAGAAAACTTTGTGTAAACATATCCCCATGATACATTGATTAGTTTAGACTCCTGCCCTTGTTTTTTCAAACGCATCATTTTACTGTACAGCATAAAAACATTTGCTAATTACAGTATCTCAGCATATCAAGTATTTGTACTCAACCTTTTCTCCCCAGTTGAAATAAGTGTTTATCTTATACAGTAGGCCTACTTTAGTATAACAGCACTTGGGTTGGTAAACAAATCACAACAACCAGCATGAATTTGAAGTTTTATTCATGAAAAAATATGAACTATTTACAAAAATAAAACGTATAGGGGGTGCGTTTGCTAGAGTGAAAATAGTCACAGCTTATCTTGAGCATCTACTGTCTCCTGGTAGCCACGGTACTGCCCATCTTGTGCTGGGTAATTAGCTCTGATGGCCTGGGCAACACAGGAAGCCGATACTGTCTAAGAAAGAAATAGAACAACATTAGCAAAGCAAGATAAATTATGCCTTGAGTAGCCTATACAGCATTACACAGACTTCAAGCTAACGTAACGTAGCGTATGCTCTGCAAATAACATCGGCTACTTTCGGATAAATACATTGTCACGTTCCCTGGGCTCAAAACTATTGTAGCCAATGTGTTAAAAAACAACAACACTTACTCTATGCTCAGACGTCTGTTTCTCCCGGCGGGCTTTGGCTGGCGTTTCCAGTTCACTTTCTGGGTCCGGAAATATGCATCCAATATCCAACTGTTAAGATGAGGCGTAAAGCCTGGGTGAGAGAGAGATGGCCCCGTCCTCGCCAGATTCAGCCATTTATTCTAGAAGAAACTGGCATCGCTGAAATTCGCTGCAGCACAGGGACTCTGTGTTAGTATCTATAGGTGAACAGAACAAACTGGCGCGCTCCGGCTCCTCGTCCTCGGCAACAGGCAAGGCTTGTTCAGCTGCAGCCGCAGCAGCCTCCTCCTCTATTTGTGTCAATTCTTCCTGGCTGTATTCTGGCTCGTACTAATAGCCCTGAATGTCCGAATCCAACAATAGATTTTCAAAATCCACTTTGGCTGTTTCACATTGCAAATTTGTTCTCTGGCCAAGCGGTGAAGAAACATGGCGGACATTGTGTTTACATCTCGTACGCAAGCTCCCGCTGCCCCTCATTCTTTATTGGTGGGCTCACAAATTTGCGGAAGTGGTTTGTAGCCCTCGGCCCTTCTAGCAGGCAAGCAAGTCCTCCCGAGATGACGTCAAACGCGTCATTTGACGTCATTTCGGGAAAAAATTAGATCAGGAAAGCTGGGCCAAGGGACGACTGGGTTAGACTGAGGGAAAATATATATATTTTTTATATTACAATAGTGATTTTATAATGATAGAACGCCAGTTCTGAATGGCTTAAGTATCCCTTTAAGTGTGTTTTAACTATCACTGATGGTTGCTATATTCCTAAATCGTCGGCATTGCAAAGTTGAATTTTCCATGTTGCCAAATATCTAAGTGTTATTCACTAATTCAACCACAAGTTTGGTACCCTCACGATTTAGCCTATATCTCTTTATCAATTCGCAGTCCACCATTGTCTCCAAAACATTTTGTCTTGCTGCAGCCATTTTCACATTCTTTGTGAATAGGTCTTACTGAATAAGGAGTCCTCTCAAGGACTTTTAAGCTCTCCTAGGCTTAGGTGCTCCTTTTGGTCCTAAATTTAAGAATGACACGCCCATTATTTTAAGGAGTTTTTCCTAAATCCGCCATTCATTCGCTATTTTAGCTCTAAGGTTCTTTGTGAACACGGCCCCTGGTCAGTAGAGGGTAGAGCAGGGCTAGAGGCCTGGTCAGAGTCTGAGAGGCAGGCTAATAAGCAGCTTTCAAAGGGAGTGTTTGCCTGATGAGGACTAGTACTAACACGAAATCTTGCATTATTTTTGTTTATTATGAATGTGGGCACTGTGAAACTATGAAAACAGATGTGTCTGAGACAAACTCGCCAAGATCTCATTTCAAGCCAGATTGGACAGCCAGTTCTTAGATCAGAGCAAGAAAGGAAATACAAATATATATATATTTTGCAGAGACAAATAGCTCTATTCAATGCGAAGAATTCCTTTAGCACATAATAGCCATTATTCAATTTGTTTTAATGAAAACAGCACCAGAGCATTCATGAGATTACTCTAAGACTCTGCACTGTGGCCTGCCCCATTCATCTTCACTTTTATGGGTTCCATTTAGATAATGCCATTTTCAAAACAAAAGCTGGCCTTTCCAGAAAGATGACAAGGTCATGGGTAGCCTGGTGCCTTTACCCCACGCTAAAGGATGGAGCTATCATACCCTTCTAATGCAATCAAACAGTTATATTCCATCTAATCCTTGGTGATGTCAGTGGTTCACATCCAAGTGGATTAGACCAACCCACTTTAAGTTGAAAGCTTCCAGATCCGTAAAACCAACAAAGTGTGTCTCTTTCTGAAAGTGGATGTGCAGACCACACAGCAAATATTTCTATGCTCCATTTGGGTTTGTACTGTTGCTCTGATTTGACGAGCTTATCAATATCTCAAAGAACAACAGCTTGGGTGTCAAGTTTTGCTGCAGTAATGCTGATTATATCATAATGATCATAATGTGCACGCACACACTGATACACACAGGAGTCTTTTGAGGTGAGAGTGCCAGCTCAGGCCTCCTGAACTGTTCCCCTGAATGGGGGAACAGTTACTGAGAAAGATCAGGCAGCAGCATTGTGCGGTGTCCTCACACTGGAATACTTCTGGATCATTCTTCCAAGAAGACTGAGGGCCCTATTTTATCCGTCTGAAACGCAAGTGAGAAGCACGAAACGGAACTAGCTTTGTGGGCAGACCTCTGGCACTGTTGCTATAATACCGGCGGATAAATGACTCTTGCGCCCAACGCAAATCTAAAATGGGTTGGTCTGAATACCCGTAGGTGTGTTTTGGGAGTAACATGCAATAAACCAATGAGAGTGTCATCCCCCATCCCCTTTAAGAGCCATGAGCGCATTTGAACCTGATGAGTTGATATTTTCACAGCGCGTTTGCAGTCACCGATGAGATTGATGTATGACCAAATGAATTTCAAACTTCGAATGGCTCACTTTATGGCCAAATAGATTCTAATAGCGTTTTCTTCTACAACTCTTCTACAACTTAACACACATATGATATGCAGTCCTGTGGGTCTATTTAATGATATGCGGCAATACATTAACAAACATAGTTTCTTACCAGTATTGTATAGGCTACATTATCGTTATCAACTTGTGTTCATAATATGCATGTGTCCCCCCGTTAATATTCATTGCCATGGACAGTATTATGCGTTACGTGTTTAGTTTGCGTATGTTTAAATAGATGGGTATGAGGGGCCGCCTGGGACATAATTCATACTTGGGCTTACACACACTATTAGAATCTTGCATATACACCACTGTACTCATACACACACACTCCTTTTACATGTATGTATGAGTGTATAGTAGTGTATGTGAGAGAATATAGTAGTGTGTGTGAGAGGGAATTGCATTGTGTATGAGAGAGTATAGTAGTGTGTGAGAGAGTTTGACAGAAACGGAAGTGAGTTTGATTCCTCACTTCCTGATTGGCAGACAGAAGAGGCGGTCGCTTCTGGCGGTCAAAATACTGCGCTGTCATTTCACTCTGGAATTTCCAGCGATTCTATTATGCTGCGTTCTCATCAAAAAATGATTTGATCGCTTGTTTGCGTTGTCCCCGGAGTTTGAGAGAGGCTGCCTCTCAATTCATTCTCAACCATGGCCAGTCTCTACGTGTTGTGGAAGTACCAGAGACGTCAGAGAAACCGACGCAGTGTAATACCATCTGTTCTATAAAATATTCTAATCTAGAACACTCCGGGACAAGGGCGTAGGAACCGAGGGGGACGGAGGGGACGTGTCCCCTCCAATATCGGAGACAGGAGCATTTGTCCCACCTAAAAATTATACCGGATCTGTCAGGTTTCCGATATGTGTCCCCCCCAATGTTAAACTCATTCCTACGCCCCTGCTCCGGGAGCTCTGGCGGGAGTACTGGAGCTCTTTATCTAAATAATATAAGATGATATAATATATAGATATCTGTATAATATTATATTGTAGCGTCACAGGGTTTGGGAGATGGGGGCGGGCCTTAGCGGGGGGAGCACTCGTGGGGATTCGGCTTTGCAGGGTTTGTTGTGGTTACCGGCGTTGCCGTGGTTACCGGTCTTGCGTGTGTTCCAACAATGGACCTATTAAAGAACGGTTCCAACGGTTTATTAGCGGTGGTATCTAATAAATCGCTGTCTAAGCAATACTTCATTCACTGCCTCTTCCGTGGTCATCACAATATATATAATATCACAGCCAAAAGCTATGTGCGCCTCCAGATGATAATATGAACTGCGTCAGGTAATCTGAAGTCCAAATTGAACCGCGACAATCTGAGGAGAAAGGGATTGTTGCCGTTTGCGGACTCCCGGAGCTCTTTCTGCGAGGAAGTGCAGGAGGTTCCACCACCCCCCGAGCTCTCGGTCCCCGCTGGAGGAGCTCCTGGAGTCCGCAAACGGCCACAATCGTCATTGTCGTTAATATTCATAATATCATCCGGAGGCGCACACAGCTTTTGGCCGTTATATTATATATTATATTATACAGATATCTATATATTATATCATCTTATTTTATTTAGTTATAGAGCTCCAGGACCCCCCGCCGGAGCTCCCAGAGTGTTCTAGATTGGAATATTTTGCGTCGGTTTCTCTGATATCTCTGGTACTTCCACAACACGTAGAGACTGACCATTGTTAAGAATGAATTGGCGGTCAAAAGAGGTGACCTCTCAAACTCAGGCGACAGAGCGAACAAGCAACGTCCTAATCAATTTTTTTGGTGCAAACATAGCATAACAGAATTGCTGGAAATTCTAGAGTGAAAGAGTGCATTATTTTGAGCGCCAAAAGCTACTATCTCTTCTGTCAGCCAATCAGGAACTTAGGAATCAAACTCACTTCCGTTTCATTCAATCTCACTTCCGTTTCATTCAAACTCTCTCACACACACACTATTATACTCTCTCAAACACACTACTGCAGTGGTTTTCAAACTGTGAGGCGCGCCTCCCATGGGGGGCGCCAGAGATCTTCAAGGGGGGCGCGACGTGAGAAAAAAAGAAACCAGAAAAAGTAACAGAAAAAACTCAACGACGAAGACGTGCTTTGTTCGAAATCGTTCCTTATTCACTCACTCACTATTCCCTATATAGTGTTTATGATATAGTGCACTATATAGGGAACGAACAAGCGAGAATTCGGACACTACGCTGAACATTTCTAAACGTCATTTGCGTCAGTAAATGAGCCGGGTATTTGTGTGACGCAGCCAGATGCGCCCACATCATGAAAACAAACAAACCGGGCACCCACGAGGAAAGCCGGAGGTTGTATTGATGTTGAATTGACGTTGTTCAAGGTTTTTTTTATTAATTTTGAATGTTACATTTTCTTTGTTAAATCCCAAATAAATTGTTGACATTTCTAAACGAAAGCCGGAGACTCCATCATTAAATGTATTCGTTTTCGTTATTATTCAGCTTCTCCTCCGGAAAAACACGACTGCATTACATTGTGGTGTACGGGAGTACCATGTAGGGAACATCGTCGTTCACTCAAATTTTGGGTATTTTAAGTCCACTTTATGGTACGTGAAATTTACCACTGAGAATTCGAACACCACTACAAAATGGCGAGCACCCTATATAGTGCACTATATCCGTGATTGGGAACTATTTCGAACACAGCTACGCAAACTCATTGCTCGCACTAAAGTTGAGGTGAGCTAAAAAGGAGGCTAAACTGGCAGTTTACAGATTAAGATGTTCAAATGTATTTTAAAAATGTTAAGCAAAAACATGCTTAGATAAAGATGTTAAAATGTGTTAAATGTGTTTAAAAACACACAGATGTTTAGAATGTTTGAAAAATATGTTTAAAATGTTTCAAAAAATATGATCAGAGATGTTTAAAATGTGTAAAATATGATCATAGATGTTTAAAATTTGATCAGAGATGTATAAAATGTGTAAAATAATTAGAAGATCTTTCAAAACACAGGGATTTAGACAAAAATATATTGGGGGGGGGCTCAGTTTAAATTTGTTCTCTGAGGGGGGCTCACTCTGTCATACTTTGAAAACCCCTGCACTACTATATTCTCTAGCATAAACAACTATACTCTCTCACCCACACTACTATATTATCTTGCATAAATAACTATACTCTCTCACACACACTACTAAACTCTCTCACATACACTACTATACTCTTACATACACTACTATTCTCTCTTACACACACTACTGTATTCTCTTGCATAAACAACTATAGTCTCTCACATACACTACCATACTCTCTCACATACACTACTACCTCATAGATGGGTGCACACACGCGTCCCCGCATTCATTCATGCTTTTAAGCACACACATGCGCACCTATGAGGGGCCGCCTGAGACAGAATTCATACTTGGTCTTACACACACTATGATAATCTTGCATATACACCACTATACTAATACACACACACTATTATACTCATTTTACATGTATGTATGAGAGTATAGTCGTGTGTATGTGAGAGAGTATAGTTGAGTATGGTAGTGTATGTGAGAGTATAGTAGTGTATGTGAGAGAGTATAGTTGTTTATGCAAGATAATATAGTAGTGTGTGTGAGAGAATAGTATTGTGTGTGTGAGAGAGTATAGTAGTGTGTGTGAGAGAGTTTGACTGAAACGGAAGTGAGTTTGATTCCTCTGTTCCTGATTGGCTGACAGAAGAGGCGGTAGCCTCTGGCACTCAAAATACTGCCCTGTCATTTCACTCTGTAATTTCCAGAGATTTAGTTATGCTGTGTTACCACCGAAAAATGATTTGGTCTCTTGTTTGTGTGGTCGCTTGAGATTGAGAGAGGCTTCCTGTTTTGACCGCCAATTTATTCTAAACCCTGGCCAGTTTCTACGTGTTGTGGAAGTACCAGAGACGTCAGAAAAACAGACGCAGTCGTTTAGGATTCATAATATCATCCGTTCTATGAAATATTCTAATCTAGAACACTCCAGGAGCTCCGGCGGGAGTCCAGGAGCACTATATCTAAATAATATAAGATTATATACTTTATAGATATCTTTATAATATAAAATTGTACATGTTTGTGTCAAGAAAATATGAGTTTGCTGTACGTTGTTTGCAGATGCATTGATTTAAAAGTACAACTTATTACCGCTGTATCAGCTGTTCTTTCCCAAATAATTTAACCAACGAGATTTCATTTTGGAAGGCTGGGATATGGCCTACTTAGCTCGAGTTTATTATTGTTATTATTATTATTTGAACGCATGGCATAGCCTACTACAGTGTTCATTCATGCAGCCCCTATGGAAAAAAATTGTTTCCACAATCTATATCATCATCATAATATGCAAATCGTTTGCATGTTTGTGCTGTGTATAGCATACTGGTGTGTAAGCTTATGTTGCAGTTCCGATCTGCCATTGTACGTCAAAATAGCAACACCAACTGCGCTATCCGCTGTGCACTTAGACCAGGTACTTTTCAGTCAGTTGTGCAACTGCTTTATCGATCTGTAAGATAGCACCATGTATCATTTGCGCCGGAACAAGACTGCTTTTCGCCGACATGCCTCTCAGGGCGCAAGTTTAGTGGCGCGAGTTTGCTGCGGGGGAAAATCTGATTTGCGCCGGGTGCAAACTAGCGTCGATACATGCGTCTGTGTAGAAAGTATATTGCGCTGGGTGTAAGATAGGGCCCGGAGGGTTCTGCGTTAAATTTCCACTGTTCCCAGTGTTTACAACCGTCAACTCATATTTCTCTCAATCAACACTCTACGGCATTTCAGAATGTTTGCAAACAATAGGCGTCAAGATACTTTCGGGTGGCAGAATGCGAGCAGCTTCCGCAGACCTGAAGCGATCATTTTGTTGAAACGATAACGAAAACGATATTAATGTAATATAATATTATATATATATATAATGAGACGTCCCGTAGCACCCCGCAAGCAGAAAATCATTAATTCAAGCCTCTGTTTTCTCGATTGCTGTGCCCTGGTCGAATGACATGGAAAGGTTTGTTTACTATTGGTGCAATCGGAGAACGCTTTGGCTTTTGCCACCCGGAAGAACGCATATTATTGTTGTGACATCATGGTGAATTGTCTTATAGTGAACAAAGAAACAAAGGAGCCTTACAGCTGTAATATAGATAATATCTGTATCCAAGACAAGCCATGGTGGACAGTTTCAGCCGCCACGTTGTGTTAAGATGCAATAATTCCAGGTTGTCACCTTCGAGCTTGGCATTCAATGATTTAAACTGGCATAGACACAACCGTGGAGCGGTAAAGAGACAGGCTTAGTGATGGAAGCAGAGCGTGGCAGATTAATACACTGACAGAGGAAGAGAGAGAGACTAGCAGGTGCAAATGACGAGCTTAGCAGCCATTAGTTTGAAGAGAAAACAATGGCGTCCTCCCCAGAGCCTCTTCCCCATGTCGCGACTCAGCGGTAATTAATGTAGCTTTAGGGCAACATCTGACCTTTGGGGACGTGTTCTCAGGACATTGTGTAAACTAGCAGCAGGCTCACAGTCCAGTACGGGCTACTGTTGAGTGGACTGGAGCAATTAACTTTCACTGCAAACTCAGTTACCCCATCAACCCCCTCTCTGCATTGGATCAATGCAATAAATATGTGCTCTTTACAAAGTTCTGTACATTTGGTGAAAGAAATAGTTGGCATACGGACTGAATTTGATCGAACATTTACACATAATGTAACAAACATGTAGTCTAATACATGTACTCTCTATTACACTGTGTGTAGGTCACATGTCTTCCAGGAGCAGGTGGGGTCAGCCATCTTGCTCAGGGAGGCCTAAAGATACAGTTGCACGTTAGAGTTTAACCAGGATCATTCGGGAGTCCAGTACCCTTATTAATTTAATATCCTCATTACCTGACATTTCACTACAATCATTTGGGAAATGTTTGAGCTTGTTGTGACAGTGGGAGGGGAAAATAAAAGCATCTCAAAAGTTTATCCTTCAAAATGATGTAACATTGCAAAGGATCCCGTAAAGTATGTTTTATCCTGTAAGGAGGTACAGTGGCGGCTGGTGGTTTTTAAAGTGAGGGAGGAAGGACTGCGCGCTTGGTTGCCATTGGCCTGCTTGCACTGATTGTCAGGTTTCACCAAATGGCAGACGAGAACCCAATAGAGGAGAAGCAGAGGTCAAACCAGGTAGTCAATCCGTGTAGCAAACAAATCCAGTAGGAGCAGGCAACAAGGAAGGTCCAAAGTCCAAACAGGCAAGTCAATCCAGTAGGAACAGGCAAAAAGGAAGGTCCAAAGTCCAAAAAGGCAGGTCAATACACGAGCAGGCAGGTTCAGGATCAGAATGAGAAGACGTGGGAGAGCTAGGTAAACACACTAGACAATCTGGCAAAGAACTGAGGGAAATGGACCGGTACATATACTGAGGGGCTGATTAGCTGATGAGGAGCAGGCGAGTATGGGGGTGGGGCAGGCCAGGTGAATAAAAACAGCAGGTAATGCAGAGCAGGAGGGAGTGGCAGAGTCTGAAATGACATGAGTTAGTGTGGCAAAACAGGAAACAGACAAATGAAAAACTAAAGCCTTGCTGAAGTTGTGACAGAACCCCCCCCCCTAGGGACGGCTCCTGACGTCCCACCGGGCTGGTCAGGATGGTCCCTATGGAAAGCTAAGATGAGGTCAGGGTCCACGAGTCGGAACCCATGAGCGCTCCTAAGGGCCATAACCCTCCCAATCGACAAGGTATTGAAAACCCCTTCCCCGCCGTCGCGACTTGATGAGGCGATGGACAGAGTAAGCAGGACCCCCATCAATGAGCCGGGGGGGTGGCGGGGGTCTGGAGGAGGGCTGGAGCTGGCTTTCCTTAATGGGTTTGTCCTTGGAGACATGGAAGGTGGGATGAATCCTCAGAGCGAGAAAGGCGAAGACAGACTGCAGCAGGGTTGATGACCTTAGTGATGGAGAACGGGCCCACAAACCTTAGGGCCAAATTCCTAGACTCTACCCGGAGTGGGAGGTCATGTGTGGACAGCCAAACCTTCTGACCAGGAGTGTAGCATGGTGCAGGGATCCAACGGCGGTTGGCATTTCTCTGGTACCGGTTGGACGAACGCAGGAGAGCAGAACGGGCCCGCAACCAGATGCGCCGACAGCGCTGGATGAACGCCTGGACAGACGGGACAATGGCCTCTCGCTCCTGCTCAGGGAACAGTGGAGGTTGATATCCCCAAGAGCACTGGAAAGGAGAAAGCCTTGTTGCTGAGCTTGGAAGCGTATTGTGAGCATATTCCACCCACAAAAGCTGTTTGGACCAGGAGGATGGTGTGTGGGACGCGATGCAACGCAAGGCAGTCTCCATTTCCTTGTTCATCCGTTCAGTCCGTCCGTTGGATTGAGGATGGAAACCAGAGGAAAGGCTGACCGTGGCCCCCAACAGTTGGCAAAAGTCTGTCCAAAAACGAGAAGTGAACTGTGGCCCCCGATCTGAGACAATGTCACAGGGGAGGCCGTGCAGACGGAAAACATGATGCAACATAAGTTCAGCGGTTTCTTTGGCAAATGGTAATTTGGGCAATTTTTGGCCTGTTCAGACTTTGAGAAGATTAGGATATCATCAAGATATACAAACACAAACACATTGAGAAAATCCCGGAGCACATCATTCGCTAAGGCTTGGAATATTGCTGGAGCATTAGTAAGTCCGAAAGGCATAACCAGGTACTCATAGTGGCCTCTAGGGGTGTTGAACGCCGTTTTCCAATCATCCCCCTCCCTAATGTGAACAAGGTGATAGGCATTCCTGAGATCAAGCTTGGTAAACACAGAAGCCCCTTGCAACAGTCGACCGGTCCCCTTAGCAGAGAAATACCCCCAAACCATAATGCTTCCAACTCCATGCTTGACGGTGGGGATGGTGTTCTTGGGGGAATTCCTCTTCCTCTAAACACCGCGCGTCGAATTGATACCAAAGAGCTTGATTTTGGTTTCATCTGACAACATCACCTTCAGCCAAGCATTCTCTAAATCATCCAGGTGTTCATTGGCAAACTTCAAAAAGACAGAACTGTACATGTGCCTTCTTGAACAGGCGGACCTAACGGGCGCTGCAGGATTTTAATCCATTACGGCGTAGTGTGTTACCAATGATTTTCTTGGTAACTGTGGTGCCAGCTGCCTTCAGATCATTTACAAGCTCCTCCCGTGTATATCTGGGCTGATCCCTCACCCATCTCATGATCATTGATACCCCACGAGTGGAGATCTTGCATGGAGCACCAGACCGAGGGAGATTGACAATCATTTTGTGCTTCTTCAATTTTAAAATAATCACACCTATAGTTGTCACCTTCTCATCCAGCTTCTTGCAAATGGTCTTGTAGCCCATTACGGGCTTGTGCAAGTCTACAATCTTATCCCTGATGTCCTTGGACAGCTCTTTGGTCTTGCCCATTATGGAGCAGTTTGAGTCTGATTCCAGTCTTGTTTTGATTGTTCGATTCTGTGGACAGGTGTCTTTTATACAGGTAACGAGTTGAGATCAGGAGTGCTTTCTTAAAGCAAAATGACTAATCTGTGGGAGCCAGAATCTTTTATTGTTGATAGGGGATAAAATACTTATTTCACTCAATAAAATGCAAATCAATTGATATATTTTTTTTTTATGTGATTCTTGTGTTTTTTTTTAAAGACCATTCATTTCTTTGTCAGTGGCCAAACTTACAAAATCAGTGAGGGATAAAATAGTTATTTCCTCCACTGTATATAAAGATATCTATATAAAATCAAGTGTATAGTTGATGGTAAGTTTGCCATCAACTCGTCTCCAGAAGTCAATGTATGGAGGAGAGACCAATACAGGAAGAGACAGAGACAGACTGACAGAGAGAGACACACATAGGGGCAGTAAGAGAGAAGCAGACACAGATGGGGAGTGAGAGAGAGGAGTATTATAATAGACCAACAGGATCTGTTGATAATGTTCATGTTGAATGATGAAGTACAGATGTTGGGCCATGTCTTTACATGGTCAAGTTTTGTTCCCTTCAGAAACACCATTGAAAGTGAACAGGAACAGAAGGATATGGCTATCAGGGTTCAGCCAGATATGAAGCCTTTATGACACTGTCCACGTGGGTATGAACAGAGAAACACACCTTTACTGCTCTCAGACCATCCATTCTGCCTTCCAGTTTACAGTTGACACCGCTAGGCTCGGACCGCGGTTTTTACATCCACATTCCGCACATGGAGGCCATGATAGGCCACCTCGAACCAGTCTATAGAAGAAAATTATTAATTCCTGTACATCCAGGACCTCACCCAAAACATGATATCCAAATTAATGGAGATCCTTACATAACAAAACAAAAATGGATTTGCTTTGTATTAGTAGAATTCAAACTCTTTCTTCCCTTAGACGTAGAATAGTGACATCCTGCCACAAACTGATTCATAGTATGTTGAGGCCCTGAGAGGAACTAAGGTAGTCTCTTCTGCATGGGACTCCAAAGCAGAGAGCCATAGCTGTGGCCTGGATACTGTTATCCTGGTTTGCAGCATATGGACACTGCTTGACATTCTCACATACATCATTCTCTAGGCTACTTGTTGCTCAGCACTGATTGTTATATGGTGAATTAAGTAATGTACAATGTCAGCAACATGATGACTGCGCAGTGTGCATGACAATACAGGCTGTATACTGGTGGAGCTGTATTCACAGCATCACTATACACAGCATGCATTGTCATGCACACTGCACAGGCCTTTTGTATCTCTCAAGGAAGTAGAGCATGCTGGTGATTAGCATGCTTCCGGGACTCATATCTTGGCAGAAATGATGTTCTCCGCCAGCCAGAACCACATCCTTTCTGAGCCTACAGTGAAGGAATATTGAATAGATTAGAAAGTATTGGTATTCTCTGTGGGGAGCGCTACAGGCCTACCAGAGAGCACTAAGCCATGCCGATATGCTGCCTCCAAAATGTTCACATGCCATACAGAATAACATTGATACAGAAATGAAATAGACAAATCACCTGAGTACAAACACTGATCAAAATTCTGTCAGAATTTAAAATTGTGCTAATATGCCATGTAAACTATTGAGGAATACATAAATGAGTAGGAAGACATTCAGTTCTAACTCCATTGGAGTAACTCCAATACACGACGGTAAAAAAGCTTCTTCAAACACATAAATTGTGGCCTTTGAACTTTGATTGCCTTTTTCCTATCTGTAGTGGCTGTGGCTGCAGTTTGTAGTTCAATCAGCATTTCTTGAAGATTTGATCTACTTGTTCTGACGTTATAGGATATTGACTAATGATTAAAAAGTATTGACAGTTTGACAACTTTTGCATTGACAATCCAATACCAATTACGTAAACTGTATCTGGCGACATAAGGTCCGGCTGGCTCAGTCCTATAAACAGATAACAGCACATCAAATGACCCATGTAGCAAAGGCCAATCACTAAACACCACCTAGGTGGCTGCCTCACTCAACCTAGGTGGAGTTTATTGGGCTCCTCCAGACAAGCACGGTGGTGTTGAAGAAGCTTTATTGTTGGGTTTGCATATAATGATTCATGGCCTGGTGCTCCATGCTGCCATGCAGGAGATCCCCCTGAGTGTGAGGTGATGGCTGGTTCAACCTGTGCACACTGATCAGACTCGGCCAGGTGAGCCTGCTTAAATCAGCCATCCTCCACAAACACTCCCACAACCTATGAATTGACCGATAAATCAATCACACAATTATCAACATTTCACACGAGTGGATCAGTTGGAGCATTACTAGCCAGACACAAATTTATGCAATGAGTGCTGTCTTCCTGGTAAATCCCTCTTGATCTGGTTTATGAATTAAGGGCATTTTTACTTGAATGAGCCCTCAAGAGCACGCACAATGCTAGTGCATTAATTGTTAGCTAGAAAATAGTTTATACTCTCCTGAACTCTAATTACACGTGTTTCTGGCCATAAACAATGGAACTGAAAACAGGACGAGCTCATAATGATGTCTATATTCCACAAGGCTGGTTAAGGAAGCCATCTAAAAGTGCTTCTGGGTGGACTGACAAAATAGCATTACCTGACATTACCTATAGTATATAAACACACACACACACCAAACTACCCACCAACCAATCACCAAACAGTTGTTATTGATGATGCATGAATAGATAATAACAGCGTGGCGTAACTTCTGGATACCCCCCACCAGAAGAGATTATGGAGCTTCTGGGAGGCTGGACGCTGCTTGGGTGGTGCTCACTACAAAGGCTGGGTTGGTTTTCACTATAGAGGATAGGGTGGTGCTCATTATACAGGCTTGGGTTGTGCTCTCTACAGAGGCTGGGCTGGTGCTTATTATTGAGGCTGGGGTGGTGCTCACTATAGAGGCAGGGGTGGTGCTCACTATAGAGGCTGGGATGGTGCTCACTATAGAGGCTGGGATGGTGCTCGCTATAGAGGCAGGGGTGGTGCTCACTATAGAGGCTGGGATGGTGCTCGCTATAGAGGCTGGGGGGGTGCTCACTATAGAGGCTGGAGTGTGCTCACTACAGAGGCTGGGGTGGTTCTCAATATTGAGGTACTTGGGTTGGGTACTTGGGTTGGGCTTACTATAGAGGCTTGGGTGGTGCTCACTAAAGAGGCTGGGGTGGTGCTCACTAAAGAGGCTGGGTTGGTGCTTACTATAGAGGCTGGGTGGTGCTCACTATACAGGCTTGGGTGGTGCTCACTAAAGAGGCTGGGGTTGTGCTCACTACAGAGGCTGGGATGGTGCTCTCTGTAGAGGCACCGGATCCACACTCTCTCACCATCTGGTTCACCCTCCAGCCTCCATTACTCTGATCAGTCCAGGAAGGTTTTACTTCACTTTCCACCAGCCTGCATCACTCTGATCAGTCCAGGAAAGTTTCACTCTCCACCAGCCTAATCACTTCACTCTACATCAGCCTGCATCAATCTGATCACTCCAGGAAGGTTTCACTGTCCACCAGCCTGATCACTCAGATCACTTCATAAAGGAAGGCCTCATGGGCTCCACCTGGTCTATGATGGTCCAGTGGGTCTTCTTTGCTCCAGAAGGAGTCCTTGAAGCTGCCACCAGCCCTGGTCCCCGAGCAGAGGGAACTAGGGGAGAGCTCCTCCACTCAAACACATGCAGGTCCCCAGGGGGCGTCGCTGAAAGATCAGCGGCTATTCAGGGAACAGGGGGTGGGGGAAGTCTTTCTGAACGGTGAGGAACAGGGGGGAATGAGTCTTTCTTAACCGTGAGGTATGGGGGGGGGGGGGGGGGGGGACGATGAGGTACACGGGGCGGGGAAGGGCTGAGTCTTTATGAATGGTGAGGTAGGATGGGGGAAGGATGATTCTATATTAATGGTTAGGTACAGGGGGTGAGTCTTTACGAATGGTGAGGAACAATGGGGGTGAGTCTTTATGAACAGTGAGGTACAGGGGTGAGTCTTTATGAATGGCGAGGTACAAGGTGAGGGGGCTGAGTCTTTATGAACGGTGAGGTACGGGGGGAAGCTTTATGAACGGTGAGGAACAGGGGGGTTGAGTCTTTATGAACGTGAGGTACAGGGGGGTGAGTCTTTATGAACGGTGAGGTACAATGGGAAGGGGGGCTGAGTCTTTATGAATGGTGAGGTACGGGGGGTGAGTCTTTATGAACAGTGAGGTGAGTCTTTATGAACAGTGAGGTACAAGGGGGTGAGTCTTTATGAACGGTGATGTAAAGGGGGGGTGAGTCTTTATGAACGGTGAGGTACAGGGGGGGTGAGTCTTTATGAACAGAGAGGTACAGGGGGCTGAGTCTTTATGAACAGTTAGGTACGGGGGGGTGTGAGTCTTTATGAACAGTGAGGTACAGGGGGGGGTAAGTCTTTATGAATAGTGAGGTACAGGGGGGTAAGTCTTTATGAACGGCTATGGAACCTCCATCATGTAGAGATTCGCCCTTCATTCTCCACATCGTGTGCATGAGCGAACGATGTGGTGGATCGTACAGGCATGAGATAAACGACAACACGTTCCAATGCCTGTCCCCTCTACGGACGGGCATTGGAAATTAGCTAAAGCTACAAATGCTATGATGCTTTTCTGCTGGATTATGCACAATCCACATGAGTTGTATCTGTCTCTATCAAATAAAAATTAAATAACTAAACTGATGCGTCCATCAACTGAACCATAATAAAAGCAGGAGCTGCCTTTAATTTATAACTCATTCCTCAGGTCATGATCACGTTCTCATTTCGAAGTGGAGTTAGAAATGAAATAATGGACGTGAGTCAAATGGATTCAAAGGGTCCTCTGAATGAGCCTTTAAAAATAGTTCCTGGGACTATCCTAGTCATGCGGTGAGCACAAGGGCATACTTTCGGAGTCTATAGTTAGATGGCTCTGCCTGATTTATGCTTTAGCTGCATCAATGCTTTACCATGTTAACCTCATTAGCCCACTGTTATCATACCTGTTACAGTCCAATACACAAACATTTCTAAAGGTAAGTAATGAAATCATAAATGTTTCTATTTTTCTTTGAATTAAACATGTCATAATTTCCTCTATAATGTTATTTTCACCATGTCTCAACAGATTATTATTATTTTAGTTTATCCATGCCTCAACACCATTTGTATTAAACAGGGGGATTTTAATCAACAATAAACATGGCACAAATAAGAACAGGAGAAAAAACAAGCCAAACCTAGCAGTCAATAAAACTGCCGGTGACACTAAAGAGGGTTTGTGTAACACCTGAAGGATTTAAGATAAACCCAACCCCCTAACACGCCTTTTCTTTAAACTCTGAACGTTATCAAGGCAACGCAGCATTCATACTTATATATATATATAGATATATAAGTGGTTGTAGAGAGGATTGAGATTGATGACATTGTGGTGCATTATCATGATCACAGAATGACTTGGTAAAGGAAATAATGCTCACTGTTTTCATTTTATTGTATCAAGTTCCTCTGCAACACTAGCAACACAAGCCGTTAAATGTAGCTGATAGCTTATGCTTTAGTGCTTAAAAGAGTTATCAGGGTTAAGCTGCAATGGGAATATTATCTTTTCATATTCCAGTTCTCTAGCTGCCATTTGTTGGTGTGCCTTTTCTCTGCCCCCTTGGGGTGGTCGTGGTTCAAGGCTCCAACTAAGGCCTGTTTTCTTGACTCCCTTGGGTTGGTCGGGGAGCAAGGCTCCAAATGAGAAGGCACCACTACATCTCCCCACATTACAATTGTGAATGATCAAATCAAATCATGTTTACCTAAAGTACAGAGTTTCCTCACCAAGTAGAAGAATGCATAAGGGGATCCCTGCTCCCTTGTGACGGTTTACACCAGGCACAAAGGTTAACGTTAGATAACACAAGGTAGGGTGGCTAGACAATACAAGGAATAGGAAACAAAGCTTAGATGATGAAAAGGAAAAAACATATGGATTTTTCACACATCATGAGGAGTTTCATATGTTGTTTACTACCATCTGATTAACTAATACGATAGTTTTTATCGGGGAGCAGAGCTGTTCCAAGCATTCCTAAGACCCGTCTGCCACTTTATAAGAAGTCTTTGCTTTTGCCAATGCATTGGACTTCTCCTTGTGAAGCTCTTAGAGACACGCAGGGGAAACTCCCATCTGTGTCCTTGGATTATTGTATGTTTGACAAATTGTTAGTTCCGATTACTCTTCATTGTTAAACAGTTTATACAGAAACGATTGGCGTGGTGCAAATTCCCACCATAAACCCCATGATTGCTAGCTACAATGGAGCCTAACAGCTACATTTATGACTTATTGTTATCCCTGGCCATAGTGTTAGACAGTAATACAAAGTGTGACTAAGTATAACATTATTGCCAGAAAACTAAAATCCTATACTGCTCTTATATATATATACTAGAGTTGCCGCGAGCATGTTGCGTTGTAATTAAACCAATAGCAATAATGTGGAAACCCCAGTCGATAATGTAACAAATTTCTGAGCGCATAATATGATAACATTTTGCCTATATTGTTACAACCTATAACATTTTGGTTCACCGTAATGAAGCAAGCATAATCATTTTCTCTTTACGTTATGAAGCAGGCATAATAATCTTCTACTCATAAGCCGTTTCATACATGTCTTCCGCATTTTTGCCGCATTTATCAGCATATCAGATTTGACCCTGAGGGTTAGTCACACTTGATGGTGATTCATGCTTTATATGCGGACATCGATGTTATTTAGACATCAGTAGAATCAACGGGGGTTAACGAGGGTTGGCTAGCAAGGGGCGCAATATGAGGTAGGGTCTAAGTTCGCAAGATGTGGGATAAGTGCGGCCGCTGTCACTGTAGTTTGTTTTGGTTTGACCTCAGACTTAATGGAGGCAGAACGGGCAGCACTCATCGCAATCATCTTAAATGTTGCTAAAATGATGCATCATATATTCTGTTGCATCCACAAAATCCGAAGCATCGATCGATGAATGATTGGAGCATGAGGAAGAGACAAATAGAAGAAATGACGAAGAAAGGCGTCGCGAACGACTGCGTTACCGAAGAAAGAGAGCGTATTTTTTTTTGCTTAATTTCACATATAGCAAACACTGGGACAAATGTAGTTGATTTCTGTGTTTACCTGAGAAAAAAGGGAGAGTATAATGTTCAGCTAACTGTTGTCAATAATAATAATAAAAATAACTACGCATGCAGCTGTGAACTCATGTATTGCAATTTAATATATGATGTGTATTTTTTAAGTTACAATAAGAACTATCTTTACGCTTTCAACACGAATGACTCTTAAAACTCTCTCACTGAGAGTTGGCACTCTCAGTGCCAACATTTAAATATTTTTTAACCATTCAGCGAACAAAAGGCAACAGACTGATTATCATTTAGGTGGCCTCTCAATGACATGCAAAAGCATCATCCAATGCCCACTTAAGAGGTGTGAGGAATAAAGACTTTCTACTCTTCATTCACATACAAGGTGATTTACATTTCCTACAGAGAATATACTAGGATATGTTGTTCACACATACGGCCCATCAGGAGAATAGCCGGAGAATATCAGGTCTTACATGTGTGTCTGAAAGCAGCTAGTGTGTGAGAATTTGATTACATTATACAATGAGTCAATTAATGAGTTACAGGGGTAAATGTTCAATGGAAAGTGTAGTATACTATGCATGTAAATCAATTATTCAATGGCTTCAACTGTTACTCAGGAATCAAAGTGCATTAGCATTTAAAAAATGCATGGCAAATACTATTGGTTAGTTGAAAATAATAATTACAAACATCTGAAAATTGTGTTCATTTACAGAAGCACCTCAGTAAAATAAACTAAGTGTAACAACAGCTAAGGCAGAATCCTACCTAACTATAGTGAAGTAAAGCACAGGCTTTTGTGGGGGAGGGGGATAGGGAAAAGGGCAAGATTGCAGATTGTACATTGGCTACCTGACGTTAGAGTTTAGGATGTTCAAGAAGGAACGTAATATTGACTATGAGCAACAAAGTGTAGTCTTGTGGTGGACTGGTCATATTTCATCATACTCTGTTATTGACATGTTTTCGTTGTGTTATAGGGACGCTGTCTCTTTAAGATCGTGTGACTTGTTTGTTCATATGCCGGTCTGGGCAACGTTTGAATTTTACTGTTTTATATGATAAAATGAACGACCTGCCGTTGCATTGTCGACATGAACATTGTCTCTTCACTTCTTTTATCACAATTTCTACAGTCTATAGACAGAACGTCTTACCTGGGAGAGTTTGTCGACGGCGGGGCCGTTAAAACAGTCGGAAGGGGGGAATATCAATATCGCACGACCTTGCAGGATCCTCAAAGTGTTGAGTAATATTTAAAAATAAATAATGTTTTGCAAAAAAGTATAGTCTATTGACATAACGTCTCAGCTGGAAGAGAGTGTCGACAGCGGGGCTGTTATCTCGATCTTGCTGTTGTCTTGCAACGTCTGAATCCGTGTGTGTGTGTGCGGTGTGTATCTGCACGTGCGTGTGTGTGCGTGCATGTGTGCATGTGTGTGCGGTGTGTGTGTATACGTGCATGCGTGCGTGTGTGTGCATGCGTGCATATGTGCGGGCTGCTTGGCACATGCGTACTCACCAAGTGTGCCGGAGTAATTTGTCCGACAGGCCTGCTATTATATAGTGGTAAGATATGTATGTATGTATATATGTATGTACGTGTACATATGTATGTATGTACGTAAATTTGTATATGTGTATGTATACATGAACGCACGTATATATGTTTGTATGTGTAAGTATGTATGTATGTACGTACATTTATATATTTGTATATATATATATGTACCTATATCTTTATGTAATAGTATGCATATATATGTATATGTATGTACGTAGGTATGTATGTATGTACATATGTATAAATGCATGTTTTATGTGTGTATGTACGAATATACGTGTGTATGTGTATGTAGATATGTATGTATGTATTATGTATGTATGTGTATACATGTACACATGAATGTCATTGTCATTCCATCCGAGGGCCGCTAGCACGAGGAAGACAGAGAACACTAAGGCGTAATCCCAACACCAATCTGCTTCTGTATTAACTGACAACAGGACGTCTCCTGGGCAAGAGTTATGTATGAATACCCCCATCATAAGGCCCCTGGGGAGGCCCCCTGTGGGAGCCCCCTGTGGCCCCCTGAGATCAACGCCAAGCATCAGAGACAAGACGGCAAAATGTCACCCATCCAGCGCAGCTGGGGTGAGTGGCAGCCTGTTGCTCCATCTTCATCCTCGCTTTCCCGTCTGGGATGAATAAAGTATTATCCTGAGCTCCCCCCGTCCCCCATGCATACATCGCTGCTGCCTGTTTCCAAGCGTCTTGGAATATCAGTTGGTTTTGCATCCACCTTTGCACAAATTTTACATAATAAGTCACACGCAAGGGTGGCAGGTTGGATGTTTTTTGTTGTAGATAAAAACACCACCTTACGTGCACACTACCATAAACATTGGGGACAGGCGTTGCATTCTAAACAAGATGAAATGTTTTCCCAAATGCATTATGGGTAAACACAAAATGAATAATTAGAATACCAGGAAGGGCTTCTCTCGTCTATGTTGCATAATTTCCCCTGGAAGACATAGAGCCACGATGGTGCATCTGGGCATGGTACATTTTAGGTAATAATTCAGTGGCTGCCAATAGCTCAATCCATCCAATTGATTGTTCCCTTCCAGATTTGGACTATGCTACAGTTCTACATTTACACAGGCCCACAAGGAAGGAAAGGAGTTGTATAGAAGAAGAATCTAGTAGAATCACTTGGATTCATCTGCTGGTTCCACATCGACAATGAATGACGAACTGAGTGAAGTGAATGTCTGCCGAATGTAAATACAAGTCATATGGATCGATTCCAGATACACAGCCCCCATGCATTTGAACTAACACATGCGCATGCCTTCAAACTAAATAAATCCACACACTTACAGTATTAATACATTGTGCGCAACTACCTTTTTAATGTACTACGTAAAGGCATGCCACACCCAGCTATTAAGCATCTTTACCCATTATGCAAGCCCTCGTACCAAAGCCCTAATCCCCCTGTTCAAAGATCTGTTAATGGACAGGATTAGTAGTTCCAGCCTATACTCAGCTTACTGCCTCCACTTCTTCTCAAACGTAAAAGGCATGACTTTCCTTAAAAAAAGCAGTAGTAGTAGTTTTTGAGGCTGCAAACCTTCTCAATGGCACCTTTGGCATGAAGAAGTCTAATTGACCATCGAATCGTATTGTTGAATTCACTATTTCACCTAAAAGCGTCTAATTTGCTTGGGTAGGTGATCACTTTCTGCCCTGTTGTTGAGAATGCAATTGTGGTGAGAAATTGATGCCTTGCTCACAAGCATGGTATCATCAACTACTTTAGAACCAACCGCCTTGTGTTGTCCTGCTTTTTTCCCCTGTACATCGAGTGTGTACAATGAGTGCACTATGATTTGTTGGAAAACATACAGTTTTTTAACCACATTTCATATTTTTTAAATAATCTTGATCTTTTCAAAATTTCGCTGTCATGTTTGGAAGGGTGAATGGAGTTCATTTTGTTAATGGTGTGCTGATCAGCAGTAGCTTGGTTCAACTACTTTATCTTGTAAGGCCATGCATTGCATACAGCACCTTCAGCAAATCAAATGAACACAGCATCACAGATGGAACAGGCGGACATTGATGAAGAACAGTGTGCACTTCACAGGCCCACGGCGTCCCTCTGACAGTAGTCGATGCATTATGTTCTATTGCCGTTACATCTATTTTGGCTAAAACTGATGGCTGCATTGATAGGACCGCCTTTGGCACTCTGGCACTGAAATGTAGAAATATGCCCTCTACTGCAGTGGCCAAACCTTTCCCAACAATGCCATCCCTCACAGCAATGGATTTTCTAAAGCAGCAGAAAACAACTCAAATATGTGTTTTACTCAAATTCTGCAGAGGCATCATTCATCTAAAAGTGAACTGGCTGAGAAACAGGAGAGCTTCAGGTTCTCCTTCCGGAAAGCCATAAAGTAAACACATCGTATTTAGCAGCGCAGTAGTGACTCAGGAGCACCTGCTGTAACAAATATCCTGCTGTCGATGCTGTGACCACTGATGTGCTGATGAGAAATATAACTATTTCAGACAGCAGGACAAGGCAAAGAGATCCGTGTCAATGTAGTCGAGCAACAATTCAACCTTTAATCATAAGTTGTTCTTAAGTACGCTATGGGCAGGACAGCTATGGAGAGGGCACAAAGAGCACAAGAACTACAGTATAGTTTAATGTGTTTAGTCTGTACACACCTCAGATATCCCACACCGATCAATGGCTCTACAGCCAAGAGCCATTGAAAAATCTGCCGGCCACAACTTCATCACCACGATGTTCAATAAAGAAGACTTGATAAAAAAATGTGTCTTCATTCCGGCTGATGCTCCCTCACCGATAACCAATCCTGGTAGTCAAGTTGTCACAGTTAATTCCGAATACATCCAATTCTCTCCCGTTGACATAGAATGTGTGAACCTCCAGAATGCCATCAGAGGAACCACAATAGAACCTCCCGAAGAACAACAGAGGAACC
Organism: Pollachius pollachius; assembly: GCF_949987615.1. Lineage (NCBI taxonomy): Eukaryota > Metazoa > Chordata > Actinopteri > Gadiformes > Gadidae > Pollachius > Pollachius pollachius. The sequence goes on from NC_136935.1 coordinate 25,733,058, forward strand.
ACACTAGAACCTCCTGAAGGCCATCAGAGGAACCACACTAGAACCTCCCGAAGAACATCAGAGAAACAACACTAGAACCTCCTGATAGCCATAAGAGGAACTAAACTAGAACCTCCTGAAGGCCATCAGAGGAAGCACAATATAACCTACTGAAGATCATCAGAGGAACAACACTAGAACCTCCTGAAGGCCATCAGAGGAACTACACTAGAACCTCCTGAAGAACATCAGAACAACACTAGAACCTCCTGAAGGCAATCAGAGGAACCACACTAGAACCTCCTGAAGGCCATTGGAGGAACTACACTAGAACCTCCTGAAGGCCATCAGAGGAACTACAATATAACCTCCCGAAGAACATCAGAACCACACTAGAACCTCCTGAAGGCCTTTAGAGGAACTAAACTAGAACCTCCTGAAGAACATCAGAGGAACCAAACTAGAACCTCCTGAAGGCCATCAGAGGAACTACACTAGAACCTCCTGAAGGCCATCAGAGGAACCACAATATAACCTCCCGAAGAACATCATAACCACACTAGAACCCCCTGAAGGCAATCAGAGGAACCACACTAGAACCTCCTGAAGGCCATCAGAGGATCTACACTAGAACCTCCTGAAGGCCATCAGAGGAACCACAATATAACCTCCCGAAGAACATCAGAACCACACTAGAACCTCCTGGAGGCCATCAGAGGAACTAAACTAGAACCACCTGCCTGAGACTCCCAAACAGAACACCATGGCTGCTGCTAGAAAAAGGCTTATCTCAGGCCCCCATATCCTTGGCCCATGTTGCCAGGCCTCAGGGGTCCATGGTCCCAGGTGCCCATGGTCCCAGGCCCCAATGGTCCCAGGCCTCAGGGCCCCATGGTCCAAGGCCTCAGGGCCCCATGGTCCCAGGCCTAAATGATCCTAGGCCTCAGGGCCCCATGGTCCCAGGCCTCCATGGTCCTAGGTCTCAGGGCCCCATATCCTTGGCCCATGTTGCCAGGCCTCAGGGGTCCATGGTTTCAGGCCCCCATGGTCCCAGGTCTCAGGGCCCCATGGTCCTAGACCTCAGGGTCCATGGTCCCAGGCCTCAGGGCCCCATGGTCACAGGCCTCAGGGCCCCATGGTCCCAGGCCTCAGGGCCCCATGGTCCCAGGCGTAAATGATCCTAGGCCTCAAGGCCCATGGTCCCAGGCCCCCATGGTCCCAGGCCTCAGGTCCCCATGGTACCAGGCCTCATGGTCGCAGGCCTCAGGGCCCCATGGTCCTAGGCCCCTATGGTCCAAGGCTTCAGGGCCCCATGGTCCTAGGCCCCTATGGTCCAAGGCTTCAGGGCCCCATGGTCCCAGGCCTCAGGGCCCATGGTCCCAGGCCCCCATTGTCCCCGGACTCAGGGCCTCATGGTCCCAGGCGCCCATGGTCCCAGGCCTCAGGGCCCCATGGTCCCAGGCCGCAAGGCCCATGGTCCCAGACCTCAGGGCCCACGGTCCCAGGCCCCTATGTTCCCAGGCCTCAGGGCCCCATGTTCCCAGACCTCAGGGCCCATGGTCCCAGGCCTTAGGCCCCCATGGTCCCAGGTCTCAGGGCCAAAGTGACTTTGTGAGTGAACCTTACTCATCACTGAAACACATCAAACATGGCAGACTGGTTCTTGGGAGTGTGGGAGCTATAAACAGAACTCAAGTGTAACGTGTAGCGACGGATCTTCTGGAGAACCAACCAGCAGGGTTATAATTAGTCCCAGCTGAACGTCCCCATACTGCACCCACCCCTATGACCTCTGACCTCCAACAAACTCACCCCTTCACTCTTTTCTTCCCCATCTTTCATTCTTGTGGTCTTTCTTTGTCTGTGTTTTTTCGAATACTGTAATAACGTTTGACAAGCCTGCCGTACCAACACACAATAATAGCAGTAGATCTACCACAGACACAATCCCACACTCCAGGCTCTCTCTCTCGGAGCGCCTCTGAGCCGGCTCCTCCAGATTGGCACTGGCAGGGGCCCTAAAAGGCCTGAGTCAAGCTTCCTGCCGTCCCCAGCCGCCAGCAGTTGGACGTCTGCGGCGGAAGCGTCCCTCTGGCTCTGTGCAGAGAGAAGCACCCTCACAGGGACCCATTGATCCTCCACCAACACAAAGTTGACCACTACGGGTGGGGGAGTGCTAGGGAGAGCGGGGAGGTAGAGGGAGAGAGAGGCTAAGAGTGAGTGCTAGGGAGAGAGGGGAGGGAGAGGGAGAGGGGAGCTAGGAATGTGTGCTAGGGAGATAGGGAGAGGGGAGGGAGAGTGGAGGGTCTGGGAGCTAAGAGTGTGTGCTAGGGAGAGAGGGAGAGGGGAGGGTCTGGGAGCTAAGCGTGTGTGCTAGGGAGAGAGGGAAAGGGGAGGATCTAGGAGCTAATAGTGTGTGCTAGGGAGAGAGGGAGAGGGGAGGATCTGGGAGCTTAAGAGTGTGTGCTAGGGGGAAAGGGAGAGGGGAGGGTCTGGGAGCTAAGAGAGTGTGCTAGGGAGAGAGGGAAAGGGGAGGGTCTGGGAGCTAAGAGTGTGTGCTGGGGGAGAGGGAGAGGGGAGGGTCTGGGAGGTAACTCTTCAGTAGGACTGAGGGCAGCGGGGAATCTAGGGAGAAAGATAGAGACAGGGAGAGGCTCAAATACAGCCTATGGGGAACATCGTATGACACAGAGAGTGACACAGAGAGAGGAAGACAGAGAGTTGGTGAGTGACAGGCTGACAATAACCCAAAGGATTATTATCTTAAAACCCAGGCTTACCAGACAGAGTAATGGATAAAGAGAGAGAGATGGAGAGAGACAGACAGACAGACAGACAGACAGACAGACAGACAGACAGACAGACAGACAGACAGACACAGACAGACAGACATTTAAGATGTTGCTAAACATCTTAAATGTTTAGCAACATTTAAGATGATCGCGATGAGTTCTGCCCGTTATGCCTCCATTTTGCCTATGGTCAAATCAAAACAAGCTACAGTGACAGCGGCCACACTTATCCCGCATCTTGCGAACCTAGACCCTACTTCATATCCCACTTCTTGCAAGCCCAACCCCCTAAACCCCCCGTTGATTCTACTGATGTTTAAACAACATTGATGTCCGCATATAAAGCATCAAGTGTGAATCACCCTCAGGGTCAAATTTCCTGATATGCAAATGCGGCAAAAATGTGTAAAAAACGGCTTATAAGTAGAAAATGATTATGCTTGCTTCATTACGTAATAGGTGAACCAAAATGTTATACGTTGTAACATTATAGGCAAAATATTATTATACCATGCGCTCTGAAATTGGTTACAATTACAAACTAATATTTACTTGTAAATATTAATAGAGAGACATTAACAAAAGTTACACACAAAGACATTGAACAAAAAAACATTTAACTGTATGACAAGACAAATAAATGTATAGCCAACTCCATATTCACCAAATATTATAGTAGTATTAACAGCTCTATCTCATCTCCTGCTCTATACATTATAACTCTATAACTATCTGGTCAGTACAGTTTGCTTTGTGCTCACTTTATAAAGGTACGAGACCAGATATGAGACCTTCTGTGATTCATACCAGTCACAGACGACCTCCTTCTGCCCTCCCCTGACAGGCGCCTCTCACTAGCTTTTTTTCCATGTCCTCACCAAAGTGCAGATTAGAATCCTTAAGTGATTGCAGTGCAGGAGGACTCGGTCTAGGGTTTTGGGAATAATGGCCGTAATGAGGACAGGAAGGATTAGAGACTCAACAAATCTGGACTAGATTAAAATATTATGAATACAAAAGGGATACTTTTCGGTTTATTAAACAGAAACTATTACTTTCTAATGTTAAATAAATGACACAACTTTAAACCATTTAAATACTGTAAGCCATGGAGGAGATTACCAAAGAGAATTTTAGACTTAATTATTATTTTCAATAGATAATACATTTAACTCATAAATCAATGAGGGGGCAATATATAAGCCACAGTTAGCCATTTAAATGAATTGTTGTATAAAAGCTGGTCAGGTTATAATGGAGTCTTGCAAGAAATGGGCAAGAAATGTGAAGGAAACTTACAGCAACCACACAGCCAACCAGTCCCACCAGTCACACAGTGACGTGTGCAGAAGCTGGGAGTGAAACTCCCCAAACGGCTGGGGACAACAGTGATTCAGAGTGTCACATCATCGGAACGAGACTGATCCAACCACTACAAATATGGTTCCTCCAAGTTCCTGGCTTCAAAAACTTTACTTCTGTAAAAAAGCCTGAAAACATGAAAACTGAAACCGTTTTATTCCTGTGTGTGCACCTTGATGACAAAAGCCATTGCAGCTCAAGTCGGTCAAATGATGTCTTCTTTACCTGCCATCATTCATGCCATGCAGCAGAGGTATCATCTGGATAAACTCAGGAGACACAAGTCACTGCGCTTAATCACTGCCTAACATAGACCCATACACATCATTCAGGAAGAGCTCCTTAGGGTTTTCTCTTATCAGCTTCTGCACACAGGTTTAGCAAAGAGCAGTGCTGCGATGATCCACGCTATGTGTCAGTTTGTTGAATCATTGCCCAATGGGAACACTGCCTCTTTGTTGCTGTTTCCCTAAGAATGTAGTAGGCGTCCCAACAACAGCAACAACTTTGAGTGTAGCAGCCTGGAAGTAAAAAGCTCAGTAGGTTAACCTAAACACAAGTGGGGGTATGTTCTCGAAATCCCCTCTTCACCAACAGTGATCCTCCTGAACAGAACACTAGTGGGTCTCTAGATTGAGAGTAAGAAACACATCCATTTTCAATCTTAAAATTCCAGAATTAAGTTTGACAGACGGGGAGATATATTTTTGCCTGACAACTTAAGAGAACATTCTTTCCTTTTAGAATTGGCAAGAGGGATCTGTTGCGTTAACGTTGGTGCCAATTGATTAGCCTACTGCTGCACCAGACGCTGGATGCATTGCTGCGGAATATATCTCACCATGGTAATGGAGCTAAACCCCTCCATCCTTTTACAAAGAACCAGACTCAACACAGAAGCACGGAGCCCTTTTCTCTCCAAAAAACACCCATCAGTTAATGGCAGACTACCTTTTTTTAAATTCCATGAAGTGAATCACATGTCCCGCATTCCTTTTCAAAATAGGAAAATAAAATGGGAAAGGGGAGGATCTTATAATATAATTATAAAAATATATTTTTTATATTTCTAATCCATCCATGGCTAAATAAGGAGATGGAGAGAATAAGGAAAATCCCACCAGGGAAAAGCAGAGAGAAGGAGGGATGAGGAGGAGCAGAGGGAGAGAATAAACACCAGGTAGAGGAGGGGCAGGAGGAGGAAGAGGAGCAGAGGGAGGGAGTAAACACCAGGAGGAGGAGAGGCAGGGAGTTAACACCATGTGGAAGAGGAGGAGGAAGACCAGCAGAGGGAGGGAGGAGAAGCAGAAGGAGGAAGTAAACTTTAGGAGGAAAAGAGGGAGGAAGTCAACACCAGGAGGAGGAGGAGGAGCAGAGGGAGGGAGTAAACAGCCGGAGGAGGAGAAGGAGGTGGAGGAGGAGGAGGAGAGGAAGGAAATCAACACCTTGAAGAGGAGGAAAAGGAGGCGGAGCAGAGGGAGGGAGTGAATAATAGGAGGAGGAGCAGAGGGAGGGAGTGAACACCAGAAAGAGGAGCAGAGGGAGGGTAAACACCAGGAGGAGGAGAAGCAGACGAGCAGAGGGAGGGAGTAAACACCAGGGGGAGGAGGAGAAGAGGGAGGGGGGAGGAGCAGAAGGAGGGAGTAAACATCAGGAGGGGGAGAAGGAGGAGGAGGAGGAGAAGCAGAAGGAGGGAGTAAACACTCGGAAGAAGAGGAGGAGAGGGAGGGAACCAACACCAGGAAGAGGAGGAAAAGGAGGCGGAGCAGAGGGAGGGAGGAGGAGCAGAAGGAGGGAGTGAATAATAGGAGGAGGAGCAGAGGGAGGGTAAATACCAGGAGGAGGAGAAGAAGCAGAGGAGCAGAGGGAGGGGGTAACACCAGGAGGAGGAGGAGGAGGGAGTAAACACTAGGAGGAGCAGAGGAGCAATGTTTCGTGAAGGTTGCTGGTGCCAACGTGATCCCAGACGATGGGCATAGGGTCGTATGCTTTTGCACCGGCCTGTCAACACAGCGTCAACAGGCGGAGGAGGAGGAGGAGCAGAGGGAGGGAGTAAAAACCAGGAGGAGGAGCAGAGGTAGGGAGTAAACACCAGGAGGAGGAGAAGGAGGAGGAGGGAGTAAACACTAGGAGGAGGAGCATAGGGAGGGAATAAACCCCAGTAGGGGGAGGAGGAGTAGAGGAGCAGAGGGAAGGAGTAAACACCAGGAGAAGAGGGAGGAGGAGCAGAGGGAGGGAGGGAGTAAACACCAGGAGGAGGGGGAGAGGAAGTTAACACCAGAAGGAGAAGGAGGTAGAGGAGGAGGAGCAGAGGGAGTCGAGGAGGAGTAGAGGAAGGGAGTAAACACACGGAGGAGGAGGAGGAGAGGGAGGGAGTCAACACTAGGAGGATGAGAAGGAGGAGGCGCGAAGGTAGGAAGGAGGATAAGAGGCAGGGAGTAAACACCAGGAGTAGGAGGAGCAGAGGGAGGGAGAGAACACCAGGAGGAGCAGAGGGAGGGAGTCCACACCAGGAAGAGGAGCAGAGGGAGGGAGTAAACACCAGGATGAGGAGGAGGGAGTAAACACCAGGAAGAGGAGGAGGAGGAGGAGGAGGGAGTAAATGCCAGGAGGGGGAGCCGAGGACTAGAGGGAGGGAGTAAACACTAGGAGGAAGATGATGCGGAGGGATTAAACACCAGGAGGAGGAGGAGGAGGAGGAGGAGGAGGAAGTTAACACCAGGAGGAGAAGCAGTGATGCGTGAAGGTTGCTGGTGCCAATGTTAGCCCAGACGATGGGCACGGGGCCTTCTGCTTTTCCACTGGCCTTGTCAACGCGGCGTTACGAGGACCAGGCTGGCGGATGCACTCCAGGATGTTTTGAGCACTGTTCAAACAGCCAGACATACAGCAGGTTCAGACAGCATCAAGGGCTCTAGAGTACATCGTTAAGGGAAGAGAGGGAAGAGGGGGGCCTACCCATTAGGGAGAATAGATTCACCTGAGAATAGAGCTTCTTATCTTCTATTGTTCTGGATTGCTTCAAAACTTCAAAAATCAATTTGTCTTTGTGTTTACATTATGGCATTCAGTTGATGACTTTTTAAAACAACTTCATTGTATATGCACTGTACTCTGCCGTCATGCCTTCATCTGCCCCAGTGCCTTCTTAGCACACAGCAGCCTGGATCAATCCTAACCAGCACCGTCTGTACTGGATTGAAAAAATATTTTGTATTGTGAATCGTTTCGAATAGAGAATCTGAATCTGATCGAATCATAGGTACCAAAATATTCTCAGCCCTGCTTCACCTTACATTCTCAAACTAGCCTAAACGTTTAAACCCAGCTGCGGTGAAGTGAGTGGCCCTGAAGTCCCCTGCAGAAGGCCACTATTAAGTAGCTCATGTAGCACTTCCATGCACCCCAAACATTGTCTCCTGCGTGTGATGGTTCAATAAAAAAATGTCCTAGCCAACCATTTCCACCCTGTAGGTTCTCTGAGTCTGAATGGTCTCCAATGAACCTCTCAGATCAAGCTTAACAGTAGGTACTATTGTCAAAGAAAAGTGTTTTGTGAGTATTCCACTATTGCTAGTATAGGTCACATTGCGGTAACCCTTAACAAATAGGGTACATTAACTAACCACTAATTAAAATTTTGTTATAGTTATTTGTATAGTTACAAATTTTATAGTTATATATATATATTTTATAGTTATATATATATTTTAAAGTTATATAGTTATTTGTTATAGTTAACATTATTACAGAACATCAGCAGAGGAGCAAGCAGACAACTCTTTTAGAACCAACCCTTAATAAGTATATCATCAACAACGTAGCATCATCTTAGTGTGTAAATTGTGTTTTATTAGTCTGTGTTAAGATGTACTATTGTGATCCCATACATAATTCCATTATCTCATGCACTTTGTGAAACAATATATCAGGTGCAATGTAAATCAGGAGGACTCATTACGTTTCAGAGAGTGTGTTTAAGACATCCTAGGCTCTGTCAAGGGAGAGCGGGGCCAAAAGGTTTTGAACAGTTCTAATGTTGACCTGAATCCAGCATGTATCTTATCCAAGCCCCCTTTGCTGGTTCTGTTTCCATGCCTGGTTGAGCCTAGACACATTTCTCCATCAAAACAAGCTCCAACCGCATTCACTTAATCCCTCATTCATGCACACACACACAGACATAGGCCAACCTGCTAACAATGATGCAGCTGTAAGTTCTACAATGAGAGCTCTGTAATCACACGCACACGCACACACACACACAGTCCTACTGGTGTTCCTAAATGTTAAGGGCTAAATGGTCATTGTAACATTCAGCTGGAGTTCAGCTTCCCCCGTCGTATAGCATTGTCATAATCGATGGATGAAATCTGGACACCTGGACAGACAACACAGTTGTCGCTTGCTGGTGAAATCTCATTTAAAAGGGGATACATTAAACAAAGTGTACAGGCCCATCTATCCAACTGAGCTGCCAAGTCGGGCTTTAGTCCCTGGCAGTGCCGGCCTTTTCCACATTAGATGCAGCAGGCTACCTGCCCCATGGCTCTATCACATCAGAGGTGCACAGGAAGCAGACTGAGGCGCAGGTTAAGAGAGCTGGAAAGCGTTGAAACATCCTTCTCATAATGATCCTCATCCCATTCATCAACAACAGATCCAACATACAGCGGCCTTCAGCAGCATGGATATCCAAAGCCTTACAGGGAAGACCAGACAACAAACAGTGTGTATGAGTGTGTTAGCACAAGCGAGACAGAGAGAGCTAGAAGCACATGACAGAAAGTGAGGGTGTGTGTGCGTGCGTGTGCGTGTGTTGGTGCATATCAATCTCTTTTGGGTCACATGAAATAAGGGCCTTTATTAGAACTTCCCTGTTTGTGGGCAGCGACCCAGAGCCCAGGGAGAAAGCAAAAGTGTGGCCAGCACTACCCCTGTATATTACATCCATCCATCAGGGGCCGCGACCAGCCTCTCCTCTGGGCCTGCTAGGGCCGTCTGGGTTCTGACGAGGAGAGGTCGTGGCGAGGGTGAGGCCTCGTCTCTGCAGGTAACAGTCCGTTTGATCGGGATTGTACAACACATTATAGTACAAATGATCTGAGTCTTAGCCAACATTATTAATAGGATTATGATTGCTCATGGTTCACCACAGCAGCACTCTAATTCCACTGCTATCATCTGTACCCCTCTCTGTATCCAAGGTGGTGTGTGAGGAACAGCCGTGTTCAGGCTGCTCCGCTCAGCCCTGCTGTCATAAAGAGGATTACCTGGAGGAGGCCAGGTTATGATAGTAATAACTGGGCTTAATCATTATGGGATAGAGGCCATGACCTAAGACACAACAAGGCAGAGCTTCCAATAAGCAATAACTCTGGGAAGAAAGAAACAGAGAGACATACACCCCTCGTTGATGAAGACTTGTGTCTACTGCTTATTAAAAATGGACCCCAGGTGTAGGGCTCATAGTGTGTGTGAGGGAGGCAGCAGAGTGGATTGGACCGCCAATCAGAGTCTGTCTTACCTTGGCACTGGAAGCCTTGTTTTCCAAACCCCCTGTGAAAAAAAGAAAGACATTTAAAAGATATTGATCACATCTTTCCGGGTTCTCGATTAATCTGTTCAAACGGTCAGCTGTATTTCATTAACATTAATGTCAGTACAGTACAAGTATTGTAGAAGCAAACACACGCACGCACGCACGCACGCACGCACACACACACACACACACACACACACACACACACACACACACACACACACACACACACACACAAATGTAACACAATAATTCAAAAATCATAAAACCATATAAAGTACCATAGAAAAACACTGTTCACGTTTTATTAGCTACTCATTGACTAAGCACCGAGGCCAAGGTAAAAGATTGCAATGGTTGCAAACCGGTTAAGATAAGTTTAGTCCTGGAGGAACACGCCCATTACCAGCACAAGGCTGCCAACATGACTTTCTTTCCACAGACTACAGCTCGTTAGGTAAACGACCTACCAGACATAGAATTGCTGTGTAGCATTATGGTTAACAGGTGACATGAATTCGCATACTATGTGATGAAATGTCCTGTACTGATAGAGCTATTTTAAACAGAAAAAAATAACTCATGCACTGCTCCGAGTAGTAAACAGTCATCTGTAAACAATTTAGGCAATGGGAAAGGAAAGGATGGAGCATCCTGACGGATTAATTTAGGTAAACGTGGTTATAAATGTACAACATGTTTAACAGCGTCTAAAAGAGTTGTCACCAACTGCAAACGCTATTTTTAAAAGTACCATATCTCCTGAAACCAATGGATTAACGGTGACCATTCCATGCAGTTTGCATTTGGAAGCAAGAGAAGTTGTGGCCCGTCACCGTGCAGAACATCAGAACTTCTGCAACAGGCGCTCAACGGGGGCAACAGGCGCTCAGCGGGGGGGCAACACACGCTTACCAGATGAAGTCGGTGCAGTGGCTGCAGAAAGTCGGCTGCTTGAAGAATCGTGCTATAAATTTATGGTTCTTCACTTCGTAGACATTCTTTTGCCTCAAAGCACCTTTGCGGGCGAACCGATTCGCCACGTCCGAGGAGGAGGACGACTCGTTTGAACTAACGTCAGCCATGGCCAAAAAAGCAAAGCTTTTCCGCTCTTTCTGTGCGTATTTGAGTCCAACGGAGGTTTCAGAGACGCGCCGCCTGAGTTAAGTTAAACCAGTAGAAGTGTCGGATGTGATCTCCACTCGGTTGTAACTGGAGACACTGGCTTCCCTGTCCGCCGCTCCAACTCGGTCGCTTTAGTGACAGCTCGCCCCGGCCGCCTGGTTCCTCCTCGCTCCGGATGACGTCACGCAGGGCTCGCCTACGGAGGCCGCGGGACAGGAGCGCCACCGTATGGAAAATGACGCACACGCACACCAGCAATGAAATCAAGTTCAAGGTTCAAAACTATAATATGAGCATATGCTTTGTGTGTATACACAATATATATATATATATATATATATATATATATATATATATATATATATATAATGAAACAACATTTTTTATCTTGATGTGTGTTGATTTTGCATTCATTTGACTTAATATGAATAGTAAGTGTCCCATTGTATTCCTAGTATTGTCGGTTCATGTTAGGGTAGAGTAGATGTTATCATCTCATGATGAATGGGATAAAGTAGATGTTATTGTCTCATGGTAAATGGGGTAAAGTAGATGTTTTTATCTCATAGTAAATAGGGTAAGGTAGATGTTATTATCTCATCATGGATCATGTTTTTTGATTTTTCAAGTTATTTTAACACCATACAGCCAGTACTGTTACGTGGGAAGCTGGAGCTGATGTAGGTAGACACCACCACAATATCATGGATCATGGATTACCTGAATGACAGACCCCAGATTGTGAGGCTGGGGAGGTATGTTTCTGAGCTGGCAGTCAGTGGCACAGGAGCGCCGCAGGGGACTGTGCTGTCCCCTTTCCCCTTCTCACTATACACCTCAGACTTCCAGTATAACTGTGAGGCTTGTCATTTACAAAAGTTCTCAGATGATACTGCGGTAGTGGGGTGTATCAGTGGTGGAGATGAGACAGAATACCGGCAGCTGGTGGATAACTTTGTTGCATGGAGTGGGGAAAACCACCTTGTTTTAAATGTAACAAAGACCAAGGAAATGGTGGTGGACTTCAGGATGGCCAGGCCTGAGCTAAGCACCATCTCTATCCTTGGGGATAAAGTGCAGGTGGTATAGAGCTATAAATACTTGGGTGTGCACATGGACAATAAACTGGAATGGAAGCAACAAACAGAGGCTGTCTACAAGAAGGGTCAGAGCAGACTCTACTTCTTGAGGAAGCTTAGGTCTTTTAATGTGTGTAGCAAAATGTTATGTATGTTTTATCAGTCTGTTGTGGCAAGTGCCATTTTCTTTGCAGCCATCAGTTGGGGCAGCGGCATCAGGGCTTGTGACTCTAAAAAGCTTAACAAGCTGATAAGGAGGGCTGGCTATGTGCTGGGGACTGCTGTAGTGTCCCTGGAGGTGGTGATGGAGAGAAGGATGGTAAAGAAATTGTTGAGTATTATGGACGATAACACGCATCCCTTGCACAATCTAGTGAGTAAACAAAAGAGTGTTTTTAGTGGGAGGCCAAGACAGCAAAGCTTAAACATGGACAAGTTGACATTCTGAGAGTGAACTGAACTATTACAAGGATGGGTAGGATACATTTTTATTTAATCAGATCTTAGAGCAGCCAGCAAGTTGAGAGAAACAGTGACAAAACAAGACATCTCAACACTTTAATGTGCATTAAGAATCATCCCACCAGGACAGAGATGGCAGACCCTGAAGTTTTGTTTCCAAAGTCAAACCCATTAGATAACGTTAAAGGAAAATTTGGGGATTTTCTTTTGGTGAATAATGAGGACTACCATTCGGAGATTGGTCCAGTACTGAGTGAGACGCTGCAGCCATGATCTACAACGGGCTGTGATCCTGAGGGGCAACAGCCCCAGGCCCTGTGTGGCGCTAGAAGAGCTTGTATTAGCATCTGACAGACTCAGATTATCTTCTATCATTACAGAAAGAGTCCCTGGAGAGGAAGTACAACTCTTTTCTACACCATTCGCTTGATCTGCTCTGTTTGTTAATGTGTCCAACCAAGGCTCGCTCAAGGAGTTTTCATTTAACTTCTTGGTTTAAAACAAAAATGTGGGAGGAAATGGTGTACGCATCTTTCACTGCCAAAGTCATGATTTACAGAAAAAATCCATGGGGAAAAGAGTAAGCAGTTCTAAGCATCCTTTCACCCAAAAAAAAAAAAATTCCTATTGGCAAGGCCTATAAATAATACTCCTGGTGTCCTCTGTATTCTAACAATCTAAAATATGGCAGCTTTGGCATTGGCAAGGGGTATGAGACGCGAGTGCGATTTTTCGAGACCAACAAGATATCCTGGCCCATGATGATCAATGGCTATTAAGCCGTTTCAGGTTACCTAGAGCCATTCTCCTTGACATCTGTGCTGAATTGGCACTAACCTTAGAACGACATACTCGACAGAATAGGTCTATACCTGTGCAGATACAAGTGTTGACCACTCTTGGACTTTTGGCTACCGGGACGTGCGCAAGCTTGCCAATCACAGCCATCACTGAGCGTGATTATGCAAGCCGTATGGCATGGTTTGATTGAATTGACCCCCCGCTACATAAAGTTACCTTAATCTGCTGTTGAGAGATCCAAGATTAAAATGCAATTTGCTGCAATGTCCGGTTTACCTAATGTAATGGGAGCTGCTGACGGAACACATGTTGCTATGAAAGCATCGACTGATAATGAATGTGCTTATGTGAATCGGAAGCAATACCACGCAGTTAATGTGCAAATTATCTGTGATGCAGACAAGACATTATTAAATGTCTTGGCTCGCTGGCCAGGCTCAACCCACGATTCATTTATGTTGGGACAAAGTAGTGTAGGAAGAAGGCTCCAGGCTGGCGCTGTGCAGGATGGTTGGCTTCTGAGAAAGTGAGTTTTTGGTTGTGTAAAACAGTTATCTAGAGTGGTTTTCCAACAATATTTTACAACCTACAATTCTCATGCAGGAGATAACACTGGGTATCACCTGATGTACTGGCTCCTCACTCCCTTCCCCAACCCACAAACCGAAGCTCAGCATCGTTATAATGCTGTTCATGCACGCCGTCGTTTGGTGGTTTATGGGCTTGGGCATGTACAGTTTTGCACAACATGCCACAGAGGAACGGAATTCCTGCACCTGCTCCCATATTGCCAGACGAGATGGATGCGCACGTGGCGAATGAGGAGCACGCTCCTAGAGTGGTTGCATTGTGAGAACAAGGTATGCAGCGTTTATGGACAGGTAAGACACATGATATCCTTTTTTCGATCTTTCAATGCTCAACAAATGTCAGACAATACACTCGTGACATTGCACACTTCGGCAGTTAATTTACCAATGGCTTCGATTACGTCTTTCTGTGACTGCATCACAACATCAGTAAGGAAACAGAGCAGTCACTGGAGCCTATCAAAGACGGGAGGACGTCGCTGAGTCCCGGCGTAGTGGCACTGGATCCACTGGAGCCTGGAAAAGCCGGGGGAGACGTCGCTGAGGCCGCTGATGCATGAAAGGACGCTGGCATTTGGCGCACATTTCTTGTGGGACTTCTTGCTGCCACTACCACAATTGGAAAAATGTATATATAAATTGAATTTTGGTCTCCTGTTTTGTATTGAATTTGTATGAGTGGATGTGTTTATAATGAAGGGTATTAGCTTTAATACAACTTTTCAATCTCACTTACATGAGTCTGTGTAGCCCTCATCCTCAGGCACAATTCCAGGAAGCAACTTTTCCCCTATGATGCCAGCCACCCTTTTGTCCAGGGGTGATGGGGCTTCTCGTGCCCACTTCCAGTTACACTCTGCCGGTATTCTGAGATGAGTTTTTTTTTACTCGACCTTAATATCGGAACACTTCTTTTTTACTTCTTGAAATTATCCTGGGGTAGAACTGACCTCGTTTACAGCAGCTGCCACACACTGCCATGCAAGGTTTGGTTGGAGGCCCCAGGTGTGGTTCAGCTAAACTGAGGGCCCCTCCCTGGCCCTCGGAGGGCCACAAGGGACGGGGCTTTGTGATGATGCTACTTGATCTATCTCACTGGTCCCATGAATTTAACCCATTCTATCTTTATATGCATATACATTTTAATATATTAAGGTAATCCTCATTTTCTTTATGTGTAATATCATCCTGCCCTCTTCTAGTCTGAGCTTCCCTTGAGGTTACCCATGCTCAGGGGCCTGATCAGACCAAAGGCCGTACCAATTGGAGTTGAATGCAGAGGGGATCCGGCAGGGGTCCTAGTTAGTCTGGATGTTTGTTTTGTTAAATGATTGAATACAAATGTATAATAATCAAATGCACTTATGCAGCAATTATAGGATCAATAATTAAATTGGGGTCAGGAGGAGTAAAATGATAACACATCAAGGCAACCCTTAATGCTGACTTCATGTGTTGTGGTGTGGTTGGTTTGGTCCAGTCTGCCTGGTTCTTTCTCCATTAGACTCAGGCCTTTGTGGGCTTCTTCAATGAATATCATTGTGTTTGTGGGTAATTCCACACAACACCAGCTGCTACATCCCAGTCCGAGGTCTGACTTCCTGTCCTACTGGCTTCTTGCCTCCGCAGAATTCCGATACCAGATCCTTCTATCTAGTCATGGAAAAGGGAATGTAGTAAATTCACCTGCAGTGAAAGATTTTTATTAGAATGAACCTAGAATTTCATTCTACATATGAAATACATTCACAACCCCCCGACCAACTAGTTGGACAGAGAGAAGGTATACTTCAGCCATAAAACATGTAAAATCCGTTCCTAGCAGACGTACCTGATGGGCCACAACAGGTCCACATAGAGCCTGTTGGAAAAGGTTTATCGTTTAGATCAGGGCTGCCCATTTTGGGGTCTGTGGGCCAAACTTGGCCCTCTACAGATTATATTCAGCCAATACCTTGCCCACTGTATAATTTCATAATTCAAAATATAAATATAAATATATATGCTTTATCTGACTCACCTGCATGAAATTCTCACTATTTCAGTTAGTCAGCTGGAGCCTGATATTGAGACACTTCTAAAAACCAAGGACAGGCTTCATGTCTGTCTACTTGTGTAGGCCTAGGCCTCCAATGTGTAACCTTGGAGTATGTTCTACTTGTATGATTAATGGGGGTATGTTTTGTACCATGTTACAAATATTTCCTAGTGCTTCAATTATTTTTCTAATTTAAAGTAGCCAGATAACTTTCTCATAGTGTTTATTTTGCACATGCTATACACATATTGAACTTAATATACTGCAAAACATGAACCAGACTTAATTGTGGCCATCCACTGTGAAGAATTTGGGCACCCCCGGTTTAGATCCACACTGTATGGTTGAACAGTGCTGAAATCACCAAAGTTACAGGTTGCAGGCTAATATATTGACACAGTTGAGATTGTGAAAGTTGGTGAGGGATTTTACAGGCAGATTACAGGTGATTAAATGCATGGTTGAGCATATAATCCAGAAAAATATGACAACATTATGATTTGATGTTAATGATTACAATGTTTCAATAAATAGACACACCCAAACAACCAGTAGAAAGACACACTGACAGACAGTAACATACATATAATAACAGAGATTAATAATCCTCTATATATATATAGAGGCTCATATAGCTCATATATCTATATGTATAGCTATATATAGGCTCATATATCTATATAGAGCTATATAAAGGCTCAGATATCTCTATATTGCTATATAGAGGCTCATATAGCTTATATATCTCTATATAGCTATATAGTTCCTCATATCTCTATTTACCTATATATAGGCTTGTATATCTCATATATATATCTATATACAGTAGTTATATAGGGGCTAATATATCTCTATCGCTTTATAGTGATATATAAGATATATGAGCCTTATGGAGCTATATAGAGATATATGAGTCTCTATATAGCTATAAAGATAGATATGAGGCTTTATATAGCTATATAGAGGTATATGAATGTCTTTATAGCTATAAAGAGACATATGAGGCACATGATGCATCTCTGTTCGGGGCTTGCACACTATCCCAAGTTGAAAGTTATTCTTTAACTCTGAACAAATATGCATGAATGGGCTGACCTTTGAGCTGAATCAATCATGTCTTCTGATTGGAAGATGGCTGCATGGTACCCATATGCCTCCTCCAGACCTGCTGGAGTGGTCACATCCTGTTGATCTCCAGACAAGATGGCTCCACTCGCTTTCCTGCTGCTCTGCCAAGTCGCCTTATATACAACAGTGACATCCAAAAAAGGTATAGAACATTGTACTTTCAGTTTTTTCAAAGTTATTTCGAATACAAAATGTTTCAATTGTTAATTAATTTCTAAGGTCTCTCCCTCATTCCGTCTTTCCCAATAAAGGTGAACTGTTAGACAAGTCTTCTCTGGTGAATTATGAATGGCTAAACAGGT